>NC_047114.1:94606863-95228827 GCF_902500255.1 Thalassophryne amazonica | reverse complement strand
AACTTACGGGTTATCTGCTTTAAGCTACGAGTTTGTGAGTTATACCATGGAGTCAGACACTTCTGATTTAAAGCTCTCTTTTTCAGAGGAGCTACAGCATCCAAAGTTGTCTTCAATGAGGATGTAAAACTATTGACGAGATACTCTATCTCCCTTACAGAGTTTAGGTAGCTACTCTGCACTGTGTTGGTATATGGCATTAGAGAACATAAAGAAGGAATCATATCCTTAAACCTAGTTACAGCGCTTTCTGAAAGACTTCTAGTGTAATGAAACTTATTCCCTACTGCTGGGTAGTCCATCAGAGTAAATGTAAATGTTATTAAAAAATGATCAGACAGAAGGGAGTTTTCAGGGAATACTGTTAAGTCTTCTATTTCCATACCATAAGTCAGAACAAGATCTAAGATATGATTAAAGTGGTGGGTGGACTCATTTACTTTTTGAGCAAAGCCAATAGAGTCTAATAATAGATTAAATGCAGTGTTGAGGCTGTCATTCTCAGCATCTGTGTGGATGTTAAAATCGCCCACTATAATTATCTTATCTGAGCTAAGCACTAAGTCAGACAAAAGGTCTGAAAATTCACAGAGAAACTCACAGTAACGACCAGGTGGACGATAGATAATAACAAATAAAACTGGTTTTTGGGACTTCCAATTTGGATGGACAAGACTAAGAGACAAGCTTTCAAATGAATTAAAGCTCTGTCTGGGTTTTTGATTAATTAATAAGCTGGAATGGAAGATTGCTGCTAATCCACCGCCCCGGCCCGTGCTACGAGCATTCTGACAGTTAGTGTGACTCGGGGGTGTTGACTCATTTAAACTAACATATTCATCCTGCTGTAACCAGGTTTCTGTTAGGCAGAATAAATCAATATGTTGATCAATTATTATATCATTTACCAACAGGGACTTAGAAGAGAGAGACCTAATGTTTAATAGACCACATTTAACTGTTTTAGTCTGTGGTGCAGTAGAAGGTGCTATATTATTTTTTCTTTTTGAATTTTTATGCTTAAATAGATTTTTGCTGGTTATTGGTAGTCTGGGAGCAGGCACCGTCTCTACGGGGATGGGGTAATGAGGGGATGGCAGGGGGAGAGAAGCTGCAGAGAGGTGTGTAAGACTACAACTCTGCTTCCTGGTCCCAACCCTGGATAGTCACGGTTTGGAGGATTTAAGAAAATTAGCCAGATTTCTAGAAATGAGAGCTGCTCCATCCAAAGTGGGATGGATGCCGTCTCTCCTAACAAGACCAGGTTTTCCCCAGAAGCTTTGCCAATTATCTATGAAGCCCACCTCATTTTTGGACACCACTCAGACAGCCAGCAATTCAAGGAGAACATGCGGCTAAACATGTCACTCCCGGTCTGATTGGGGAGGGGCCCAGAGAAAACTACAGAGTCCGACATTGTTTTTGCAAAGTTACACACCGATTTAATGTTAATTTTAGTGACCTCCGATTGGCGTAACCGGGTGTCATTACTGCCGACGTGAATTACAATCTTACCAAATTTACGCTTAGCCTTAACCAGCAGTTTCAAATTTCCTTCAATGTCGCCTGCTCTGGCCCCCGGAAGACAATTGACTATGGTTGCTGGTGTCGCTAACTTCACATTTCTCAAAACAGAGTCGCCAATAACCAGAGTTTGATCCTCGGCGGGTGTGTCGTCGAGTGGGGAAAAACGGTTAGAAATGTGAACGGGTTGGCGGTGTACATGGGGCTTCTGTTTAGGGCTACGCTTCCTCCTCACAGTCACCCAGTCAGCCTGCTTTCCCGGCTGCTCAGGATCTGCCAGAGGGGAACTAACGGCGGCTAAGCTACCTTGGTCCGCACCGACTACAGGGGCCTGGCTAGCTGTAGAATTTTCCACGGTGCGGAGCCGAGTCTCCAATTCGCCCAGCCTGGCCTCCAAAGCTACGAATAAGCTACACTTATTACAAGTACCATTACTGCTAAAGGAGGCCGAGGAATAACTAAACATTTCACACCCAGAGCAGAAAAGTGCGGGAGAGACAGGAGAAGCCGCCATGCTAAATCGGCTAAGAGCTAGTAGCTACGCTAAGCTAGCGGATTCCTAAAAACACGCAAAGTGAATAATGTGTAAATAATTTAGAGGTGATTCAGCAGAATGAGTGCTTTAGTTAAGGCACGTAAAGATTACAATGGGAAACAATCGTAATCTAGATAACTAGATCAATCTAACTGCGCAGATTAAACAGCTAACAGATACAGAAAAACACCGCTGTGCTCCGGAACAGGAAGTGATACAATACCGCAGTGAGAGCCAACCACCAGTAGAGGCAAGCAAATCAGAAGTGCCTGACTCCGTGGTATAACTCACAAACTCGCAGCTTAAAGCAGATAACCCGTAAGTTGGAGAGGAAATGGCGTCTCATTAATTTAGAAGATTTTCACTTAGCCTGGAAAAAGAGTCTGTTGCTCTATAAAAAAGCCCTCCGTAAAGCTAGGACATCTTACTACTCATCACTAATTGAAGAAAATAAGAACAACCCCAGGTTTCTTTTCAGCACTGTAGCTAGGCTGACAAAGAGTCAGAGCTAAATTGAGCCGAGTATTCCTTTAACTTTAACTAGTAATGACTTCATGACTTTCTTTGCTAATAAAATTTTAACTATTAGAGAAAAAATTACTCATAACCATCCCAAAGACATATCGTTCTCTTTGGCTGCTTTCAGTGATGCCGGTATTTGGTTAGACTCTTTCTCTCCGATTGTTCCGTCTGAGTTATTTTCATTAGTTACTTCATCCAAACCATCAACATGTCTATTAGACCCCATTCTTACCAGGCTGCTCAAGGAAGCCCTACCATTAATTAATGCTTCGATCTTAAATATGATCAATCTGTCTTTATTAGTTGGCTATGTACCACAGGCTTTTAAGGTGGCAGTAATTAAACCATTACTTAAAAAGCCATCACTTGACCCAGCTATCTTAGCTAATTATAGACCAATCTCCAACCTTCCTTTTCTCTCAAAAAGTCTTGAAAGGGTAGTTGTAAAACAGCTAACTGATCATCTGCAGAGGAATGGTCTATTTGAAGAGTTTCAGTCAGGTTTTAGAATTCATCATAGTACAGAAACAGCATTAGTGAAGGTTACAAATGATCTTCTTATGGCCTCAGACAGTGGACTCATCTCTGAGCTTGTCCTGTTAGACCTCAGTGCTGCTTTTGATACTGTTGACCATAAAATTTTATTACAGAGATTAGAGCATGCCATAGGTATTAAAGGCACTGCGCTGCGGTGGTTTGAATCATATTTATCTAATAGATTACAATTTGTTCATGTAAATGGGGAATCTTCTTCACAGACTAAGGTTAATTATGGAGTTCCACAAGGTTCTGTGCTAGGACCAATTTTATTCACTTTATACATGCTTCCCTTAGGCAGTATTATTAGACAGCATTGCTTAAATTTTCATTGTTACGCAGATGATACCCAGCTTTATCTATCCATGAAGCCAGAGGACACACACCAATTAGCTAAACTGCAGGATTGTCTTACAGACATAAAGACATGGATGACCTCTAATTTCCTGCTTTTAAACTCAGATAAAACTGAAGTTATTGTACTTGGCCCCACAAATCTTAGAAACATGGTGTCTAACCAGATCCTTACTCTGGATGGCATTACCCTGACCTCTAGTAATACTGTGAGAAATCTTGGAGTCATTTTTGATCAGGATATGTCATTCAATGCGCATATTAAACAAATATGTAAGACTGCTTTTTTGCATTTGCGCAATATCTCTAAAATTAGAAAGGTCTTGTCTCAGAGTGATGCTGAAAAACTAATTCATGCATTTATTTCCTCTAGGCTGGACTATTGTAATTCATTATTATCAGGTTGTCCTAAAAGTTCCCTGAAAAGCCTTCAGTTAATTCAAAATGCTGCAGCTAGAGTACTGACGCGGACTAGAAGGAGAGAGCATATCTCACCCATATTGGCCTCTCTTCATTGGCTTCCTGTTAATTCTAGAATAGAATTTAAAATTCTTCTTCTTACTTATAAGGTTTTGAATAATCAGGTCCCATCTTATCTTAGGGACCTCATAGTACCATATCACCCCAATAGAGCGCTTCGCTCTCAGACTGCAGGCTTACTTGTAGTTCCTAGGGTTTGTAAGAGTAGAATGGGAGGCAGAGCCTTCAGCTTTCAGGCTCCTCTCCTGTGGAACCAGCTCCCAATTCAGATCAGGGAGACAGACACCCTCTCTACTTTTAAGATTAGGCTTAAAACTTTCCTTTTTGCTAAAGCTTATAGTTAGGGCTGGATCAGGTGACCCTGAACCATCCCTTAGTTATGCTGCTATAGACTTAGACTGCTGGGGGGTTCCCATGATGCACTGAGTGTTTCTTTCTCTTTTTGCTCTGTATGCACCACTCTGCATTTAATCATTAGTGATTGATCTCTGCTCCCCTCCACAGCATGTCTTTTTCCTGGTTCTCTCCCTCAGCCCCAACCAGTCCCAGCAGAAGACTGCCCCTCCCTGAGCCTGGTTCTGCTGGAGGTTTCTTCCTGTTAAAAGGGAGTTTTTCCTTCCCACTCTTGCCGAGTGCTTGCTCACAGGGGATCGTTTTGACCGCTGGGGTTTTTCCGTAATTATTGTATGGCCTTGCCTTACAATATAAGGTGCCTTAGGGCAACTGTTTGTTGTGATTTGGCGCTATATAAATAAAATTGATTTGATTTGATAAATATAACCCAAACGTCGTCGTCACCATCATCTCTTCCTGACTGACTGACAACAGCAGCTGCAGCGTCACGTGTATCACTGACTGTAATCTAACGTTCCCGCATTTTTGTAGCAAGGGCTAAAATTCCGGCGCCCCAAAGCCATTAATTTTGGCAATGTTGATTTGCCAAATATTTATTAATTTTCCCTAGCAAGTACATGCAATTGGTTATTTCGCTGCACTTCAAGGGCGCTTTGAATGATCGTCCAAGACGAGGAATGATACGTTCTCTGCTTCTATCAGTGGAAATGCACTGTTGAATGAGAGTCAGTTGGAGGAAGTGTTGTTTTAATCATTCATATTACATGTAGGCACATACTATTAAGTAAAACTGACATTGATAATACTTTTTAAATATATATATATTATGACTTTTCCCCTCCACATCTAGGAGGGCAGCACCCTAGCCCCCCCTATGGGCCAGCCGCCACTGCGGAAGGACTTACTATACGATGAATCATAAAGAAAAGAGCTCCTCTCCTGTAATTTTATATCACAAATGGGCCCACGTTATGGTCAAATTTTATGACTGCGCAGTGACATCACAGGATAGCAAAGGATTGTGGGACCACGCTAACGATAAATAATTGTCTATGTATTTTGTTCATTGGACAGTTTTATTGTACGTGTTGTTGTGAGCATGTTATAGCTTCTTAAATTTATATCCACAAGGGATTTTATTGTCTAAATGTAAGGGGCTTAAAAATAGCATAACACTAAAGGTGAATGTTTTCAATCATCTTGGAGTTCAGAGTTATCGCCACCTAGCAGTATATTGATTTTAATTTGTTTTGTTTTTTTTCGATTTTTAGTCTCACTATTGTGACGCATAGAGGCACCTCAAACTCTGTCTCACAAACGTTGATTTTCTTGGATTAGACATTATTCTGGTGACCTGTTCTGAAGTCCAAAGATGTCTGAGGCTCTTGATAGGTAATTTGGATGTGTGTTTGTAAATTGTATCCATAATATGTTTTTGTTTTCAGATGTTATAAAAATGTCTGTTGATATAATATATGTTTTACTCTGTTCCCGACTTCAGCATCCTATGATCCTTCACACACTTGGTTGGGTTCTGGTCCTGTGGTAACAAGGCATCGCACGGAGATTCATTGCTAAATTGCAGTTATCGGGAAATGAGGACCTTCTGGATGGGAAGATTGATGGCATGTAATGTGGGTGGGATTCATGGTGGAATCTGCTAAAAAAAAAAAAAAATCATCAATATAAATGTTACCTTATATTTGAATGCCTTCAGTGACCACATTTCATGCTAGTTTGTAGTTTTCTTATAAAATGGCGTCGTCATGCCTCATGCTTGATTAGCAATGAAACCATTTTAATTGTTTACAACTGGTGAATAAAAGCAGAACCACTTCAAGTGCGCAGTAGACCTGAAAGACTCAATTCTCAACCTCAGGGTCCTATGATTCTTTGTGCATGTTGGGGGGGTTGAGTTCCAGTTCTGCAGTAACATGTCATCACACGACGATTTGCTGTTTCCTCGCAGTTATCAGGAAATTAAAACCTTTTGGAACAGGAATATCGATGGTATGTAATCTGGGTGTGATTCATTGTAGGATTTGATAATAATAAAAAAAATCTTTATAAACATTAACTTACATTTGAATGCCTTCGGTGAACGCATTTCATGCTGGTTTGCATTTTTTTTTCTTTCCATGTGCGTGAAATGCAGTGAAGTGATTTTTGTTATTTACAATCAGCGAGTTGGATCGAAACTTCTCCAAGCGCTCTGAAACACTCCATAGTCTATCATTAATGCCGCACTTAACAAGCTACGTTGGCTACGCTAGACACACTGTTTAGCCTAACTGGAGCTAGCTAACTATCTCCAACATTATCGTTACATCTTATCCAGACTATCGTACACTCAGAAATTTATATCTAAGATGACGTATAGCCTAAGGTACATAGCACAGTTTATCTCCTCTGGTTGGAAACTATGAGACATTTAACTTTAATCACCTTCTGCTAGTAAATGTCGCCCTGCTATTCAAAGGCGAGTATGATGCTAACAGGAAGTGAGCTTGGCAAGCTGAAAATATTTTAACTTGTAATGAAAGAACACCACCAAAAAAAATATTAAAAGTTACCAACCTGTCAAACAAAAGTTTCTGTTCTGGAACATAAAAAATATGACGTTTTTGGTTTTGTTCCTAGTGATACATTTGTTTCTGGGGGTTTTATTGTTGCTGTTGTAGTTTTTTCCATTTTCGTTCCTCAAAGTGGTTCAAAGCCTTGATTGCAATCCAGGTTCATTCTTGCCCAGTAGGTGACAGTATTGACCCTAATGTTTGTGGAAGTTTAAAAAAAAAAAAAAAAACATGATTCATAAAGTTGGCCGTTCTATTTTGCTCAGAGGAAAAGGGGTGAAGACATGAAGAAAATGCAATTTCAGACCTTCTGAAGTTCTTCCTGTGTAAAAATCCCGACTGCAGCAACGACATCAGTGAAATCAAAGCAACTTGAACATGGAGTTTAACACGTTAAACCTCTTTCATCCTCTCGTGCTTTACTCAAACCAGGCTGCCTTATCAGAACACTGAAGGCCTTGTCTCAAAACAAGTGATCTACAGTACTGCAGCCAAATGTTCTCGACTCATATCTGACCACGGACCGCCTGACATTGCGTAATGCAGCGGTTCAGTTAAGTCTGTTTCACTGGTCATCAGACTCCTGTTGTGGTTGGTATTTTAAAGGAAATTGTGGAGCTATAGCACAACAGAGGCACCCGTGCAAACTTTATGGAAGATTTTTCTCACAAAGACTTTTTGTATTCCTGCAGTCTAATACTTCAAACCGACAAGATTATGGTAGGATTGTTAGGGCCAGTCCCAATACATTTACCCATTAAGGCCCAATGCCAATACTTTCCCTTCGCCCTACCACTTCGCGTATTGGGATTGGGCCTTAATGGATAAGTGTTTCAGGGAGGGCTCACATAGCTCAAGTGCCTTAAATCCAATCTGATACCCCATAAACACCTCATAGGGAGAATGTCAGCCGCCGACTGTCAGGCAGATTTCAATCCCCTCACACCCAACAGTTGCTGTTTTGGCACAAAATGACTGCAGTGTGCAAGGAACAGGTGTACATGGACCATTTCAGAGATGTTGGCTTCTGAGTGCTGCAAAATGCATTGTGGTCTAGCTTGCATCCAAACGCAGTTTTCGACGAGGATAGTTTTGCACAGAAGTACTCACTCAGATCGTGTTATAGTGATCACGCAGTTATGTTCGGATGCATTTGTACCCATAATTCAATGTGCGTGTATGCACGGCACTCAGAAGCTGACAAGTGGTGAGACAGTAGAGGAAGCAGGACCCCCCTTTTGCTTAGCTGCCACATCATTCTGAGGATTTGGAAAAAGCCTAGGTATGTAGTGCTGCTGGGAATTAATAGATGGATAAATAAGTCCACTTTGTCCAGTTTGCTAATATCATAACTCAAAATAAAAAAAAAAAAACACTTGTAACTCAGGTCTGAAAGCATCACTGTATCCTGCACACTACAAATCCATCTTTGGTCGTGGATGGAAACCATTCAAGTAGGCAACCAGCCCATCCCATCTTGTGAAAATAGACAGCTATCATATGAAATGTGGGCGTCTCCTTGGCCTTCTGCAGTTGCTTTTTGCTCAATGCTGAGGCACCCAACACAGAGTCACTCCAGTGGTATCCAAGGATCCTCTGACAAGAAGCAGTAGCAAAGACACCATGTTGTCACCTTAGGTCACGGGTTATCATCCATGTCTCACAACCATACAGTAAGACAGGAAGCACCAGGACCCTGAAGACTTGGACTGTTATTCTCCAGATAGGTCATCTTCAAACACTTCTGTCCAGCTGCTTCTTGACTCCATAAACTCTTCTCAGGTATCTTTCGATCTCAAAGGCTGAGGACTCACTGCAAAGATACGTTCAACACTTTCCCTGCATACAGATACACTTACCACATGGTCAAGTCCAGGAATTCATTGAAAGTCTGGATCTTTGTCTTGATTCAGGACACTCATAAACCTAAATGTAGTTCTTCACTCAGTTTCTCACATGGTGCAATCAAGGTATCCACTGATTCCGCAACAATCACAGCATCATCTGCAAAGTCATGGTCAGTAAACCTTTCCTCAACAATAAGGAATCTACGGGAGGACCCACTGTTCTCCACAAGCCTACCCAACACCCAGTCCATGCAAGCCTTAAATACTGTAAGACCCAAAACGCATCCCTGAGGATTGTCGGTTTCTATCTGTGTATAGGGGGGGAACAGATAAAAGTGGAGAGAGAATAACTGTGTGCATTTGTGACAGATTCACTAGTCAGAGCTGTAAATTTGGACAGACAGACGGTGGAGAGGGCGACAAAACCTTGGAGGTGAAGGAATAAAAATGAGGAGAAACTGGACATTAGTTTGACTTCAGGCTCAACATAAAAGCTTGTGGGAGTGGATCGTGCAAATGTAAACAGGATACGGCGTAACGTCTAATTCTATACACACACTCACTCGGCACATACCTCTCCGCGCAGTGTACACACACCTGTGACACGCCGCCGTCAGCTGTCAGGTCGGCTTTGTGAAACGATAAAGAAACTCTGATGATTAAATGTTGCGTGGTGAATAATTCACCAAGCAAATATGAGTTAAAGTCTCGAAACTTGGCAAACGGTGAAAGAAAGTGGAACAACCTTGAATGTGCACGTCGTGCCCCCACCTTCCAGACATGCACTCACACATGCACACATAAGTTAAAAGGTGTCAGGCAACGGATCTCATATCTGAGGCGCTTCAAACATAGACACGTGATGTCGACTGTTTCCCATCAGTCATCTGACTGAGGCCGAGCGAAGAGGCGGGCGGGGACGAGCAGCTCCGTGTGATCACGTTTAACTCTTAAGACTCACGTTTGTGAGGTGTGTCTGTGAAAATTAGTAGCATAATTAACAATCATCAAGTCTGAGTAGTTGTTTCCCTGCGGTTCTGTGCAAACTTTAACTATGCAAATTAAATGGCATCAAAGGCAATGCAACTGTTAATGTGTTATTAAAATGATTAAAGGAGCTTGCACCCGGAAAGTAATTCCTCAGACCAAGACTGTGTGTCTGCTCTTTCACCATCACCAACTGGATTTGAAATTAAAGACATTTTATGCAAACTCTGATTCTGCTGATATTCTTCAAGCATACAATGAGCGGTCAGATACCTTTGTTCTTGTAGTTTTCAGTGCTTGTGTGGACCGGGTGGGAGGTAGGATCGGAGAAACCAGCAGCTCAGGTACCTTTGTCATCGAGAAAAGTTTCACTGAGCTTGACTTCAGGTATCAAGACGTAGTTCACACTATAATACTATAACAGTGTCTGACGCTACCCCAAGGAGCAGATTCTCAAAAATCTCTGTGAAACACTGTACATGGCTTGATCCAGGGGTCAAATTTCCTCTCTTCAAAGCAGGATGATGTAAGTCGGCGGAGGGCAACATCGTACTGTTGGAGTTCGACGTTTGCTGACAGATAGTCCACTGACTTACTGTAGGACATAGTTGTACTTTTGCGGTTGTGATGCCATATCTGTCCCTTGTAATATCTGTCCCAACGTAGATGTAGTAATGCACATGTGCATCATTCCAAATTTCGCTGCTGCGCAATTTCATGCATGATTGCCATATAACTCCCTTGTGACCCGCTCCATTTTACTGTTTGAGGTTCAATGGTCTGAGAAGCAACAGCGGACACAGCGAGTAAACAACACTTATCCTACAGAACAGCGTTGACCTTGAACATTTAATTGTTAAAGTAAGTACAAGTCAGTTTTTGGTGCAGTTGTTTGTGTTACTAAAGTTTCAGTGGTTTATGTGTTGATGCATTGCACAACTTAATTAGCGCCTCAAATTAATCACTATTTATCAATATGATGGAATGGGACACACTTGTCAGGAGTACAAATATATAGCATGCGGTGTGACAGATGTGGCAGCTGTACCTCTATCGAATCTGTCATTACAATGTAATATGTGCTAAAAAAAAAAAGTTTATTTTCCATAGTTTTCATGGAAAATATGTCTATAAAAGAGATATTGTGAAAATGATGAGCTGCAGCTGTGACTATTATACTAGTTTCTGTTCTCATTTATGGATTCCAACAACAATAAAATAGAATTTGTGAGGATAAATATAACAGCATGACTGATGCAACTAGCCATGCTACATTTATGCTCACTCTCGCAGGATCTTGCAGTGGGACAAATATCGCAGACAGGAGAGATTTGACATGACACCATCAGATGGTGGGTGCATTTCTGGATCCTTGCCCTCCAAAACTCTTATTTTGTCACTTACAAGATCCGAGGTAAACCAGAAGTCCAAAAAGTGAAAAGTTAGTTTTCGATGGTTTACATTTGTAGAACTCCAAGATGGCAGCCATAGCAAGCTTTGAAAAAAAATGGGAACTTTGCTTTTTGGATTCTCATTTCATAAGCTTTTTAAAAATGTATACTTTAACAAATCTCAAAAAAAAAACAACAACAACAAAAACCCTTAACAACACAAGGAACCTGACTATTTCAGAAAGATGGCTGTAAAAATAATGTTTAGTCCTCATAATAACAGGTGCCCATACATATGCATTTCATTATTTTGGCTTTGATATTTTATTATTTATATGCTACTGCAGAGATTTGTTTTCAGTGTGAGTTTAAAGACATGTAGACTGTCGTGTGGGCCGCCAGAAGAGGAGGTACTGCTGGCCCACCACCAGAGGGCGCCCTGTCTGGAGTGCGGGCTCCAGGCACCAGAGGGCGCAGCCGCCTCACAGGAGCAGCCAGGGTGACAGCTGTCACGCATCACCTGCAACAGCTGTTACCAATTATCTGATCGGCAGGAGTATATCAGCAGGACGACGTCTCCACCTCTTTGCCGAGATATCGTTTCTACCGAGAAGGTAACGTGCTCAGCTGACTGTTTAACAGTGATCTTTGTGACTTTTGTGCATTGCTCTGAGAGTATTTCCCAACGAGAGGTGGAGGTAACTTACCTGCCGTTCGGATTCCTGGGTGCGAACGCGCCCTCCTTTAATTGTCCTTTGTTCCTCGCCAGCAGTACCAGGTCCGACACGCGGAGGCAGTGGCCACCTGGGAGTTCGGGACTTGGCGGCTCCAGTATTCCCGGGGTCTGGTGGCGGAGGAAACCGTGTGGTTCCGGTTCTACTTTGGAGAGGCGTCTCCTATCTTTGAGCCTGCCCACACGACACCTGTGTGAATTATTATAATCTGTTGTACTTGTTGTGCATATTCACAACAGTAAAGTGTGTTATTTGACCTATTCCATTGTCCGTTCATTTGCGCCCCCTGTTGTGGGTCCGTGTCCCTACACTTTCCCAACAGGATATCTCGGCCAACGTCATGGATCCCGAGGGGCGTCAACCGGCTGTTGAACGGCCAATGGAAGACCAGGGCGCACAGGCGTCCGCAGGAGGAATGGTCGGTGAGTTGCAGCGGATCCTCACCGCTTTCACAACTCGGTTGGATTTAATGACCGAGCAGAACGTCCTCCTTAACCGCAGGGTGGAGGCTCTCGCCGCACAGGTGGAAGCACGCCCTCAGGGCGCTGCTGCGGCTCTCCCTCCTGTCGACCCTGTGCGTAACAGTGACGTTCCACTGGTCGTTCAACGCCCCCTCCCACCTTCCCCGGAAGCATACATAAGCCCTCCAGAGCCGTACGGAGGTTGTACGCGACTGATGCTAGCAAGATAGCTTATGTAATAAACCTGCTTCGCGGTGAGGCATGCGCTTGGGCTACAGCGCTCTGGGAGCAGAATTCACGGCTCCTTCTGACATATGATGGGTTTGTGAGGGAGTTCAGAACAGTGTTCGATCACCCAAATAGAGGAGAGACCGCTTCAGCCGTGCTGCTGTCAATGAGACGGGGCGCCGGAGCGCAGCTGCCTATGAGGTCGACTTCCGCATCGCGGCTGCGAGGTCCGGCTGGAATAGCACTGCCCTCCGCGCCGCCTTTGTAAACGGACTGTCGTTGGTCCTAAAGGAGCACCTGGTGGCTAAGGACGAACCGCGAGATTTAGATGGGCTTATTGATCTAGTTATACGATTAGACAATCGGTTAGAAGAACGCCGTCGGGAACGAGACGAAGGGCGTGGCCGGGCACGCGCCGTCCCTCTCCCTTCCGGTTCCGACCGCGTCGCGCCCTCCCCACGCTCCACGGCCCCTACGCTCCGTGTGGTTACAGCTCCCCCTGCTGACGAGGCTATGGACATGAGCAGGGCCACATTTAGGGCACCAGATAGACAGAGGAGGCTGGCCCGCGGAGCGTGTTTTGTTTGTGGCTCGATAGAGCACCAGGTAAGAGACTGCCCCGAGCGGTTAAACACCAACGCCCGCCCCTAGAGACTGGGCTAGGGGTGGGCCGAGACATTCACGTGGGACACACCCACATTGCCACACGACTCCCAGTTACAATCCTTTATGAGGATTTAACCCTGAAGGCCCCAGCACTGGTGGACACGGGCTCTGAAGGGAATCTGTTGGACAGCAGATGGGCCCGGGAGATAGGGCTCCCTCTGGTGGTGCTTACCTCGCCTGTGCAGGTGCGGGCACTAGATGGCTCCCTACTCCCTCCAATCACACATAAGACACCACCTGTAACTCTGGTGGTGTCAGGAAATCACCGGGAGGAGATCGAGTTTTTTGTGACTCCTGCTACCTCGCGTGTGATTTTAGGGTTCCCCTGGATGTTAAAACACAATCCCCGGATCGATTGGCCGTCCGGGGTAGTGGTTCAGTGGAGCGAGACCTGCCATCGGGTATGTTTAGGTTCCTCGGTTCCTCCCGGTTCCCAGGCTAAGGAGGAGGTCAAAGTCCCGCCCAATCTAGGGACGGTGCCGGAAGCACGCCCTCAGGGCGCTGCTGCGGCTCTCCCTCCTGTCGACCCTGTGCGTAACAGTGACGTTCCACTGGTCGTTCAACGCCCCCTCCCACCTTCCCCGGAAGCATACATAAGCCCTCCAGAGCCGTACGGAGGTTGTGCAGAGATGTGCGCGGACTTCCTTATGCAGTGTTCGCTCATCTTCGCACAACGTCCTGTCATGTACGCGACTGATGCTAGCAAGATAGCTTATGTAATAAACCTGCTTCGCGGTGAGGCACGCGCTTGGGCTACAGCGCTCTGGGAGCAGAATTCACGGCTCCTTCTGACATATGATGGGTTTGTGAGGGAGTTCAGAACAGTGTTCGATCACCCAAATAGAGGAGAGACCGCTTCAGCCGTGCTGCTGTCAATGAGACGGGGCGCCGGAGCACAGCTGCCTATGCAGTCGACTTCCGCATCGCGGCTGCGAGGTCCGGCTGGAATAGCACTGCCCTCCGCGCCGCCTTTGTAAACGGACTGTCGTTTGTCCTAAAGGAGCACCTGGTGGCTAAGGACGAACCGCGAGATTTAGATGGGCTTATTGATCTAGTTATACGATTAGACAATCGGTTAGAAGAACGCCGTCGGGAACGAGACGAAGGGCGTGGCCGGGCACGCGCTGTCCCTCTCCCTTCCGGTTCCGACCGCGTCCCGCCCTCCCCACGCTCCACGGCCCCTACGCTCCGTGTGGTTACAGCTCCCCCTGCTGACGAGGCTATGGACACGAGCAGGGCCACATTTAGGGCACCAGATAGACAGAGGAGGCTGGCCCGCGGAGCGTGTTTTGTTTGTGGCTCGATAGAGCACCAGGTAAGAGACTGCCCCGAGCGGTTAAACACCAACGCCCGCCCCTAGAGACTGGGCTAGGGGTGGGCCGAGACATTCACGTGGGACACACCCACATTGCCACACGACTCCCAGTTACAATCCTTTATGAGGATTTAACCCTGAAGGCCCCAGCACTGGTGGACACGGGCACTGAAGGGAATCTGTTGGACAGCAGATGGGCCCGGGAGATAGGGCTCCCTCTGGTGGCGCTTACCTCGCCTGTGCAGGTGCGGGCACTAGATGGCTCCCTACTCCCTCCAATCACACATAAGACACCACCTGTAACTCTGGTGGTGTCAGGAAATCACCGGGAGGAGATCGAGTTTTTTGTGACTCCTGCTACCTCCCGTGTGATTTTAGGGTTCCCCTGGATGTTAAAACACAATCCCCGGATCGATTGGCCGTCCAGGGTAGTGGTTCAGTGGAGCGAGACCTGCCATCGGGTATGTTTAGGTTCCTCGGTTCCTCCCGGTTCCCAGGCTAAGGAGGAGGTCAGAGTCCCGCCCAATCTAGGGACGGTGCCGGTGGAGTACCATGACCTTGTAGATGTGTTCAGTAAGGATCTGGCGCTCACCCTTCCCCCCCACCGTCCGTATGATTGTGCCATTGATTTGGTTCCAGGTGTTGAGTTCCCGTCCAGCAGGCTGTACAACCTCTCACGGCCTGAGCGCGAATCAATGGAGACCTACATCCGGGACTCTTTAGCTGCCGGGTTGATCCGGAATTCCACTTCCCCGATGGGTGCAGGTTTCTTTTTTGTGGGAAAAAAGGATGGCGGACTACGTCCATGCATTGATTACCGGGGGCTGAACGAGATCACGGTTCGTAACCGATACCCATTGCCCTTGTTGGATTCAGTGTTCACGCCCCTGCATGGAGCCCAAATTTTCACTAAGCTGGATCTCAGAAATGCGTAACACCCCGTTAGGTCACTTTGAGTACCTGGTCATGCCGTTCGGCCTCACAAACGCCCCCGCAACGTTCCAAGCATTGGTTAATGATGTCTTGCGGGATTTCCTGCACCGATTCGTCTTCGTATATCTAGACGATATCCTCATCTTTTCTCCGGATCCTGAGACTCATGTCCGGCATGTACGTCAGGTCCTGCAGCGGTTTTTGGAGAACCGGCTGTTTGTGAAGGGCGAGAAGTGCGAGTTTCACCACACTTCTTTGTCCTTCCTGGGGTTCATCATCTCCCCCAACTCCGTCGCTCCTGATCCGGCCAAGGTTGCGGCGGTGAGAGACTGGCCCCAACCCACTAGCCGTAGGAAGCTGCAACAGTTCCTCGGCTTTGCAAATTTCTACAGGAGGTTCATTAAGGGCTACAGTCAGGTAGTTAGCCCCCTGACAGCCCTGACCTCACCAAAAGTCCCCTTCACCTGGTCGGATTGTTGCGATGCCGCGTTCAAGGAGTTGAAACGGCGCTTCTCGTCTGCACCCGTTCTGGTGCAGCCCGATCCTAGTCGGCAGTTAGTGGTTGAAGTGGACGCCTCGGACTCAGGGATAGGAGCTGTGCTTTCCCAGAGCGGGAAGACCGATAAGGTCCTTCACCCGTGTGCCTATTTTTCCCGCAGGTTGACCCCGGCCGAACGGAACTATGATGTCGGCAATCGAGAACTCCTTGCGGTGAAAGAGGCTCTTGAAGAGTGGAGACATCTGTTGGAGGGAACGTCCGTGCCATTCACGGTTTTCACTGACCACCGGAACCTGGAGTATATCAGGACCGCCAAGCGGCTGAACCCCAGGCAAGCCCGCTGGTCACTGTTCTTCGGCCGTTTTGACTTCCGGATCACCTACCGTCCCGGGACCAAGAACCAGAAATCGGATGCCTTGTCCCGGGTACATGAAGATGAAGTCAAAACAGAGTTGTCGGATCCACCGGAACCCATCATCCCGGAGTCCACTATCGTGGCCACCCTCACCTGGGACGTAGAGAGAACCATCCGGGAGGCCCTGGCACGAAGCCCGGACCCCGGGACTGGGCCGAAGAACAGACTCTACGTCCCACCAGAAGCTAGGGCTGCAGTCTTGGACTTCTGTCACGGCTCTAAGCTCTCCTGTCATCCAGGGGTGCGAAGAACCGTGGCAGTTGTCCGGCAGCGCTACTGGTGGGCGTCCCTAGAGGCCGACGTCCGGGATTATATCCAGGCCTGCACCACCTGCGCCAGGGGCAAGGCTGACCATCGCAGGGCTTCGGGACTGCTCCAGCCGCTGCCCGTGCCTCATCGCCCCTGGTCCCACATCGGCCTGGATTTTGTCACGGGCCTCCCGCCGTCCCAGGGCAATACCACCATCCTCATGATAGTGGACCGATTCTCCAAGGCGGCCCACTTCGTGGCCCTCCCGAAGCTCCCGACGGCCCAGGAGACAGCGGACCTCCTGGTCCACCACGTCGTCCGGCTGCATGGGATACCATCGGACATCGTTTCGGATCGCGGTCCCCAGTTCTCCTCGCAAGTGTGGAGGAGCTTCTGCCGGGAACTGGGGGCCACGGTGAGTCTCTCATCCGGGTATCATCCCCAGACCAACGGGCAAGCAGAACGGGCCAATCAGGAGGTGGAGCAGGCCCTGCGTTGCGTGACAGCCGCGCACCCGGCGGCCTGGAGTACCCATCTGGCCTGGATCGAGTATGCCCATAACAGCCAGGTGTCGGCAGCCACCGGCCTCTCCCCTTTCGAGGTGTGTCTGGGGTACCAACCTCCTTTGTTTCCGGTGGTTGAGGGAGAGGTCGGTGTGCCCTCGGTCCAGGCCCACCTACGGAAGTGCCGTCGGGTGTGGCGTGCCGCCCGTTCTGCCTTGCTGAAGGCCCGGATGAGGACGAAGGCCCATGCAGACCGTCGGCGGACCCCGGCCCCTACGTACCGGCCAGGGCAGGCAGTGTGGTTGTCTACAAAGGACATACCCCTTCAAGTGGACTCCCCTAAACTGCAGGACCGGTACATCGGTCCGTTCAAGATCATCAAGGTACTCAGTCCAGCCGCAGTGAGGCTTCAGCTTCCGGCCTCACTGCGGATCCATCCCGTTTTCCACGTGTCCCGGATCAAGCCCCATCACACCTCACCCCTCTGTACTCCCGGTCCGGCACCACCTCCTGCCCGGATCATCGATGGCGAGCCGGCTTGGACTGTGCGCCGACTTTTGGATGTCCGTAGGATGGGCCGGGGCTTCCAGTATTTGGTGGACTGGGAGGGGTACGGACCTGAAGAACGCTCCTGGGTGAAGAGGAGCTTCATCCTGGACCCGGCCCTCCTGGCCGATTTCTACCGCCGCCACCCGGACAAGCCTGGTCGGGCGCCAGGGGGGGGTCCTGTTGTGTGGGCCGCCAGAAGAGGAGGTACTGCTGGCCCACCACCAGAGGGCGCCCTGTCTGGAGTGCGGGCTCCAGGCACCAGAGGGCGCAGCCGCCTCACAGGAGCAGCCAGGGTGACAGCTGTCACGCATCACCTGCAACAGCTGTTACCAATCATCTGATCGGCAGGAGTATATCAGCAGGACGACTTCTCCATCTCTTTGCCGAGATATCATTTCTACCGAGAAGGTAACGTGCTCAGCTGACTGTTTAACAGTGATCTTTGTGACTTTTGTGCATTGCTCTGAGAGTATTTCCCAACGAGAGGTGGAGGTAACTTACCTGCCGTTCGGATTCCTGGGTGCGAACGCGCCCTCCTTTAATTGTCCTTTGTTCCTCGCCAGCAGTACCAGGTCCGACACGCGGAGGCAGTGGCCACCTGGGAGTTCGGGACTTGGCGGCTCCAGTATTCCCGGGGTCTGGTGGCGGAGGAAACCGTGTGGTTCCGGTTCTACTTTGGAGAGGCGTCTCCTATCTTCGAACCTGCCCACACGACACCTGTGTGAATTTGACTTTGTCCATTATTATAATCTGTTGTACTTGTTGTGCATATTCACAACAGTAAAGTGTGTTATTTGACCTATTCCATTGTCCGTTCATTTGCGCCCCCTGTTGTGGGTCCGTGTCCCTACACTTTCCCAACATAGACATCTTAATACAGAAAAGAGTTTTTTTTTTTTTAATTATGTCATAAAAACAATTTTGAAAAATCTGTGAAAGTCAGGGTGCTGAACATTTAGCATGTTTTTTAAAGTAATAGTTTGTAATGTTTGTTTGCATGTAACTACATTATGTATTATTATTTGTTCACAGTTAATAACAGTAGTTGTTCAGACTCATCACCTTTTATTGTATGCTGATGATGTAACATTGTTCCTTTTAGTCGGTTAAGTCCTGCAGGACGGGACAGTAAACATCGATGTGGTGAACTAGTCTGTGTTTTGCATTTTAAACACAGGCATGATTAAAAGCTGTTCTGGGCAGGCACCCTGAAAACATTAACATCCTTCTTTTTGTTTTTTCCTCCCCTTTTTTTCAGCAGAGGTTATGAAAGGTGAAAGCCCACCCCAGCAGTGCATCTGCGGGTTGCTGGCTCACATCGTGGCTCTCGTCTAATGAGAAGCATTCCTAACTGACACAGGAAAAGATGGCTGTCTGCAAGTCCTTTAATTTTCAAGATTTGTACCTTTGATTTTTAACTTCCTCCCAATCGGCCGGCTGCAACGGCACCAGGTTGTGTGCAGACTGTGGGGGTAGGAGGGGGTGAGTCTGGGGTGTGGGAGGGTCGCGGATTCACACATGTGGTTCTGGGTAAAGCCTTTAAGGGCAGGCCACATGTTGCTGCCGCTGCTATCTGCCCGACGAGGTGGTGCAGAGGATGAAATGTGATCGGTGATGTTTTTGTGCCGCAGAGTCCCGCAGGAATGCAGACAGTTCGGTTAGGTTGGGGTTGGGGTGGGGAGGTGTCTGTTATTATTCTGATTAAGAGAAGTCTACTGGTGATATGTCAGTAATATCTTGCTCCTGTGTGACATGAGGCGAGCAGATCCTGCGCAGAACAGGACAACATCTGGTCACGTTTAAATAACTTACCTACTCCGAGCAGTTAAAACTTCAAAGGATGTCCAGAAATCAGGCAGGCATGGTGAAAATCTGAAGAATATGGTCTTGGTGGTGAAGAATCAGAGCGACACCTTAAATATACTCAACAAGAATTTAATGCAACACTTTGTTTTTTTTGCTCTCATTTTTCACAAGTTGAAGTCGAAGTTCAAAGAGTTCTTCTGTGCACAGGTTGATATTTGAGCACAAATTTGTTAAAATCTTTGTCAATGAGTGCTTCACCTTTGACCAGATAATCGAACCTCCTGAGTGGGGTGACATGCTGAGATGCTGATTAAACATATTGCACAGGTGTGCCTTCAACTGGCCACAAATAAAGGCCACTGTAAAAGTCACAGGACCTCCCAAAGTAGTTTAAAAACAAACACAAAAAACCACACAAAAAAGACAATACTTCAGTTTGAGAAAACTGTCCAAAAAAAAAAACAAACAAACAAAAGAATGTCTGTGAATGTGTTGGAAAAATCTTGCGCAAAATTTTCCATTTATGAAATTGCTATCTTTAAAAATTCTGCATTAAAAATTTCAGAAATCAAAAATTTAAAAATCAGATCATGTTGTCATTGCATATGTTTGTACTTTTTATTTGCTGTACAGTAGCTGAAAGGTGCTCTTACGCCAAGCAGAGTTTGGCGTTCTTTCACACCGTAATGGGCCGAGCTACAAGGCGATGCATCTCGGCTGATTTCCACAAGCAGCTTTTGTCTTGATGTATTGTTTACCTGTGAGTCCTCCTGAGTGGGCACACCACTCAGCAAAGGTTGGGCAAAGTTGCTTGTCCCCAGTTCCCTCACATCTGAACTCAGCTCAGGTGCAACTCCATGCAAAGAAGTGAAGTTGTCACACTCTCCGTCCTCAACTCTTGACATGTCGGTGTTATGTCTGTGTTTGAGAGTAAATTGTGGACGCCAAGTTGCATCAAATTTGGTGCAACACAGTTGGGAATCCAGAAGAGCACCCCAAAAGTTTGGCATGAGTTGAATTGTACTTTCCTGACTGATTCTGATTTGTGCTGAGCAGCATGCCAATGTCCCCCACAACCATACTGAGGAACTTCTCGGGGAAGGTCTAAGGTCTAAGAGCTGCTTTGAGTCTCACAGGGCTGCGACAGTGTGTGACAGCAGACTGGGCCCCTGTCTGCATCAGCTGGGATTATCTTTTTTTTTTCTTCTAAATCAGGATCACAATGGGGGAAAAAAGCCTCATGCTGGTGGCCATGTGCCACATACATGTGTGGTTAGCCCACATGCACAGAGTTGGGCTTCAGCACAGTAGCGGATGAATACAGGAACCAAGGAGGGCATCTGTCCACAGGAGGATGTGTGTGTGAGTGACGGTGCCAGCTAGGAGCTCTTTGATGGTGTGAACCGCTGGACATTACTATTTCATATTTCATCATCCAGGAAATCATTCTATGAGTGGGTGAGCGCCCTGGCCATGCTAAGCTTTGTTTTATTTATTAATTTATTTATTATTACGTTATTTTATTTACAGGACTGTTGGTTACCGGGTACAGTCGTGGGAAATGTCCACAGCATCTATTCACATAATAACAGGATAACAGCAGCTGAGCACTTTGTGCACAAACACGTCATAATTTCAGGCGTGAGTGGCGTAAAAAGACACTGAGTGCTGCACGGCATTTACACACAAATGAACAGATGTTTGCATCTGAGAAGGCGTCGCTCGACATATGCAAGAGTGCCGTGCGGCATTTGAGCTGCACTCATACGATATGGATGCAGACATCTTCATTGCGAGTCCATGCAAAATACGGGCGACATTCAGACGACGTGCTAATGTGATGTTTGTACCAATTCAGTGACAACCCAACCGCAAATTTGTCGCTCATTCGTGTATTTCATCGCTGATTCATATCTCTTTGACAGCTGCAGCCCATTGGGATTGGACCCTTAACCAGAGGTGGGTAATTCTGTTCCATCAACCCACTAAACCAGCTGATTGTAATTAGTTCAGTTCTCCAGGCAGGTAGACGAGCTAATCAGTGACATCAAATATTTTAGGTGTACAGGTAGCAGAAATACATGGTGGAACTTTTGCTCACAGAAGCCGGGATTACCCGCCCCTGCCTTTAACCCTGTAGGTACCTTGTAGCAGATATTGTCTTTGTAGTACAGCATGTACTCGTCAGAAGTGTGTATCTGATTTGAAGCTCATTTTACTTGGAAAATACTTTACACTACGTTCATAAGGAATTTAGTCCGTATTTAACAAAATGGGACATCCATTTCTTGACTAACTTTAGGGAACGAGTTCCCACACTAAACTGTTTCCTTACACATGAAGTGTCTACTTAGGTCATGATGTTTGCATTGTAACACACCCATAAAATCCTTAATACAATAATTAAGTTAATGTAACTGAAACTTTGAACAAGTTATAGTCACTCATTTCCATTAATTAAACTAACTCAA
Source organism: Thalassophryne amazonica (assembly GCF_902500255.1). Lineage (NCBI taxonomy): Eukaryota > Metazoa > Chordata > Actinopteri > Batrachoidiformes > Batrachoididae > Thalassophryne > Thalassophryne amazonica. The sequence goes on along the minus strand of NC_047114.1, from coordinate 95,206,894 downwards.
AAATGAATTGTTGTCATAACATCTCGGTTCCTTTAAGGGTATTTAAAGTTCTGGGGCATTTATGTGTTGGTGATGTATTTCCTGTGCATTCCATTCACAGGAAGAGTTTATGTAATGGAGGCCAGCAGGTGTCGCTGTGCAGATGTAGTTAGTAAACCTCACTCCCAACAGCTCAAAAGGATTCTCTGGTCACAAGGCCAGAGCCCTGGGTTTTAGCCTTCTGGTTAGAGAGTTCGACTTCCCTGCTAGAGATCGTGAGTTCGTGTCCCGAGGGGAGCGAATGGGCGGAGTCATAACAACACAAAGCAGAGTCAACAAGTAAACCAAAGAATGCATCAAAAAATGTAATGCTAATTTTTTAGGCAAAAATTTGTCACTTTTTCATTGAAAAACATAAACTAGATTTACGTAAATTTAATTAATTATAAATTGTTAAGTAACTCACCGAACTAGGTGTGCGTATATACGAATTTAATGCACGGCAGTTAGACATGGAATTCTCACTGACCGTGGTATAAATATATATATATATATATATATATATATATATATATATATATATATATATAGTATCACAGTAGCTGTGTTGTCATGTTAGCTGTATTATAGTAGCTGTATTATCATGGTAATTAAGGCTATTATTAAGGCTATTATCAAGGAAATTAAGGCTAAGAGGATAGGTGGTAGGTTCAAGTTATTGTATCATGGTGTGGAGTAAGTATGATTTTTTTCTACTTCTCTAACTCTCTCTTTGCATAGCTTTGCATGAATTTATATGTTCAGTTAGCTGTTAGCTGTTTTTCAGTTAGCTTTATATATAACTGTTTTCATAGCGATAAATACATTTTTAGATTCAGATAGTGTTATTTTAAGTAAATTTTAGATTGATATCTTTATATTCATTTAGCTATTTGCATAGCTTTGCATGAATTTATATTTTCAGTTAGCTGTTTTTCAGTTAGCTTTATATACATTTAACTGTTTTCATAGTGATAAATACATTTTTAGATTCATATAGTGTTATTTTAAGTAAATTTTTAGATTGCTAGCTTTATATTCATTTAGATAGTCACATAACTTTGCATGAATTTATGTTCAGTTAGCTGTTTTTCAGTTAGCTTTATATACACTTAACTGTTTTCATAGTAATAAATACATTTTTTGATTCAGATAGTGTTATTTTACGTCAATTTTACAATTTTACTTTGTTAGCTTTATATCCAAGCTATTGCTTTGCATGAAATTATGTTCATAGTGATAAATACATTTTTAGATTCAGATAGTGTGATTTTAAGTACATTTTAGATTGCTAGCTTTATATTCATTTAACAATTTGCATATCTTTGCATTAATTTATGTTCAGTTACTTGTTTTTCAGTTACTTTCAGATTCAGTTAGCTTTATACACACTTATCTGTTTTCATAGTGATAAAGGTTTCAACTGTGATTGTTTTAAATGCATTTAGATTTGGTTAGCTTTATATTCCCTCAGCCCCAACCAGTCCCAGCAGAAGACTGCCCCTCCCTGAGCCTGGTTCTGCTGGAGGCTTCTTCCTGTTAAAATGGAGTTTTTCCTTCCCACTGTCGCCAAGTGCTTGCTCACAGGGGGGTCATTTTGACCGTTAGGGTTTTTCTGTAATTGTTGTATGGCTCTTGCCTTACAATATAAAGCGCCTTGGGGCGACTGTTTGTTGTGACTTGGCGCTATATAAATAAATAAATAAATTTGATTTGATTTGATATTCCGTTTGTTAGCTTACAAGCTATAGTTACGTTGCGCTAGATGAATTGTTTTCAGTTTAGATTGAGTCAGATTTATTTTCAGTCAGTTTTAGATTGTTTCAGGTAGGTTTTCCTGGAGCTGCACTCACTTTGGTTTTGATTAGGTTGGCTTTGTGTTTTTGTTGTTGTTGTTTTACAACACAGATATTGTTTATTCAAGTATGGCAGTGGTAGTTCCATGACCTATATGGGATCTAGGCGCTCCCGCCATCACGAGCCTCCCAGCTGACTGGGTTATAGCAGTGGGTAGATGGGACTCATTAGCCCTGTTAAGGCGGTCCACCTAGTGGAAGGAAAACCCTGATGTTAAACCCCCAGCCTGGGTTACTGCCCCCGTGCCTCCAAGGAAGGTTCTTTAGCCAGAGGCTAGAAGAAGGTCACTCTGATGTAAAACCTACAGCCTGGTGGTTGCCACAGCCGTCTCAGCTTGTCTGTGCCACTGTGGAGTGCCACCTTGCCTAAAGAGTGGAAATGGTGTGCGCGAGCTGATCCCCAGTTTAAGCAACGAGCGCAGGCGGGAAGGAAAGCCCTACAGCGATGGGAAGAGGCGAAAACAGCAGGTGCATGATGGCACTGGGAGCTGCAGTCTCGATCCTGCATGCAGGCAGCTCAGGAGCTATGGTTGTTTGATTGCTGACCCGAGACAACAGCATCATCCGGCAGGGCCCTGGGTGACCAAGCAGCCCTGTTTAGGGATAGCCCTGCTTGCTCCACATGGAGACAGACCTAGAAAAGGTGGTCTAAACATGGCTTATCTCACTAGATCCGGTTGGCTCACCGCTGCCAACGGGCATCACTATACGTGGTGCGAAAAGAAAAACAAAGAACCTGAAAATTGCGTGCTGGAATGTACGCACAATGATGGACTCAGACAATAGCGATCGTCCTCAAAGACGCTCAGCCTTAGTCGCCAAAGAGCTAGCAAGGCTTGACAGACATTGCTGCACTTAGCGAGGTGCGCTTTGCAGACCAAGGGTTACTCACCGTGGAAGGCACAGGCTACACACTGTTCTGGTCAGGGAAGGCTAAAGAAGATCGTCGACTCTCAGGGGTCGGGTTCATGATTAAGAGCGCCATAGCACATAGGTTACACAGTTTGCCAGTTGGACATTCTGACCGACTCATGTCACTCCGGCTCCCCATCAACAACAAGGATTTTGCCACTATTGTTAGTGTGTATGCCCCAACCATGCAGGCCGACATCGATGTTAAGGAGGCTTTCTATAGCGATCTGCACAACCTTCTACAGCGCATCGACACCCAGGACAAGCTCCTCATCATGGGAGATTTCAACGCCAGAGTGGGCCACGACTCTGATGTATGGAAGGACGTGCTAGGGAAACATGGCATAGGCAACTGTAATGACAATGGCTGCCTGCTGCTGGAGTTCTGCTCTGCACATGACTTGACAATCACCGACAGCCTGTTCCAACAGAAAGAGAGATTCAAAGCAACCTGGAGACACCCACGCTCCAAACACTGGCACCTTCTGGACTACGTTCTGACGCGACAGCGTGATAGAAGAGACGTACTACATACCAGGGTGATGCCTAGCGCGGATTGCTATACGGATCATCACTTGGTCCGTTCCAAGATTGCTTTCAGTTTCAAGCCCCCTCCTAAGAAGAAAGGCCCGCAGTTTAAAAAGCTACAAGTCCACAAGCTGCAAGACATAGACACAAAAATGGAGTTCCAGGCCAAACTAGAGGAGAGACTTGGTGGAGAAGAAGGCCTGCCTGACAACCCTGAACAACAGTGGATGAGATTAAAGACCATCCTTCAGGAGACGGCAGCAGAAGTAGTGGGCTTCTCAGCCAGGAAAAATAGACTGGTTTGATGAGTTTGATGCACAGATCCAGGAACTACTAGAAAAGAAACGTGCATGCCACAAGACTCTTTTAGCTAAACCTGATGACCACTCTGCCAAGACAGCTTACAGAAATGCCTGCTCCACACTGCAAAGCAAGCTCCGCATACTGCAGAACGACTGGTGGCTAGCTTTTGCGGAGAAGACACAACAACATGCCGATGCTGGAGACATGCGCTCCTTTTATGAAGCCCTTAAGACCATCCATGGGCCAGCACATCAAGTGCAAGCACCCCTGTGCTCCTCAGACGGCTCCACCCTTCTGACGGACAAGGAAACCATTATGCAGCGTTGGTCAGAACACTTTGAAAACCTCTTCAGTGACAAGTGCACTGTGCAAGAGTCATCAATCGAGAAGATTCCCCAGGTGGAGGTGAAATGGGAACTTGATGACCCCCCAACACTTGAAGAGATCCGAAAGGCCACCACGCAGCTGAATCCAGGGAAGTCTCCTGGCATAGATGGCATCCCAGCAGAGGTGTACCAAAATGGAGGTGAGGCAGTCCTTGACAAGCTTCAGATTCTCTTCTCCAGTTGCTGGGAAAAGGAAATGGTTCCACATGACCTTCGGGATGCAGTCATTGTCTCCCTGTACAAGAACAAGGGCAACAAGTCCGACTGTTCTAATTATTCAGTCCCCAGACCTGAATATTGTTGAAAATCTGTGGTGTGATTTTACTCTACATTCCTCTCAATAGCAGGTAAGATTTTGGCTCGAGTGCTGCTCAACAGGCTTACCCCTACCATAGCGCATGAAAATACTCCCGAGAGTCAGTGCGGATTTCTGGCCAACAGGGGAACCACCGACATGATCTTCATCCTGAGACAGATCCAGGAGAAGTGCAGAGAACAGAACATGGCCCTTTATGCAGCCTTCATAGACCTAACCAAGGCTTTTGACATGGTCAGTCGTGAGGGTTTGTGGAAGAGTCTTGCATGCCTTGGCTGCCCTCCAAAGCTCCTCACCATCATCTGCCAGCTGCATGAAGGCCAGATGGAACAAGTGAAGTACAATGGGACTCTGTCCGGCAGCTTCCCCATCTCAAATGGCGTCAAACAAGGTTGCATCCTCGCGCCCACTCTGTTCTCCATCTTCTTCAGCATGATGCTTCATGAGGCCAAAGAAGACTTGACAGACAGCATCTATATCCATTTCAGAACCGACGGAAGTCTGTTTAACTTGTGGCGCCTTCTGTCCCACACTAAGATCACAGAACAGCTAATCATGGAGCTGCTCTTCGCAGATGACTGTGCCCTCGTCGCCCATGCGGAGCAAGCCTTGCAGCACATTGTCAACTGTTTTGCTGAAGCAGCAAGAGCCTTCGGCCTCACCATCAGCCTGAGAAAGACAGAAGTGCTATATCAACCGGTCCCCCATACAGCATATACCCCACCCCAAATCAACATCGAGGGTACCAGCCTGAATGCAGTAGAGCACTTTACGTATCTCGGTAGTGTTATTTCAAACAACGCATCTGTTGCCAAGGACCTAGACAGTCGCCTTGCCAAGGCCAGCAGTTCTTTTGGTCGACTCTCAAAGAAAGTCTGGCAGAATTGCCCAGCATGGAGTCTATTATACTCAAACAACAGCTTCGTTGGGCAGGTCACGTAGCCAGGATGGATGATACACGCATGCCGAAATTAATTCTCTTTGGCGAGCTCAAGGAAGGGAGACGAAACCAAGGGGCCCCCAAAAAGCGTTATAAGGACCAGCTGAAGAAACAGCTCTCCCTTGCAGGCATTCGGTATCAGTCATGGCAGCATCTAGCTACAGATAGACTCAGCTGGTGTTCAGGCATCAAATCCGCCAGCCTGAAGTTTGAGGCAGAAAGAAGTGAGGCCTCACTCCAGAAGCGTCAAAGACAGAAAGAGCAGGCAGCAGCACAAGCTCAGCCTACTCAAGTGTTCATTTGCCCCAAGTATAACAGGTCTTGTGCATCCCGCACCGGACTTTTCAGCCACCAGAGGGCTTGTAAAAAATAAACTAAAAAAAAAAAAAAAAAAGGCCTTCCCACTATCCTCGCAAGCGAGGAAACTGCCAACAACAACAAATTGTTAAGTTACTAAAACATTAACAATTAAATTTTTGAAAATTATTTTATTTAAGTTGACCAACTCAAATGGTTTAAGGCAATCGGTTTCCTCAAATGGTTTGAGTTCAACTAACTCACTGAGTTTTACAGTGCTCCAAAAGACACCTTTTTTTTTTCCTTTTTCATACATAATTTACCAGAGAGGATCTTCTTCCAAACACAGAGTTCTGATGATTTTTTCAGGTGAGTTCTTGATGCTGTTTCATGGCGATGCAGCCGTCAGCCTGAGTCTCCTCAGAGCGGCGGAACAGATGCACACCATTAACTCAGGCAACTTCAGATTAGTTGCCTTTTGAAGTTCAAGTTCCTTTTTTTGTGACATTTTCTTTTGGAGACCAGTGATGCTTTGTAAACTGAGACAGGGGAAGCAGTGGGTGAGCTGAGAGGAGGGGGCTGTGTCAGGGTTCTTTCGGGTGGTCCGACGACGAGGAATGCTGAGCGTTTTCTTTTGAGGTCGTACTGATTGGTTTGTGTTCACCGTGAGGTCAGCGAATCAGGCAAAAGAGTCATGATGCAAACAATAGTATGACTTCATAGGCAGATAAGGCAAAAAATTTGCACAGAAAAAAATGATACTTGACACAGACCTGTTGTCTGCCTGGTTATCTACCATGTTGGACTCAAGGTAGTTCCCTAAACATGGTGAAAATGGAAATGTACGACAACAGTGCATCTTCCAGGGTCCGACCTGACTTGGAATAACACAATTTCTTTTTAAGGAATCAACACAAAATGCATTTTGTCACAATTAGATCTAGAAGGTCTAAGGTAGCACACTGATGCTGTTGCTTCCCAATATGAAGGTCCTCAGCTCAAAGACACCTGTGCCCCAGTTTTTATGAAAGTATGATTCGTCTCTGCGGTTATTTCCTCTCATGTATCTTCAGGTTTTCTGTCAGTTTCACATTTATTAAATTTAAATTTAGCTGTTTGAGGTCTGTGCATTGGCATACACTTCTGCTGAAAGCAGAGCAGGTGAATTGAATACCTCTCATGCAGGTACAAAACAAATGTTTCCCATTCCACTGACTTTGGATTTAAGTTTTTTATCTGCATGCAGTGTGTGTTATGCACATGACAAAGCAAGTAATCCAAAGACACTCAGTGAGCTTTCCATAAGTATCTTTATGCACGTCCATGCTTGAGATGAATGGCAGAAAACTCCCTTTTTCCACAGATACATGTTCATGTGATTAATATAACTTGAGATAATTTCTGCAAATTGTTTTACAGAAGGTAAAAGGTGCAGGAATACTGCCACTGATTGAACAGTGGTTTGTACAGTCCGTATAGCTGACTGAAATCCTGCATTTGGATGTGACCTAAAACTGAGGATCTCCACCTCCACATACAGTTGTATGCAATAGTTTGCATAAATTTGGGCACCCTTGACATTTTATTGATTTGAATACATTTAGCACTAATTACTGGAACACAAAATTGGTTTGGTAAGCTCACTGACCCGTGACCTCCTTAGACAGGTGAATCCAATCATGAGAAAAGGTATTTAAGGTGGCCATTTGCAAATGTTTCTAATGAATGGCAACATGGGAGCCTCTAAACAACTCTCAAATTTTTAAATTTTTTCAATTCAATTTCAACACAAACACAACTCCTATCTCTGGATGGAGCTGCACCTTAAACAGAGAGCAAACAGAATCAGGCATCAGAAAGACAAAAAATACTGTATAATTTGCCAGCATTAATCAACAAGAAAAACAGAAGAAATACTAAGGTGATCGCCGGCCACAAATGGCCTTAAAACAAAGATTGTTCAGCATCATGGTTTAGGAGAAGGATACAAAAGCTATCTGAGATTTCAGCTGTCAGGTTCCACTGTGAGGAACATAGAGAGGAAATGGAAGACCACAGGCACAGTATTAGTTAAGGCCTGAAGTGGCAGGCCAAGAAAAATCTCAGATAAGCTGAAGCAAAGGATGGTGAGAACAGTCATAGTCAATCCACAGACCGGCTCCAAAGACCTACAACATGAACTTGCTGCAGGTGGTGTCTCTGTGCATCGTTCAACGATACAGTGCACTTTGCACAAAGACATGCTGTATGATGCTGTAATGCAGAGGAAGCCTTTTCTGCGTACATACCACAAACAGAGTCACTTGCGGTATGCTAAAGCACATTTGGAAAAGCCAGCTTCATTTTAGAATAAGGTGCTCTGGACTGATGAAACTAAAATTGAGTTATTTGGACATAACAAGGGCCGGTATGCATGGCTGAAAAAGAACACAGCATTCCAAGAAAAACACTTGCTACCTACAGTAAAATCTGGAGGTGGTTCCATCATGCTGTGGGGCTGTGTGGCCAGTGCAGGTACTGGGAATCTTGTTAAAGTTGAGGGTCACATGGATTCCAGTCAATATCAGCAGATTCTTGAGAACAATGTTCATGAATCAGTGACAAAGTTGAAGTTGTGTCGGACTGGATCTTTCAACAAGACAATGACCCTAAACACTGCTCAAAAACTACGAAGGCATTCATGCAGAGGAACAAGTACAATGTTCTGGAATGGCCATCTCAGTCCCCAGACCTGAATATTGTTGAAAATCTGTGGTGTGATTTTAAGCGGGCTGTCCATGCTCAGAAACCAACAAACCTGAGATGTTTTGTAAAGAAGAATGGTCCAAAATACCATTGACCAGAATCCAGACTCTGATAGGAAGCATTTAGAGGCTGTTATTTCTGCAAAAGGAGGATCTACTAAATAATGATGTATTTTTTTCTGTTGAGGTGCCCAAATTTATGCACCTGCCTAATTTTGTTTAAAGAATTATTGCACACTTTCTGTAAATCCCATAAACTTAATTTTACTTCTCAAATATCACTGTGTTTGTCTGTTATATGATATAATTAACTGAAATTTCTGATCCAAACAACCAATGATTTATAAAGGAAAATCATGGAAATCATCAGGGGTGGCCAAACTTTTGCTTACAACTGTATATAAAAGCTGCTCTGTCTGAATAAATCATGCATTAATGAATTTACCAACCAGTCATACTGGATGCATGAAAAGATTTTTCTGGAGGCAGTACATGATGAGGAAGTACTTTCTGGCTTTGCTCATTGACTGTTCATCAGTATTTGAGAAACCAGAACTATGTTAACCCAAATGTTGTTGAATGAGTTGAAGACTGTATTATCCAAGCAGTAATAATAATATTAGTAGTAACTGTTAATCAGCGACGTGATGTCTGAATTCTGTGCTGCAGTACTGCTTGTGATCACACTATATGTGGCCACGCCCCACACTGCCTCTGCACGTTGAACCAGACATGTGCCAGGGGGCTGACCCTAGCCACAGCCAAGAGCACTCAGACTACTCAAGCAAAGTGTACTTTGATGCAGGCACTCAGATTCCTCACTCGCCATCTCAAGTCACATAATCAGGGCATCCATTGATTCTGCAAAGATCAAAGCATCATGCATGAAGTCAAGATCAGTCAAACTTTCTTTGTCTGTTTTCCACAAATCTGCCCAGCACCCAGTCCATGCAAGCACTGAGCTAGAACACATCCTCAAAAAATGCAAGCATTCTATCAGAAGGATCCTCCGAAGAGACTGAGCCCTAGGACCAAAGACATCTAGTTATTGCTGTAGATCACTTGTTAGCATCCAACTATAACGTTGACCTATTTTCTCCACCAATGAAGTTGGAGGAGGATATGTTGTCGCACCTATTTGTTTGTTTGTTTGTTTGTGAACAACCTGGATTCCACAATTTGTCCCATATCAAATTTTTACTGAAGATTCGTAGCCTGACAGGCAAGAACTGATTTAATTTTCAAGGTCATACATCAAAGTCAGGAAAAATCTTGGAAAATTGGAAAAATCCCTACCTATAACCTTGAACGAGTATTCAAAAATCCATAACCGTCAAAAAGATGAAATATCTTTCATATTTGAGAGCATAATGTAGGATGGTATCCGTTATCAACTGACAAAGTTTGATCCGGATCTGATCCAGATTACAGATTTTGTGGCCATTTAAATTTAGCATTGAAAACCCCATTTAATGTATATTTTACATTATATCTCAATCAAACGTGTCCCAATCATGCTCATATTTGACAATGAGATGCAGACTGGCACTCACTATCATCTGACAAAGTTTGATCTGGAACTGATCCAAATTACAGATTTTGTGGCCATTTAAATTGAACATTGAAAACCCCATTTAATGTATACTTTACATTATATCTTAATCAAACATACCCCAATCACTCTCATATTTGAAAGTGAGATGCAGACTGGCACTCACTATCACCTGACAAAGTTTGATCTGTGTCTGATTCGGATTGTGGATTTTGTGGACATTTGAATTTAATATTGAAAAGCTCATTTGATGTATATTTTGCATTATATCTCAGTCAAAACTGCCTCAATCATTCTCATTTGTGACCGTGAGGTGCAAAGTGGAGCTCACAACAAAGAGACTAAGAAAAGTGACCAGCTTATGAAAAGCTACTTTTAACAAGACTTTGACCTTGAAAATTTTTTGCAAGGCAAAAATTTGTGGAATGGGAGTTTTTGCATCTTAATAAGTAAGTATTCTGCACAGTGAGTAAGTAGAACTCAGAGTACCATCACTGTAGCCCAGCTCAATAAAATCAGTTATGACACTTGATTCATGTGCAGAAAGTGTCTCCAAAAAAAAAAAAAATATTAAAAGTTACCACATTCACCACATTGTATTTAATGTCAATATTGTTTGACACGTTTGGCTGCAGTTTAAGTTGTAACGTGAATGTCTCTGTGGGCACTCGGACAGAACTCGAGTATTCGCGATGAGTCACTGCTGCCGGGACCAAAGCAAAGGAGACAGGAGTCAGTGAAATGTTTGAATGTCTGTCGCCTCACAACTCATCAGTAATGAAGTGTTTGAAACGGAGCAGCGTGGAGGTGGAGCCAACTGTTTGACCACTTTAAATGTCTGGAATATTACGCAACACTTTGGTCCCATCACTTATAAACGTACTCATTAATTCACTCTTTAAGCCAGCGGGGGAACTCTTTGAGGTTTGACATGTCGTACTGATGAATTAAACTCAAAGATGTTTTTTTAATGTAAAGCAGAGCAGCGATCACTCATGTTTCACGAGTCCTCACGCCGATCTCAATCTGCATCAGTTACACATGCAGACATCTGATCATTCTGAAAGAGCAAAGCCCGTTTCTGACCTAATTATATTATTTAGTGTTTTACTGGCTTTGAAACAGTGAACTATCCTCTGAGACAATTTGTTCATTTAGTAATTTGATAGATTTGAAACAGTGAATTAATAACTCAACCATTTTCTTCACTTGGTGTTTTGCATTATTTGAAACAGTGAAGCACCTTGAAACAGTTGTCATTTTGTTTCCACATATTCAAAAACGCGTAACTATTTTCTAAACCAGTTTGTCCATTTAGTGTTTTGAGGAATTTGAAACAATGAATTCATTTCTGATCCAATTCCTTCATTTAGTGTTTTGCATTATTTGAAACAGTGAAGCACCTTGAAACAGTTGTCATTTTGTTTCCACATATTCAAAAACGCATAACTATTTTCTAAACCAGTTTGTTCATTTAGTGTTTTGAGGAATTTGAAACAATGAATTAATTTCTGAACCAATTTTTTCATTTATTGTTTTGCATTATTTGAAACATTGAAGCACTTTGAAACAGTTGTCATTTCATTTCCATCTAGTCACAGTTAACTATTTTCTAAACCAGGTTGTTCATTTAGTGTTTTGAGGTATTTGAAACAATGAATTAATTTCTGAACCAATTCCTTCATTTAGTGTGTTGCATTATTTGAAACACTGAAACACTTTGAAACAGTTGTCATTTCATTTCCATCTAGTCACAAACAGTTAACTATTTTCTGAACCAGTTTGTCCTTTTAGTGTTTTGAGGAATTTGAAACAATTAATTAATTTCTGAACCAATTTCTTCATTTATTGTTTTGCATTATTTGAAACATTGAAGCACTTTGAAACAGCAGTCATTTTGTTTCCACGTATTCAAGAACACTTATCTATTTTCAGAACCAATTTGTTAATTTAGTGTTTTGAGGAATGTAATATTAATTTCTGAACCAATCCTTCATTTAGTATTTTGCATTATTTGAAACAGTGAACTACCTTCTGAAGCAGTTGTCATTTTGTTTCCAGCTATTCAAAAAGACTATTTTCTAATTTATTTATTTAGTTTTTTGAGGAATTTGAAACACTCAATTCTGAAACAATTTCTTCATTTAGTGTTTTTCATTATTTGAAACAGTGAACCACTTTCTGAATCAGTTGCCTTTTTTCCAGCTATTCAAAACATTTTGTTTTTTGTTTTTCATTTTGTTTTATTGTCAAAACAGTTACGTCAGTTCTGTAGCTTCATGATGAAGTGAAGCTACAGATAAGCTACATAAAATGGACCAATTTTATTCACTTTATACATGTTTCCCTTAGGCAGTATTATTAGACAGCATTGCTTAAATTTTCATTGTTATGCAGATGATACCCAGCTTTAACTATCCATGAAGCCAGAGGACACACACCAATTAGCTAAACTGCAGGATTGTCTTACAGACATAAAGACATGGATGACCTCTAATTTCCTGCTTTTAAACTCAGATAAAACTGAAGTTATTGTACTTGGCCCCACAAATCTTAGAAACATGGTGTCTAACCAGATCCTTACTCTGGATGGCATTACCCTGACCTCTAGTAATACTGTGAGAAATCTTGGAGTCATTTTTGATCAGGATATGTCATTCAATGCGCATATTAAACAAATATGTAGGACTGCTTTTTTGCATTTGTGCAATATCTCTAAAATTAGAAAGGTCTTGTCTCAGAGTGATGCTGAAAAACTAATTCATGCATTTATTTCCTCTAGGCTGGACTATTGTAATTCATTATTATCAGGTTGTCCTAAAAGTTCCCTGAAAAGCCTTCAGTTAATTCAAAATGCTGCAACTAGAGTACTGACGGGGACTAGAAGGAGAGAGCATATCTCACCCATATTGGCCTCTCTTCATTGGCTTCCTGTTAATTCTAGAATAGAATTTAAAATTCTTCTTCTTACTTATAAGGTTTTGAATAATCAGGTCCCATCTTATCTTAGGGACCTCATAGTACCATATTACCCCAATAGAGCGCTTCGCTCTCAGACTGCAGGCTTACTTGTAGTTCCTAGGGTTTTTAAGAGTAGAATGGGAGGCAGAGCCTTCAGCTTTCAGGCTCCTCTCCTGTGGAACCAGCTCCCAATTCAGATCAAGGAGACAGACACCCTCTCTACTTTTAAGATTAGGCTTAAAACTTTCCTTTTTGCTGAAGCTTATATTTAGGGCTGGATCGGGTGACCCTGAACCATCCCTTAGTTATGCTGCTATAGACTTAGACTGCTGGGGGGTTCCCATGATGCACTGAGTGTTTCTTTCTCTTTTTGCTCTGTATGCACCACTCTGCATTTAATCATTAGTGATCGATCTCTGCTCCCCTCCACAGCATGTCTTTTTCCTGGTTCTCTCCCTCAGCCCCAACCAGTCCCAGCAGAAGACTGCCCCTCCCTGAGCCTGGTTCTGCTGGAGTTTTCTTCCTGTTAAAAGGGAGTTTTTCCTTCCCACTGTTGCCAAGTGCTTGCTCACAGGGGGTCGTTTTGACCGTTGGGGTTTTTCCATAATTATTGTATGGCCTTGCCTTACAATATAAAGTGCCTTGGGGCAACTGTTTGTTGTGATTTGGCGCTATATAAATAAAATTGGTTGATTCGATTTGATGAAGTGGTTCAGAGGAGGAGTTTCTTAAAAAGAACATTTCAGCTGCAGTTTGACTTGATTTGCCTAGATTTGAACTGTTTTCCTGTTTTAGAGTCCTTCTCTACTCCAGCATGAAGCTGTGAATGGGGAAGCAACCGTTCCCAGCGTCTCCACTCACATCCACAGAAGCCTCCATCAAAGCTATTCTTCCAGTCAGGTGGCTGGGTTTTTGAGAACTGGCTGCCTGACACAGATTTACTAAATAACACTGCAGAGATTGTATTTCTTAATGACTGATGTAAATTAAATCTGAGAATTACCGTGAGAATAATAATAATAATAATAATAATAATAATAATAATAATAATAATAATACAAATAATCTGAGAAAACCGGCAGATTTAATCCTTAGATTTCAAATAAACTGCCCACCTCCGTGTGTGTGTGTGTGTGTGTGTGTGTGTGTGTGTGTGTGTGTGTGTGTGTGTGTGTGTGTGTGTGTGTGTGTGTGTGTGTGTGTGTATTCTACTTGCATTTTGTACATCATTCCAACATTTTCCGATTTGGGGTTGTAATTTACCCCCCCCAAATAATCAACAACAGAAGTCTCAGATTTCTGACGTCCACTGAGGGTTGACGAGGACTCAAAATAACAGATATGTGATTCACATCATGACCAACACATACATACTTCATATGACTTGATGAGGATTACTTAAAAAAAGAACTCATCCTCATTGATGATTATTGTTATAATTATTGATCAACAGGACACAAAGTGTCAATCTTCATGAAGCCTTCATGGTTCATCGCATGATGTAATCATACACGTTTCTGCTCTTCTTTTTGATGCTACTCCAACAAGATGGAGTCAGGAAGTGGAGAAATGTTGGTGGGTACGCGGCAGAGTGATGCCTGCTGGGTCTGACGTGCTGCAGCTGATCCAGATCCTTCCATCTGTCAATCATCAGAGGACCACTGCTTCTTAATGGGACGCAGACTTGATGTTCCCTCAGTCTGTGAAGACCCGCAGGCACCCAAATCACATTGTTCTCCTTTAACATGAAACACTGGGAAGAAGACACAACATCTGTGACACACACACTGCCCTCGTCAGGAGGAGGAGGAGCTTAAAGCAGCACGCCGTGCTCATGACCAACGGGAGCTTGACGCGCCTTTAAAGAGGTTTGAACGCCTCAATGCCGATGACCCAACAGGACACGAGGCCACGTTTGTCCGTGTAGTGTTCGTCCTGTGCACGTGCGCAATGGTCACAGTAACATGCACTAATGTGCAATTTGATACCAGATGATCAGTGCAGGAAGCGGTGAACAACACAACCGGCGTGGATCTGACCGAAGCGGACATGATCCAGACTTTGTCTTTGATCCTTAAACTGTGAAGCAGTTCCATGTCTTCTTGGTGAGTCCGGTCTGGTGTTTCCCAGTGCCACGATTGGCCAAGCACACCTGAGGGGCTGGGTGACCCCTCATCTTAACCTCTCTGGAGGAAGTGCTGTGTAAATCTAAAACTCTAACTCCAGTATGACACAACACCCCAAGGTAGAGGACAACGCAGTGATGGTCATCTCTGATTGGTCATGTTTGCTGACTTTAACCACATATTTCCTCCTCCTGAACTTGTCTGAACCACTGACCTGAGTCTGTGTTTGGTTCAAGTGCTTTTAGTTCTAGTTCATCTCCTTTTTTTCCTGGTATAAAACAAGGCTTTGGTTTCCCTCTAATCTTGTGTTGGGTGAAACATGCTGCAGCAGCTCCACAGCATCTGGAGATCTGTGGGTCACTGAAGCAGAATCATCTCACACCTCCACACATTACATGAGGAGGAAAAAAGAAGCAACAAAAACTGTCACTTTGAACTAAAAAGATTGTCTTTAGGTTACCACAAGCAAAAGAGGAAAAGCAAAGCATTTGAAGCAGTGAAAATACACACGTATGCACATGCGTATGTTCACATAGTAGTGCACATCCACAGATGTACATGTACGCATGAGTAAAACAAGAAAGGCATTAAGGAGTTGAAAATATGCACACAGGCATGCATGAGCAAAACTAGAGTGCAAACCTCCACCAACACGAGTTTCCAATTCCACAAATTTTTACCTTGGAAAAAATTTGCAAGGTCAAAGTCCTGGTAGTCCTTTTTACAGTTACAATCATTTTTAGAAGACAATCTCATCCTTGAAAAATTCCAATCTGGGTTTAGATCACGACACAGCACTGAGTCAGCACTTTTAAAAGTTCATAATGACATCACTTTGTCGGTGGATGCAGGGAATCCTGCTGTGCTGGTTCTGTTGGACCTCACAGCAGGATACTGTGGATCACACAGTACTTGTTTCCCGGTTGGAACATTTTATTGGCATTCATGGTACTGCACTTAAGTGGTTTAGATCATATTTGGCTGAAAGGAGCTTTTCTGTCATGATTGGGGACCTCTCCTCATCAACTGCTCATCTGTCTGGTGGAGTGCCGCAGGGTTCTGTCCTTGGGACGATTCTATTTTCTATGTACATTCTGCCATTGGGGTCAATTATAACCCAGCACAGCCTGTCCTTTCATTGTTATGCAGATGATCTGCAAATCTATCTGCCTGTGAGGACTAATGGGAGTGATGCTTTGTCATCATTTAATTGTATTCGTGATGTAAAGCAGTGGCTGTCCCAAAACTTCCTTTACCCGAATGATGGTAAAACTGAGATCATGGTGTTTGAGCGCACTGGCATACCAAGTGTGGTAACACCACATTTTGGTGCTTTGGCTAACTATGTAAAACCAGCTGTCAAGAATTTGGGAGTGATATTTGACAGCTGTTTGAGGTTCGATCAACAGATAAATTCTGTTGTCAAAGCTAGTTTTTTTCAACTTCGCCTTTTGGCTAAAATAAAGCACTTTCTCAGTAGATGTGCTCTTGAGATGGCCATTCATGCTTTCATCAGCTCCAGACTTGATTATTGTAATGCACTTTATTCGGGCATTAATCAGCTGTCTCTTGCACATCTCCAGTTGGTGCAGAATGCTGCTGCTCATCTTTTGACAAACACTTTTAGACGTGAGCATATTACGCCCATCCTGTACTCACTATACTGGCTTCCAGTTCGTTTTACAATTGATTTTAAAATTTTAATGTTTGTTTTTAAAGCTATTTATGGCCTTGCACCTCCCTACTTGTCTGAAATTTTAACTTTGCGCACCTACAGTAGGACATTAAGGGCATCTGGCCAGCTTTACTTAGATGTTCCAAGGTCAAGATATAAACGCTGGGGTGATCATGCTTTCGCGGTAGCTGGCCCCAGACTGTGGAATGAGCTACCTCTTGAGTTACGTACTATTCCTGACCTAGCACTTTTTAAATCTAAGTTAAAGACTTATTTATTTATACTGGCTTTTAACACTTAGTGGGGAGGTGACATGTTCTGTTATTTTTATGTTCTTTTTTATGTGTTGTTTTAAAATTTTATTTTATGTGTTTTATTTTGTAAATTTGTGTTTTAATGTTAAGCACTTTGGACACCAGTCGGTGCTGTAAAGCGCTTTATAAATAAATGTTGATTGATTGATTGATTGATTGATTAGAAGTGACTTTTCATAAGATCAGGAGAATGTATTCAGTTCATGAACTTGAATCAAATAGCTTTATTATTTTTTTTGTGTGTGGTCAGGCTTTTGTTGCTGTTTTTTGGTTTCTGAATTCTTTGTCAGATAATTTTCACAGAACTTTTGTTATCTTTGCTGTGCACAATCTGTCACTGCTTTTTGGCACTTGGTTTTCGACTGATAACTGGATGGTAAACATGCATAAAATTGGAACCTCCATCTAATTTTGATGGTGTAGGTAAATCCAGAACAGAAAAATGAAAGTAAATGAGGCACTTTTGACTGAGATATGATACAAAGTGCACACCAAAATGGGGTTATCAATGTGAAATTCAAATGTCCACAAACTCCAGAACAGAAAAAGTCTGGATCAAACTTTGTCAGGTGATAGTGAGTGCCAGTCTGCACCTCACTTTCAAATATGAGAGTGATTGGGGCACGATTCATTGAGATATAATTTAAAATATACATTAAATGGGTTTTCAATGTTAACTTCAATTGTCCACAAAATCCACAATCCAGATCCGGTCTGGATCAAACTGTGTCAGGTGATAGTGAGTGCCAGTCTGCACCTCACTTTCAAATATGAGAGTGATTGGGGCATGATTCATTGAGAAATAATGTAAAATATACAATTAAATGGGGTTTTCAATGTTAAATTTAAATGGCCACAAAATCTGTAATTGGGATCAGTGTTGGGAAAGTGTAGTGACACGGACCCACAACAGGGGGCGTAAATGAACGGACAATGAAAGAGTCGAATATGAACACTTTACTGTTGTGAAACAAGCAAAACCAGAACACAGATGATTACAGAATTTATGCAAACAGTCAATCTAGAAAGGTGACGTGTGGGCAGGCTCGAGGATAGAAGACGTCTGTCCTGAGAAGAACCGGAACCACACGATTTCCTCCGCCACCAAACCTGGAGAATACTGGAGCCGCCAAGTCCCGAATTCCCAGGTGGCCACAGTCTCCGGATGTCGGATCTGGTACTGCTGGTGAGGAGCAAAAACAGTAAGAGGTGGGTGCGTGCACACCCAGTAACAACAATGGTGGAAATATCACCTCCACCTCTAATACAAGAATGTGCAGAGTAATGCAGTTATCTCTCAGGGGGAAAAGGAATGCAGTCCTAGCTCCCAATCACCAGCTCCTGCTGTCCTGAGATTAAACAGGTACTCCTGCAAAACACGTACAGAACAAAGACTTATGTGTAAGCACACGAACGGCTGAGAGTCGTTACCTCTACAGGTAGATGATATCTCGGCAACGAGGTGGAGATGACATCCGGCTTTTATGGAGTGATGAAATGAAGATGGGTGACAGCTGTCACGAGTTGATGTGTGACAGCTGTCACTCCCGGTTGTGTCCGTGGTGGCAGCGCCTTCTCGTGCCTGAAGCCCGCACTTCAGGCAGGGTGCCCTCTGGTGGTGGGCCAGCAGTACCTCCTCTTCTGGTGGCCCACACAACAGGACCCCCCCCTCAACGGGCGCCTCCTGGTGCCTGACCAGGCTTCTCCGGGTGACGTTGGTAGAAGTCGGCCAGGAGGTCCGGGTCCAGGATGAAGCTCCTCTTTACCCAGGAGTGTTCTTCTGGTCCATACCCCTCCCAGTCCACCAAATACTGAAACCCCCGGCCCTTCCGACGGACGTCCAGGAGCCTGCGAACCGTCCATGCAGGCTCCCCGTCGATGATCCGGGCAGGAGGTGGCGCAGGTCAAGGAGTGCAGAGGGTTGAGGTGTGGTATGGCTTGATGCGGGAGACATGAAAGACCGGGTGGATCCGCAGTGAAGCCGGCAGCTGTAGCTTCACTGCGGCCGGGCTGAGCACTTTAAGGATCCTAAATGGCCCGATGTATCGTTCCTTCAACTTTGGGGAGTCCACTTGTAAGGGGATGTCCTTTGTTGAAAGCCATACCTCCTGCCCGGGCTGGTAAGCAGGGGCCGGGGAACGCTGGCGGTCTGCATGGGCCTTAGCCCTCGTCCGGGCCTTCAACAAGGCAGAACGGGCGGTGCGTCACACCCGACGGCATCTTCGCAGGTGGGCCTGGACCGAGGGCACACCGACCTCTCCCTCCACCACGGGGAACAATGGGGGCTGGTACCCCAGACACACCTCAAACGGGGAGAGGCCGGTGGCAGAGGACACCTGGCTGTTATGGGTGTACTCGATCCAGGCCAGATGGTGACTCCAGGCCGACGGGTGCGCGGATATAACACAGTGGAGGGCCTGTTCAAGTTCTTGGTTGGCCCGCTCTGCCTGTCCATTCGTCTGAGGGTGATACCCGGACGAGAGGCTCACGTTGGCCCCCAGTTCTCTGCAGAAACTCCTCCAAACCTGTGAGGAGAACTGAGGACCACGGTCCGAGACAATGTCCGTTGGTATCCCATGCAGACGCACGACGTGGCGGACCAGGAGGTCCGCTGTCTCCTGGGCCGTAGGGAGCTTCGGGAGGGCCACGAAGTGGGCCGCCTTGGAGAAACAGTCCACTATCGTGAAGATGGTCATCATGCCCTGGGACGGCGGGAGGCCCGTGACAAAGTCCAGGCCAATGTGAGACCAGGGGCAACGAGGCACCGGAAGAGGTTGCAGAAGTCCTTCTGTCTTGGAGTGGTCTGCCTTGCCCCTGGCACAGGTGGTGCAGGCCTGGACATACTCCCGGACGTCGGCCTCCATAGACACCCACCAGAAGTGCTGCCGGACAACTGCCACGGTCCTACGCACCCCTGGATGACAGGAGAGCTTGGACCCGTGACAGAAGTCCAAGACTGCAGCTCTGGCATCTGGTGGGACGTATAAACGGTTCTTTGGTCCAGTTCCGGGGTCCGGGCTCCGTGCCAGGGCCTCCCGGACGGTCTTCTCCACGTCCCAGGTGAGGGTGCCCACGACAGTGGACTCCGGAATGATGGTCTCCGGTGGATCCGACAGCTCGGTTTTGACTTCGTCTTCGTGTACCCGGGACAAGGCATCTGATCTTTGGTTCTTGGTCCCAGGGTGATAGGTGATCCGGAAGTCAAAACGCCCAAAGAACAGTGACCAGCGGGCTTGCCTGGGGTTCAGCCGCTTGGCAGTCCTGATATACTCCAGGTTCCGGTGGTCAGTGAAAACGGTGAACGGCACAGACGCTCCCTCCAACAGATGTCTCCACTCCTCAAGAGCCTCTTTCACCACAAGGAGCTCTCGGTTGCCAACGTCATAGTTCCGTTCAACCGGGGTCAACCTGCAGGAAAAATAGGCACACGGGTGAAGAACCTTGTCGGTCTCTCCGCTCTGGGATAGCACGGCTCCTATCCCTGAGTCAGAGGCGTCCACCTCAACCACAAACTGGCGGCCAGGGTCGGGCTGCACCAGAACTGGTGCAGTCGAGAACCGTCGTTTCAACTCCCTAAACGCGGCTTCACACCGATCCGACCAGGTGAAGGGGACTTTTGGAGAGGTCAGGGCTGTCAGGGGGCTAACTACCTGACTATAGCCCTTAATGAACCTCCTGTAGAAATTTGCAAAGCCGAGGAACTGTTGCAGCTTCCTACGGCTTGTTGGTTGGGGCCAATCTCTCACCGCCGCAACCTTGGCCGGATCAGGAGCGACGGAGTTGGAGGAGATGATAAACCCCAGGAAGGACAAAGAGGTGCAGTGAAACTCACACTTCTCGCCCTTCACAAACAGCCGGTTCTCCAACAACCGCTGCAGGACCTGACGTACATGCTGGACATGAGTCTCAGGGTCCGGAGAAAAAATGAGTATATCGTCCAGATATACGAAGACGAATCGGTGCAGGAAGTCCCACAAGACATCATTAACCAAAGCTTGGAATGTCGCGGGGGCGTTAGTGAGGCCGAACGGCATGACCAGGTACTCAAAATGACCTAACGGGGTGTTGAATGCCGTCTTCCACTCGTCTCCCTACCGGACCCGAACCAGGTGGTACGCATTCCTAAGATCCAGTTTAGTGAAGATTTGGGCTCCATGCAGGGGCGTGAACACTGAATCTAACAGGGGCAACGGGTATCGACTGCGAACCGTAATCTCATTCAGCCCCCTGTAATCAATGCATGGACGGAGTCCGCCGTCTTTCTTGCCCACAAAAAAGAAACCTGCGCCCATCGGGGAAGTGGAGTTCCGGATCAGCCCGGCAGCTAACGAGTCCAGGATATAGGTCTCCATTGATTCGCGCTCAGGTCGTGAGAGGATGTACAGCCTGCTGGACGGGAACTCAACGCCCGGAATCAAATCAATGGCACAATCGTACGGACGGTGCGGGGGAAAGGTGAGTGCCAGATCCTTGCTGAAGACGTCAGCCAGATCATGGTACTCAACCGGCACAGCCGTCAGATTGGGAGGGACTTTGACCTCCTCCTTAGCATGTAAACCGGGAGGAACCGAGGATCCTAAACACACCCGATGGCAGGTTTCGCTCCACTGCACCACCACCCCAGACGGCCAATCAATCCGGAGATTGTGTTTCAACATCCACGGGAAACCCAAAATCACGCGGGAGGTAGAAGGAGTCACAAAAAACTCGATCTCCTCCCGATGATTTCCAGACACCACCAGAGTTACTGGTTGTGTCTTGTGCGTGATCAAAGGGAGAAGGGTGCCATCTAGTGCCCGCACCTGCAATGGTGAAGGGAGCGCCACCAGAGGGAGCCCTACCTCCCTAGCCCATCTGCTGTCTAGCAGATTCCCTTCTGACCCCGTGTCCACCAGTGCTGGGGCTTGAAGGGTTAAATCCCCGCTCAGGATTGTAACTGGGAGTCGTGTGGAAATATGTGTATGTCCCACGTGAATGTCTTGGCCCACCCTAAGCCCAGTTTCTAGGGGCGGGCGTTGGTGTTTAACCGATTGGGGCAGTCTCTTAGCTGATGCTCACTCGAGCCGCAGACAAAGCACTCCCCGGGGGCCAGCCTCCTCTGTCTGTTAGGTGGTCTAAATGTGGCCCTGCTCGTGTCCATAGCTTCGTCAGCAGGGGGAGCTGTAGCCACACGGAGCGTTGAGGCTGTGGAGCGTGGGGAGGGCGGAACCTTGAGAATACTGGAGCCGCCAAGTCCCGAATTCCCAGGTGGCCACAGTCTCCGGATGTCGGATCTGGTACTGCTGGCGAGGAGCAAAAACAGTAAGAGGTGGGTGCGTGCACACCCAGTAACAACAATGGTGGAAATATCACCTCCACCTCTAATACAAGAACGTGCAGAGTAATGCAGTTATCTCTCAGGGGGAAAAGGAATGCAGTCCTAGCTCCCAATCACCAGCTCCTGCTGTCCTGAGATTAAACAGGTACTCCTGCAAAACACGTACAGAACAAAGACTTATGTGTAAGCACACGAACGGCTGAGAGTCGTTACCCCTACAGGTAGATGATATCTCAGCAGCGAGGTGGAGATGACATCCGGCTTTTATGGAGTGATGAAATGAAGATGGGTGACAGCTGTCACGAGTTGATGTGTGACAGCTGTCACTCCCGGTTGTGTCCGTGGCGGCAGCGCCCTCTCGTGCCTGAAGCCCGCACTTCAGGCAGGGCGCCCTCTGGTGGTGGGCCAGCAGTACCTCCTCTTCTGGCGGCCCACACAACAATCAGATCCAGATCAAACTTTGTCAGTCAACAGATAAATATGAAATTTGATGTTTTTTTGTTTTGTTTTTTTACAGTTATGAAATTTTGAATATTCGTTCAATGTTACGGATAGGAATTTTTCCAACTTTCCAAGATTTTTCCTGACTTTGACCTATGACCTTGAATATTAAATCAGTTCTTGCCTATCTGTGTGTGTGTGTGTGTGTGTATGTATATATATATATATATATATATATATATATATATATATATATATATATATATATATATATATATATCTTAATGATATATGAAAAATTGTGGATTCCAGGCACAGACAATTTCAATTCAATTTCAATTTATTTTCATTTATATAGCACCAAATCAAATCAAATCAATTTTATTTATACAGCTCCAAATCACAACAAACAGTTGCCCCAAGGCGCTTTATATTGTAAGGCAAAGCCATACAATAATCACAGATAAACCCCAACGGTCAAAACGACCCCCTATGAGCAAGCACTTGGCAACAGTGGGAAGGAAAAACTCCCTTTTAACAGGAAGAAACCTCCAGCAGAACCAGGCTCAGGGAGGGGCAGTCTTCTGCTGGGACTGGTTGGGGCTGAGGGGAGATAATCAGGAAAAAGACATGCTGTGGAGGGGAGCAGAGATAAATCACTAATGATTAAATGCAGAGTGGTGCATACAGAGCAAAAAGAGAAAGAAACACTCAGTGCATCATGGGAACCCCCCAGCAGTCTAACTCTATAGCAGCATAACTAAGGGATGGTTCAGGGTCACCTGATTCAGCCCTAACTATAAGCTTTAGCAAAAAGGAAAGTTTTAAGCCTAATCTTAAAAGTAGAGAGGGTGTCTGTCTCCCTGATCTGAATTGGGAGCTGGTTCCACAGGAGAGGAGCCTGAAAGCTGAAGGCTCTGCCTCCCATTCTACTCTTAAAAACCCTAGGAACTACAAGTAAGCCTGCAGTCTGAGAGCGAAGCACTCTATAGGGGTGATATGGTACTAAGAGGTCCCTAAGATAAGATGGGACCTGATTATTCAAAACCTTATAAGTAAGAAGAAGAATTTTAAATTCTATTCTAGAATTAACAGGAAGCCAATGAAGAGAGGTCAATATGGGTGAAATATGCTCTCTCCTTCTAGTCCCTGTCTGAAACAAGACCTTTCTAATTTTAGAGATATTGCGCAAATGTAAAAAAGCAGTCCTACATATTTGCTTAATATGCGCATTGAAGGACATATCCTGATCAAAAATGACTCCAAGATTTCTCACAGTATTACTAGAGGTCAGGGTAATGCCATCCAGAGTAAGGATCTGGTTAGACACCATGTTTCTATGATTTGTGGGGCCAAGTACAATAACTTCAGTTTTATCTGAATTTAAAAGCAGGAAATTAGAGGTCATCCATGTCTTTATGTCTGTAAGACAATCCTGCAGTTTAACTAATTGGTGTGTGTCCTCTGGCTCCATGGATAGATAAAGCTGGGTATCATCTGCGTAACAATGAAAATTTAAGCAATGCTTTCTAATAATACTGCCTAAGGGAAGCATGTATAAAGTGAATAAAATTGGTCCTAGCACAGAACCTTGTGGAACTCCATAATTAACCTTAGTCTGTGAATAAGACTCCCCATTTACATAAACAAATTGTAATCTATTAGATAAATATGATTCAAACCACCGCAGCGCAGTGCCTTTAATACCTATGGCATGCTCTAATCTCTGTAATAAAATTTTATGGTCAACATAAATCACAACAGAGTTGACTCAAAGCGCTTCACACAGGTAAGGTCTAACCTTACCAACCCCCAGAGCAACAGTGGTAAGGAAAAACTCCCTCTGAGGAAGAAACCTCAAGCAGACCAGACTCAAAGGGGTGACCCTCTGCTTGGGCCATGCTACAAAACATAAATTACAGAACAATTCACAGAACAATTCAAGGACGAATATACAAGAAATGTATATAATAATAAAATAAAAATAAGGATTTTATGTGAACGAGATTACCAGCAGTTATTGGCATGTATAACTGAGTATCATCTGCATAGCAGTGAAAGGTAATCCCAAAACGCTGCAATATGTGCCAAAGGGGTGCTATATAAAGGGAGAAAAGCAGGGGGCCTAAGACAGACCCCCGTGGAACCCCAAATTTCATGTCACTAAGGTTAGAGGTAGTGTTACTGTACAAAACACAGTGAGAACGACTGGTCAAGTATGACGTCAGCCATGCAAGGGCACTCCCAGTAATCCCAAAATGATTTTCCAGCCTATCAAGTAGAATATGATGATCCACTGTATCAAATGCAGCACTGAGATCTAACAGCAACAGAACCGTAGTGGTGTTCGAATCCATTGTAAGAAGAAGATCATTCACCACTTTAGTGAGAGCCATCTCTGTGGAATGATATTTTCTAAAACCAGACTGCAGTGGCTCAAAGAGATTATTCTCAGTAAGATAGTCTACGAGCTGCCGTGACAACACTTTTTCCAGAATTTTAGAGAAAAATGATAGATTTGATATTGGCCGATAGTTTGTCAATACACTAGGGTCAATATTAGGTTTCTTAAGTAATGGTTTAATCACTGCAGATTTGAAACATTTAGAAACAGATCCAGAAGTTAAAGAAAGATTAATAATTTCCAGCACAGTCGGCCCAAGAGTGGGCCACAGGTCCTTAAACAGTTTTGTTGGTATAGGATCAAATAAACAGGTTGTGCTTTTTGTTGACGTTACAAGTTTCGTCAACATGCCTAGTGAGATACTGTCAAATTCTGTAAATCTAGGAAATACCTCAGTAGTGACGCCCACATCAATAGCAGGGTGTAGTGACTGGATTAAGGCATGCCGGGATATGTTTAACCTGATGTCTTCTATTTTCTTCCCAAAGTAATCCAGGAAGTCTTGTGCTGTAAAAGGAGAGCGAACTACAGGTGGTTGTCCATGCAAAAGTGTTGCCACCATGTCAAACAAGAACTTTGAGTTATGCTTGTTTTTGTTGATCAAATCAGAGTAGTAAGTCCGCTTTGTAGCCAATAATGCATGCTTATAGTCTAAGATAGCATCACGCCACGCAAGGTGAAATACTTCTCATTTTGAACAACGCCATTTCCGTTCTAGACCTCTTGCTTTATACTTGAGGTCAAGCAGATAATCATTGAACCAAGGTGACTGTGATTTGGGGGAGCGCAGTTTTAACACAGGTGGTGCAATCATGTCGAGTGTAGTTTTGAGCACTGAGTTTAAACTATCCACAAGTCTGTCTACTGACTGGGTATTTGTCAGATGTGAAGCTAAGACATCAGGTAGTCTAGCTTCGAGTTCAGTCTTAGTTGAGGAGTTGATGCATCGCCGTAAAGATATATAAGGTTGTTGTTCCACTAAACATGGCAGCGAAACTGTAAACTTAATAAGTGAGTGATCAGACACCACTGATGTAAGAGGCACGATGTCAATATTCGTGACAGTAATACCACGTGCGAGAACCAGATCCAGGGTATTTCCACTAATGTGCGTCGAATCCCGAATGCATTGCCGAAATCCTAATGCATCCACAATTTCCATAAATGATTTGCAGAGGGGATCAGAAGGCTTATTTATATGAATGTTAAAGTCACCAATGATCAGAATGTTATCTACACTAGTTGACAAGTTAGAGATGAACGCACCAAATTCATCTAAGAATTCAGAATATGGGCCAGGAGGCCTATATACAGTGACAAAGTAATACGACTGATTTTTATTCTTCTGACCTTGGCAATGTGCAATATCCTGAGCAGAGCAGAGAATCAGATGCTCAAATGAGTGATATTTGTAACCCCCAACAGCTAATAAGCTAAACCTAGATTTATAAATAAGAGCAACACCCCCGCCTTGCTTCGCATCATGAGGGACGTGACTAAATGTATATGCTGGTGGGCAGGCCTCATTTAAGGGGAGGACAGTTGCAGGTTTAAGCCAGGTTTCACATAGCCAATCATATCTAAGTGATGATCAATAATTAGATCATTGATCAACAATGATTTTGAGGACAGTGATCTTATGTTAATGAGACCCAGTCAAAGGACCTCAGTGGGGTTGACAGTTGAACTGTTTGGGTTTAGGGGTGGTTCCAGAGTAGCATATGTAAGATGCCTAGAAGTAGGTTTGGGTTTAAGACATTCCACGCGCGTTGTAGGTAGCAGACATGAAATCTTTGCTATTGCTGGAACAACCACTGGGCCATCCTCAATTTCAACATCATCCAATATAGTAATGGGTATTAAGTTTGGAAAGCATATCCCTCTATGATTTTTATGGACATGACTATGGAAGCAGGCCACAGTCTCAACTTGTTGAAATTCCCTCCCTGCAAATAAACTGCACTATCACCATAGTGGATTTTCTGCACTAAATTTCCCGCTAAGCTAATGGATTCCACACCCACATTTGTCATAAGCCTTGCAGGGTCTCTAATCACCTGCTCCGTGGCCTGCTGTAGATTCCTAATGTTGCCCTCCCTGTAGAGCTCTATCTATGTTCACAAACAAGATGGCGGCACCTTCCCCAGTAGGGTGGAGGCCGTCCGGCATCAGCAAGCCACACTGGCCCCAGAACAAAGGCCAGTTATCAATAAAGCTAAAGCCTTGCTGTCTACAAAACTGTGCCAGCCACCTATTTAATGATGTCAGCCTGCTAAACGCCTCATCAGTATCCCGGGAGGAGAGGGGACCAGAGATTATTAATCGATGCCGACACATCTTTCTGGCAAGGTCACAAGTCCTCTCTATGTCCATTTTTGTGACCTCTGAGCGCTTCATCCTGATATCATTGGTGCCAACGTGAATAACTATGTGACTATATCTCATGTCATGTTCCTTCGTCTGTCTTCCCTTCTGCAGTGTCAGCACCCTAAGATGAGTTGCAATGTCGGGAGCTCTGGCCCCAGGAATACATTTAACGTCAGCCGGCGTCTGTAACCCGACTTTGCGGGTGATAGAATCCCCTATCACTAAAGTCCAGTGTTTTGGCCTGGAGACAGGAGTGGAAGTCACTCGTGGCCTCAGAGAATTCACATCTGGCAAATCCAAGGGGGAGAACCGATTCACAGTTCACACTGGCGAGTGTAATCGGGGTGCCACAACCGGGCACCAAGCCCTACGGGGCTTCCTCTGCCTAGCCACAGTCCGAAAGCCGTCATCCACAGCCGGTGTTTCTAAGCTGATACTAATGGGCTCGCTAGCCAGCCCAACACTAACCTCATCTGGAGTGCCCGTAACATCTAACTCCACTGCGCTAAGAAGCTGCTCTAACGTACGGACACAGCTCTCTAAGAGAGCCACCCTATCTTCCAACATCACACAGGATTTATGGAGGGTGTAAAGTATAATAAGTAGTGTACTTTGTGCACTAAGAAATTCAAAAATGTAGCCAAGCAAACACGAGCTAACCAATAATGGATAAGCTAACCACTCCTAAGGCTCACACAGACGCAGATAAATGAATTAAAATTCACAGCGGTTACACTGAAAAACTAACAGAAGTATTAAACAGGTAAAAAAAAAGAAAAAAGCAGCAGCTATAAAATACACTAAACAGTTAATTAACTAACAGGAGTGTAAAAAATGAAATGAAAAAAAATGATGAGAAGGGTCAGAAATAGCTAACGCAAGCTAACCGCTAGCGAAAATGCTAGCCGCTCCTAAGATTTTACACAGGAGTAAAAATTACTTAAAATTCACAGCAGTTCAACTGAAAAATGAACAGAAGGATTAAACGGGTAGAAAAGAAACAGCTATAGAGGGTTTTCAATCACGTGACCGATTTGCTGCAGGACAGGTGCCGTCTCCATTCTGGATTACAAGGAGCCTGGTGCGTGATAGAAAAATGGAGAGAATGTACGGTTATTACTATGCTTTAAATCCTCGAGATAAAGCTATTTATCGTGATAGATGTGTAGCAGTTGGTTCAGTGGATCCGTATCTTATACCAGATAGTGAATTTAGTGGTGATGCAATGAACTGGCCGACAGTGTCACACTGCGATATTGTGAACTAGGAAGCTGCCGACCAGGTCAGCCTCGCCGGCCTCCTGCAGAGCATCACAGCGGAGCTAGGAAGCGGAGGTCGTCTTGAAGTCCTGAGCGATTTCTCTCAGCAGGAGCTGGAAGGGCAACTTGTGGATCAGCACCTCGGTGCTTGAGGAGCACAATGTAAATAAGCATCCGTATTGGAAGCATTCTTGTGTTATCCTCAGCGGTATTTTTATGTATTCTTATATAATTTTATTGCCGAATAAAATAAAATTATGGGAGCAGTGGATTTCTGGAAGCGGCGGATCTCTCCCAGCGCCACCGTGCCGTGAGGCTTCTTCACACTGACGTTGAAGCTTCTGCAATTGTTTGCCAAATGCACGTAGCGTATCACAGCGGCCACCACGTCATAATCCAGAATGGCTGCGGGACACAAAATGACGTGACCAATACGTCACATGAAAACCCTCTATAAAAAGTAACAACGAAGAGGGGAGGTGTCGACCTAGCTAGCGAAAGCTAACCACTAGCGAATGCTAACTGCTAGCGAATGCTAACTGCCAGCGATTCACAACAGGACTGTTGTTAAATAACGTTCAGAGTAGATACAATTAATAACCAGAAGAGTGCTAAACAGAAATAAAAGAAGCGTATACAACCATCTGAAGTTCAGAGTGGCGTCACAGCAGCAAACAATCCATCAGAAGCAAGTTGCCATTGCTGATCTGATCAGGTCTGATCAGATCAGACAAGCAAAGAAACAAGCAGGGGTGAAAACATAAGGTTATGAGTGAGGCAGGGCACCACAAGGAGTTGAATTACACGCACACATACCCACAAAGCGTGCACACAGCCGTGCACGCACACAGTGACCTATGGCAGAGGCAGACACTGCTCAGAGGCTGCATTGTTGATGACAAGGACCGTAAAGGAAGGACAGGCTTCCTGTCTGTGATCTTGTTGTCGTGGAGACAGCAGGGCTCAGTCAAACTGATTACCCCAAAGCCTATGATCTATAAAAGGGAAACCAAAGAGGATCCTTAAATTGGCATCGCTTCACCACATAAAATAAACCGCTGGCGGAGTTTGGATGTTTTTGTTGTTGTTGTTGTTTTTGGTTGAGGACTTTTGTCAGCATCCACTGGGGAAACAAAATCTGTATTTTAACACAATTAAAAAAAAAAAAATCTGTGTCAGAGCTGATCTGAGGCTGAAAAATAAGCTGAGTAATAAATTCACATCATTTATGTGGTTGTTAGCTTTCTGACTTGGTTACAGCAGCTTCCTTCATCATTGTTGCACACGAGCACAGAGCACGGTGTTTGTTCTAAATGTCAGCTCATTATGTCGCTCCTTCATGGGCAGTTTTCATTACTGCTGGAAGTCAATAAAATAAAACTTTAATTTTTTAATATAAATTTTCTAGAAATACAATGGTAAAAATTCCATAAACATGTCTTAACTTGCAGTGACACACTGTAACTGAAACCACTTTAATATTGTACATCGTGCGTGCGTGCGTGCGTGCGTGCGTGCGTGCGTGCGTGCGTGCGTGCGTGCATGTGTGTGTGTGTTCTATATGTCATGAAAACTAGTAATTCAACTGCTGTGAATGTGTGCACAGTAACTAAAAGACTCTTGAGCTGATTTGGACCAAACTTAGTGGAAAGACTGAGCGTTAGTCGGGGGCAATGGGATTCAATTTGGACAAGAATCCATCAAAGAGCAAGGTCACAGGTCAAGGTCAAAGTTTTACCTCAATGACTCCACATAGGGGATATTTTGGTAAAGAAAACCACACCTATACCATAGTTACTATTAAACACTAATATCAAAAGTCACATTTCTATTCGTAGCATGACCTTTCAATTTGAGTGACCTTGAAAAGTCAAATTCAGGTCATAATATTTTAACTCAAACAATTTGGAATTGTTGTGCATTAAACACGGTGGAAGGGTTGTGTGTTAGTCAGAGATAAAGATGTTCAGTTTTGGACAGAACTGAGTAAATGTCGTGACCACACACACAGAACTGGTATCAAATAATGGGCCCGTGCTTGCTTAATTTTGTATTTTAATTATTGTTTTAATTTTATCTCTGAATTTCCATTTTTTATAAATATGATTTTGGATTTTTTTTTCTTTTTTCAGTAGTTATAATCACAGTAATTTTTGTTTTTTGATCTCTGCCATGTATTCTCACTCCGTGTGACGTCATGTCGTCCCAGCAACACGTGCACACGAGGTGGTGTGACTTTCTCTCTGTGTTCACAATCTCTCTGTGTTCACATTCTCTCTGTGTTCATGTTCTATCAGTGTTCACGATCTCTCTGTGTTCATGTTCTCTCTGTGTTCACGATCTCTCTGTGTTCATGTTCTCTCTGTGTTCACATTCTCTCTGTGTTCACATTCTCTCTGTGTTCACGATCTCTCTGTGTTCATGTTCTATCAGTGTTCATGATCTCTCTGTGTTCATGTTCTCTCTGTGTTCATGTTCTATCAGTGTTCACGATCTCTCTATGTTCACGTTCTCTCTGTGTTCACATTCTCTCTGTGTTCACGATCTCTCTGTGTTCACGATCTCTCTGTGTTCACGATCTATCAGTGTTCACATTCTCTCTGTGTTCACGATCTATCAGTGTTCACATTCTCTCTGTGTTCATGTTCTGTCAGTGTTCACGATCTCTCTGTGTTCATGTTCTCTCTGTGTTCACATTCTCTCTGTGTTCACGATCTCTCTGTGTTCATGTTCTCTCTGTGTTCACGATCTCTCTGTGTTCATGTTCTCTCTGTGTTCACATTCTCTCTGTGTTCACGATCTCTCTGTGTTCATGTTCTCTCTGTGTTCACGATCTCTCTGTGTTCACGATCTCTCTGTGTTCATGTTCTCTCTGTGTTCACGATCTCTCTGTGTTCATGTTCTCTCTGTGTTCACATTCTCTCTGTGTTCACGATCTCTCTGTGTTCACATTCTCTCTGTGTTCACGATCTCTCTGTGTTCACGATCTCTCTGTGTTCACATTCTCTCTGTGTTCATGTTCTATCAGTGTTCACGATCTCTCTGTGTTCATGTTCTCTCTGTGTTCACATTCTCTCTGTGTTCACGATCTCTCTGTGTTCATGTTCTCTCTGTGTTCATGTTCTATCAGTGTTCACGATCTCTCTGTGTTCATGTTCTCTCTGTGTTCACGATCTCTCTGTGTTCACGATCTCTCTGTGTTCATGTTCTCTCTGTGTTCACATTCTCTCTGTGTTCACGATCTCTCTGTGTTCACGATCTCTCTGTGTTCATGTTCTCTCTGTGTTCATGTTCTATCAGTGTTCACGATCTCTCTGTGTTCATGTTCTCTCTGTGTTCACGTTCTCTCTGTGTTCACGATCTCTCTGTGTTCACGATCTCTCTGTGTTCACGTTCTCTCTGTGTTCACGATCTCTCTGTGTTCATGATCTCTCTGTGCTCATGTTCTCTCTGTGTTCACGATCTCTCTGTGCTCATGTTCTCTCTGTGTTCACATTCTCTCTGTGCTCATGTTCTCTCTGTGTTCATGTTCTCTCTGTGTTCACAATCTCTCTGTGCTCATGTTCTATATGTGTTCACATTCTCTCTGCATTCACATTCTCTCTGTGTTCACATTCTCTCCGTGTTCACATTCTCTCTGTGTTCACATTCTCTCTGCATTCACATTCTCTCCGTGTTCACATTCTCTCTGCATTCACATTCTCTCTGCATTCACATTCTCTCCGCGTTCACATTCTCTCTGCATTCACATTCTCTCCGTGTTCACATTCTCTCTGCATTCACATTCTCTCTGCATTCACATTCTCTCCGTGTTCACATTCTCTCCGTGTTCACATTCTCTCTGTGTTCACATTCTCTCCGTGTTCACATTCTCTCTGTGTTCACATTCTCTCCGCGTTCACATTCTCTCCGCATTCACATTCTCTCTGCGTTCACATTCTCTCTGCATTCACATTCTCTCTGCGTTCACATTCTCTCTGCATTCACATTCTCTCTGCATTCACATTCTCTCCGTGTTCACATTCTCTCTGCATTCACATTCTCTCCGTGTTCACATTCTCTCCGTGTTCACATTCTCTCTGTGTTCACATTCTCTCCGTGTTCACATTCTCTCCGTGTTCACATTCTCTCTGCATTCACATTCTCTCTGCATTCACATTCTCTCCGTGTTCACATTCTCTCCGTGTTCACATTCTCTCTGTGTTCACATTCTCTCCGCGTTCACATTCTCTCTGCATTCACATTCTCTCCGTGTTCACATTCTCTCCGTGTTCACATTCTCTCCGTGTTCACATTCTCTCCGTGTTCACATTCTCTCTGCATTCACATTCTCTCTGCATTCACATTCTCTCCGTGTTCACATTCTCTCCGTGTTCACATTCTCTCTGCGTTCACATTCTCTCCGCGTTCACATTCTCTCTGCATTCACATTCTCTCTGCATTCACATTCTCTCTGCATTCACATTCTCTCTGCATTCACATTCTCTCTGCGTTCACATTCTCTCCGTGTTCACATTCTCTCTGTGTTCACATTCTCTCCGCGTTCACATTCTCTCTGCATTCACATTCTCTCCGTGTTCACATTCTCTCCGTGTTCACATTCTCTCTGCATTCACATTCTCTCCGCGTTCACATTCTCTCCGTGTTCACATTCTCTCCGTGTTCACATTCTCTCCGTGTTCACATTCTCTCTGTGTTCACATTCTCTCCGTGTTCACATTCTCTCTGTGTTATGTTCTCGAGCTAAACTCTGGTCCGTTTGTTGCATTTGGCTATTAACGTGATTCTGATGCTGCGCTTAATTTAAACCTCTCCAAACTCCCACAAGCAGAACGGTTCTTTGTCTTCAGTAAACAAAATCAGCTCAGAGATGTTTTTGTTTTCGCTCGGCCGCTTTGATTACTTTCCAGTCAAAACCATGATATTGTTTGACTGTAACGAGCATCTAGAGACCATAAAGAGGCCGCTGTGGTTTAGTGCACAAACACTCATCTGTCACATCACTGAGCACAAACATTCAGCGTGTGTGTGTGTGTGTGTGTGTGTGTGTGTGTGTGTGTGTGTGTGTGTGTGTGTGTGTGTGTGTGTGTGTGTGTGTGTGTGTGTGTGTGTGTGTGTGTGTGTGTGTGTGTGTCGTGTGGAAGAAAGAAAGAAAGAAAGAAGACAGAACAAAAGTAACTGAGGATAAAGAGAGAGAAAGATCACAAAAGGAAGGAAGTTTAAAGAAAGAAGGAAGAAAAGGGAAGAACCAAAGGAAGGAATGAAGGAGATAGAAGGAAAGAGAAAGATAGAATCAGAGGAAAGAATGAAGGAAAATAAAGAAAATGAAGAAGTAAGGAAGAAAAAGAAAGAAAGATAGAAGTAAAAAAGGAAAGAAGAAAGGAAAATAAAGAAGGAAGGAAGGAAGGAAGGAAAATAAAGAAGGAAGGAAGGAAGGAAGGAAAGTTTAAAAAGAAATAAAGGGGAAAAAGGAAGAACTAAAAGTGGAAGAAAGGAAGGAAGGCGATTCACCCCTCTCTTTTTTAAATGTTTTTCCTGTCTTCCTCTCATCCTCGGTAACGTCCCCTGCGAGCTGAGAGAAACTCTCAGCATCCTTCATGTTGCTGCGGTTGTAGCCAAAGACGGGGCTCGGTGGGCTTCGGGCCAAATGCTACGGGGCCACATGAGGGTCATAAATCAGAGCCATGATGAGGTTTGGTGACGGTGCCGTGGTTTCGGGCCGAGCTGGTTGGGCTGGTGTCGTGTCACGCTGTTGACGGTGGTGTTGTTGTTGGTGGCCTCATGGTCAGACACGCTGTCCTTCAAATGGACGCCCGGCGTCCAGCACGCTGTGTCAGCGCTCAGCGGCCTGAAAGCACAACACGTCTCACTCCAGTGCATTTTCCACACCAGCTGCCAGATAAAATGTTGTTCCGTCCACTGGTGGATCGAGGAACAGGACGAAGGAGGGACTTGACCCCGTCACAACAAACACGGAGTATTTTAACGCAGATTCTGTTCAAGCAAAATGTGGACAGAAATAACAGCAAGAAGTCAGCAAATAAGAGCGTTCGACTTTTGTAGTCCAGATGAATCTCGACCTCATCAGTCCCAGAGGAACCTTAAAGTGCGAGAACGATATTGGAACTACAGTCAGGACAAGTCGCGGAATATGTCTTAGATTTGGGGTCCATCATTCCTTCAGTCATTGTGAATGTGCAAGGAGAAGACCGGTGAGGGAAGCTGCCAAGATAAACATCTGTGAAGAAGGTACAAGCTTTTGTGTCTGTAACTGAAAACGTTTGTCTGTTGCATCACCAGTCACACCTTCATGGTGTTGCAGGAAAAAGAAGGAAGTTAATACAACAAAAGAGGTCAAATAAAGGCTTGAGTCTTCCTTGTGCCTTCTGGCAAACTGTACCTGAATGTTCACATCTTCAGTCTAGTTTATTTGAACAGTTTGCTGTTCATCGACACAGAAGGTGCACTCCGCACTATTTCTCCACTCACAGCAACAAAAGCTGTGTTTTGGTGGCTTCCCTCACGAGGTTTCTTGACTGGTTATTCAGGTTCTGACATGTGCCTTCTCCCGACAGAGTGATCATGCAATCTTTGTTTTCTTAATAATTGGTGTGAATCAGCTTTTCCTCAGAGTGTTCCGGGGACAACTGGTGATCCATGAGCAGCCCCTAGTGGTCTATGAGTATACTGGTGTAGCAGTGTACGCTCTCTCTGCTTCTGCATCATGGGAGGAGGACGCTCTGACCAGTGGGCTAAAACCCGGGATCTGGCCTGAGTGACCGGAGAAACGACTCCTGCTGGCCTCTGTCACACTGACAAAATAAATAAATAAATAAAATAAATCACATTTTAAATTAATATCATATTATAACTTAAAAGTGTTTCTCAAACTTGTAAAGCTGTCATAATTAGGTTGTATTTTATAAAATAGTGTCAGAGCAGACTGCTTGTTTTTGGATATTTGGGGAGTTAGGTGGTTCACGAGATTTTGTTAATTTTGTAAATGGTCATTGATTTGAAAATGTTTAAGAAACACTGAAATACTGTATTTTCTGCAGTATAAGTCGCACCTCTTAAAACAAACGCCTCTTTAAGAGGAAAAAACTATTAGTCACACTGGAGTATAAGTCGCACCTGATAAAAGAAACACCTCTTTCAGAGAAAAAAACCCACATATAAGTCACACTGGAGTATAAATCACACCTGTTAAAACAAATGCCTTTTTAACAGGTAAACCCATATGTAAGTCACACTGGAGTATAAGTTGCATGTGTTAAAACAAATGCCTTTTTAAGAGAAAAAAACCATATATAAGTCACACTGGAGTATAAGTCGCACCTGTTAAAACAAACGCCTCTTTCAGGGGAAAAAAACCCATATATAAGTCACACTACAGTAGAGGTTGCACTTGTTAAAAATGCCTCTTTAAGAGGAAAACCCCATATATGTCACACTGGAGTATAAGTCACACGTGTTAAAACAAACACCTTTTAAAGAGGAAAAAACCATATCTAAGTCACACTGGAGTATAAGTCTCACCTTTGAAAACAAATGCGTTTTTAAGAGGAAAAACGTACATATAAGTCACACTGGAGTATAAGTCGTACATGTGAAAACAAACACCTTTTAAAGAGGAAAAACCCATATATAAGTCACAGTGGAGTATAAGTCTCACCTGTTAAAACAAATGCTTTTTAAGAGGAAAAACTTGCATATAAGTCACACTGGAGTATAAGTTGCACCTGTTAAAACAAACACCTTTTTAAGAGGTAAAACTTACATACGAGGTCTGTGAGAAAAGTAACGGACCTTAATATTTTTTTCAAAAACCATATGGATTTGAATCACGTGTGATTACATCAGACATGCTTGAACCCTTGTGGGCATGCGAGAGTTTTTTCACGCCTGTCGGTTACGTCATTCGCCTGTGGGCAGTCTTTGAGTGAGGAATGGCCCACCCTCTCGTCGATTTTTTTCATTGTTTAAGAATGGCTCAGAGACTGCTGCTTTGTTTAATAAAAAATTTTTCAAAACCTGTAAGGCACAACTGAGTGGACACCATTCGATAAATTCAGCTGGTTTTCGGTGAAAATTTTAACGGCTGATGAGAGATTTTGGAGTTTTACTGTTGCCGTAAGGACGGCCCACGGCACCTGACGGCGATCTGCGCTCCGAGGCGGAGGTGTCTCGCTGTTTCAAGCTGAAAACTTCCTAATTTCAGGCTCTGTGGACCCAAGACGTCGTGAGATAACAGAGAACGTTCAGAAGAATTCGGGATCAGGAGTTTATCCAGACATTCCACTGTTAAAGGAGATTTTGTAATGAAAGAACGTGTGGGCAGATTCGCATGTCGGGCCAGACCCGACCGCGGGGGGTCGCCACAGGAAAAACACCTCCATTGGAAACCTTAACGGACAAGTTGGAACATGCCCAGCTGTTAAACAATTTCTCAGATACTCACTTGGTGAAAGCCATCAAAAGCCGCCTGAATTTTACAAATGGTTTTCAACACGGATGTGTTTTTCATGTCGCGGCGCAGACGGATTTGCCACGTCGTCACGGATCCGACTCTGCAAATTCATCCGCACGTTCTTTCATTACAAAATCTCCTTTAACAGTGGAATGTCCGGGTAAACTCCTGATGCCGGCTTCTTCTGAAACTTCTCTGTTCTCTCACGACGTCCTGGGTGAACAGAGCTTTAAATTAGGATGTTTTCATCTCGAAACAGCCAGACGGACGCCACCTCAGACCGCGCCGCGCCGATCCGCTTTGTGGGCTGTCCTTAAAGCGAAAGAAACTCCACAATCTCTCATCAGCCGTTAAACTTTACACCGAAAACCAGCTGAATTTCTCGAATAGTGTCCACACAGATATTCCTCACCGGTCCTGAAAAAATTTGACAACGCGCGCCGTCTCCCTGCAGCATCTCAGACAAAGAGATTCCGACGGGAGGGGGAGTCCACACCTCACTCAAAGCCTGCCCACAGGCGAATGACGTCACTGACAGGCATGACAAAACTCACGCATGTGCACGAGGGTTCAAGCTTGTCTGATGTAAAAACATATGAATCAAATCCATTTATTTTTTGAAAAAATAAAAAGGACCGCTTTTTATATCACAGACCTCGTATAAGTCACACTGGAGTATAAGTTGCACCTGTTAAAACAAACGCCTCTTTTATAGGGAAAAACCATATATAAGTCACACTGGAGTAATAAATAAAGAAAATTAAATATGTCATAATTTTACAAGGGGTGCCCAAACACATTTACACTTAAAAAACAAAATAACAGAATTATTGACCCAACTTAATAAAATGTTTCATTTAACACTCGAATGAATTTGGTTGAGCCAAAAACAGTAATATTTATGACAGCTTAAATTTAACTTAATTCATTTTACTGTTACCAACTGAAGTAGTTTAATGAGGTTTATGTATGGAGAGAGAGAGAGAGAGAGAGAGAAGTCAATAGATAGTGATACTGTGAATTTAACTGTGACTTCAAATGACTGGTTGCTTTTTTTTGCCATTTCAGGATATTGTGGACTGTCTCACGATCATCACATCATGTCGTACGTCCCGAGGACATGACTGCGTTTGCTTTGGTGTGGGTAACTTTACTGTAAACTAGACTGGCATGGAGGCAGAGCTCCTCCTAACCCTGCAGTCAGCATCTTTTCTTTTCTTTTTTTTTTTCTTCTTCTTCTTATTTATAAATACGTCTCTCGACCACAAGCCGGTCCAAAGAGCATCTGGATCCTCTTGGGCCTGCGGTCACAACACTGAGAGAACGCCACATCAAAGGTCCCT
This sequence comes from Thalassophryne amazonica, assembly GCF_902500255.1. NCBI lineage: Eukaryota > Metazoa > Chordata > Actinopteri > Batrachoidiformes > Batrachoididae > Thalassophryne > Thalassophryne amazonica. The sequence goes on along the minus strand of NC_047114.1, from coordinate 95,168,365 downwards.
CCATCCAGTCCACAGAGAGGAAAGAAAATCTGGGACAAGTTCTGCTTCACACACACACACACACACACACACACACGCACACACACACACACACACACACACACACACACACCGCACAATCTATCTTTGTTCATGGAAAAGTTTCGGAGCACATCAGCAGTATTGCGTCAAAAATCCGTCAGTCTCTAAAGTCCTGACCGCTTCACACAGACGTGTGTGAGGCTCCCACGACCACCATCATCATGTCACGGCTCCGGCGAGCAGCGTCCATCTGTTTCTGCTGGATCTTATCACACGAGACGGTGATAAGCAGGGAGACCAGGCTGGAAACTCGAGCACATCTGCACTGTGAAGACCCACGGTGCCCTTCAGGCTGGGCCTACGTGCACGCAAAGGAGATCAGACGTTGACGGGATGGGATGGAAGAGTATGAAATGTGACCTCGGCAATTACCCCGTCACTCAGAAACATCAAAACACAAACACGACGTTCTCGCCTCTTCCTGCCGAGATCCAAAGAACAGACGTGATGAAGGGATGCAAAGAATTAGAATGAAGCTGCATTTAGTCTCAACTCTAAAGACAAATTTATTACCAGCAGGTGAAGTAGTGGGGATGTACAATGGAAAGGTTATAGGTTCAATCCCACTTGTACAACAACACCCATGCATCGTCATTCATGAAAGAATACATTATGTTAAAATGTAAATTTGAAAAGTTTGGACGATACAGAAGCTCTACGGCCGTCGAGGTAGAAGGACGTTCAGGAACCTTTCCTTTAACCTGCAAACCCTCAACCAGCCGTAGAGGCAGAATGGAGGTCTAGAAATGGGCCGTTCTCCGGAAGAGGACACAAAGTGTGACATAGATGAGAATCAACATCGAGCCGATGAGTCGAGGTGGCCGGTGTTTACGTCTTCTCCCCACGTGACCTAGTGAAAGATCTGTGAACTGTGCTGTTCCATAAGTCGAAAAACCAACACTGACCCTGCAGAAACCAAACAAAATTCCCGACGTAACCAAGAGAATTTTAGAGAAAAAAACTTTGTTTTACTCCGGTGGTTGTTGAGATATACAAAAAGGTGTTTTTCAGTCCATGTTTTCTTTGACCTTGACCTTTGTCCAAACTATTACAAAATCTAGTCACCTCTAGATATCTACCCAAGTAATAGTCCCACCACGTTTTGGAGTTGAGTCTTGTTCTTATAAACACACTGGTGGAACCAACAGTGTGCTATTGTAAAAATAAGAGGTTTTGCCAGGAAGAAAGTAGAAATATTGGCAAATACCAAATGAATGGATGAACGGAACAGCTGTGCCACTCTGTGTATACCTGATAGAGACAGGGATGGAACCCAGCAGAGTAGATCCTGGTTAACCCCCCTTTTGGGAGACCACTTGGAAACACCAGGAGCTACATGTTTCTCTGTGTAGAACCGGAGTTGCATCAGGAAGGACATCCGGCAAAAAAAAAAAAACTGCCAAATCCCAACTGTCAAAATCCACTTCCTGAAAACCATCCAACTGCCAAACAAACCAGCAGAAATATGTCGCAAAAGGCCTTCAGGCCACTAGGGGGAGTGATGAGGTTGTTCCAAGTTGACTCGCAACTGCAGCACCGAAATAAAAAAATGCAACATCTTTGTATGTGATGATGCTCTAAATCCCTCCCGCGCTACGTTACCGTACAAACATTATGACGGCAGCTAAACGTTAAAGCACACTGGAGCAGTGTCGCAAAAATATGAAGGCTGAGAGTTTGTGCTCCGCCAGATCCTTGTGGTTTTCTCCTGCAGACACCTGCAGGTTAATGTGGTGTATTTATGGTGATGGATGCACAGTGAATCACCGCTGCAGCAGCAGGGGGCCGAAGCGCGCGGATTCCTCGGCTTCCTCTGGCTTCTCGGTGCATCTGGCTCCGCGCAATATGCTGGCGGAGAGACCAGAGGCTGCTGGATGGGACAGAGGCCACAAAATCAGCAAGGGTTCTGATTCTGGCCCAGCAGAGCTGCAGCTCAGGCTTCTATCACATTAATTTACAGGAAGAAATCGTCGTGTTTTCTCGTGGATTCCCGCGGCTCATAAGGAGTGGGCTTCCTTTTTGTTATTTTGTGTGTTCCATTCCATCCTTTTACTTTTCATAGGTTTGTTGTTTTTTTTTCCTTTTATTGGCAAGAAGCCATTTGCTGCTCGTCCAGGATGAAAACAACCTTCACACTTGAAAATGGCCCAAGGTCAATAATTCATCGCAGAAATTGCGACGGTTTGCAGGTTCTGTCTGTATTATTTCAGTTTTCTTCTCTGCGCTACATTACGTTATGAAGAAGTTGCTGTCCATCGCCTGATGCTCTGAAGGTCGGAACCCCTCAAAACCGCATTAACTCGTAAACATCACTGCAACTTCTGCTTGTCCTTTCATTTGTTTCTTTCATTTTAATCCACTTGTTTCTGGTGTTTTTCCCCTGATGGACCCTGAAGGACTGGTTGATTGTCCACAATTTCAGGAGGCTTCAACACACAATGGGTTCTGTCTGTGCACATGAGGAATATTTACTAATGTCAAACAGATGAACAGACCCCTTCCATCTGCTCCATCACCCCCCCCCATTTTCTCTTTGTTTCCTGCTGCCTGTCTGGATTGTTTTAAATGCATTGCTTCAATTGTCTCTGAAGCAGATGTCGGCCATACTGAAGCTGAACTGGGATCCAGGATGGGATCTGCAATACCTCAGATGTCTGACTCATCATTTGGAGAGGAAACAGTTGAGGTGGTGAAGAATCACAGGGCTGCCCTTGGAGTAGTAGAAGTAGTCCTACATAGTCCGCGGGGCCCATTGGTGTCGGTGCTTATCTACTGACTCCGTAGCGTCAAGCGGATGAGAGTCTGTCCTTGGAGGGGACGCCAGTCCAACGCAGGTTACTTCCCTGTTCGAAGCTGGTGCCTATTTACAGCTGGGTGGACTGAGATACAACACAGAGAGGTAGCATGAGTGGGATTTGAACCCATGTCTATACATATACATGCCCGTATATAGAGGGGGTTCAGGGGGTTCAACCGAACCCCCCACCCCCCCAAGAATTCTGTTGATTTTTTTCTGATCTGGATATCAAAGTTATGTATTTTCTTTTCATTGATAATAAGCAACAAGCACTAACTGTTACACAGCTATTATCACACACCCTCAAGTTTCAATTTCCTCTGCCAGAGTAATCCCTTAAGTGATGAAAGGGGAAACTGCTAGATAAACTTTTCCCATGGGGGTTGAGAATTTTTGCTCCCTGGTCCCTATCCTCCACTGATATCAAACAGATTAGTGGGCTTGTAAATACCCATGTAGACACACAATTGTCTGGTTTGTAAAAACATGTTTGTATGTATAAGCTGAGAAATAAAGGGAGCTTCTCCTTCCTGTTGCAAATACTGTAAAGGTGCAAATATTCATGTGGGATTTATTATGCGAATTTCGCGAGTTAAACGAGGTCGCCAAATTAAATACAGCTATTTTAATACATAACGTACATATACATACATATTCATAATGTAAACGCAAATATTAATACCGCTAAATACGAGGTCTGTTAGAAAACTATCCGACCTTTTTATTTTTTGCAAAAACTATATGGATTTGAATCATGTGCGCTTGCATCAGCCAAGCTTGAACCTTCGTGTGCATGCGTGAGTTTTTTCACGCCTGTCGGTTGCGTCATTTGCAACCGACAGGCAGGTATAAAGTTTGCATTAATGTTATCTTGGTTCTTCCTGGGTGGTTCTTATGGCAACTGATCCAATTCCAAGCAAGGACTATTTGTATATAAAAATGTATTTCCTAAAATGATACATTTTGGGTTTCAAATGAAATTTATTGTTATGTGTCGACGCGGGTTGAGGAGCGGACCTGCGTCAGACAGAACCCAGCGCTAAAAATAACCAGAAAAGCGGTTCCAAAAACAATATATTTATTACACCCACTGTGCATAAAAGGTGTAAAAACAAAAATAGCGTCCTTCTGGTGGAGTGATTGTTGGCACGCTCTCCAGCGCCCGCAAGGATCAAAGCCCGGCACTCCTGGACTCACTACCACCGCCAAACACCCCCCAGGTGGACACGACAAACTGACTCTCTGTGAAGCAAAGAAGAGGTGAGGTAAGTCAGCAGTTACAACAATATCTTTCAAAAGACACACGCTATCAGCAACACATTCAGGTCTGTATCTTTTTTAACTTTATGCAAATGAGCAGCTTCTCATAACAGGTGGAGGATCACTTATCTGCACGCCACAGCAGTGAGAAGCAAGCTGCACAATTCTCATCACAATTCAAGTATACTGTGTAACAAAACACCAAGTTACTATCAACAATTAATCAAACACTTAATTACCTTTAATGTGTGCTGACAGCATGTGTCCTCACCCTTCCCTGCTTCACGGGCTCAATGTGTCAAACCCAGGTGCGGTCCTCAGCGTCTCACAAACGAACATCACAAGGTCGAGTTCCCGGCAGTTCTGCTTGAATCACACATGACTTAAATGCAGAACGCCATCCAATTATCTGCTTCAGCTGAAAGTCTTTAAGGTTGCATGTGAGCACCCGTCACAGGTGCTACACATGATGTTGATGAGGGTGAGGACTCTTCAGCCAGCACCTTCTCCACAGACAAATCAGTTTCCATGCCACCTGAAGAGCAAAGAAAAGAAAAGAACACCAAAATATCCAGCCACACCCCCCAACACACAACATTTATGTAGCTTTTTACCCCTCGAAACCCTCAAAAAGCTTCTGCTTCAGGGGACTTTGCCCCCCTGAGCACCCCACGAGGGCGTTGGCCCTCAACCCCACTGGTGGCCCTGCGGCCCACTGGACTCCCAACTCAAGGATTTGAACCCCCCCCTTTACATTCCTATATACGGCCCTGATATAGGCAGGCCAGCTCCACTAACTGGACACTGTTTGTACATAATTGGGCACAGGTGGTGGCCAAGTAGTTAAGTGCACTTGTTTCCTGTGCAGAAGGTTCCTGGTTCAAGGTCACCCCTACCTGTTGTGTCAGGAAGGGCATCCGGCAAAAACTTGTGCCAAATCAACATGCAGACCCACCTCGGATCAGCTGTGGTCAAACACAGGAGAAGCTGAAGGGACTTACTTTAGTGGTTGTGCATAATTATTCATACACCTGTATCTGCGAAACATGAGCACAACCTGAACCAGTTCAACTCAGCAAAGCTGTTCCTGTCCAGCAGGTACTGAGGTCTAACGGTCAGTTTTGTCTGTCTTGCGCCCACTTGAATCGTAGACAACCCGCGCTGGTAGAAGGGTCCGCTTTCAAGTTTTACTTTTGGGAACAGAAATTCATTTCAGATGAAGCTTCAGAGTTGATCCTCAACAGAGCAGGTGGAACTGTGGGATAGGAGTTGGAGCTGAATTATAAATATACAGACTGGGGTTCGAGTCCAGGTGCGTGTGTTAGGCTACCTGTCTGTGTCCCTGGATAAGACACTTGATCTGCATTGTCCCAGTGCACTCAGCTGTAAATGGTATCTGCCTTGGCTGGAAAAGCAAACCAGAACTGGCGTTCTGTCCATGTGGAACTCTCACCCACTTCACACTACGGAATCTGAGGATCAGGACCTGTTCTGTCAAGTTGAGCTCCCCATAGCGTAACTCGACAGTTGCGTGTGTCAAGTTGAGCTCCACCATCATCTGACAATAATGTGCTTTAAAGACAGCGAGTGCATGTAAGTCTTTGCTTTTTAAATTGAAAAGACACTTATTAGTGTATTTTATGTAAAGCAAAACTTCTGTGGGCTTTCTTCAGGGGTGGAGCTTATCTCGATGGGTGACCGTGTCCCATCAAGATGCGCTCCACCGCGCTACTGCGCATGCACACCTCACCAGTCGAGTAAAAAAAAATACAATAATGTCTTTTCAATTTAAAAAGTAAAGACTTGCATGTACACGTTGTCTTTAAAGCAGAATGTTGTCGTTGGATGAGCTCATCTTGGCGGAGGATGCGCACGCGAAATTCTGCGGTAAAGACAGGCAGCTCAGCTCGATGGGTGAGGTGAGGTAGAGAGCCATGCGCATGTGTGCACATGTCACCCAGTCTCACGGTATGTCGTGATTCAGCAGAACCAAATATACATTAATCTATTGGTTTGTCATATCACGAAAAGTGCAAAATGTTCGTCATGGGAGCACAAATTTATTCTAATTCATTCCGTGATGGGTGCACGTGATTAAAAGTGCAGCGGGGGGTCGGGTGGTTATTGTTAGGGTTAGGGGAAGGAGCAGGGCTAGGTTATGGTTAATGTTAGAGTTGGGGTAGGAGTAGGGCTAGGTTATGGTTAAGTTTAGGGTTGGAGGTAGGAGTACTGTTAGGTTATGGTTAAGGTTAGGGTAGGAGAAGCGTTAGGTTATGGTTAAGTTTAGGGTTGGAGGTAGGAGTACTGTTAGGTTATGGTTAAGGTTAGGGTAGGAGAAGCGTTAGGTTATGGTTAAGTTTAGGGTTGGAGGTAGGAGTAGGGTTAGGTTATGGTTAAGGTTAGGGTAGGAGAAGGGTTAGGTTATGGTTAAGTTTAGGGTTGGAGGTAGGAGTACAGCTAGGTTATGCTTAAGGTTAGGGTAGGAGTAGGGTTAGGTTATGGTTAAGTTTAGGGTTGGAGGTAGGAGTAGGGTTAGGTTATGGTTAAGGTTAGGGTAGAAGAAGGGTTAGGTTATGATTAAGTTTAGGGTTGGAGGTAGGAGTAGGGCTAGGTTATGCTTAAGGTTAGGGTAGGAGTAGGGTTAGGTTATGGTTAAGTTTAGGGTTGGAGGTAGGAGTAGGGTTAGGTTATGGTTAAGGTTAGGGTAGGAGTAGGGTTAGGTTATGGTTAAGTTTAGGGTCGGGGTAGGAGAAGGGTTAGGTTATGGTTAAGTTTAGGGTTGGAGGTAGGAGTAGGGTTAGGTTATGGTTAAGGTTAGGGTAGGAGAAGCGTTAGGTTATGGTTAAGTTTAGGGTTGGAGGTAGGAGTAGGGTTAGGTTATGGTTAAGGTTAGGGTAGGAGAAGCGTTAGGTTATGGTTAAGTTTAGGGTCGGGGTAGGAGTAGGGTTAGGTTATGGTTAAGTTTAGGGTTGGGGTAGGAGTAGGGCTAGGTTATGGTTAAGTTTAGGGTTGGGGTTGGAGTTAGGGTTAGGGTTAGGGTAGGAGTAGGGTTAGGTTATGGTTAAGGTTAGGGTAGGAGTAGGGTTAGGTTATGGTTAAGTTTAGGGTTGGGGTAGGAGAAGGGTTAGGTTATGGTTAAGTTTAGGGTTGGAGGTAGGAGTAGGGTTAGGTTATGGTTAAGGTTAGGGTAGGAGAAGCGTTAGGTTATGGTTAAGTTTAGGGTTGGAGGTAGGAGTAGGGTTAGGTTATGGTTAAGGTTAGGGTAGGAGAAGCGTTAGGTTATGGTTAAGTTTAGGGTCGGGGTAGGAGTAGGGTTAGGTTATGGTTAAGTTTAAGGTTGGGGTAGGAGTAGGGTTAGGTTATGGTTAAGTTTAGGGTTGGGGTAGGAGTAGGGTTAGTAATAGTAAAAGTAAGTCCCTTCGGCTGCTCCCTTGTTTGCACTCGGGGTTACCACAGCAAATCCAAGGTTGATCTGCATGTTGAATTGGCACAGGTTTTACGCCGGATGCACTTCCTGACGCAACTACATGGAGAAATGTGGCAGGGGTGGGATTTGAACCCGGAGCCTTCTGAACTGAAACCAAGCGCATTAACCACTTGTCCAGCACCCCTGCTCCCCATGGGTTAGTAATAGTGAGTTTTAAAAAAAAAAACCATCACGAAAATTTGAATCATTTCGTGATGTGAGGACGAAAAAAAACATGAGACTGGGCTGGCACATGCACAGTTGCGCAGTGGAGCTCATCTCGACGGGTTAGTCCATCTCGACGGGACACCAGCACCAATTTACTTCACCTGGAATTAAACAAATGCGTGCAGTAGAATAACTGCACTGGATCAGTTTGGATGGGATTTAATCCCAAGTTGACAGTGAACCTCTCATCATATGTTCATGACTCTTGTGTCCCAATTGTAAGAAAAATCAACATTGAAATAATTAAGGTCCCATAACTGAGTCCACGTGAGTTTCATGTTGACTGTGAGCCACGCCCTTCTCATTCTGCCTTTTACAGCGCCCCCCAGAAATGACACAAACATCTACTGGGAGACATTAAAACAGGGCAAACAGAAAACAGCACAGTCATCCAGCTCTTCAGAACACGGCCGTAATGAGAAACAGAAAGACAGCGTCTTTGAAATGTCCCCACGAACATTCATCTGCACCGACATGTTTAGGGACACTGATCACAAAAAGCCTAACGGGAAAAACATGTTCAAATCATCCCCAAAAGTGTTCACAAGAAGGCTTTCAGCAGTTTCCTGAGTTTTTTCATCTTGTTGGACAGTCGGAGCGGGACTGATTTGCACCCCACGTAGATCACATTCCTGCAGCGGCACAATGAGGGTGCACTGACGCTTTGGTGAGCCACACAGGGGTCAACACCCCAGAACAAACCCCCTGAAGTTCACCGCCTCACTCCTCTATGCAGACTCCCACCTCACTTCTTAATACCTCAACCCCCCCCCCCCCCCCCCGGCCAAGGCTTTGCCAATCCCATCAGTTTGTTTGTCCGGATCTCTGTCTCCAGCTTTCCGGTACCAGAGAAAAGACTGAATTGAGAAGGGAGGGTGAGAATCACTCTCCCAGAGCGCAGATCCAGGATTAGAAGGACGAGGACAAACACCAAAAGAGAAGCAGCCCTGAGCATTAAGACGCCAAACAAAAGAAAAAAATTAGAACTCCCTCAGTCTACAGAGTTACGATCGGGGGGGGTTATTGGATAAGCACATGGAATACTAACCATTGACTCTAACCAGCCACCTACGGCAACAAGTGGAGGTCTTTGGTACTGCGTCTCTCTGGTGAATCCTTGAGTACCACTGGAATGACTGTCTCCAATGGTTACTTAGGGAGACTCAGAAGAAACAAACCAAGGTCTCTGAGGCAGAGGATTCTCTCTGGTCACTCATAATACATGCTGGGAATGTTGATAACACCCCCCAACTGACTTTACGAGCAGCAGTGGCTGTGGCCTCCAGCAGACCTAGGCTTTTCTGACAGATTCAAGCTCAATCCAATTTTAAAAATCCTCACACGTTGTGATATATCAGATATCTCAGGTACATCTCATGTATGTCTGCCTTGATGACATTCAAACCAATCCTTTCCACGGAGTTGTGAGTAGTGGTGATTGTGTTAACTGAACGTTAGCATGCATGTAACCAATGTGAAACAATCAGAAAATGTCTCTCACTGACACCCAAACCATCTCTGGCTTGATGATCTCACTCTTTCTTTCGTGACTAAATTCATACAAAATCCTTTCTGCAGGGTTGTGTGCAGTTATGATCATGTTGACTTTTACAACATAACTACTGTGAAACAATCAAAGTAACTGTTTGTCTCTCTCTCTTGCTCACTCACTGATAACCACACCTGCTCCAAATCCATCATCAATCCAGTATCCACTAACCATCCAGCAGGTGGCAGACACGTCTATGTGATATTACATAGACAAAACAAAGTTGCTGTTTGTATATATGATGCACCAGAATTCACAAGATCCTTAATGGGTCTGTCCTTTTTTGTTGTTGCTATTTTTGGTTACTCTGAATTTATGAGGTCTGTCCAAAAAGTATCGGACCTTTTTATTTTTTGTAAAAACCATATGGATTTGAATCACGTGTGATTGCATCAGCCAAGCTTGAACCTTCGTGCGCATGCGTGAGTTTTTTCATGCCTGTCGGTTGCGTCATTCGCCTGTGAGCAGGCTTTGTGTGAGCACTGGTCCACCCCTCTTGTCGTTTTTTATTGCGAATAAATGTCTGAACAATTTGGAGCTTTGCTGCATCAATTCTTTTCCAGAAACTGTGAGAGACCTCCAGGTGGACACTGTTCGGAAAATTAATATGGCTTTCAGGGATGATTTTGTGGGGATTACACAGATTAAGGAGTGTTACTGCCGCTTTAAGGACAGCCCACAACTGCTGAGAGTGTGCCGCGCTCCCAACGCCGATCGACAGGCTCACACCCCCGCTGAAACAACCAGATCATTTCCAACATGAAGGCTTTGTTGATCCGGGACCTCGTCTGACTTTCACAAAAAGGCAGAAGGCATGGACATCAGCACTTTTTCGGCACATTCCACTGTTACAGGAGTTTTTTCATGGAAAAAAAAGCAGAGGGACGCGCCACGGAGCCGTTCATTACGCGGCACAAAACCACCTCCGTGTTGGTCTCACAGGACGGCTTTCAGGTGGATTTCAGACGGCTGTCGGTTGCTTTTCAGTCGTGTGATTATCCGAGAAATTGAGCATGAGCTGGACATGCCCCAACATGTCCTGTGAGGCTTCATCACGGCGTTGCTTTGCGCCATGCGGCTCCACTGCGACGCCCGGAACTCCTCCGCACGTCTGTCTCAATGTGACGAAAAAGTGCTAATGTCCACGTCTTTTCACAATTCCTGTGCTAGTCAGACGACATACCGGATCAAGACAGCGTCCAGTTTAGAAATGAATGTCACATTCCACTGTTACAGGAGTTTTTGTCATGGAAAGAGGAGCGGAGGAATTCCGCACGTCGCGGTGGAGCTGCATGGCGCAAAGCAACACCATGATGAAGCCTCACAGGACATGTTCTGGCATGTCCAGCTCATGCACAATTTCTCAGTTAGTCACACGACTGAAAACCCACCGACAGCCGTCTGAAAGCCATCTCAAAGCCGTCCTGTGAGACCAACACGGAGGTGGTTTTGTGCCGCGCCATGAACGGCACGGTGGCGCATCTGTCTGCTTTTCTTTCCATGAAAAAAACTCCTTTAACAGTGGAATGTGCCAAAAAAAGTGCTGATGTCCACGCCTTCTGCCTTTTTGTGAATGTCAGACGACGTCCCGGATCAACAAAGCCTTCACGTTGGAAATGATCTGGTTGTTTCAGCGGGGTGTGAGCCTGTCGATCGGTGCTGGGAGCGCGGCACGCTCTCAGACGCTGTCGGCCATCCTTAAAACGTCAGTAACACTCCTTAATCTGTGTAATCCCCACAAAATCATCCCTGAAAGCCATATTAATTTTCCGAACGGTGTCCACCTGGAGGTCTCTCACAGTTTCTGGAAAAAAATTGATGCAGCAAAGCTCCAAATCGTTCAGACATTTATTCGCAATAAAAAACCGACGAGAGTGGTGGACCACTGCTCACACAAAGCCTGCTCACAGGCGAATGACACAACTGACAGGCGTGAAAAAACTCACGCATGCGCACGAAGGTTCAAGCTTGGCTGATGCAATCACACGTGATTCAAATCCATATGGTTTTTGCAAAAAATAAAAAGGTCCAATACTTTTTGGACAGACCTCGTATGTGTTAACAAACAGGTGGGATGGATATCAGTATCTATCTATTGGTCTGTCTGTTTATACATTGATTTTTTTTAAAATCATCATTACTGACATTTTATTCCAACCTTACAATTTATATTAACAAATCCTCATTGCTTTGCTACTTTTGAAGCTGACAGTGAGTCACGTGTTAATTTGTTTAACAGAAAAGTATTGAGGTTTGTGTGGGTACAATAAGTGCTTCAAACACAGGAGGCTTGTACTCGCCGAGTGGATGAATGAAGAGAAGCTGGAGAGTCACCTGGGGGTCAAAAGATCAGAAAGACAAGAGCAAAGAGCCATGAGTTAAAAGCAAGGGAGGGTTGGAAACTCAAGGCCAAGGTCTCTCCCCACATCGCCGCCGCCCCATTTCAACAGGTGCGGTGAAGAAAAAAAGAAAAGCTTTTTGTTGTTGCTCCTCCCTGCGGGCAAGTTATGATGAAAAAGTGCCCGATATGAGAGCTGTGGTCAGGAAAAATGTAAAGCATGAATGATAAAAAAATGTTGGAATGCTGGAGGGGAAAATTTTAAAAACTCATTTTTAACCCCAACTATTGCCAGATTTTCTTTTTATAAAATCTGTGTGAGGAGTGATAACATTATCTCACCTCTAAGAAGTCATTTTGCAAAAATGGTCTTTGTCCATCATCACTTAACTGTTTGGTATTTAATGTTCAACATCCTCAAATTCCCATAATTCTGTCTGTGATATAGTTGGACTGGTTTTAATAAAAATGTAATTATAATGTAGGGGAGAGTGCAGCGTATCACAGCGTGACATAAATTATTTTTTGCACCACTAGATGTCACACTACTGGCACATTTTGGGACATAAACAAAGCGTCCCAGCTTGGCCACTCCTCAACCAGCCAACCAACTAACCAACCCCCTCCGCCACCTCCCTCCCCCCACCCACACACACTTTTAGCAGAAGCAATGGCAGTTGGAGCATTTTCTCAGAATAGTCAGACAAAAATGCTGTAAACAAAATTGACAGGTGCAGTTTGCTCGCAGTCCCTGAAGTTTTGGTGATCTCAGGGTAGTAATATTCCTGAAAGATGTTTTAATAGGATTGAAAATGTGAATTTGCCTAGATATCAGCAAAGAGAAACAAGTTGCACTACACTGAATTACAGAGTTCTTTGCACAGAGAAACACCATTAAGCCACATAAAATAGTTGTTGGCTGCTACATTATTCGTGAATTACATTGAAGAACAAATAGGTCCCATGTGTTCTGAGGTCCATCTGTGCAGGTGTTTTTCGATCCTGCTGTCACACCTGGAGTCCACAGCATGAAAAGGGTGAGAGTCAGTCAGTCCATCACAGGTTATTTGTCCAAGCACAGAGAGGTAGAGGTAAGTGACTGGGAATCAAACCCTCATCTACATATTGGTACCTGAACTCCTTGTTTTCAATCACCTGCTGTGAATTAGAGGACCTTCAAAACATTTTAGAACATGTTTGTCCCACCCTCATTTTGAATAGGTTTTTGTTTTTTGTTTTTTTTAGGTTAGAAGTAGGGGGGGACTAAAACTAAAGTCCACGCCCACGAATCCTGGGCAGACGTGGGAGGGATGAATTGAGTTCAGGCTGTCATTCACCAAGGCGCATGACGCACGCAGGACGCGCGTAAAAGCATCCGAGCCCCGTTCAGCCGTGTCAGTGCACCGCGTGGCTTCTTCCGCCGAAAACTTCGGTCTCTCCTCGGTTTAAGTGCTGAATAACTGTTTTCTCCTCGTGTGAAGCGGAAACGCGTCCTCGATGATGCTCGGATTCGGTCGGCGTGTTTGTTCCACGTTACGGACGCGTAATGTGAGGATTTGTCTTCTTGGAATAACGGAGGGCGCTGCGTAAAAAGGAAAGTCTCCAAGTCCGTTTGAGTTCTGCAGAATGGGGCCTTCCTTTACGCTGCTTGTCGTTGCTTTTTTAGGTAAGAGGTATTTTTTTTTTTTTTTTTAAGTTTTTAATTCTTTAAAATGATCTGTGAAAGGATTTTCTTTGCGCTGCAGCAGGTGTGGCGCTTCTGTACGTTTTAGTCCACTTAAAACTAGAAGCTGTAATTTTAGTGAAATTATGTTTATTAGAATTGATCCAAAAAGTACAGTTCACTTGGATAATTTACATCTTTTTTTTTTTTCCAAAAACACATTTGTCCTTTTGAAGAACCTGATTCCACTTTATGACACCTGGTTTGCGTCACAGCTGTGATTGTGTCCAACTGCATTAACGCATCTCTGGGTAACTTACTGCGTAGTGATGCTTGTGTAAAAGGCAATAAAAAGCTTCCCTGGGGGGCTGCTGGCAGATGAAAGGGTTAAGAGCCACTTAAAACATCCATTCCTGATGAAAACCCTGTCTGAGCAGCAGAGGATTATGGGACACCAGTTGACCCGATCCATCTGCTGCCAGTGACAGAGGAAAGGCAACATTTGGCTCCAACTTCAAATAACCGGCCTGAGATAAAACAGCGTTTTGGAGTCTGGTTATCCATAAAAGTGTGTTCAAGTGAATCTAACATTCAATTAAGTGGTGTGTTGTTGCAGCTTTTCATAGTGGCAATGAAAATGCTCTGTCAGAGCCCAGATTAGTGGGTGCTGTAAATCAACACAAACCTCAAAAATCCCTGCAGACTGAAACAGTCATGTGGGGTTTTTTTTTTCATTGCTTTTGTTTAAAAAAAAATGCACAAAATGAAACCGATTTTCATGCAGCAGCATCTACTTTAACAGATATGAAAATAATAAAACTGCTGCAGGGCCTCCAAGATTGATGACATCTGTATTCTCCAGTGTGCACGCTGCACAGGAAAAAAGGTGCAAGGAGCTTATCTTATAACTTTTATACTCATGAAGTTGATGTGAAACTATGAAAGACGTGCATGCATCTGACATGTCACATGACTGGAAAAGTTCAACAATAAGCTAGTCTTGTTTTTAAGACTGGTAACAGTATTGAGGTGATTGATATACTTTGGCACAGTGCATTTAGCTGATTAATGCAGTTTTCTGTCAAAGATGCAGGATGAGGGTGAATTTTGAACAGTAAACCTGACTGGAAGTGCAAATGTTGAAATTAATATTAAAATTTATTAATGATTATGGTACCGTATCTGGATGGATGATGGAAATCAGGAGCAGGTGTGACTGTTGGTGAGGGAGACACTCAGTCTCTGTACATAGATGTACAAAATTAGAGAAGTAATCTATTATTTTCTGATTGTTTAACAGTGTTTACATTCTGAGATTCCAATAAAATACAGCCCCACTTAAAGGATTTGTATTCGTTTAGCTGTGAAATAAAAAGAAAGCGAGGGAGATGATCGCATGACTGAACGGGGCCTTGAGATGCAAAAATTTGCTAAATGTGGTTGTTTAACCCAAATAGCGTGGTCCACGTAACCCTGCTGAAAGGATTTTGTGTGAGTGTAACCAAAGCCTACATATGTGTGGTTTTAAAATTACAGACATGTATCTTGAACTGAGCCTGTATGTCACTTTGTTTCATTTCTGTAGTCTCTATCTGGTGGCCACCCAGGCTCTTTGACTGTTTGCTATGGGTTCGGTCTGTAGAACATGAGAAATTAATCAAAATGTTGAAAAATGTCCATATTTTACTCAGTACAGGGTGTTTAAAAACTGTGTCATTTCAGATGTAATTATCTGAGTAACTATATAGTCCAGTAAAATGCAACTAAACAGGCAAATGTTGAGAAAAATATGATTTATTTATCAAAATTTGAATGAGAAATTCAAAGGTATGTGGATTTCATGAACAGTTTCACAAAGTTTTCAATATGTGCACCGTGTGTTTGAGCAAACTAACAAACAAAACAGGTTTTCTTTTCCAGTGAATGGCATTTCTATACCTGAACATGAAAAAAGTTAAATACAGAATTTTAAGTTGTTTCTACACATACTGTTAAAATTTGAAATCATTTGAACGAAAAACGGTGAAGTTATTAGATTAAAAAAAATGATATAAATTTTCTTGTAACACACTTTATATTAAGTACAGAAAATGATCCAAAATCTCTATCTGGATTCCAAAATGTTATGGGTGCTTCCTCCTTTACATTATTAAATATTCCAGCACATTTCATGAAACTTGGCTGGAATTTATTTTTTAAAATTGATTGAAATGTTTCATTATGTGAACAAAATATTTAAAAATGACCAGGAATCTTCATATCTTCATTCCCTGCACTGAAAGGTGCTGCACAGCCCCATTCCACAATCTTGTATTTTTTGACAGTGAACAGAGTTTTGCCTAATTGTTTGTCTATTTGACGCCTTTATTTCTTACAGAAGTATTTTTTCCTTTTTTTATTATTGTTTATGCAAAAATGACACCAGATCAAATTCCTTGTATGCAAGAATTTACCTGGCAATCAATTTATTCTGATATTAATTCCAATAAACACACAAATGTCCTTGGTTCTTCCTCTCAATAAGCTTCAAAATTTTGCCAGGTTTAGTTGAGATCTGTAGGGAAACGTTTTGAGTGATCCAACGATCGGTGACCACATAACGTTCTTAGTGGACGTAATTAAAGGCAACATTGTTGGTACTACAGAATGAACCAAGACACATCCGTTTACTAATATGTGGCACAAGAGGTTAGTAAGTTTGCCTCCAAACAAGAAGGTCCCCGGTTCAAGGCCACCTGTGCTCCATTCTCCATGTAGATCAGGAGTTATGTCCAGAAGCACATCCCGTATGAAACCGGTGCCAAATCAACATGCAGAACTATGGGACTGTTAAGCTCTGATGTAACGCATCACGTGATAAATCTGTTTCCAGGTCCAAACAAAACACTTATGGTTATGTAAATTGATGAGATTCATTTCATAAATGGTCGGTCCAGCCGCTACAACGTCAGCAATGGAAACAAAAAGGCCAGGGTAGGGGGGCCGACCTGATCAGTTGTAGCTACTTCCAGCTCTAGTATTCAGTCCTGTTTTTGCCTCGCCGTGTTACCGAATCCTGCTCTGTTTTCCTCGACCGCGCCTTTTGCTTCTACCTGGATGCCTGTGTTTGCTCGTGTCTCAGAACCTGCCCGACCATGACTGCATTTTTGCCTAACTCTGACTCTGACTGATCACCTGTGTACGGTACCTGAGCCTGGAATAAAGATGATTCCTTTTACACCTAAGCCTAGTCTGGGAGTCTCAATTGTGGGTCCAGCCGCTTCGGGTGCCTAGCACCCGCCCTCCATGACAGAATCTGCTGTGGTGACCCTGAGCAAAACCAAAATAAAACATAAAAGAAGCCTAAAAGAAAGAACTTTTAAAGTCTTAACGTGTCCACTGGTCCTAATACTGATCCAGTGTGATACAGTCGAGTCTGCGACTCACCCTGGCTGGCACGCCAGTCCTATGGGGGCTCCTTCCTCAGCCAAGGTCTGCACCCATCTATATCTGGGTGGACTCGGACAGTGCAGGTAAAGTGTCTTGTCCACAGATGGGCAGCATGCCTGGGAATCGAACCCAGGTCTTCCTAATGGTTGCCCAACTCCTGTCCTACCTACTAAAACCTACACAACAGCAGTACCTTTTTTAATCCCCAAATAATGTTGGCTGTAAAATTGTCTGCAAACACGAAGTACATAGAAATGTGTTTTACGTAGTACAGAGTATCATGTCCAAACTCGACTTGATAAAACGCACTCGGCTTTCCTCCACGTCTTCCTTTACTTACTTCACTTGTTTTATTTTGTCTTGTGATTCCCTTAATCTCCACAGTCTGAGCGAGCACACAGACCAGTTCCGTGTTCTGTGTCTGATCACTGCTCCGGGTTTCGTGTGTGGACTCTGTCCTCCTGTCAGGGGTCCCAGTGCTGTTACCTCATTGGTGAGACTGGGCCAACTGGAAATGTTCTCTGTGGTTTGGGGCTCTGGAAGCGCCGCGGCCGCTTTGATTTGGATGGAGAGCAAGAGTTTGGGAACACGTAGAGACGTCCAGCCTGCTGTTGTGATTATTGGCTTAATGAGGGACGAGGTTCAAGAACACAAGAGGAAGAAACTTCCATCAGTCGTTAGGGAGTCGTTTGGCACGTCCGCTTAAAAAATCGTTTTATTGTGTGTTCCTCCAGTTTCATAAAAAAAAAATGATTCTGCTCAGTTCCACTCCAGTTGGCCTGTTTTTCCCTTTGACTTTGTTCTCATTTGGCTTTAATGTTCTTGTTTGTAACAGTGTTCAACTGTTTTAAATAAGGTTCATGTGTCGTGATTTTTTTTTTTTTTTTCCTTTAACCGAACATCAAAGGATTCCTGACTTCAGTCTCTGTGGCTCATTAATGAATCTCCTCAATTCAAACACACAAAAGGTCCTGTCTCTACATTTACGTTATTAACAACAAATAAATCAGACACTTTACCTTTTTAACGTGAACAATTTCAACAGGTTAAACAGCGGCAGTTAAGTCAGTTAATATTGTGGTTTTAAAAAGCCCCATTAAAGCAGTTTCATGGTACTTTAAATTTAAATTTGTTCTAGTAGTCTATGATGACTTTTTCACCTTTTTTAAGCATCATTATATGCAAATATTGCCGTTCTGTGCTTGTCCCACACCCAGACTTTTGATCTTCAATGATAAAAATGAATGGTAAAGAAACATTTTTTTCTAATGTTTTAAAATATCTCTGAATAAAATATCAGTAAAATAATCAAAACATAATTGGGGTATTCAATGTCATACAACTGTTGTGATTTTTTTTAAACAAAATGTAGTTGTCCCACACTATTGCCGTAATTTCCACCACAACACTGTAATGTCCCTTTAAACAGTTTGTATGAAAGATTGTTTGGGTAGTTTCTATGGAGATAAACAGTGACATCAGAGCACATGTATATAGCGCCAAATCACAACAAACAGTTGCCCCAAGGTGCTTTATATTGTAATGCAATGGTGTGGTGGAAATTACATTTACAAGGCCAATAGTGCCCGTAGTTAAAGAATCACCTATGTAGACTTGAATTAGACTCTGTCTGTAAATGGGTACCAACCATTTCTGGGGATGTAACCTGCATCAGACTGGTGCATTACATATTCAGTTCAGTTTCATGCCACAGAATCCAGGGATAAGCACCGGAACCAATGGTCTCAAAACCTACAGGACTTTGTTCTTTAAACAAAAAAGAAAAAAAAAAAGGCTTAAAGCTGTACGGCCTTTCAGATTTCAGGAAATTGACCCAATTTAGTTTCTACCGAAATCCAAGAATTATAATGTTGGTTTATTTCTGTAACATGGTGCAAAATTACAGCTCATTTTAATGAAGAGAACATATTTATCTGGGGGGGAGTTTCATGTTGAACGATGTCTTTTCCTTCTAACACCACCATGCAGACGAACTGCAGGAGGATGTGCATGTGAGTTTTTGAAATGACCTTTAACCTGATCCGCTTGACGCGTGTTTCTAGGGTGTGCACGCTAACATCCGTAACGTGTGTTGTTCCAAAAACGGTGCTTTATCAAGTATATATGAGAAACATATTAGATTTATACAGAAATAACCTGTTTTGGAGCATTTTCCGCCATATTGGTTTATTTTGTTCGTGCAAGGAGCCAGGTGACATCACGCTGTCTGTCTTTACTCTGATTGGCTGGCGCTGTGCGCTTCCTAGCATCTTTGTGCAGATCAAGGGAAGTCCCCACGTGATTTAAGACGTCGCTACCAAATGTAGTTCAGTGTCTGAATTTCTCCCCATCAGGGGTTGAAATTCTAAATTATTTTCAGACAGCATGAATTTTGTTGATATTGGCAAAATCCTGTTATGAATCTCTTATTTAAATACTAAGTAATAAATTTGTAGTACTGCCAAAGAAAATTCTCTTTGACTTCAATCTGAAAAAACTCAGAGTTTTAAGCGATGAATCGATTAATGTAAAAGTAGAGTGTTGGTTTCTGTTCCTTGTATGTGTTGCATGTGTCGGTCTGCTACCCTGAATTTCACCTTCTGTAAACCCGAGGTGTTGACATTAAAAAAAAAAAAGAAAAAAGGCTGCATTACATATTTCACCACGTTTTTCTTTCCTCATTGTAAAAACAAGCTGCTGGCACAAATCCCAGACTTCATGCAGCTTTTTGTTTTCATATATGGTTTCTAGAGCAGCGTTAACTAATGGCACCAGCTGAGGACGGGGGATCAAACCTCTCCGCCCTCCCACGTTTCCACTGTGATGTGGCGCTTTGACGGACGCACACAGGAGCCGGATCACTGGGTGCGAAACAGCTGGAAGGAGATTTGTTCCCGCTGGAGACTTTGAGTTCTTTTAATCAGATGTTTTTTTTGTTCCTCCCTCGCTGATATTAGTCTCAAATTAAAAGCACAGCGGCGACCGCGGCAGCATTCCAAGGTGTTAAATAACATGGGGGGCGAACGAGCGCCAACACAAAGATCTTCATATTTCAAGGTGGACTGATGATATTAAAGCATTATAAAGACTAAATCCTCTCTGGAATGCCAGCTTTAAAGCTTTTGGAAACTCTTTCATTTCTGACAGTTTATCCATCTGAAGCTCCACCTATTGTTGGTGGTGTTGATATTTCATGTGGTGCATTGAACAGGATGGAAAGTGTTTCGGGTTTTTTTTGTTGTTTTTTTTGTGTGATGTTGGAGAAACCTCCATGCTTTGTTATAATTTATCAGACCCTCCACTGATCCTTTAAGACTTCAGCTTCATCGTTTCTTCACCTGATCGGCTGATATTTGGGCCTAAAGACTCTGACCGGAGCAGGTGTCGCGGGTCACTGGTAAAACCCTGTAATCCCCCAGTGATGACACCAGTTAAAATTAAAGCTCCTCTAATCGCTTCAAAGGGGCCTGACAGACTGAATAAGATGAGAAACAAACATCAGACTAATGAGGCAACAACATTTTCCATTTGAGATAAAGTTCTTTTTTTAGTGGCGCAGATAAAATCAGCTTTATAGAAAAACTGTGTAAATGCCAGTACAAGCACCAAATCTGGCACGATGGTTCCCAAGATGGTACCTAACAAATCTGCTCCATTCGGTACTTGAACATTTCCCATAACTCCCCTGTGCTTCCCAGAATGCACCGTGGGACAAGCAGAGTTCCAGTGTCACCAACCAGACGGTCCCCCCTAAAAATCAATCCGCCCTGCCTTCACTACGTATGCGTCATTTTGGAGCGTCGGCAGCGATTCACCGATTATCACCTCGTTTCTGCTTCAAACTGACTTTAGAATGATTTAAGACGTTTTACTCTGTCATCTGATGGTTAATAATCACATTAAACCCTTTGATCACTTTGGGTGAGAGAGAGTCAGACTCAGAGAGTCAGACTCAGATGCATGCGCAATGAAGGCAGGGTGGACTGATTTTTAAGGGGGACAGTTCAGTCAGCGACACCGCTGTTTCAAAGCCATGTAAACAATGGGTGGCAAGGATGTAGATGGCACCGATTTTAGCGAGTTCACAAGCAAGTATGATGATGACACATTGTCCCAAGTTGAGAGGGTTATCTAGAGGAGGTGTAACATCTGTGATGGACTTCTGCTGTGCCCCGATGTTTACATTGTGCCCTGAACCGGAACTCTGCTGAAACTGATCTCTCCCATGAGTCATGGACCACGAGACGGCACGAGATTCACAACTGAGAAACAATGAATTGGCCTCTTGAAAATCCAAGATGGCAAACAAAATGACCAACCGAAGAAATGACTTTTTGCATTGCACCTAATTTCACGATGGCGGCCAAATGGGGGGGGGAATCCTCCTTATAAAAATGTTGTTACTTATTTGAATTCTGTGGTTCTGGTGTCATGTTGTAGATTTTCAGGCATGGCAGATTAATTTTTTTTTTTATGTTCCAACAACAATATATAACACTCGTATTAGTATGTTTGCCATTTGTCCATGTTGACTGCAGATATTAAAAATTACAACACAATATATTAAACACCTTTTTAATTGGCCTCCATGCAGCAGTTTTAAGAGCTGAACACTTTGAAACCATGTGCTGGGTGGGAACATTACTACTGTACATTAAACTTCACTCTAATTTAGCACATAAGCAAAATAAACCAAAATAAATCCCATAAATAAAAAAGTGAGTCTCTTCAGCGTTTGCCGCCGCAAATCAGAGGTGGATCTGGATTTTGAATTGGCAGAAGTTTTACACCGGATGCTCTTCATGATGGAACTCCACATTACAGAGAGAAATGTGGTAGAGGTGGGGCTCGAACCGGGAACCTTCTGCACTGAAACCAAGCGCACTAACCACTTGGCCAAAAGCATTTTGTGACTGTGCCATGACAAAAATGTGAGACTGGGCTGCTGGCTACATCAGCCTTGTGGAAGACCTTTGTAAGATCTCGCAAAACTCACTCATCTTCAACCACTTACTCTAATTAATGGTCGCAGGGTGCTGGAGCCAATCCCAGCAGTCACAGAGTGTGAGGCGGGGTTCACGCTGGACGGGACGCCAGTGTGCCACATTCACACCTACAGACAATTTAAAGTCTCCAATCCACTTGACCTGCATGTCTTTGGATGTGGGAGGAAGCTGGAGTAAAGGAAGAGAACCCACACAGCAAGGCCACAGGTGTGAAGGGATCCCATGACCTTCTCGCTGTGAGGCGACAGTGCTAACCACTAAGCCACTGTGCTGCCCAAGGTTTTATATACTCAGCAGTAATATGAATTCAACATTTTCCCCTCTTTGTCATTAATTGAAGTAAAATAAAATAAAAATAAAATTTAAGACTTCTGTGCTGACAAAGGGTTTATTTCCCTTTTAACTTTGTTCACTAATTTGTTAAAATCTGTTTTTGTGAGCACTTCACATTTGCCAAGTTAATCCATCCACCGAGCCAGTTTTGATGGATGAAGATGCTGATTAAACAGCATGATTATGGCACATGTGGACTTTGGACTGGTCATATGAGCAGCTGCTCTGGAATAAAGAATTAAAAAATGTTTCTTGGGTGAAGAAGCTGACTGTGCTGGTGTGGTTCTATGTGGTCTGTAGTTCTGAGGCCGAGTGGATGGGCTGCCACATTCTCAAACAATGTTGCAGATGGTTTATTCAGTTCATGAGCAACAGCGTGCACTCAAAACGTGTTGTTTGGTGCAACTGCACATGTGCAATAATCATGCTGTTTGATCTCCATCTTGATGCGACACAAAACTTTTGCTGTTATTTTAGGCTCTCAGAATTATTCCCCATCGGGGACGTCACTCTGCTGCATCGAAAAGCTAAATATCTGTTTGTGTCGTCGCATGAAACTGTAGCTGAGTTTATGTCCCGCAGGTTGGACTGAAGGTTCCAGTCTTCACTACCTGGACATCCGGTCAAACCGCCTCTCCCTGGAGAAAACCTTCGGCCGTTCGGCAAAAGACTCCCAGTGCCAACACATGCTGAAACATCTTCACAACGGAGCCAGGATCACTGTGCAGATGCCTCCTAATGTCGAGGGTCACTGGGTGTCGACCAGGTCACCACCTGTGCACGTCTGTCTTAATTACATGTCATGGAGGTTATGAGGTCACCAGTCTGTTTGATTGATTGACTGATAGCAGGATTTTTGCAAAAACTACAGCACCAATTTTAATCACAGTTGATGAGCTACAGTACAGATTCAGATCAAGGGGCCCATCCTGGTTTCAGGCCAAGCTTTGAGTAGGATCGTTCCCACACAGATATGTACTTAAGTAGAGAAACAAACACTATTTCTGCAGAGAAATGTACTATACCAGACAAATGCATCATTACTTTGTTTTGCAGTGGTCACATTGTGGTTTTAAATAATGGATCATGAGACACGGAGTGAATCAATCAAATTGGTCCCACATTTTGTTGAACCAAGAGTCATTTCCACCCTGGAGAATCAAAGTGGAGATGCAGACTGATGGACTGAGCTGGTTTTTATACGTGGACTTCATCACACCTGTTGTTACGATCAGCTGTTCTTTGGCATCACAAGCTGGCGTGATTGTTCCGTTATCATATCATGATGTCCTGTTTGAGAAACACAGTTGAGTTGAAATTTGTTTTTTGGATTTATTTTTTTAATTTTACAAGTCTTAATGTTTTTGCGCTGTATGTGATGGAGGCCAGCAGGAGTCGCTGTGCAACAGTAGTCACTCCCCCGACAGCTAAAAGGACGCTCTGGCCAGTCTGGGCTTTTAGAGCATCCACTTCCTGTGCCGGAGATCCTGAGTTCAATTCCCGAGGGGAGTGAAGGGGAGGAGTCACAACAAAAAACACAACGCAGAGCAAGCAGTTACACATTCAGCATAGAATGGTTCTGGTTCTCAGCCAGAAAGGGTGGGGGGGACACACGTATGTTAGGATGCTTTGAATTCAAACCCCTGTCACACCTTAATGATTTAGCTGGCGTATTAGAAACGCTCACATACGCTGGCGTATGCCTAATAAATTATGGGTAACTTTTATATAAGTTAAGAGCATGTTGATTCACGCTGATATACATCGTAATACAGTGAGTTTTTCAAAACATTTTGGGCATGACACGTTTCTTCTAAGTTACTCAAACGTCCATTGATTGGCTCAAAGCTGCATTCTTCATGCAAACAGACTGTTTCAAATATTAAAACCATTCACACACTGAGTCTTAATCGGACTTGTTACGTCATTTCAATCGGATTCATCACCACAGCCTGACAAAAACTTAAGCACATAAAGCGTCCTGATTTTGGAAAACAATGTCTGAAAATACTTTAGTTCCATGTTGAAGAAACATCTATATACATAAAGGGCTACGTCTGTCTGGGATAAACTCCCAAACTATAATATGTAGCCCTAAAAACTAGATATATTCTGAATCCTCATGACATGGGAACAAACTGTTACTTTTTTTTTTAAAGTTGAAGTGAAAATAACCCCCAAAAATAGCCGAATGTGGGTATGACCAGGCAGATTCAAATTTCCAGCCCTGTATATGTGTTGGCCATCTCTGTTTATTTAATCCCTTCCTTCAGCTACTTTATGTTCTCAACTGTTAAGCACCCGACTGTCCTGTACAACCCAGTTTGCCTTCCTGTCTGAATACATTCATTTTATGTTTGTAAAATTGCAATGTAAAAACAGTGAAATACGCCACTACCTCAATTTTGATTCATTGATATTTACATTTATTGTTACCTACCTTTTGTGTGTAATTTTGTTATAAATTTGATTGCAAAACAAAGTCTGCATGAAGGACTTCAAATGTGTTTGTCTTTTAACCAAGTATTTCCACTGAGTTTGAGGAGTCCACCTCTTATAGTTCTGCTGGACAAACCTTAGCCCATTAACTATTATATTTATAAGACATCGGCATTACAAAAACAAATGTTGGGCAATTGTTTTGATTAAAATGATTGGCATTTAGCTTATGTCTAAAACAGGTTAACCCGGACAGCGCCGGGTACCCCAGCTAGTAGTGTTTTAAAAGAAGTCCCTGTGTGTGTTGTCTCTCAGCCTGAACCAGAGAACGCCGGCGCTTTGTGCCTCAAGAAAATTAACTTATTTTAAAAGTTTAAATTGTCACAGTGCCTCATTCATTCACTTCAGTGTTTACCACAGACATCAACTAATAATCCTGCACATGATGAAAATAAATTCTATAATCCACCAAGACAAAATTAAAATAAAACTAAATAAATTTTTAAAAAATGTTAGTCTGCTTGGCCTCCGTGTGGAGGGGGCCAGGCCATGCGACAGCGTATGCGTGCTTGAAGATGTGCTCGCCAGTATTTATGTGTTCCGCCAGTGGTGAAAACACAAACCAAACTTAACACAAACCAGACTTAACTGTTCCGACCCGCAAGCCACACCATACCATACAGACCCGAACCGCTCGGTGGAAATGGGGCTGTCAGCGTACGCTGTCTAAATCGTCAAGATGTGACAACTGCATAAGGTATTCAGCTTATTTGGTGCATTTTTCATACGTCAGCATACGCTGGCTAAATTGTTAAGGTGTGACAGGGTCCTCAGCAGTGTTAACAGTAGAATGACACCAAAGAACAGCTCATCATAAGAACCGGCAGTTTTGTGTTGTCAGAGTCTAAGTATAAAACCAGCTCAGTCATTGTTTCTCCAGGATGTTCCGACTCTTGGCTGAATGAACTGTGGGACCCACTTGACTGCTCATTCTGTGTCTCATGACACATTATTTAAAACCACATGGTCACAATTCCACAAGTAACCTGCTTCATCCTGCTCTGGGATCAAACTCCATCCCTGGGATGGGGGCAGGCTCTATAACCACAAGGCGCCAGAGCGTCTTTTGGCTTTAGGGAGTGAAGTTTACTTAATTTCTTCTGCACAGCACCACCTGCTGGCCTCTGTTACACACACACACACACACACACACACACACACACACACACACACACACACACACACACACACACACACACACACACACACACACACACACACACAACCCTGCAGGAAGGATTTTGTCTTCTTTGGTGGTTATGATTTTATTCACTATCTTTTTTTTTCCCCTTATTTGATTTTAGGACCGTTTTAAACGCCCCTTTATCTTCTGTTGCAGCTGTGAGGTGAGACCAGGCCCGGAGTTCCTCACACGCTCCTACCGCTTCTACCCCAACAGCACCTTCCAAGCACACCAGTTTTACTACGAGGACAACCACTGCACCAAGCCCACTTACACGCTGGTGGTTCGTGGTCGTCTGCGCTTACGGCAAGCCTCCTGGATCATTCGTGGCGGCACTGAGGCTGAGTACCAGCTCCACCGTGTCCAGATGGTGTGTCACACAGCCGCTGTATCCAAAGAGCTCAGCCAGAGACTCAACCACAGCTGTCGAGGAGCCCTGAAGGGCCCCTGGGAACCGAACGTGAGCAACGAGCTGTGGAGCGAGGAGGGCGGCTGCGACTGTTCCCGGGAGCTCAACTTTGCCATGCATGAGCTGCAGCTGCTGAGGGTGGAGAAGCAGTACCTGCACCACAACCTGGACCATCTAGTTGAAGAGCTGTTTCTCGGCGACATCCACACCGAGCCGTCCCAGAGGATGTACTACAGACCCTCCAGCTATCAGACCGCCCTGCAGAACGCCAAGGTCGGTACCTAACGCTCGTGTGTTGGTTTTCCGTGAACTAGTTTGACAGCCTGTCGCTCACCATCTGCAGAGGTCTTTATCTATCATGATCTGATTGGTCGTGAGGCCCACCAAGCATCGTGTTATGCAGAGATGTCAAAGCGGGCACACGCATATCCGACATTTCTTGAACTGTCTTTGTGTGTATCTTTGTGATGTTGATGCTCGTATTGTCAGGGTTCTAAGGGAACCCTAAAGTCCAGTGTAACATTATAAAATGACTTGTACCAAAATAACTCCGGTAGTGATTTGTGCTCCGATCAGCTGACCTACAATAGATAAGAACAGCTACAGCAGATAATTAAACTAAATGCTAGTTGATTTGGAGTCCTCCTATACATCTAGTTAGCAATAAGATTAGATAGATCTTCACTGATCCCTTGGGAAGACTCCTTCAGGGAAACTGAGGTTCCAGCAGCTTTGGATAGCAGCACACAGGGTAAGAAGCACACAGAGTATCAAAAGTGAACGTAAAAAAGAAAAACACTTTGCAATATAAATACTGATAACTATATTATTACTTGTTGGATTAAATGATTTAATTATATTATTCTACTACAAATTATTTGACCAGTAGATGTGATGGATGATAATGAGCTGCTAAGACAGTGTTCGCATGACGCTTACACAAATTAAACTTTTGCGTTTGTTCACACTGTGGTGTGAAGTGGCTGACTCTGGGCGATGTAACAGATTTTCTAAAACCTCTGAGACGCTGGAGAAGGCTCAGTCCACATTGCCGATCTTCAGCGCAGGTCGACATACCTCAGTGGAGGGCGACGTTGCAAATGAGAGATTTCTCCCATTTTCTTGCTCATTTTAGTCATAAAAAGCATATTTTCTCATGTTGGCAAGATGACAGAACTATAATCCACAATCTGTCACATGGATTAGAATATGGTGTTATTACTATTCCATAAAATCATATTCACATTGGATTGTTGCTAATTTCACTCTATATTTATTTAAACATTTGTCTTCAGCCATTTGTACTTTTATAACAACTGATAGTGTCTCAACATGAACAAAAGTTAAAACTGACACTAGTAAAGCTCCACCTACTGTTTATTAAGTCATCAGTATCACTTTTAGTTCTCAGGAACATTGATTTGGATTTAATTTGGTTCTTATTCACATACATAAATTATTTTTTCCATCCAGTGCTGATTTCTGGGATTCTGACAGTTTGCACGTCATGCAAAATGACACATAAGTGTTTTTAACATCAATATTGAGGAGGTGATGGTCTAGTGGTTAAGCGTTGGGCTTGAGACCAGAAAATCTTCAGTTCAAATCCCAGCCTGACCGGAAAATCACTAAGGGCCCTTGGGTAAGGTCCTTAATCCCCTGGGTGCTCCCGGTGTGTAGTGAGCGCCTTGTATGGCAGCAGCCTGACATTGGGGTGAATGTGAGGCATTATTGTAAAGCGCTTTGAGCATCTGATGCAGATGGAAAAGCGCGATTATAAATGCAGTCCATTTAATATTAGACGTTTAGAGCGTGTTAGCGTTAAATGTTTATCATATTTCACGCCCGTGTAAGAGAAGAAAACATAAAAATGTAGATTTAGCAGGATGCCTCGGTTTGAAGTAAATTCATCCCAAAAATAGATTTTTATTTCTGTGAATAACTTTAATCACGTCAACTGAAAAAGAATTCTGTCAGTAACATGATATAATAATAATAATACTAATAATATCAAAGACTTACTGTGAGTGTTAGCTTTTCCGTATAAATGATGATTTTAAAAAAAGTTGGGTTGGCGTTTTGCCCCGTGTTTTTTTTTTTAAGCTTTATTTAACCAGGTTAGTCCCATTAAGATAGACCTTTTTTGCAAGGGAAGTTTCTAATGTACCTAACTTGCACGTCTTTGGATGTGGGAGGGAAACCATGCAGACTCCACACAGAAAGGCCACAGGTGGGAATTGAACCCATGACCTTCTTGCTGTGAGGCAACAGTGTTAACCAGTAATCCACTGTGCTGTCAACAGACCCTGCTCCTAACAAACCCATTTGAATTCATTCCTGGTGAACTTTAGATTGTCTCCCTGCAGCAGAATGTTTCCATCCATTTGTTTGCCGTTTCAATGCAACGTGAGTTCACAGTGAAATCTGTAACGGGGTCTCTCATTTGCTGCTGTGTGGATGAAAGGCGGCACGTTACCTTTATCCTTCAGTCTCGAGTCAGGATGTGAAAATGTCAGACTTAATATCCGCTGTGCCGTCTCATCAGACCATAGACTAAATCAACACAGGCCAGGAAACAAAAATAACCTGGAAATGTTAGTCACAGAAGCAAATGCCCAGAAAACTTCCCATCACTGGTAGCACACTCTGCTACCAGTGGAGCTGATCATTGACTGAACATTTACGACGTTACGTAACGTAGCCTATATAAACTCAATTTCAT
This sequence comes from Thalassophryne amazonica, assembly GCF_902500255.1. Taxonomy (NCBI): domain Eukaryota; kingdom Metazoa; phylum Chordata; class Actinopteri; order Batrachoidiformes; family Batrachoididae; genus Thalassophryne; species Thalassophryne amazonica. The sequence continues at coordinate 95,139,402 of NC_047114.1, read as the reverse complement.
CACTTACTGCTGCTGCGTCGTCGGGGCAGGTTCTACATATTTCTTCATGTCCAAGGGATCCAGAGGAGGTGGTGCGTCCAGTCAAGCTTCAAACGTCGGCCAGTGGAGTTGACATAGTGGTAGCAGAGCTCAACTCTTGCCAGCGTTTTAGTATGAATGTCAAAGATTTGAAGCATGTTGAAAATGTTTCTGGGACCATGACGAACATCAGTGCTGCCCGACTTATGTCGGCTTTGCTCCTGCGGAGTCTGACAGACCTCAGCGCTGGTCAGCGTTAATCATCAGAGTGTACTTGTGCTCATCTGCATCCATGGGTGTGTTGGTCTTCAAAAAGAGGTGTGGTCAGGTGCATTACTGTAGCGAATTAGCAGAAAGTGAGTGCGCCATCTGCCAGCAAAACAACCTGGTCTAAAAAGTTTAGTTTTTCGTGCGGTACGATGCACGTAGAGTCTGCTTGTACACACAGAAATGTGCATTTCTGTTCACGTTCCTCTGCACTCATCAAACTCAAACTTAACTGAAAACACAAATGTGATGACTAGTGGAAAAATAAAAAAAACTTTAAACGGAGAACCCCGGCATTTTACACTACGTATGCTAGCATTAGCTTCGTAGAGTTGAGGAAACATGGTGCACCTTCAATTCTGACTAAAAGTGCAGAAACATGGTGTAAATTGAAGCAAAAAGAAAGCAATGGACGCCTAGTAAAAAATAAGAGACCCTCTTGTGAAGCGCTCACAATAGAATGACTTTTCACACAAAGGTTTTGCTGGATACCTGCTGGACATGTTTATACATTGATTTGCCATTTTTAATCATCACTGCATTAAATGTATTTTTCCTAGTTGTAAGTCAAAAATTCCAACTTCCAAGTTTCAATGGGATGCAAACGTTGAAACTTCAAACTTCACGTGCTCCCGTGCGCTTCCTTCTCATGTTGTCCATGAAATATCATGATGTAAATTCCCTGGATTTGCCTTGGAATCCCCCCATAAATACTTAACCAGGAATAAAATTAGCTTTATTTTTGTTGTATTTCAACACAGTGATTTTTGTCCATTTTGTGTAGAATCCAAAAGGATTGCACCTTAACCAGGAAGTCTCTCTGAATTCCCGCATGGTTGCAGGACGCAATTTCTTTATTTACACAGCAGGACCTCAGAGTGATGATTTAACGGTCACCCTCCACAAAGATCACAAAGATTCTTATTCAGGTCTGTTCCGCTGTCTAAATAAACATGCATTCACACGGCGACAGCGGTGGGACGAGGCGGGGGTTGTGTGTTGGGGGGCAACAGGGGGGCTTGGTGTGGCTGATCAAACATAAACAGTGCGTGGAGTGAAGGGCTGTGATCAGACGTCCTCTCCTGTGGCGCTGTAATGACCAGAGCTGCTCTCTTTAAGCCCCTTCTGGCCCACAGAGTCGTAACCTGAAACCCGGCATATCTCTGGGAGCCATCAACATGTGGTATTCCTAGAATTCCGAATCGTGCGGCCATATGAATTATTCCAGTCTGACTTCATGCATGCCTGAGGCTCAAGCCTAAGTGCTGCACGCTCTGCGTTTCTGCTAACTTCTCTTCTGGATTAAAGCGGTTATTGGTTGGGCAGGGATTAACTTTTAAAGTTGGATTTAGCATATGATATAGTTCGGATAAGCTTGGTAATATCCGTGAGTCCTGTTGGAATCCCATGGCAGTTCTAAGCTGTTGATGTCATTGACACGTACCGTGAAGTTGACTTTCGCAGGAGGTGCGGTTGCTTTGACATGTTGAAAGGAAACGACTTGTAACGTCACATGTGCTGTTAGCGTATCTGCTGTGATTAGCCTTGTAAATCCCGCGGTATGCTCCTGGCTCCGTAATCGTTCGAATGCAGCATTTACAAACTAGAGCGGTACTTGGAGTGCAGAATCCCCTAAAGCCTGAATTTCCAATCATGCAGAGTTAAAGTGTTCGTAGAGAAATCGCTCGATCCTGATGCTTGGTCTTAAAATCTTCTGTCCAAAACAGAACTTTGTTGGTACAGGTGAGACCATGTGAGAAACCAGTGCCCAGTGTCCTCGCTTTAAATAAATAAATCATCCAATTTACAGCAGTCACAGTTTACATGGAGTTCAGTGGGTAAGGAGTTGGGCTGCCGATAAATACACCCTGGGTTCGATTCCCGGTCACACTATCTGTCTCTCCGCAGACAAGAGTTTGCATTGTTCCAGTCAACCCAGCTGTCAAAGGACACCAGCCTCAGCCGCACTGCAGAAACACCAAATCTTACCAAATTATAGGGTTAAGTGCACTTGATTTTGGTGCAGAAGGTTCGTGGTTCAAACCTTATCCCTGTCCATTCTCCATGTAATGTGGAGTTGCTTCATGATGGGCATCCAGCATAAATTTTGTGCCAAATCAACATCCAGATCCACCTCAGATCTGCTGTGGCGACCCCGAGTGAAAACAAAGGAGCAGCCGAGGGACTTATTTAACAACTTAATGGGTTTAGTTTACCGTCACGTTATCGAATTACTTGAAAAAGTATTAAAAATCATTCCTTCTTGAGCCATTTCTGAAATGAAGAAAGCTCTTTTTGACTCACCACAGAATTTTCAAGATGCTGGTTATTGGTAAAAGTTGCAATAATACTCCTACTACGAGTAAAATAAACCTGAAATGAGTTTTATTTCAAGAAACCATAAGTAAATTTTCAGTTGTTCCATTGGCAGATTAAAAAAGAAACTTGTTTCTAGTTAAAAATGCCTTGTAAGCAGGTAACTGAAGTAGGCGGACCAGTGGGATAAGGAGTTGGGTGACCCGTATGTAGACCCTGGTTTGATTCCTAATCTCGTTTGTGTCCTTGGACAGGACACTTTATCTGATTGTCTCAGTCCACACAGCTGTAAATGGACACTGGACTCGACTGGGGAAGTAACCAGTGACAGAATCGTACTCGGAGACTCTTCTATGTCACACTGTGGACTCTGGGGATAAGCGTAGCAGCTTGTACGCTCTCTGTGTTGTGTGTTGACTCCTCCCACTCACTCCCCTCGGGATGCGAACTCACGATCTCCGGCACGGGAGGCGGCTATTCTGAGCAGTTGGCCAAAACCCAGACTCTGTCCTGAGTGCTCAGAGTATCCTTTGGCTGTCGGAGGAGTGAGGCCTATTGACAACCACATGTACAGCGACCCCTGCTGGCCTCTGTCACATAAAGCCCTGGTCCCACCAAATAATGAAGGATTAATAATGAGCCATGCAGCATGTTTTTTTTTTGCTACGAGAGGATTTATTCAACTATCGTGGGAGAATTGAGGCTCTTAGAGGCAGAATATATTCGGTTAACGAGGCTCATCTCTGAGTGCGGCGCTAATTTCAAGATGTTCAACATTTAGCAACAGCATGGTCAGTTTGTGTGCGAGTTACTACGAGGATTATAGAGGCATGTTTGTGGTGAGGACGAGGCTGCTAAAAGCCCATTATCTGAGCACCGGGCAGCTACGAGGACTGTTTTGGAGCGGCTCCACCCTCTTGCACACAATCCCACCTACTTTGTGCGCGAGACACTGTATATAAAATAATTATTTTGTAGCGGATTAATCCTTTTCTGTCAGTTTGGATGTTGAAAACACCTGGAATCACAGAGAACTGCTTCATCTGGACCTTTTTTGTCCCTCTCTCTCCTGCTCCATGAAGTGGAGAATATATTTAGGAACAGCTTAAAAGGTAACTATTTTATTATTGTAATAGTTTGGTAAAACAGTTGCATGTTCATTCCTTCTTTATGAGCTGCTGCAAAAGTATGTTTATGATTTAACATCTTGTTATAATGGATCAGATGAGCTGCGCACTGACGCAATGACTCGCACTCAAAATGACCATTTACGCAAAATGCCAGCTCAAAAAAAGTGATTTTGCAGACAATAACACCTGAACACAAAGTTAAAAGTGGGATCACAGTGTCAAATGTGTTTAAAACCGTGGATGGAAAGGAAGCCAGCAAGAAGGAGCGCAGAGGCAACTGTCCAAGAACGCAGAATGGCAGCACGCGCAAAAGAGTGATTCCCCCCCCCCGTCAATAACGGACAAACACAAACTTAAAAGTTGGATCACGGTGTCAAATGTGTGTTTACAGCCACGGAAGAAATGATGCCAGTGAGAAGGAGAGCACAGGTGACTGTCCAAGAAGGCAGAACGCGCACAAAGGAGCGATTTCACAGACATTAATGGATGAACACAAAGTTAAAAGTTGGATCATGGTGTCAAAATGCCTGTTAAGCCACAGAAGAAATAAATCCAGTGACAGAAAGCGCTGAGGGGACTGTCCAGGAACCCATGGTTCGGTTCTTGCCCGTCTGGTGCATTTAGTGACTCTTTGAACAGTAGCCTGGTGCACGGCGCACACCCGCCGGACTGTACTGGGGCGTATATTTTTGACTACATTTAAAAAATGTGACAACAGCTTGAATGGATGCTGTGAATTGAAAACCCACACTAAAAGGGACCAAGTGTGGGAGGGCTGGAGGTTTGGACCAAATTCATGCCAAACGTGCACTAACGTCATGTTAACATGGTACTACATGGATCATATGCTGCAACACGGGGCTCAAATGTCAGTCGTGGCTCACTAGAGGCTGATACCTGGCACATGTGAGGTACAGAGAGGCACATAGAGTAGTTTAGGATCAGTATTAGTATCAGCACCAATGGACCTCAGGGTCTACACTATATAGCTGGGCAGATATGTGAAACAGGTGGGCATTTTATGGTAAAAACACCCAAATTTGCAGACATTGTCTGATACATAGTATAAAAAGATATGCCAAGCTATATATATACTCAACAAAAATATAAACGCAACACTTTTGGTTTTGCTCCCATTTTGTATGAGATGAACTCAAAGATCTAAAACTTTTTCCACATACACAATATCACCATTTTCCTCAAATATTGTTCACAAACCAGTCTAAATCTGTGATAGTGAGCACTTCTCCTTTGCTGAGCTAATCCATCCCACCTCACAGGTGTGCCATATCAAGATGCTGATTAGACACCATGATTAGTGCACAGGTGTGCCTTAGACTGTCCACAATAAAAGGCCACTCTGAAAGGTGCCGTTTTGTTTTATTGGGGGGGGATACCAGTCAGTATCTGGTGTGACCACCATTTGCCTCATGCAGTGCAACACATCTCCTTCTCATAAAGTTGATCAGGTTGTCAATTGTGGCCTGTGGAATGTTGGTCCACTTCTCTTCAATGGCTGTGCGAAGTTGCTGGATATTGGCAGGAACTGGTACATGCTGTCATATACGCCGGTCCAGAGCATCCCAAACATGCTCAATGGGTGACATGTCCGGTGAGTATGCCGGCCATGCAAGAACTGGGACATTTTCAGCTTCCAAGAATTGTGTACAGATCCTTGCAACATGGGGCCGTGCATTATCCTGCTGCAACATGAGGTGATGTTCTTGGATGTATGGCACAACAATGGGCCTCAGGATCTCGTCACGGTATCTCTGTGCATTCAAAATGCCATCAATAAAATGCACCTGGTGTTCTTCGTCCATAACAGACGCCTGCCCATACCATAACCCCACCGCCACCATGGGCCACTCGATCCACAACATTGACATCAGAAAACCGCTCACCCACACGACGCCACACATGCTGTCTGCCATCTGCCCTGGACAGTGGGAACCGGGATTCATCCGTGAAGAGAACACCTCTCCAACGTGCCAAATGCCAGCAAATGTGAGCATTTGCCCACTCAAGTCGGTTACGACGACGAACTGGAGTCAGGTCGAGACCCAGATGAGGACGATGAGCATGCAGATGAGCTTCCCTGAGACGGTTTCTGACAGTTTGTGCAGAAATTCTTTGGTTTTGCAAACCGATTGTTTCAGCAGCTGTCAGAGTGGCTGGTCTCAGACGATCTTGGAGGTGAACATGCTGGATGTGGAGGTCCTGGGCTGGTGTGGTTACACGTGGTCTGCGGTTGTGAGGCTGGTTGGATGTACTGCCAAATTCTCTGAAACGCCTTTGGAGACGGCTTATGGTAGAGAAATGAACATTCAATACACGAGCAACAGCTCTGGTTGACATTCCTGCTGTCAGCATGCCAATTGCACGCTCCCTCAAATCTTGCGACATCTGTGGCATTGTGCTGTGTGATAAAACTGAACCTTTCAGAGTGGCCTTTTATTGTGGGCAGTCTAAGGCACACCTGTGCACTAATCATGGTGTCTAATCAGCATCTTGATATGGCACACCTGTGAGGTGGGATGGATTATCTCAGCAAAGGAGAAGTGCTCACTATCACAGATTTAGACTGGTTTGTGAACAATATTTGAGGGAAATGGTGATATTGTGTATGTGGAAAAAGTTTTAGATCTTTGAGTTCATCTCATACAAAATGGGAGCAAAACCAAAAGTGTTGCGTTTATATTTTTGTTGAGTGTATATGTATGTATGTATGTATGTATATGTATGTATGTGTGTGTGTGTGTGTGTAATTGTGGTCAGAATGGATTCAGCTTGGAAGAAAACGACTTCATTTGTGCCTGTTTAACATCTACCGCTATAAGCAACAGAATTGTCGAGGTTGTGTTCCAAGGTTCTTGAAATGAAGCAATGTCTCCACCTGGGGGTCATTCACCATTGATGCAGGTACAATAGAATTAATGCAGTTACAATAAAATTTTGCTAAGAGCACTGGTGTAGTAATTATGACAAAGCATTTTGAAGATATTCTGTGACGGCATGGTGGCCATCTTGGATTTTGCTATTTAATATCCTCTCGGGAGAAATTGAGTGCAGCAATGCCATGTATTTTTTTTGTATGTATATCACAACGTGTGCAATATTTGGTGCTTTTACTATAAAACACACATTTTTGTTTTCTTAAATGGTGAATGTATTTCAACCACAATTACAGTAAATAAAAAATTAAATTATATCAAAGTATGTGCAAAATTTGGTGGTTTTACCATTTAAAATGCATTTAAAGTGATATTTTACACACAGTATGTACCCGACTCTAGAACCTAACCTCTCTCTTCTTTTGGGGACATAAACATCACTGTGATGTGTTTTTTTTTTAATGTTCTGTGGTGGAGTCTCCTATCGAAGTCGAGCATAAAATGTCTTTTGGTACATGATTCTAAAATAATACAGGTCTGGATTGTTGACGTTTCTTTTATTTGCTGCTCATTCTCAACATCCTGTAGGCCGGCGAGCTTTACGGCCTCGGTCGGCGGTGGAGCCGGTTGGTTATATCCTCAGCACATAAATGAGGTTTTGAAATATAGTTTTTGGTGAAAGTGCGGCAGAAAATACCTCACTTCTTCCTACACAAAATACTTTAGAATCAGCCAGCTCTTGAGGTTGTGATGGTTCCTTTTCTGGGAGTTTAACAGCCATGATGGCCGTCCAATTCATTAAGTCAAGCAGTGTAGCTGGAGCTGGTTCCAGTCCAGAACCTTTCCTCCTGCCAGCATGTTCCTTTGTGGTCTTTGGGTGGATTTCAACAGTGATGCAAGTGTACAGTCTCAGACTCTGGTTTTAAGTTTGTTTCCTCTGTTTTGTGTTGCTGGGTCATTGAGGCAGACTGACTTGATAATGTCTCTCGTTTCCACCGAGTGGACAAATGGCCAGCTTGTTTTCAAGACACTCACTATATTGAAAACGGAGGAATTCTCAGGCCAGTTATATATAAAATGTCTATATAGAAGATTGGGCACTATTACATCTCACATATACATCTAATGTCATTTGGTATATAAACCCTCAAAAATTCAAACCAGTCTCCACTGTGGTTTCAAGTCTGAAACCTTGTGAAACCCGACTCAAACCTCATTTGTTCACTCGCCACAAAGAGGAGGAAAAACCCATGAGAAATATGGTCGAAACCAGAGATATTAACCGTTCCATTAGTTGTTGCTTGTATTTTGTTCATTTTTTTGGTGTCCAATTTTAGTTTTGTGTGTCACTTTTTTGCAGCGTGAATGCGCCTAGTGATGCTTTCTGAGCTCTCGAGTCTCACTCATTCAGAGTCTCACGCTTAAAAGTGGTCCTGTCAGGTCTCATGCATTCGGAGTGAGACTCAACCTGTCACGCTCTCATGCTAATGTGTGACATTATGAAACATTTCACCGCTATGACCTGCAAGACGAGATTTGGTGCAAAATAACTCTTGATCTCCCATAATGCATTGCAGCAGCGATCAATAGTGCCTCTGCTTTAAAAACAGCGTGTACATGCAAATCTTTCCTTTTTTTTTTTTTTTTATAAAGTGAAAAGACACTTATTTATGGAGTTAAATTTTGCATTAATGCCTGTAAATACACAGAGGGTGATCTACAGAACGTCTTTTATTTGCACACGTTTTGCGATCCACAAACACAAATTTCCCCGTTTGTAACTTGTGTGTTGTTCTTCTTAAAAATATGTATTTGTAAATGTCATTTTTGTCATTTATTAAAAAAAGGCATTTGCAAAACTGAAAATTCTGTTTGTGAAATGTGATTCAGCACAACGAATAGCAACCAACGATCACACGTTGGTCGATATTCACACTCCCATCCAGTAGATTGCAGTGTTCTATGCATTTTGATGGGGGGGGGGGGGGGGGGGGGGGGGGTGACAGGAGACTCATTTCCCATAATGTTTTTTGTCGTGTATGTTGGTTAATGCTCAAACCTTCAGAATTGGCGCATTACTTTAAAAGATATGTGCAATATTTTCACTTTGTAAAAATGACAGGGTTGCCATTAATGTTGATAAACTGTCCGGAATTAGTTTTATTTATAAATGAAACCATGAGTGAAAAGTACTTTGTGTTTGATCTTTTGTGTCACTGTCTGTGTTGTATGTTAAAAATAAATGGCACTTTTTTTTTCTTTTTTTTGGTAGCAGCAGGCAGGGTGCATATAGACAAAAGCTCTGGCTCTTTGTTTGTGGTCAGCTTTGAATTTACTTAGAAGTCCCTGCGGTGTTTAAACTCGAAACTGGCTTATCAGTAACTGACAGTGTACCGAGTCAATACTGAAGGTTAGCAGTTAGCTGTAACTTCAGCCATTTTGTGGTTTATCAGCTTAGCATTATAAAAGTTAGCAGAGTTGCAGTTACCTCTCAGTAGGAGGGGTCTGGTTAGGTTTAAAACTCCAGCTTTTGTTGGCTTCTGGTTTATTCTTCTCTACAAGAGTCAGACAGAAGTCAGACTTCCAGAGCAAGAATTTTAGCTGAGGAAGCTTCTGCGATTTCAAGCGAAAAGTCTTCGCGTCAAGCAACCCAGTTCAGCCGAAGATTCAAGCTTCTCTACTATGGAAACCACCTGGACAACTGAGAGCCTACACACAGAAACAGTTATTGAAGATAACTTTTCAGTTAGCTGTGCCTGTCACTGGTGCTAAGTAATGCAAACTCTTAGAACACGTGCATTTCATTAACTGTTCTTCTTAACTGCACTTCTTGATCACACATCCACTTCCACAGCACTCAGTAGTCAAAAATAACAGTGAGTCTTTTGTCACACGTTGTCCGTACGCAGTCTGCAGCGCAATATTCAGTCTGGTTTTGCGGTCTGAGCCACTTTTGCTGTTGTGGTGGATAAGACGCTCGTAGTTGTGCTTCAACGTTTTATGCCCCGCATGGCGCTTGCGCCACAAGGCATATGGGATCCGGGTTGTCCGTCTGTCTGTCTGTCCGTAATTTGTTCGCCACAACGTAGTTTGGCACCTATTGCTTGCAGAAACTTCATATTTGGTGGGTACATGCCTTGGAGGCGTACTTTGCATGGGTTCGAAGGCCAGTGACCTTGACCTACTTTTCAAGGTCACCAGTGGTCACAACTGTCAAATCCTTCACCTGAAATTTGTTCGCCGCAATGTACCTTGGCACCTCTTACTTGCAAAAACTTCATATTTGGTGGGTACATGGATTGGAGGAGTAATACGCATGGGTTTGAAGGCCGCTGACCTTGACCTACTTTTCAAAGTCACCAATGGTCACAACTGTCCAATCCTTCGCCGCAACGTAGCTCGGCACCTATTGCTCGCAGAAACTACATATTTGGTGGGTACGTGCCTTGGAGGAGTAATACGCATGGGTTTGAAGGCCGGTGACCTTGACCTACTTTTAAAAAATTAACAATCGTTGCATTTGTTCGAAGGCTACTGACTTTTTATGGTCACTATTAGCCACATCCTCTAAATAAATGTCAATCTTCAACTTTTCCACTGTGCATCCCAGTTTACATCAAACACATGAGGGTTCAACCAAATACCTACCCCACACATGTACATATTCCTGCACTTTACATGGAAAATAATACTGCACGCTGGGCATTTCGTGACGAATGTCCCTAGTTTATAGGCAGTTTCGCATCATGTTTAAATTGTGCGGGTATGCACGTGCGCGGACGTAGATTCTCATTGCTCCTGGAGGGTTCAGATCTTTGCTGAACCTCACGTGTTGCCTGTACCTTCTCGTCAGTAGGTCACTCTGCTGTCCGTTCCATTAATTTCTTCTGCTTTGTTTTTGAAATGCTGCTCAATGGTGGTGTTAATTTTTTTTTTTCGGGTCTTTGGGGGGGCTCAACCAGGGCCTCTCAGAATGAAGTACCACAGAGCAGTGTCTTATTTAGCCCCCCAAAAAAGGGGCAGCCCCTGCAGTGGAGACATGCACAAAGGCATTGAACCTCCTAAAATGACGCACAAAACAAGCCGAATGATTGACAGCTGTGGTGGTTTAAACTAGCAGTGATGGTAGCGCCAGGCCGTGTGAGATGCTACGGTCCATTATGTTTTAAAGTGGTTTAACTTTGCAGTCATGACTGTTAACGCGCGTGCACAGTGTGTGCAGGATTGTCTGTCTGTAGCTTCCATGACGTTAAATGGTTGGTTTTTATTTGACACAGTGCGTATCCTCCACGAGAAGCGTGAGAAACATCTTCCCTGAGAACTAAGACGTATCCAGTCTTTGTTTTAGGTCAGTTTCTCTTAAGTTCTTGCAGCTGCTCCACATCTGCAGCAGGTTTTGAGTATATTTCTTGTTACATGGGAAACAAGGTATCAGTAGATGCAGTAGATTCTCACAAATCCAACAAGACCAAGCATTCATGATGTGCACACTCTTAAGGCTATGAAATTGGGCTATTAGTAAAAAAAGTAGAAAAGGTGGTGTTCACAATAATAGTAGTGTGGCATTCAGTCAGTGAGTTTGTCAATTTTGTGGAACAAACAGGTGTGAATCAGGTGTCCCCTATTTAAGGATGAAGCCAGCACCTGTTGAACATGCTTTTCTCTTTGAAAGCCTGAGGAAAATGGGACGTTCAAGACATTGTTCAGAAGAACAGCGTAGTTTGATTAAAAAGTTGATTGGAGAAGGGAAAACTTATACGCAGGTGCAAAACAATTATAGGCTGTTCATCTACAATGATCTCCAGTGCTTTAAAATGGACAAAAAAAAAAAAAAAAACCAGAGACACGTGGAAGAAAACAGAAAACCATCAAAATGGATAGAGGAATAACCAGAATGGCAAAGGCTCACCCATTGATCAGCTCCAGGATGATCAAAGACAGTCTGGAGTTACCTGTAAGTGCTGTGACAGTTAGAAGACGCCTGTGTGAAGCTAATTTATTTGCAAGAATCCCCCGCAAAGTCCCTCTGTTAAATAAGACGTGCAGAAGAGGTTACAATTTGCCAAAGAACACATCAACTGGCCTAAAGAGAAATGGAGGAATATTTTGTGGACTGATGAGTAAAATTGTTCTTTTTGGGTCCAAGGGCCGCAGACAGTTTGTGAGATGACCCCCAAACTCTGAATTCAAGCCACAGTTCACAGTGAAGACAGTGAAGCATGGTGGTGCAAGCATCATGATATGGGCATGTTTCTCCTACTATGGTGTTGGGCCTATATATCACATACCAGGTATCATGGATCAGTTTGGATATGTCAAAATACTTGAAGAGGTCATGTTGCCTTATGCTGAAGAGGACATGCCCTTGAAATGGGTGTTTCAACAAGACAATGACCCCAAGCACACTAGTACATAAACCTCGCAGATGTGAAGAAATCATGAAAAACTGTGGTTATACAACTAAATACTATTTTAGTGATTCACAGGATAAAAAAAAAAAAAAAAAAAAAAAGCAGTTTGAACATAATAGTTTTGAGTTTGTAGCATCAACAGCAGATGCTACTATTATTGTGAACACCCCCTTTTCTACTTTTTTTTACTAATAGCCCAATTTCATAGCCTTAAGAGTGTGCATATCATGAATGCTTGGTCTTGTTGGATTTGTGAGAATCTACTGGTACCTTGTTTCCCATGTAACAATAAGAAATATACTCAAAACCTGGATTAATCTTTTTAGTCACATAGCACTACTATTATTCTGAACACTACTGTATGTAAACTTCATGAGTCTATCAGTCTAGTCCACCAGACAGAAACCTGTTTGTGTTGCGAGTTGTACTTCCGTTGTCTTGCAGCAATTCGTAATCAGTTTGTGTGTTTGCATCGGATGCACTACTCAACTATTGCATTTGCTGTAGTTTGTGTTCCGTGTTTGTAAGCGTTTTATCAATTTGTAGGATGTCTTGTTTTTTTTTTTATGCACCTACCTGTTCAGTTGTTTTTCAGCTTTTTTGTTCCCCTGCATTTGCTAGTGTCTTAACTTGGAAGTATTGTGGTCTCTCTCAGCCACCATACCTTTACGATCAGTGGTGATTTGGTCTTCAATTGATCTTTTTTCTACATTGAACAAAGCAATGCGTAGCACAACACTCATTGCTAGTTTCCAACCTAGGCAACTGTCATTGTCACTCATTGCCCACATTGTTGCATTCGTAAATTCACCAATATTCTTTTCTGCACTGACGGGGGTGCGCAATCAGGTGTATTGCTTTTGTTAGGCGGTGTAACGCAATTGTACCCCAGACACATAACTATCACTTGTTCTATTTGTACCCACAATGAAACTGAGTTGAAAGCCGTTAAACAAAAATAAACACTAATTGAAAAATCCAAAGCTTCACCGCAGGGAGCATTGGTGTCACATTTTGTACAGTTCTGCCAACTCGCCAGAAAACCTCTCACTTGAATCTTAAGTCTGAAGTAGCTTGAGTACAAGTTGCTTCTGCACTTGTTCTTAATAGAAACTGGATTTCAATGTTTAACTACATTATGACTATAGGACCGAGTGACTTGGCTCAGGTGGGGTTTGAACATTAGACTTCTCACTGTTGAGACCAGGTCAGCCCAAGGGATATCCCCACTAGTCAAGCTAGTAGGAACATATTTCAACCTGGACTTCACATTGCCACATATCTGTGAACCATTTTTGACCTCATCTCAAGGTCATAGGTGCCTGTAACTGATGGAACTATATGATCAATGGCCAAATCCTAGCAATGACACCGGTTGTAACCAAGTGACAAATCTTGTTGTGGCTCTGGTGGGATTCAAATACAAGAAGCTTCGCTCTGGAGAACACTACCAGGTCAGCCCAAGGGTAATTGCCACTTGCCAAGCTAGCAGGAATGTATTTCAAGCTGGCTTTCACCTTTGCTAGATGTGCTTCAAAAAAATGTTTTTCTCCTTTCTAATTCCAGAACCACGACCACGGCTGCATTGCCTGTCGCATCATCTACCGCTCAGATGAGTTCCATCCACCTATCCTGCCACCACGGGCTGACCTGACCGTTGGTCTGTATGGACAGTGGGTGAGCCAGCGCTGCGAAGTTCGTCCTGAGGTTCTCTTCCTCACCCGTCACTTCATCTTCCTCGATAACAACCACACATGGGAGGGTCACTACTACCACTACTCTGACCCTGTGTGTAAACACCCCACCTTCACCATTTATGCCCGAGGTCGCTACAGCCGAGGGCTTCACTCCACGCGTGTCATGGGTGGGACAGAGTTTGTCTTCAAAGGTAAGTGGTTTAGATTTTATTTCTATCATGATGATTTTCTTAAGTGTGTACATTTTAAGAGCCTAGACATTGATCTGAGGACTGGATGTGAAGGGCTGTAGCTGGCCCACAGCCCTCAAGTTTAACACTCTTTAAGGAGAGACATTTGATCTTCTCTTCTGCAGTGAACCAAATGCGAGTGACACCCATGGACTTGGCCACCACATCCCTCCTCAATGTCTTCAACGGTAATGAGTGTGGAGCGGAGGGGTCCTGGCAGGTCGGGGTGGAGCAGGATGTCACCCTGACCAACGGCTGCATGGCGCTGGGCATCAGACTTCCCCACACAGAGTATGAGCTCTTCCGCATGGAGCAGGACGCCCACGGCCGCTACCTTCTGTACAACGGCCAACGTCCTAGTGACAGCTCCAGTCCGGACCTGCCTGAGAAGCGGGCCACGTCCTACCAGATGCCTCTAGTTCGGTGTGCAGCGAACAGCCAGTCGCCCGAATACAGCCGAGGTGACAACAACAAGCGGCCTCTGCGGCTCTACAATGACTGCACGTGCTGGCACCGAGGCAGCCCCAGACATGCCTTGGTGGCTCTTGCCGTGTTAATTATGCTCCTGCTTTTCTGCTGGCAAAGCTAGAGTGCAGGGTGGAGACTTGTTTTCCTACACAGAAACAAAAAGGGCCACAGTTTGGATTTTAAATGAACAGTGCAGACAGGAAGAAAGCTTGTCAAAATAACAGACGGCAAACTTTACTTTTTCTCCCTTACTCGTGCGGAGAAAGAAGGCAAACACTGGTTTTGTTGACCTGAAATTCTTCCCAACTACCAAAAAAAAAACAAAAAAAAAAAAAACAACCCTGCTGCACCTCAGTAACTGCACTTTACAGTGGATCCGAAGACCACAAATATAGAAAGTCTGGAATGTTTGTCTCCACAAAGACCTGATGGTATGTTTTATACAACTATAGTTACCTCTTAATACTGGGTAAAGGAAACGCTGTAGAAGCATTTTTCAACAATCAATTCTAACAACCGTGTCAGATATATTTGTTGGTTGGCATCAATATACAATAAAAGGAAACTCAAACTACTAACTCAAATCCTGATTTGTTACTTTACAGAAATGTTCCACTCAGTCTGTTGCACAAAGATCTTGCTGTCAATATTTTCTCTGTATTCCGTTCAAACTGTTTCTCCTGCAGCAACACCAAATCCATTCATAGCAGTCAAACAAATCTCAAGCCACCAAGAAAGACGTGAGTGTAATGTTAATTTAAAACATAGCAAATGCAGAAAGTCAATCTTCAAAATGCTAACATTCAGAAAGATTTGCAGTAGTTTTAAAAGCACCACTGTCAGTATGTGGGGGACGGTGGGGGGGTATTTTAGGGTAGTCGTATATTGAGGAAACATTTTTACAGCTGGAGTGAGAATTATTCAAGAGGGTGCAAGTGTTTCTCCTTGGACACCATAGCATTTAGTGGATGAGTTGAGGAGTGGGGCACTGGTCCATCAAAGGTTACTTCCCCAGCCAAGCCCAGTACTACCCACTTACATCTGGGTAGACTGGGACAATGCAAATTGTTTTGTTCAAGAACAGGCACAAACTGGGCATCACATCCATATCTACATATTCCACTGTGCCACCTGCTCTACCAATCAAGATGGCAAGAAGTCATGTAAATAACCCAGTTTATATCTTGTGCTCAGAATACACTAAACTGCTAACCGCTTTGTTCGGTACAGAACGCTGAAAACATGAATGAGCTCTGGCACATCGTGATCCAATTATGTAAGCTGCACGGTAGGGGTGGGGTCAAATTATGTGCAGTGTACAAATGACGTTAAGACTGTTCCACCACAATTTCAAGAAATAGAATACATTTCACTGAAGCACATTCAGATCAAGACAGACAAGTGGAATCAGTCGTGCCATGAATGTGCAACTACTACACTACAGACACATCCTGTGATGGCAATAAATGAACTCCCCAAGCATGGATGTGTGCTGTTTTTTTTTTTTTTTGACCAAACAGTAACCACAAGCCTTTGCTAACTACAGGACTTAAAAAAAAAAAAAAAAAAGTATTCTGTTGGTTTCCATAGGCCTGTATCACAATGCACAACTTGATATGTCTCAATAAATGGGAAAATTGATTACGTTCACAGAACCATATGGTTCCGAGAGTGTGACAACCAACCAACATCAATCAAATGGAATTCACTGGTTCAGGAACAAAGCTGGAGACTGAACTTTAGGGGAAAATCTTTGGCTTTAGGTGTGTTACAGATCAGTTTCAGATGTCCAAATTCTGGACCGGTGACGACCTCTACTTACTGATCCATCCATACAGCTTTTCTAAAGGTCTGCTGCTCACACATGTGCTCCCCACATTTTTCTGGAATCTCAGGTGGGTGGGACAAAGATGTAAAAAAAAAAAAAAGTAGGGAAATATAGACGCAATTAAGTGGTTCAAAATACATCTTCTGCAGCCAATACACTCCTACCCAATAATAAAATCAGGCGTTTGGCAACTTGAGACAAGTCAATTCTTGAGAACCTGATTCAGTTGTGTGCAGAATTAGATTTAATAAAAAAATAAATAAATAAAATAACCTTTGATGAGCACAATTCTAAAATATGGTAAACGAACTGCATTTATAAAGCACTTTACAATAATGCCTCGCATTCATCCAAACACACCGATGTCAGGGTGCTGCCATGCAAGACACTCACTACACCCCGGGAGCAACTAGGGAGTTAAGTACTTCGCCCAAGGGTCCACAGTGATTTTCCAACCAGACTGGGGTTTGAACCGAGGATCCTCTGGTCTGAAGCCCAATGCTTCAACCACTGGACCATAACCTCCCCATTTACTCTTAAATATAATAGCAAATAGCGATACATTAAGTGCGCTTTAAAAAAATAATACATGGCTAATTTTTTAAATATTACCCAAGAAAGTGATGTTGTTCCTTAGCATCTGAAAACTTGGAGGAATATTAAAAGAAATGCAATCACTTTAAATATGTACATACCTGTGATGAATGTGCACTCTTGTAAGGTGGTAATCAAACAGCGCCTTTAAAATTAAATGCATGCATCAAGTAGACGACAGGCTTTTCTTGCAGAACTGCAAGTAAGGGCTGAAGTTCAACAGGAAGGATGTGCACAACTTCCCAAATGCCCAACATTCCTGAAATTTCACACCGAATTAACCCGACTGCCAGTCAAGAACTCATTTTTGCAAGTTTATTTAATGTAGATTTTTTTTTCCTTCCCAAACTTCTGGATTTTATACCCTTTAAGCAGATTAAAAAAAAAAAAAAATCACTTCTGTAGCTCAAAGCTATTTTTTGTGAATTCCCATCATGAATTCTGCTACGATGTTGTCCCCAACGCAAGCAGATTTTGTCAACTCAACCATGTCCAGCTATGTAAATGTCTTCTTAGAACCCTGGGCATGCTGATGGTAGTTTAGATGCTGGCAGACAGGCTATAAAAGCTGCTTGGACACACCTCAACGCTTTCCGAGTCGGACTGGTATTCTGTCATCTCATTTGCGTCACCCTGTGGAATATGGGGATAAGTAGGGCCTATGCAAGACTTCGGTACAGCACACAGGAAATTGCCGCGAGTGCTCCCTTTGATGTGTTCATCCCAAATCCTGTCCATCCTCATCACCTCCAAAGAAAAACTGTAGCACCTTCAGCTCTGCCCCCCGTCGTTTTTTTTAGCATCAGTCTGTAAGCTGTCCATCATTGCTGGTCTTACTATCTTGTTAACTTTCACATTTGTAGATTATCATAAATCACTCCTCCCCCTACTTCATCTTGCCAGTTATGCTGACTTTCACTCCCCTTCTCTCCAGAACGTATCTCCACAGCTCTAGGTTAGTCTCAACCTGCCCTTGACTCGTGTCGTAGTCCATGCAGACTCCTGTCTGATGTCAGTCAACCTGTCAATGCAAACAAGAAAGGACAGAGCTGACTTGGTGTCAACCCACATCCACCTTGAATGCATCCATCATTATTACTGTGCACCTCACCGCTGTCACATTGTCCTTGTACATATCCTGTACCACCCTCACATACTTCCTGCTACAGTACAACTCATCTTGGCACTGTGTCATAAGCTTTCTTTAAATCCACAATGCAATGCCTCCTGGCCTTCTCAATACTTCATCTGTACTCAGAGCAAACACTATCTGTAGTGCTTTCTCAGCATGAAACCATATCGCTACTCTCAGCTCTTCCCCCATTTTCTAAGCCTAGCTTCTACTACTCTTTCCCATAACTTCATGCTGTGGTTGATCAACTTAATGCCTCTGTAGTTGCTGCAGCTCACACCACCCTTTTTCTTAAAAACCAGAACCAGCACACTTCTCCACTAATCAGGCATGCTCTCATTTTCCAAGATTTTATGAAGCTGGTTACAAACTCCTGGTCATCAGCTCCTCAAAAATAGTCCCTCCACCCTTACAACAACCTCTCAGAAGTTGATCCACTGCCACATTAATTCTGCTCCACATACCTTGAAAGTAGGGAACACCAGTATGTGATCGGATGAAAAGTTGTTCTTTACATTCCATTCCAGTAAAGTCGGTCTAAATGATCTTTACGCAATAATTTTGTTAAAAATATAGAAAAGCACATTTCACAGAGTTCAGCTCAAAAGGTCTACACAGTAGTGAGATATAAACCCGAGGGAGGAAAAAAAATGTTTCTAATTTTTTTCACTGAGAAGCGGAACCACACATGAACT
Organism: Thalassophryne amazonica; assembly: GCF_902500255.1. Taxonomy (NCBI): domain Eukaryota; kingdom Metazoa; phylum Chordata; class Actinopteri; order Batrachoidiformes; family Batrachoididae; genus Thalassophryne; species Thalassophryne amazonica. The sequence continues at coordinate 95,120,722 of NC_047114.1, read as the reverse complement.
GTCTGAACCAATCACTGCTCAGCTTTCACATCCTAGCAGCGTGTAAGCAACATGGTGAGTGCCGGCTCACTGGCTAGAGAAGTGGCCATTAAATGCTTCTTCCACCTGGAATCGGTAAATAATCAGAAATCGGCCCCAATGACAGGAGCAAAATGGATTAAGGTCGTCGACTGCTTAAATCCTGGTGAAATGGAGGGAAGCACTTTTATGATGTCTAAGATTCATCGATTCACCAACAAATTTGATCGCCAAGGTACATTAGAAGAATATGTTGTATTTTAGGGCTCATTGTTGACGGAGTACCTGGTTGGCCCCGTTTTAAAGGGTTCTTACTTTACATGTACATGTATGATGTGGTCACTGTACAGAGCAGAGAACATACACACATGTATGTTTGTAACTGAATACACTTGTCCCCAGTAATTCAATGTGATCCTCCTCACTCCTCAGGCTGAAAGAAAAAAAAAAAAAAGGCCAAAGATTAAGCTGCTGCTGCACTGAATAAACCACCAGAGAAAAAAAAAAAAAAAAAAAAAATCATAAGTGGCAGCACCAGCCCAATAAATTGGACAAGTGGGCAACCACCAGTGTGTTTGTTACACTTCATGAACTACATGTATTCCCTGATTTTGTTAGGCCCAGTGCCGACACTCAGCTTGTTACCTTATTAACATCCAACGTGTCAAATCAAATCACACTGCAAACTTATTTCTAACTTCTGGAAATTGTGCCAAGAAAACTTTTCAACTGCAACAAAAGTGGCTTGATATGTCAATGTCTGTATGCTAGAACATGAATCAACACAAAAGGCACAAATATTTTGCATTTTGACAATTTCTCAACATAATGACATCTCTTTGAATTTTTCCAAGGATTCTGACAAGGAAACCTATCCTTTGTAAGTATTCATTCCAAAGCAAATACTGTTTTCTCACAGCACAAGAGAACATGTTTACAGTCTTTTAGAGGTGAAAGCTTGATGATGATTATTATTATTAATGCTTTGGGTGTTTGCTATAACAGCAGAAAAGGAAAACAGGAATTTACAAGTTAATGTGAATTGCAGTAACATTTATGACATGTAATACACTTTTTTGGAGGTATTCTTCTACCAACATGCAAAAGTATATATCTTTTAAAACATGAAAAGTTTTACGCTACAGTCTAGACAAATCAAACATGTCTAAAAATGCGCTTGGGGGGGGACATACTAGACGAGATCCAGGTTACTTTTACTAGATTAACCAGATTATCAAGAATAATTTACAATACGTAAATGGATGAACAAATTTCTCATGCTCATTTGAGTTGAACATGCACATGTAATTGTTATATTATTAGTTATAATTAATTATATTATGGCCGGCGCACGAGGCTTTGTTGAATCCCAATGACATCACAGGACATCAGTCTGTCTCTGCTGACGCTGTCAATACAAGTCAGAGAGGTAAGGAAACAAAGGCAGGTCGATAATACACATCAAAAAGCACAAATCAGCACGTCTAATGTAATATACAATGCTGACACCGCGCATGTGCGCCACTTTCATTAATTTCTCAGACATTTTCCAAGTTCCACTCCAGATTTCTCCAGTTTGTGCAGCTATAATGTGAACTTTTCAAATTTGACATGTTCGTATTGTAATTTAGAACCAGTGTTATTTTCAAGTAGACTGAATCAACTGGAATGAGATTGTTTCTGCGAGTATTTTCACGTTGATCCGATCCCCTATAACTGGAGTACATCTCAAAAATAAGGACTAGAGCTGCAACTATTAGTCAGTTATTTAATTAACTAACAACTGATCGATTAATCATTGAGATTTCTTAATGTCCAGATACTCTGGGTTCAGCTTCACTCTGGGTTCAGCTTCTTTAAAGTGAATTATTTCCTGGCGTTATTTCTCTCTGACAAACTGAGTTAAGATTCGATTGGCCCCAAAATCATCTCCTCCACTCGTCTGAGTAAGTTTAGTAAACAGTTGAATCTGGCCAGTCTACACGATTGGCAGAGACAAATCACATTCTCTGAAACGTCGACCCAACTTCATTTCCATCTTGTAACTTGCCAGAATCAGTTTGAGCAGCATTTTCTCATGCCGTAGCTCCTGCTAGGCAATAACTTATGACATTAGTTGAAATTGTTGAGTGTATTTAAAACACATGCTGACCTTCAGGTTCTGGGATTCACGCTTTTACATTCTCACCAGACTTCACTGAGGAGAGTGTTGGCTCAGACACTGACACAAACTCTTGGCACACATACATTAAAAAATATTAACATCTGAGACTCGAATCCATAGAAACACAGGAAAAGATTGCTATCAAAACCACTTTTTTTTTTCTTCAATGTTTAATACCATGGGACAGGATTTTAAGAATGGAGAGCTGATTTCAGTCAATGTTTCCCTCAGAAGGAATATATCATTTGTATTTTGAGCAATAATTAATAATAATAATAAAGTCTGCATTGGTGTTTGTCAGGAAAAGGGAAGAACAGAAATATACAAGAACGAGGCACCTATATCCCCAGCTGGGCCTGAACATTCCGAGATGAAGAAAGAGAAATTACAAAGTGAACAGAGTTACTTCAGAGGCAATCCAGCAACAGGTAGCAAGGCCTTGACGATGGAAGTTCTTTCCTTTTTTGTTAAAAGGATTAAAACAACATTTACAAGACACCTAATATCCCATTCAATTCCTAATAAGAACGACAGAGAGAGAAAACACTGTTTGCTTGGTATGGTTCGCTGTGCGTCTGAACCGCCTTCCGCACCGGTTGACAGAACAAAACATTTCACCGTACCACCACATCATAATCCAGCCATCTAAAGACCCACCCCCCACCCCACCCTCTCGTCTTTTCTTCTCATCTCAGTGGGTACTAACCATGTGCGATTGCTTAAAAAGGCGACGCTGTTGAATGATGCTGTACAGATGTGTTCACCGTAGGCCACGCGACCAATGATATGGCAGTCAACAGAAAGACTTTTCCAGGCCATTTTGATTCCAGAGGCAGGTTTTGGGGGACACGGCTGGCATGCATCTCCCAGTCTACAAGATGAACTTCCCTAGGAAGAATCCAATGAAGATGGCTGCTATGACGACGAGGAGTGAAGGCAGGGAGGTGGTGCTGCTTTCTCGGCCGAGGAGGCTGGTTGAGTTTAACGTCATGTGGTCTGAGCGGGGTAGCTTTCTCATTCTAATGCCATCCTCCTGGAAGAGAGCAGTGATGAAGAAATGCTATTTTACCACAGAGCAAGGAAAAACAAGATGACTGCTGTAATTAATTCCAGTATTTCATTTCATTTACCATATTGTCGGGAATATATATATCGCTCCCTCCTCCCCCTAGGTTTTCTTTTTTTTTAAAGAAATACTAGTTTGGGAGGTTTTACAACTTACATACTGAAATGTCACAACATTATATAATTAATAGGGCTCTGCAAGGAATCAAGTGTTAAACGAAATAAACACCTGTATTAAAAGAATCAATGCCAAAAATGAAAGTGCACTACAATAATACATCACAATCCCAAATTAAAAGGGATTAAAAAACAAATAATAATGGACTGTACTGTTCCAATGCTGTAAGCGTCCATCTGAGTATTTCTTTTGTTCACTCTGTGTCAAATAACATACATTATGTTTTCCATCTTGCTCATTTAAGTCATGTTAAATAACAGCACAGGCTGTGGTGTGCAGATGTTCGACACTAAGTTTCTGTCTGTCAAACACTGTTAAAACTGCAATGCATGTTCAGAATAAAAGAGACATTTACATTTTTTTCCTTCCCTCTTCACAATGTATTTTTTAACAGGGGAGAGTTATACTCCCATGCACCCTCTACTCCAGCACATATGTCAACTCTAGGTGCTTTATGTCTCATCACATCTGACCTTTAATTGCCGGTTCTCCTCAGACAGCTTGCTCATTTCAGCTTGCAGCCTCTTGCATTTCTCCAGGACTTTCTTCATCTCTCCGTCATCCAGTGAGGCACTGGCAGCCGCCGCCAGTGAGTCGCTCTTCACGGAGTTCATCACTGGGGCCACTTTGGTCGCCTCCACGTCATTCTGCCCAACAGGGAGAGAATCACTGGCCTGTGTTAAGTAAGTCATGATGCTTCCTGTGCTAAAGAAAGGCAGCACTGTCCACGGTCCAGAAACACACAAGCATCACATCAAAGACACAGGGGACAGCATTTGAAGTGGCTTTGCTTTGTGGGATAGACACCATGACGGGACATAGAACTGAAGACTGCATTACAGAAAGACAACTACTCTATTGTAGACAAGGATGACTTTGAAAATTCAGTACAAAATAAATAAATAAATAAAGGACAAGAGTGAGTCTTTAACTGTATGCAACACAGCTGAGATGTGTCAGGTGGTCATGAGCTAAGCGTGAGCTGAGGCAGAGTCTGTGTGAGCTCCGGCCAAGTGTTCCACGGGTTAAGGTCCTATGCTGCTCAGCTCGAAGCTGACCGATGCAGTCTTGGCAGGGACACACAACTTTTCATGCCATTTAGTGGAAAAAACTAACAAACAAACAAAAAAACATCTGAGATATCAAGAAGAGTTTGCATGCCTGGTGTTGCATGGAGATGCACCAGGTAGTCCTGGGCTGAGTCAAGGGGTCACAGCAAGCTTACACTAAAAATCCGTTTCCTGATTTTTGCAAAATGGCCTCTGCTACCCCAAACACAGCCAGACAAGAACTGCGTAAGAAAATCAGGCAAATTGTATGATTGATTTGGTCAGTAAAGGTAAATTAAGAATAATCAAATCAATTTTATTTATATACCGCCAAATCATAAACAGTTGACCCAAGGCGCTTTATATTGTAAGGCAAAAGCCATACAACAATTACAGAAAAACCCCAACGGTCAAAACGACCCCCTGTGAGCAAGCACTTGGCAAAAAGTGGGAAGGAAAAACTCCCTTTTAACAGGAAGAAACCTCCAGCAGAACCAGGCTCAGGGAGGGGCAGTCTTCTGCTGGGACTAGTTGGGGCTGAGGGGAGAGAATCAGGAAAAAGACATGCTGTGGAAGAGAGCAGAGATCGATCACTAATGATTAAATGCAGAGTGGTGCATACAGAGCAAAAAGAGAAAGAAACACTCAGTGCATCATGGGAACCCCCCAGCAGTCTAAGTCTATAGCAGCATAACTAAGGGATGGTTCAGGGTCACCTGATCCAGCCCTAGCTATAAGCTTTAGCAAAAAGGAAAGTTTTAAGCTTAATCTTAAAAGTAGAGAGGGTGTCTGTCTCCCTGATCTGAATTGGGAGCTGGTTCCACAGGAGAGGAGCCTGAAAGCTGAAGGCTCTGCCTCCCATTCTACTCTTACAAACCCTAGGAACTACAAGTAAGCCTGCAGTCTGAGAGCGAAGCACTCTATTGGGATGATATGGTACTATGAGGTCCCTAAGATAAGATGGGACCTGATTATTCAAAACCTTATAAGTAAGAAGAAGAATTTTAAATTCTATTCTAGAATTAACACGAAGCGAATGAAGAGAGGCCAATATGGGTGAAATATGCTCTCTCCTTCTAGTCCCCGTCAGTACTCTAGCTGCAGCATTTTGAATTAAATGAAGGCTTTTCAGGGAACTTTTAGACAAGACCTTTCTAATTTTAGAGATATTGCGCAAATGCAAAAAAGCAATCCTACATATCTGCTTAATATGCGCATTGAAGGACATATCCTGATCAAAAATGACTCCAACATTTCTCACAGTATTACTAGAGGTCAGAGTAATGCCATCCAGAGTAAGGCTCTGGTTAGACACCATGTTTCTAAGATTTGTGGGGCCAAGTACAATAACTTCAGTTTTATCTGAATTTAAAAGCAGGAAATTAGAGGTCATCCATGTCTTTATGTCTGTAAGACATTCCTGCAGTTTAACTAATTGGTGTGTGTCCTCTGGCTTCATAGATAAAGCTGGGTATCATCTGCGTAACAATGAAAATTTAAGCAATGCCGTCTAATAATACTGCCTAAGGGAAGCATGTATAAAGTGAATAAAATTGGTCCTAGCACAGAACCTTGTGGACCTCCATAATTAACCTTAGTCTGTGAAGAAGACTCCCCATTTACATGAACAAATTGTAATCTATTAGATAAATATGATTCAAACCACCGCAGTGCAGTGCCTTTAATACCTATGGCATGCTCTAATCTCTGTAATAAAATTTTATGGTCAACAGTATCAAAAGCAGCACTGAGGTCTAACAGGACAAGCACAGAGATGAGTCCACTGTCTGACGCCATAAGAAGATCATTTGTAACCTTCACTAATGCTGTTTCTGTACTATGATGAATTCTACAACCTGACTGAAACTCTTCAAATAGACCATTCCTCTGCAGATGATCAGTTAGCTGTTTTACAACTACCCTTTCAAGAATTTTTGAGAGAAAAGAAAGGTTGGAGATTGGCCTATAATTAGCTAAGATAGCTGGGTCAAGTGATGGCTTTTTAAGTAATGGTTTAATTACTGCCACCTTAAAAGCCTGTGGTACATAGCCAACTAATAAAGACAGAATGATCATATTTTAGATCGAAGCATTAATTAATGGTAGGGCTTCCTTGAGCAGCCTGGTAGGAATGGGGTCTAATAGACATGTTGATGGTTTGGAGGAAGTGACTAATGAAAGTAACTGAGACAGAACAATCGGAGAGAAAGAGTCTAACCAAATACCAGCATTACTGAAAGCAGCCAAAGATAACGATATGTCTTTGGGATGGTTATGAGTAATTTTTTCTCTAATAGTTAAAATTTTATTAGCAAAGAAAGTCATGAAGTCATTACTAGTTAAAGCTAAAGGAATACTCGGCTCAATAGAGCTCTGACTCTTTGTCAGCCTGGCTACAGTGCTGAAAAGAAACCTGGGGTTGTTCTTATTTTCTTCAATTAGTGATGAGTAGTAAGATGTCCTAGCTTTACGGACGGCTTTTTTTTTTTAATAGAGCAACAGACTCTTTTTCCAGGCTAAGTGAAGATCTTCTAAATTAGTGAGACGCCATTTCCTCTCCAACTTACGGGTTATCTGCTTTAAGCTGCGAGTTTGAGTTATACCACAGAGTCAGGCACTTCTGATTTAAGGCTCTCTTTTTCAGAGGAGCTACAGTATCCAAAGTTGTGCTCAATGAGGATGTAAAACTATTGACGAGATACTCTTATCTCACTCACAGAGTTTAGGTAGCTACTCTGCACCGTGTTGGTATATGGCATTGGAGAACATAAAGAAGGAATCATATCCTTAAACCTAGTTACAGCGCTTTCCGAAAGACTTCTACTGTAATGAAACTTATTCCCCCACTGCTGGGTAGTCCATTAAAGTAAAAGCAAATGTTATTAAGAAATGATCAGACAGAAGGGGGTTTTCAGGGAATACTGTTAAGTCTTCAATTTCCATACCATAAGTCAGACCAAGATCTAAAGTATGGTTAAAGTGGTGGGTGGACTCATTTACATTTTGAGCGAGTCTAATAGATTAAATGCAGTGTTGAGGCTGTCATTCTCAGCATCTATTAAAATCGCCCACTATAATTATCTGAACTAAGCACCAAGTCAGACAAAAGGTCTGAAAATTCACAGAGAAACTCACAGTAATGACCAGGTGGACGATAGATAATAACAAATAAAACTGGTTTTTGGAACTTTCAATTTGGATGGACAAGACTAAAAGTCAAGCTTTCAAATGAATTAAAGCTCTGTCTGGGTCTTTAATTAATAAGCTGGAGTGGAAGATTGCTGCTAATCCTCCGCCTCGGCCCGTGCTACGAGCATTCTGACAGTGTGACTTGGGGGTGTTGACTCATTTAAACTAACATATTCATCCTGCTGTAACCAGGTTTCTCTAAGGCAGAATAAATCAATATGTTGATCAATTATTATATCATTTACTAACAGGGACTTAGAAGAGAGAGACCTAATGTTTAATAAACCACATTTAACTGTTTTAGTCTGTGATGCAGTTGAAGGTGCTATATTATTTTTTCTTTTTGAATTTTTATGCTTAAATAGATTTTTACTGGTTATTGGTGGTCTGGGAGCAGGCACCGTCTCTACGGGGATGGGGTATTGGGGGGATGGCAGGGGGAGAAAAGCTGCAGAGAGGTGTGTAAGACTACAACTCTGCTTCCTGGTCCCAACCCTGGATAGTCACGGTTTGGAGGGTTTAATAAAATTGGCCAGATTTCTAGAAATGAGAGTTGCTCCATCCAAAGTGGGATGGATGCCGTCTCTCCTAACAAGACCAGGTTTTCCCCAGAAGCTTTGCCAATTATCTATGAAGCCCACCTCATTTTTTGGACACCACTCAGACAGCCAGCAATTCAAGGAGAGCATGCGGCTAAACATGTCACTCCCGGTCCGATTGGGGAGGGGCCCAGAGAAAACTACAGAGTCCGACGACATTTTTGTAAAGTTACACACCGATTCAATATTAATTTTAATTAATATTGAATTAAATTGAATTAATTAAATTTTAATTAATAATAAAAACTAAATTATTTAATTTATGAGAAGACATTTTAAAAAGTGTACCATAACCCCACCTGATTTCATTAGCCATCCCAATGTTTTTCTGCAGACACGGCAATATGCCAATTAAGTGGACGTCACTCAACCTTAGTGTGTGATCCCTTGGTCTAGTCCAGTCATTAGGACCGACTGCAGTGAGGCAACCGGGTGAGTGGCTCATGTTCATAAAAATGCGCCACACAGCTGCAATGCTCTGGTTGTCCTGAGTACCAGTTGCCTGACCCCCAATCACTCCAGTAGTACCAGGGATTGTCTGGAAACACCTTGTAACTACGTCGCCCAGGCACTGTCTGACCACACGGGTCACCATCCGGATCTGGTAACCAGAAGCACCCGGACTATAAAGGCTGAATTTTAGCCCTCTAATGGGCATCAGCAGTGTCATGCTGTCCAGGAATTTTAGCTAAAGTAGTGATTTAGCTGGAACGTATGAAGTACAGCAAATAGTTTTAAGGTTTATATTTATTTCTCTTTAACTGATGCAAAAATATTGGTCCTGGTTATAACTGCATACCCAACTTCCCATTCAGATGATAGTTTAGAGGTGTCCCCTCCCCCCAAAAAAACACATTTGCTTGGAAAAATGTATTTGGGAATCTTCAGAGAATAATGTTCAACATAAATCTCAGAATGACAAACATATACATCAGGTTTTGATTTGCAAACTGCAGAAGAAAGCTTTAAAAACAAAATTAGGGGTGCAAACAAAAAAATGCAGTAACGCCTCTCACCACTTTATCATTTTCAGAAGGCAGCTCAAAGACACATCTCAGCTTGGAATCCATGAGATCATCGGGTTTTGCATCTTTCCACTGGTGGAGATGAAAAATGGGCATGTTACTCATCAAGGCAAACTGCTAACAGCTGTATTTTTTTCTCCCCCCCCACACACACACACCATACTACTCACATGCAATCGTGCCTTCACTCTTTAAACACATGACTTTAAACAAAGAGGGGGAAGAAGAACAAAACAAAACAAGCATACTGGCAATTTTCACACCACAAAACTGAGGATTTTCCATTGTCCAGTTCTTCAAATCTAACATGGCTCTTCATGTCCACAGAATTCTATCCTGCTGAATTAATAATTGCTGCCATAGTTGGCAACGTTAACACAGAACCACAATGGGATTCATGCAACAGCCACTTCTGTTCTACAACAGTTATTTGGACAGCAACAGTTACTCTGGGCATTACACTGGATCACTGAGCCTTTGCTGCCCTCTGGTGGACAGAGAATTGCAGAATTACTATTGTCTGCAGCTGCAGTCAGTCAGTCGATCACAACGTGAGACTCAGACTTTATTCTTTGTTAAGGAGATGAACAATAATTTGCTTAATTGAAAGACACAGAGGTTTAACATTCTGCACAAGGTTCTAGTTAAAACACACAGCTCCGCCTCATTTTAGAGAGTGGTGATAGAAAATAGGACGGATTTAGATGTGCAGCAGTTGTACTTAGATTTGCTGCTGCATATTCAGAAGGTGGAAGGACCTTTCTGGAAGTGTTTAGAAAGCACTTCCAGAAACACTGTTAGTGCATTCAATCTAATTTATTTATACATACTGAACCAAATGGCACACAGCACAAGTCCCCATGAGGTGATTCAAAAGAGTACAGTCTAAACTTAGCTACGTCCTCGGACATCAAAAATTTTCAGCTTAACTTATTTGTAAAAAGTACATCAATGACTTACCAATGAATCCATGTCAGAAACATTTGGTGGAGCAAAAATCGTCTGCACCATGAATTTGTGTTTACTTTTCTCATTGGGGTCATAATCAAAAGGCTGTAGCATGACTGCAAATGAAAGAAAATATCACCACAAATTAGATCAAAACTTTTTAAGGATTCATAATATTAAATTCATAGTGTTCTACACCAAGACAATAATGCTACTCATTCACTCTGCCAGAATGAGGAACACGAGGACTTAAATCCCATAAATGTTGCTCACTCTGGGTGTGATGAGATCTTGTTGCCATGAGATCTCGCGATACTAAAATGTAACTAACTCCTGTGGAAGTGAAAAGGTGTCTCAGAGTAAAGCAAATGGTATATAAATGGCCTCCATATTGAGCTCTTCCATCTGAATCAGAAGCTCAAATTGCTTTACACTAACAAACACAGATGGCAAATTGCTGCCATGTAAGGCACTCAACTGCACACCAGGAGCAACTGGGGGATTAAGGACCTTGTCCAAAGGCCCTTAGTGATTTTTTAGTCTGGGAGGGGCTTGAACAGAGGAACATCTGGTGTCAAGCCAATGCTTAGCTACTACACCATCACCTCCAGCTTAAAAAAAAAGATTTTATTTATTTGTGTGTGGTTGCTTCAAGCTCTAGATTTTGAACATGTCAGCTTGTAAGAAGCAGCCGAGTACATATTGGCACCGATCATCATTAATGAGGTAACAAATATGGCCAGTCAAGTTTTTTTTTTTTTTTTTTTGGGGGGGGGGGGGGGGGGGGGTAGTCCAGTAGCAGATTTGTGTGACCAGAAAGATGTGCTAGAAGCGTATGATGATTTATACCCATAAGAGAAAATGTAAAATTCACTAAAAGGTGATTAGTTAAAAGATTTCAAGATGCACCTGCATTGTTTTGCATTCTGATTTTCATTTAACCCCCTGGAGTCGTTTGACGCGGAGACGTATCAAAGTAACATGGCCGAATTAAGCGGTCATGCCATCAAATCCCCCACACTCTGAATTTCTGTTTGAATGCGTGTTGAAAGTGTGGACTTCAAACTATATACCAGTTTTTTAAATTTTATTGATAAGCCCAGTAAAACTGGAATCATGATTAATAATTTTCGCCAGGCTTTTTCCAGAATATTATGGTAATGTGTGGAGTGGTGCTTCATGCTGCACACATGTGAATGGGAGTTACAGTTGTATGTAAATGTTTAGGCACACCTGATGATTTTAGTTGTTTGGATCAGCAATTTCAGTTAAATATATTATATAGCAGATAAACACAGTGATATCTGAGAAGTGAAATGAGGTTTATAGGATTTACAGAAAGTGTGCAATAATTATTTAAACAAAATTAGGCAGGTGCATAAATTTGGGCACCACAACAGGAGAAAAAAAAAAAAAAAAAAAAACATTTACTAGATCCTCCTTTTGCAGAAATAAGCCTCTAAACACTTCCTATGAGAGCCTGGATTCTGGTTGAAGGTATTTTGGACCATTCTTCTTTACAAAACATCTCAGGTTTGTTGGTTTCCGAGCATGGACAGCCCACTTAAAATCACACCACAGATTTTCAATAATATTCAGGTCTGGGGACTGAGATGGCCATTCCAGAACGTTGTACTTGTTCCTCTGCATGAATACCTTAGTAGATTTTGAGCAGTGTTTAGGGTTGTTGTCTTGTTGAAAGATCCAACCCCAGTGCAACTTCAACTTTGTCACTGATTCATGAATACTGCTCTCAAGAATCTGCTGATATTGACTGGAATCCATGTGACCCTCAACTTTAACAAGATTCCCAGTACCTGCACTGGCCACACAGCCCCACAGCATGATGGAACCACCTCCAAATTTTACTGTAGGTAGCCAATGTTTTTCTTGGAATGCTGTGTTCTTTTTCAGCCATGCATACCGCCCCTTATGTCCAAATAACTCAATTTTAGTTTCATCAGTCCACAGCACCTTATTCCAAAATGAGGCTGGCTTGTCTAAACGTGCTTTAGCATACCTCAAGCGACTCCGTTTGTGGTGTGTACGCAGAAAAGGCTTCCTCAGCATTGCAGCATCATACAGCATCTCCTTGTGCAAAGTGCACTGTATAGTTGAATGATGCACAGAGACACTATCTGCAACAAGATCATGTTGTAGGTCTTTGGAGCAGGTCTGTAGGTTGACTATGACTGTTCTCACCATCCTTCGCTTTGGCTTATCTGAGATTTTTCTTGGCCTGCCACTTCAGGCCTTAACTAGTACTGTGCCTGTGGTCTTCCATTTCCTCGCTATGTTCCTCACAGTGGAAACTGACAGCAGAAATCTCAGATAGCTTTTGTATCCTCCTCCTAAACCATGATGTTCAACAATCTTTGTTTTCAGGTCATTTGAGAGTTGTTTAGAGACTCCCATTTGCTACTCATTAGAAGAGACACAAACAGGAGAAACATTTAATGGACACCTTAAATACTCTCTCATGATTGGAGTCACCTGTGTAAGACGTCAAGGGTCAATGAGCTTACCAAACCAATTTTGGGTTCCAATAATTAGTGCTAAATGTATTCCAATCAATAAAATGACAAGGATGCCTAAATTTATGCACCTGCCTAATTTTGTTTAACTAATTATTGCACACATTCTGTAAATACTATAAACTTCATTTTACTTCTCAAATATCAGTGTGTTGGTCTGCTATATGATATATTTAACTTAAATTTCTGATCCAGACAACCAATGATTTACAAAAGGTAAATCATTAAAACTGTCAGGGGTGTCCCGACCTTTGCATACAACTGTATCGCCCTCTTTCCTCCTCTCTGGCAAGAGCAATTATAAGGGGAAAAAAACATGACCATCCCTTTGTCATTGGTGGAAAATGGATGACAAAAACCAATCAAAAGTTATCACCAACCCACATATTTGGCTGTGGAGGTGCTTCGTTCAGCATGTGTGTGATTGTCTTCCTCTTTTCTTCTCTCTGGCCAGAATAGGAAAACAAAGTGCTTCCCTTTTATCAATGGTGGAAAAACATGACCTAAACCGATCCACATAACCAACCCCACATGGGGTGACCACCAAGCCCATGTGGGCTTTTTGCTTAGAAAAAAAAAAGAAAAAAAAAAAGACAGACAGACTGAGGCACCAATGCTGCCTTCAGGTGGACAACAGGAAAAATGACAGTGTCGGGCCTGTGACATGTCCAACACAAGCGAGATCTTGTGTTGGAGAGGAACTGTTTTTTTCTGAGTGGCACAAATAATTAGTGTGACATTTTATTGTTTTGTAAAAAGTTGTACAAAAAACACCTGAAGAATTTCTTGCAATTTAATATAAATACCGTATTTTCCGCACCATAAGGGGCACCTAAAAGCCTTAAATTTTCACAAAAAATCGGCCGTGAGCCCTATAATCCGGTGCGCCTTATGTGCGCACTGAATTCCAAAATCTGTAAAAACGACCGACGTTGTCTTTGACCGTCGGAATATCGGACTATTTCCCGCTGATGCAAGGACGTAATACGTAAAGTACGTACGCTAGCAGCGTAGAGTATGTACCCTGGCAGTGATAAACCAATCAGAGAACATTACGTAATATGTAAAGTACATACGCTGGTAGCGTAGAGTATGTACGCTGCCAGCGATAAACCAATCAGAGAAGAGTCCGTGGTACGTACACTTACCTCCGCCACTCCTCCGGTAGTTACCGTATACTACAGGTATCCTGCAAAACAACATTTGTTTTTCTAAGGACCCCCGAAAATGGCGCCAGCGAAGAGACATTCTTACGAGGCACAATTCAAACTGCAGGCTATCAGTTACGCGGTTGTTCATGGGAATAGAGCAGCTGCGAGAGGAAACAAGAAAATGAACTGCGCCAAGTTAAAAAGACCAAACGGAGTTTCCGCAGAAACAAAGCGAGGTGGCCACAGCTAGAAGACGAGCTGTTCAATTCAGACACAGAAGATGAAGACTTCGATGGATTTGTGACAGAACTATAATAAAAAAAATAATGTGAGTACATATTGTTAAATACCAGTAGTTCAAAGTTGTTAAAAAGTTCAAATAAACTCACCGTTTTGCTTCCGTGACTTTTTTTTTTGTAGACTATATGTTTTAGCGTGTGCCTTTTGTAAGGGTTAAGTACCCGCTAATTGAGGCTGCACCTTATAATCCGGTGCGCCTTTTGTAAGGGTTAAGTACCCGCTAATTGAGGCCGCGCCTTATAATCCGGTGCGCTTTATGGTGCAGAAAATACGGTAGTTGTTTATAACTTTGTTGTTTGCTACATTTGTTTGTTTTTGAAATTTATAATTTATAAATATAAAAATGGTTTGTTAAACATTTCTGTGGTTTTCACAGTAAAAAAAAAAAAAAAAAAAAAACCTATTCGGATTTTTTGTTTTTGTGTGAATTTAGGTTAATACAGTGCGTCAGAATGAATGAAAAAAATAAAAATAAAAAAACTTGTATAGTCACACAGGTGAGGTTGTGCTGAAGAAAAATGACACCAAACAAAGCAAAGTTTTTTTTTTTTTTTTTATAAAGGTAAATTATGATGGTAAAACCAAAAGTAGTCAGAAACAGCCAATTATACCCTGGACTCCAGAGGGATAAATAACAGACTATTTTAACACTAGAAATGGTGTTAAATATAATCTAGTCTCATTTTGTGCATCATCTCGTGAGCCAAGTGCATCATTACACCATTCCTGCTCACACAAAATTACTTGGAGCTTTAATGCCTCACCAATGGATCTTGTCACCCCATGACAAATCCCCACATCAAGCTATCCCAATTTCAAAGTTTTCCCAAGTCTGCTCGTCACCCTCAATGAAACCATACAGCAAATACAAGTTTGTCCTGTAGAGTGGAGAAACTTACCAGAGATGTTAATGCTTGCGCCGGCATCAATCACGCCACTGTTTGGCCGTACACAATACCTGCGTGGTGCCGTTGTCTTCACTTTGAAGCACACTCTTCTGTCAGAAGGGTTCTTCAGTTTGAGGTTGGTGGTGACTACATCTGTGAAAGGACCTGACCCCCCCCCCCCAAAAAATAAGAATGAGCACAATCATCATTATATCCATCATTCTGTGTTAACTCAAACCCTTCTACCTGTTGTGACAATAAATCGTAGAGTCCTCTTTAAAAGGCAACACATTCAGTGAATCCCCGCATTTTGGAGTCCAGTTTATTACTATGAAGTCACTAAAAATATTAGTGTGGCGGGGTATCTTCTACTGGATTGCAAATGGGATCAAAGAGAGGTTGGAGTTGAGACCAAATATAAAATACACAAGAGCAAGCTCAGACTCAAAATAAAAGATATGTGACTCACACCGTGACCTGGACTATACCTGGATCCAGATTCCACAACACAATGCAATAATTGCATACTGATCCAGAATGGTCCAACTGATCAAGATAATCTGATCTTACAATCTGATATTTAATTCATGACCTGAAACAAAACAGTGTCTTCCTGATCTTGGTTTTACATTGCGATGTCGTACCCATGAAGTTGCTTTAATGTAATCCTTAAAAGCCTACAAAGTGAGATCCTGATCCAGAATCTGGATCACCTCCAAAATTTAATGGAGTCTTCCAAGGCCTAGCTAACACCAATGTGTGGTGAAAATTCATTAAGTAGTTTTGACGTAAACCTCAAAGTCTGACAAAGTGAAGCATACAAATTGAAGTCCTGATCCAAAATCCAGATCACCTCCAAAATTCATTGGCCTAATATCCATCTGTGGTGCAAATTTGGTGAGAATCATGTCTTTTTTTTTTTTTACGCAATCCTTCAAAGCCTATAAAGTGAAATCTTGATCCAGAATCCAGATCCCCTCCAAAATTTAAGGGAGTCTTCTATGGCCTAATCTATTTGTGGTGAAAATGTTGTCAAAATCCATGCAGTAGTTTTGACATAATCCTGCTAGCAGACAGGCAAATAAATGCAGATGATTTTGTTACGTCTTTGGCGGACGTAATAAACATACATTCTACAGGAATTCAGTAGTTCTTTTCAGCCTCTTTTGAAAAATGATGGACCTGCAGTGCTATGATATCAGCTTCAAAGACACCTTTAAAGGAGTGACCTGATTAATGCCGTCACACCTCAACTCAGACCAGCATGATCTGGCTGACTAACTCAATATAAGCTATTTGGCCTGAGGCTGAACTGCAGGACGCAGTCAGTGGAAAATACTACACATGGCACTAACATTGCTAGTTCTTATGAACAGTTTTACAAGTGTCACTGAATATTTTAGGAATTGACATGAAGTCACACTTCATGTAAAAAAAAAAAAAAAAAAAAGTCTTTAGTCAAAAGTGACTTCAGTCAAAAAGAAACTTGCAGAGGTAGAAAAAGCCCCGTCCCCATTTCCATAATTTCAAAGCATTCACAATCACAATCACTGTGTATAAATTAGCAGTTCTAATGTTCCTCTGACGTTTTTGCACTCTGTTGTCTTCCGTATTTTGGCCTGGATGCTTCATTTATATTGGATGCACAAAGCTACGTCACAGAGCACAGCAGCTGTGAAAGTTGGACTGAGCTGAAGTTTGATCGTGGTGAGTTTGATGTCAAGTGACTCTGTGCGCTCACAGCCGAGCGCCGTGCAATCTCAGCTTTCATGCTGTGACGCGGCGTTTGCACAAAGAATCTCACTGAAAAAGAGAAAAGAGTTTTATAGTGATGCACAGGGTTCTCAGTGAATTGGGATGGAAAAAATCACCTTAAAAAGCCGGGGATTCAGGGGATGCTTAGGCTCCTCCCCCACCCAAAGCTTTTCCATTATGGTCTTATAAAGGGCCTTCTTTGTTAGTCTAAATAAATATACCAAAATCTGATGTCCAGGCAGAAGAGAACATCTCCGTGTTTCAAAATGTAAGAAAAGTGTTTCCAAAAATGCCACCAATTTGAAGTTGAAGCTGCAGAGGAGACCATCTAGTTAAATGTGCTGAGAGTCCAACTCACCTGTTGACTCTGCAAACTCACACCTGCTGCTACGCTTCTAAATAACACAAAGGCTCTTCAAACAGCAACTATTTTATTATTTCAAAAAACCCTTTTCCTTATTTTAACATTAAATGAAGGAATCAATCATCATGGTTTTAATTTACAGACAAACAAAGATTTCTAAAGAATCTTTTTTTTTAACTTAAAACTATTTTAATTACAAGTTATTTAATGTAAGAAAAACAAGGATTTTCTTGAATAAACTGCTGTGTATAAATTAGCAGTTCTGATGTTCTTGACACACATCTATACTGTTCAGTGTTTTGGACTGATGCCTTGTTTCTTTTGGCTTTAAAGTAAGGCTGTAACAAAGATAAAAAAAAAACAAAAAACTATGGCTTTACTTCACACAATTTGGCGCTCAAATGCAGGCAATAGTGTTTCAGAGCATTATAAATTTAAAAATCTAGTTGTTGAAGCTGGCCCCGGTCTCCCCTATCCTGCTGCAAGGAGAACTTTAGCAGCTGCAAAGAACTCCCGCCCCCACAACCCCCCCACCCCCACCAAGAACCTTTCCCATGCACACAATGATCCACACCAGAGAACCTTTGTGTGCTATCCCATGGGAAATGCACGTCATGAGGAACAGAAAAAATCAGAAACAGAACAGAAACAAAACAGAAAAAATGATCATCAGAAATGATCATTTTCCTGTTACACGCCCTTGGAAACAGTGTAACGGCCCAACTGCAGCATGATAATTTCACGCAGCAGTGTAACGGGTTGTTATGCTATTGTAATGCTGGTGAGAACCATGATGCACAAAGTGTTTGGGCATTCGGTGTTAAAGGTTCTCAATACTCCAGTGTGACATACTGTCCAGAAAATACAGCAGTAAGAAATAAGTCTTTCAATGTGGTTCAGTCTTTTTTCAGTCTTTCCCTGAAAAGCCTTTAGTCCCTGAAAAGCCTTCAGTTAATTCAAAATGTTGCAGCTAGAGTACTGACGGGGACTAGAAGGAGAGAGCATATTTCACCCATATTGTCCTCTCTTCATTGGCTCCCTGTTAATTCTAGAATAGAACTTAAAATTCTTCTTCTTACTTATAAGGTTTTGAATAATCAGGTCCCATCGTATCTTAGGGACCTCATAGTACCATATCACCCCAATAGAGCGCTTCGCTCTCAGACTGCAGGCTTACTTGTAGTTCCTAGGGTTTTTAAGAGTAGAATGGGAGGCAGAGCCTTCAGCTTTCAGGCTCCTCTCCTGCGGAACCAGCTCCCAATTCGGATTAGGGAGACAGACACCCTCTCTACTTTTAAGATTAGGCTTAAAACTTTCCTTTTTGCTAAAGCTTATAGTTAGGGCTGGATCAGGTGACCCTGAACCATCCCTTAGTTATGCTGCTATAGACTTAGACTGCTGGGGGGTTCCCATGATGCACTGAGTGTTTCTTTCTCTTTTTGCTCTGTATGTACCACTCTGCATTTAATCATTAGTGATTGATCTCTGCTCTCTTCCACAGCATGTCTTTTTCCTGATTCTCTCCCCTCAGCCCCAACCAGTCCCAGCAGAAGACTGCCCCTCCCTGAGTCTGGTTCTGCTGGAGGTTTCTTCCTGTTAAAAGGGAGTTTGTCGCCAAGTGCTTGCTCACAGGGGGTCATTTTGACCGTTGGGGTTTTTCTGTAATTATTGTATAGCTTATAAAGCGCCTTGGGGCAACTGTTTGTTGTGATTTGGCGCTATATAAATAAAATTGATTTGATTTGGTTGTTATAGTCATGAAAAATATACTATGTTGTTATGAAATGATCTTATATGGTGCCCTGAGATTTTTTGGCATATCGCACAGCCCTAGACAACTTGGGATGGCCTGATCCAATCTCAAATGTCAGCATCAAAAAGGCATATCTGATCCGAGTGAACCAGCTTTATTAAATACGAGTGTCGCCCCAATTATTCTGTGGTTCATTGTGGAAGAGACATGTCGCCAGAACTGACAGCGGCTACTCCACTGAAAGCATCGTAGCTCACAAGCAATGTGGTGGTGGGGCACTTCACAAGTCTTTCAAACAGTTTACTACTGCTGAACATTTTTCACTGTAATGAACAACATTAATGCCAATTATTTTCCAAACAAAGAAAGACTTTGGTTTTGGGAAGTAGGAACTTGCAGTCCACATCATCTCTTGATACGCAGCCTTCAGAAGCAGTGCATGACCAGACTGGAGTAGACGCACCCACGGTACCATGTAGACAGTTACAGTCATAACTTGGCCTGTATGCAAAAAAAGTCACTCAATGACATTCCTACAAACCAGAAAAACATCATCGCTGGCAGAGTGACTAAGGTTCGACGTTTGCTTGCCCAGTACGTGCCTTTATCATTTTGTCTTTTCCAGGATGGAAAGGGGAAAAAATAAATAAATAAAAAAAATAAATAAAAAGATAACTTGCTGGTATGGCAGCAGCTAGTGGGCTTGATTTTTTTGTTGACGAGTGGTGACTATAATATTACAAATCTGTGCAGTTATGACTAGAAATTTTATTAAAGCCACAGTTTTATATATATGGTTGCATTTCACAATCTGGGCCTAAAAAGTGTAACAGGGTCAAAATGGTCATTTTTTTCCAAATTCATTATGTAAAGTATCCCTTTCAAATGTAACTTTCTGGATTTAATTATTCCATTTAGTTTTAGAGAAAAAGCCAATTTATGGGACATAAATAAATGGAAAATGTAACGGAATTCAAAAGGTTTTTTGTAGATTTTCTCAGAATTGATCTTTTTTTGGCAAAAAAAAAAAAAAAAAAAAAAAAAAAAAAAAAAAACGGCATTCAGTCAATTTTCATGCAAAATCTATGGAACTGGTGTCAAAATGTTCTGAAGAACCTGTTCTTTCATAATACGAGGTCTATTAGAAAAGTATCCGACATTATTTTTTTCAAAAACCATATGGATTTGAATCACGTGTGATTACATCAGACGTGCTTGAACCCTCGTGGGCATGCGAGAGTTTTTTCACGCCTGTCGGTTACGTCATTCGCCTGTGGGCAGTCTTTGAGTGAGGAGTCGCCCACCCTCTCGTCGATTTTTTCATTGTTTAGGAGTGGCTCAGAGACTGCTGCTTTGTTTGATCAAAATTTTTTCAAAACTGTACGGCACAACTGAGTGGACACCATTTGATAAATTCAGCTGGTTTTCGGTAAAAATTTTAACGGCTGATGAGAGATTTTGGTCTGTTAGTGTCGCCGTAAGGACGGCCCACGGTGTCTGACGGCGATCTGCGCTTCGAGGCGGCAGCGTCTCGCCGTTTCCAGTTGAAAACTTCCACATTTCAGGCTCTGTTGACCCAGTAAGTCGTCAGAGAACAGAGAACTTTCAGAAGAAGTCGGCATGAGGAGTTTATTCGGACATTCCATTGTTAACGGACATTTTGTAATGAAAGAAGGTGCGGGCAGAGTCGCATGTCGGGCCGGACCCGACCGCGGGGGGTCGCGACAGGAAAAACACCTCTGTTGGAAACCTTAACGGGCAAGTTGGAACATGCCAAAGCTGTTAAACAATTTCTCAGTTACTCAGTTGTTGAAAGCCATCAAAAGCCGCTTGAATTTTACAAACGGTTTTCAACACGGATGTTTTTCCTGTCGCGGCGTACACAGATTTGCCGAGTCGTCACGGAAACGACTCAGCGAATTTGCACGCACGTCTTTCATTAAAAAATGTCCTTAAACAGTGGAATGTTCGCATAAAGTCCTCATGCTGGCCTCTTCTGAATCTTCTCTGTTCTCTCACGACGTCCTGGGTGAATTAAGCCTTAAATTAGGATGTTTTCAGGTCGAAACAGGCCGACGACGGCGCCTGGAAGCGCTGCATGACGTCCCGCTCCGTGGGAAGTCCTTACACCGACAGAAACACCCCATAATCTCTCATCAGCCGTTAAACTTTTCACCGAAAACAATCTTAATTTCTCGAATAGTATCCACTCGGATATAACTCACAGGTCCAGCAAAAATGTTGATAAAGCAATGCACGCCGTCTCGAGCAGCGTGTGAAACAAAGGAATTCAGCCGAGAGGGCGGGACCACATTTCACTCAAGGCCTGCCCACAGGGAAATGACGTCACCAACACACATGAAAAAACTCACGCATGCGCACAAGGGTTCACGCATGATTGGTGTAATCGCACGTCATTCAAATCCATATACTTAAAAAATAAATAAATAAAAGGGTCGGTTTATTATCTAATAGACCTTGTATACCATATTTAAAGACATCTGGACAAAAAAATGACTATGTTTATTGAATCACCACTGCTGAGTCCACGCCTGACGAAATTATTTCAACAGACCAGAGGTTCCTTGATTTATATCCAAGTGTTATGAAATACAAATCACTGGAAAGAGAACATCCTAAGTTTTAAAATGACACCAAGATTGTCATTTACCTGTATTTTGGCATGCTTGGCGCCAGAAAGTTATATTGGATCCAAAGGGATCCAAAAAGGGTAAGACCAAAAGTTATATTGAATCGGTTCCCGCTGACTAATAGCGTTAGAGCTTACTAGGAGTGCTGGGAGGAGGGAAGAAAAAAAAAAATCGATTCACATCCGAATCGCGATTCTTATTTATTAAGATTCTGAATCGATCCAGAATGTCCAAGAATCGATTTTTAAAAATCATTTTTTAAAACATTTTGTTGCTTACACGCTGCGTGTACTGTTTGTCAGGCAACAGCCTCCGTACTACAGCGTCCCCGCGAGGGGAGGGTCCGGTGTGCTTCAAACATTCGTGAGCTGCAGCTTAGCATGGCGGATGAAGAGCTAATTCAGCCAGCACCGTCTTTGCTGAAGGCAAATTTTTGGGTGCATTTTGGATTTTATTATTTGCTGCGTAAGAAGGAGCTTGACATGACTTATGCAGTGTGCAAAATCTGCAAAATGAAAGTCAAGTACTTCGGAAACACTTCAAATCCGCAAGTCCGCATGCTACGCCATCACCCGGAGCTAAAAGAAGCAGAGCAGCGGTCTCTGCCGACTACTAACCAGCGCACACTCATCACTTCACTAAACTGCCAGCCAACTCTTAACGAGCAAAGCAGATAAGTAAATTTACAAGGTCTGTCCATAAAGTAACGGTCCTTTTTATTTTTTTCAAAAACTATATGGATTTGATTCATATGTTTTTACGTCAGCCAAGCTTGAACCTTCGTGCGCATGCGTGAGTTTTTCCACGCCTGTCGGTTGCGTCATTCGCCTGTGAGCACGCCTTGTGGGAGGAGTGGTCCAGCCCCCTCATCGGATTTTCATTGTCAGGAAATGGTGGAATGATTTGGGCTTTTTTTTTTCCATCAGAATTTTTTCATAAACTGTTAGAGACATGCAGCTGGAAACCATTCGAAAAATTTATCTGGGTTTCGGTGAAATTTTTTCAGGCTTCACAGAGAATAAGGAGTGTTACTACAGCTTTAAGGACGGCCCACAATGGCGCTCGGCACCGTGCTCCGACGACAAGGCAGAAACCACCAGATCATTTATAAACGGATGGCTCTGTGGAGCCGGGACCGTCGTGTGCAATTTCTCTGGTTATCACAAGAGCTGGACATCAGCCATTTTCCGGCAGATTTCACTTTTAACAACGACAGAGCCGCTGATGGAGCGAGACAAAGGAACACCTCCGTTTCGGAGTGTTAAAGGAGAAGTTGGGACATGCCTATCTCGGCTTTCAGTGCTTACCAGTCGAGTGAGTATAAGAGAAATTGTGGACAGCTGGAGATGTCCCAACTTGTCGTCTGGCACTCCAAAACGGAGGAGTTCCTCCGCTCGCTCCAGTAGCGAATCCATCGTGACGCGCGAAGCCTCCGCGTGGCTTTCTATGACAAAATCTCTTGTTAAAAGTGAAATCTGACAGAAAATGGCTGATGTCCAGCTCTTGTGATAACCAGAGAAATTGCACACGACGGTCCCGGCTCCACAGAGCCATCCGTTTAGAAATGATCTGGTGGTTTCTGCCTCGTCGTCGCAGCTCGGAGCACGGCGCGCCGAGCGCCATTGTGGGCCGTCCTTAAAGCTGTAGTAACACTCCTTATTCTCTGTGAAGCCTGTAAAATTTTCACCGAAAGCCAGATAAATTTTTCGAATGGTTTCCAGCTGCATGTCTCTAACAGTTTCTGAAAAAATTCTGATGGAACAAAGCCCAAATCATTCTGCCATTTCCTCGCAATGAAACAACGACGAGAGGGGTGGAGCAGTGCTCACTCAAAGCCTGCCCACAGGCGAATGACGCAACCGACAGGCGTGGAAAAACTCACGCATGCACACGAAGGTTCAAGCTTGGCTGACGTAAAAACATATGAATCAAATCCATATAGTTTTTGAAAAAAATAAAAAGGACCGTTACTTTATGGACAGACCTCGTACATCTTTAGAATCACTTGATCTACCTTCTAAAGCTGCATTTTCTTAAACATTTTTAAGTAATAACTATCTCAGAGCTCTTTGAATCAAAAATCAATTCTGAATCGAATCGTCACACCAAGAATCGGAATTGGATTGAATCGTGAGTTGTTGTACGATTCACATCCCTAGAGCTTACTGCCAACAGCTCGCCAATCAGAGCGCAGCATACAATTATTCATGAGATGACATCACTAATGATGTAGTGGAGGTCAGGAACTTGCTGACAGACGCTGGTTGAAAAAATGGCAACAAGCATGTCAACAACAGCAGAAAATCATCTGCCAGCGAGGTTTGCTGAGTTCACAGAGGAGGAACTGGTGGAAATCTTCAAGGATGCCAAAAACACTAAGAAGGTAGACAAGCACGCTACTGACGTTTTAGAAGCACTGATATGCTGTTCACAACAAAATTAATTGATCTAATTTACTTGACTCTTTGTTGTTTGCTTAATTTGGTAGGGGGTGGAGAACATAACATTGATGGATGGCAAGTCATCCAACATAAAGAAATATAACTTTTCTTCAACAATATAACTTTTCTTCATCCAACATTTCTCTATGTTAGACTCCTTACCATCCATTATTTGTATAATATATGCGTGTGTGTGTGTGTGTGTGAGGCATTATTTGTAAAGTGCTTTGAGTGTCTGATGCACATGGAAAAGTGCTATATAAATGCATTCCATTTACCATTTACACACATCAGCGGTGTTATTTGTGACAGTAAGCAATAACACTGAACAGAACAGTTATAACTGTTCTATAAGGACTTTTCAACTGTAACATTTTTAAGCAGAATCTGATCTTAAATCTATCAATCTATATTTTTAATATTGCATCAACACTGTTTTGCACCACAGCTGTTGAAATGTAAACATATTAGTGACTGACAGGACTGTATTATCAGTGAAGCTGTGAAGCAATCAGATTGCATAAACACCATCTGCAAACCATTTCCTCCTTGCTTCGTCACAACACTGCTGTGACCAAACCAATTTTTTCCTCCAAGTACCCATCTCATTCACAAGCATCCTGATTTCTGTTTCAGAAAAGTTTCTTTTCTTGCATTTCCTCCTGGTTGCCATGGGTAAATGCTCATTGACCTTAAAGGACAAGTCACACTGAAATCATAACAACTTACATTCAGTCCCTCCATTCATGGCCAGTCGCCCAAAATGGCCGATATTCGCCCGAGTTAAACGAGGCTCATTAAAAGTCTGCTAACGAGTCTTTCATTGGATTCAGGTGTGTTGGAGCAGGGAGACAACTAAGAGTGTCAGGAATGTGGCTCTCGAGGACCGAACTTGGCCACTCCTGGTATAGCTATTGTACATAATTACATGTCGTTCTGTGTTGTAACACCCATGTTTGTCTCTTGCAGCATAAACGTGTGAGCATTGCTCGTTGGCAAGCTGAGTAAAGAGTTTGGCACGCATTTAAATTTGAGCTTGGTATCCATTTTTCCAAGATTCAGGAGAGTTTATTCCATCCAAAAAGAGTGGATACCAACTTCTACTCAAAAATGTTGCTTCCTGGGAAAAAAAAAAAAAAATGGGGGTAAGAGGTCTAGTCTATAACAGTTATTGCCACAACCTCTGCCATATCAAAAAGAAAAAAAGAAACAAGAGAAACCAAGCAAAACTACTAAAATTTTCTCCCGTGGTGGAGTTCTCACAGACGGGAAGCAGAGTTTAAAAACACCACATGCTGGTCTGCTGTTTTGTTTTCCAGGCAATGGGCTACTCCAGACTGATGTTGACAAGTCTGCATTATCCATTATTGCGGTTCCATACCAGTGCACTTTATATGTACACAATTCACACCGCCGACCTTTACATCAACCTATCTGCATCTATTGCACAACTAAGATGTTGCCATTGCTTCAGCTGAATTACAGCTGTATGTTACCTTCTTGCCTGTATGCCCAGTTAGGATACCCCAGGCCAGCTCTGGTCTAAAAATACCAGCTGTGAAAAGGAGGGCTGCCCCACCTAGCTAGCTGGAGGAACCCCAGCACGGAGTCCAAAACAGACTAGCTCCCAGATACAGGCAGACAGATTTAGCTCTGTCTCTGTGACAGTAAAAGAGCCGTGGTCATTTTCCATCACCTTACACTGCCTCTGACTGATGCAGTAAGTCATTTCATTTTCTCCCTAAAAACAAGCATCAATTCCAGAGATGATGTTTCATTTTTCTGCAGTAGGTCAACCCAGTTAAGATTTATATACGGCATGATACCAGAGATTAGAAACAAAAAAGTTGGCAAAATCTGGATATCACGCCAATATTTGCAAGCTTAACAGGTTACAAAAAATATAGTACTGCATTTAGCACTCGTGCTAAATTGTGATAAATTGGTGATGACAAACTATGACAGTGATGTCCAATTCATTTCACAAAGAAACAGATAAGGAAAAATAGATAAATAATTTTTTTTCCATGCAGCAAAATGAGGCAGTCTTCATCAAGTTAAGATGACCTCATCTATGCCATTAAAAAAAATAAATATTTCATGTGAAGAACAGCTGAGCCGTTCAGCGACGCAACAATGAAATCAGTTTAGAATATTAGAAAATCTACTTTAGAAAAAAATGTGCCATGACACTGCTGATGAGCTAGCAGAAAGCAATGAATGGAGTGGTGGCTACAGCTCTGTCTATGTAGCACCTTATGAAACAGACCAAGATGGAGTGACAGTGACTCGTATGAGACCTGTGTTCAAGAATTTAACAAACCCAATACTGCTGTGATATCGATCTTCGTGACTAGATTGGGACGTTCTTATTAGTTATTGTAAAGTCATGGCAAATTTTCTGACTGACATATTACATAGCTCTTAAGGCAAAGTGCACAATCACGAATGTGTACAAATAACAAGTATGTCCTTGAGTGGTGTAATTATAACTGTTTCAATTAAGAGCAGCAGTCAGCAAATGTATATTTTTCTTGCTCTTTTATTACAATAGTTGTTTATTTTAAAAAAATAAAAAGCTGCATTGCTTCCTCTCAAGTTTTCCTTAGAATCTGTACATATCTTCTGCATTTCAGCATCCATATATCTGCGATCGACCTTGTGGATTATTGAGGAAAACCATGAACGCATTCTTATCAGGATTAATTACACCTGGTTTTACATAGTTGCACCTCTGTAGCCTGACTTGACCAATATGAAATAACTATTTACATAGCACTTCCTCAAAGATCAACCTGGTTTAATTAAACTAATCAGCAAAAAATAAACATAAATAACTACAACACAACAATACACACATAAAATATATACATTTTCCCCAAAGTGAAAATTTAGAATTATCCATTTAAAAAAAAAAAACCTTGAAATCTTTGTTCAAGTTCACAAAACTTGAACAGAGTTCTCCACTCTGACACACTAGTTGCTCACATGCATTATGTCTGTATCTGCAGATCTTCTGTAGTTAAATAGTTGAATTAAACTGGTCGACCTCTGTAGAAACCAACAGGTCTGTTTATATATGCAATGGAAAAAAATGTATTGTGCAAAAAACAAAATCCACAACAACCCAAGAGTAATTATGTCACCTTGAAGACACTGTACCAGAATTTTCTGTTATGCATAAATCCATACGGTGCAACGCCATTATAGGTAAGATTGACTGAAATCTATAAGCCAGTTTAGAATGAGTTGTGCTTATAAAATTCTGTTTACACTGTGGTTGGCATTACTGTAACAATTCACAACCACACTCCCTCATTGAAATATATTAACCGACAGTGCACTGAGCTAAGCATGACTGTTTGTCTTATTCTGGATTTCTTAGCTCTGTCTTTGTGAAACACAACCTCCACTGATGCATTTAGCAACAATGTTTATATAACACCTACATATAGATCCTTGTCATTTGATTGGTGGTTTGTATGTCACATAATATGGACCATTCATCCCATTTGCAATTTTCTGTACAATTCTGGTTCCATACGTTTGTACCATTGCACGCCACAATCACCTTAAAGTAAAAACACAGCAACAGCGCTTAGTTTCAAAACAAACTTGGCGGGGTTTGTTTTGGTGATAGACAAAGGTTACTGACAGTGCTCATTCTTCTAACATGCCATAAACCATCTGGAGGCATTTGCAGTATTCACTGGGATGTTTCTAGCTGAAGTAGAAGCACTGTCGGATGAAGAGCTCAACAAATTTCTGTCGCAATTTTTGGCTGGACTGAGGAAAGCAGACAGCAGTCAGTACATGAAGAAGTCAATGCACAGCATCAGATACGGACAAACTATCCAACTGTTTTTGGAAGTTGACTGAGCACAATTTTGAATTGCTATTTAAACGATTGTGTTGGACTGTTTGGAACCTCTTGACCTCAAAGGACCAGTGATGCACATCAAAATGCAAGTCTCTTTCTCTTGATTATGAATTTAAAAAATATCAAAAGACAAGTATCTATTTTAGGTGTTAAATAATGAATGTTTTTTTTCCATTTGTGCAATAGAAATAATATTTCATGAGGTGAAAGATGGAACATTTCATCTTTCACCTCATGAAATAGTCTTACCACTGCACACAAACATTCATTATTTGTATACTATAGCGATACTTCCTGTGATGTCATGAATCTGGTCACGTGGGTTTGTTGACTAGCGTGGTTGGCTTCGTTGTAAGTTAGCTTCGAGAAATACCTTGCTTTTGCGGTGCTATCTAGGTTTCAAAAGTATTCAGAGACTGCCAAATCGCTTCCTGAACTCAAAGATGCCATACCTTCTCTCTTTTGTCGTATCAATTTACAGGCATTCTTGCCAACCATGTAACACACATGCTTGTGATGTCAAGGTTTATAACTTACAATAATACTTGGTAGGTTTGTAACAGAGTGAGAAAAAGCAGATTCTATTTTAGGACAGATTCAAAATATAGTTTAACTATAGGAAAAGTGGTCTCCCATCATTGTTTACTTCTATCATCCCGTGCAATACAATCATCTTATACTCTTATTTTATATTTGCTCATAGATTTTCACTGCACTGTCCTGTAGGACTTTATAGTTACACCTATTTATACTTTTTCCACTTTCATCTGTTTGCACTGAAAAAGGAGCTCTGTCAAATCTCGTTGTACATTTTGAATAATGACAAAGCGCATTCTATTCTATTTCATCAGCTCACATCAGGCTGACTTCAGTAGTGACACGTATTGAAACATTGCAAATGCAACATTTCCTTCACACACACACACACACACACACACACAAAAAACCTGAAACACTGAATGATCAGAAATTTAACAGGTCTGTAAAATAAACAAGCTGGCCAACACGAACTGCTGCAGCAGCCAACTAGCTCCTAATTCCACATGTATGAACGGGTTTTTTTTTTAAGAGACTCCATGCGAATTGACTGCTTTTAAGAAGTGCATAGTTGTCCACGACGTAATATTTTATTGCACAAATGCCGCTGGTAACATGAACAGCACACTTCCAAGTTAACGTACACCTCAATGCATTAAACTACATGCGTGTTGACATTAGCTTTATCTTTACAATCCTGTCAGTGACTACACCAGCATCTTGTAAAACAGAATATCTGCCAGACTTAGAGCAAACTGGATTTTACTTCCTCTGAAAAGTTAATTTATTTAATCTAGGTTGTGGGTGGTATTTCAGGGGTACAACAGTTAGCAGTGGCTAACGCTGCTAGCTCACGTTCCAACCAAAGTGAAGAGTGGGATAGCTACATGTTGAGGTTTAATCAACTTTACAAACAGCGGCAGTTTGCCCGCATTTTCGCTTCACTTCCACCCCCGTGTTGACAGGTAGTTAAAGACTGTCAGGCCGCGGAGCCGCGCGGTAAACCGGCTCTCCACGTCACTACCAGCGGCAGGATGCAGCGGGCCGACTCGCTCCCAAGCTAACTTAAAATGGCGGTTAACGCTAAATTAACCGGGGTGTGAAATTATGTCAAGTAGTCTTTCCGCCGGAACGTGTTTACTCACCTTTAAATCTAAGGTCAGAGAGAGGGTCGAGGATAAGAATCTGTTCCAACTTTGACATTTTATCTGAAGAGCTGCACTGGATGTAATTGTAGTCTCCACTGAGTCAAACGCTGACTGAGCTCCGAACGAGCACGAGAGACCCACGAAGAACACCACCTCCCTACGAGACCAGGTCACGTGACCGCCGAAAGTGGCCGAAGATGCGCACAGACGCCACGCCCCTTTATCGAAAATTAACTAAATAAACCAGCAGTCACAGGCAGAACAAAAATAACAAGGCAATTCATGTTGTTCAAATTTTCTTCTATTATTTTTTTTCAAGAAACATATGTGAAAACGTCAAAATTATTTTTAGAAAAAAAAATCACTTTTACTTTTTTGGTGGGTAGGGGGTGATCAATTTTCAATATTCTGATTCAGCTACTGGTCCGGTAATCAATATTTGTGGTTTTGTTGGCTACTTACACTCCATTACCAAACACACATAGAGCCACTAAAAACATTTCGGCCTGACTCCGAGAGAATAAAGTAAAAATACATTGAATCTGATGTGACTGATAATGAGAGGGGGATGTTGTGGTCTTCATAAGGGAAGAAGATGACCACATAAAAATTTATAATAAAAAAATGAAGATTTCATGGGTTTTATAGATTTACAATTATTAGGAAAATCTTTTATATTTCTGATGATTTTTATATTTCTGGATAATTTTTACATCTCTACTTATGCGTGTGTGCTTTTTATGTACTATTGTACACTTTATTTTTTAAATCACATCAATGAATGAATTATGAATTATAATTTATGTCCTGGTCCAAAATGCAGGCTTTCAACAACCAGGCCGGGAATCCTGGTATGAATTAGCTAACTAACTAACTAAATAAATAAGCCGACAACTACAAGTGAACAAACAAGTTCTTCAGCCAAAATAACAGCATGCTGAATAATGATGAACCACAATAAGATACCTCAAAACAACCAACAGGTTGATAAAATGTTGTGGTCTCCATACCACCTATAGGGGGCAGCGAATGACCATATCAAAAATTCACCATATCAAATTTGACTGGTTTATGCATTTTACAATTTTGTCATCATCCTGGATCAAGACTAAGATCCAGGCTTTCCATGACATTAAACATTAAATAGAAAAATTGCTTAAGCATGATGTGTGAGTACATACTGTTTATATTTTCATGCAGTTCCCTGTGTGTGTTGTAATAAAAGTAAAAGAAATAATACAGAAAAATAGAATTATTTAGACTTTATTTCACAGATTAATGTACAATGTGATTTACATAGAGATTAGCATGATGTTACACGTATTATAAAGATGTCTGCAAATAAGAATGACATTCTTCATGCATATAATTAGTCTGCACTATTTCACACTCATCATCCAAACATTGTTATAGCAGCATGCATTTTTTAAAACATGCCATTTATTTAAAAAAGAAGAAAAAGGCACTTAGGTGGTGATGAACACGGGAAATCTCTTCAAACAGTCCACACAGAAACCAAATCACAGTGAAACCGACACTGTGGTTGAATCTCATTTGCAAAGTGTTTCCTGACCATTCTCTTGTGTGGGGTTTAAAAGGGAAAATCTGTGACCTTGTGCATACCTGGACACAGTCCAAGAGGCTTATTAGATTTTTATGAATCTGAACTTGCTGGGGGAAAAAAATAACTGTGCTGAGGCTCACAGATCACTTCAGAATTGAAATTAAATGTAATTTGAAGACTATGATCTTTCAGAGGATAAGAGTTTAAATGTGGGTTATGTGTCACACATATTCACCCACAAACCTCGGAATTCACTTTTTTTTCCTGCCCAATTTGGGGTGACTAACCAGAAAGATGGTCATCCTTGCTGAGAGAAAAGATGTTCCGGGTGCCCACCAACATGTGCTGACTCGCGTTTGGACATCCACACTGGACAACTACTCAGCACAGCAACAGATGCCATGCTCCAAAAAACAGTATTGTTGTTGCTCTGTGGTGGATCCAAACAGGTTTCCCCATCCCCTCCAGTGCCATCCTCCAAAGGTAGGCAGCAGAAAAGTTACTTCCGGTTCATGGACCCAGATCCGTTGGTCACTACCACCCAGGGTGGAAACATTTTTGATATGGCATTTTGGACACATATCTGTAGGAACGGGGGGAAGATACGATAGCCATCCTAGGGTGGTTGGTGTCAAAATTTAAAAATGCTCCAATCATATGTATTAAGAAATAGACCACATTTTTTAACTGACTATACTACAGCCAGTTTGGACTTTCTAACTGAATGTTGTGGAGTTGTAGGGTAAAAACAGCAAAAACAGTGACAATCAAATTTCAGCAGTCCAACAAGGTCAATGCGTATTGGATTCTATGACATCTTTCTATGACTCTTGGTGAAATTCTATTGTAACCGCATGAATGGCAAATGTCCACCAGGTGGAAATGGTGCTCCATTTTGAGAACCTTGGTGGCCAAGTGGTTAATGCGCTTGGTTTCAGTGCAGAAGGTTCCGGGTTCAAATCCCACCCCTGCCACATTTCTCCATGTAATGTGGAGTTGCGTCAGGAAGGGCATCCGGCATAAAACCTATGCCAGTTCAACATGCAGACCCACCTTGGATTTGCTGTGGCGACCCCGAGTGCAAACAAGGGAGCAGCCGAAGGGACTTACGGAACATGGTTATGACCAACCTGTTGCTTATAGTAGATCTTATATGTTACCTTGTAATTAGGGAATAACTTTGTTGTGTCTGACGATTTGCGGACATTAATGCTGGATTTTACAGTTGCAAATATCTGTTTTACCGGCGACGCATTTTTGGAGCCAGGAAAAACGGATATTTGCAACCGTAAAATCCAGTATTAACATCCGCAAATCACCAGACACAAGAGGGCTATTCCTATTCTAATCCAATTCCATCATTTTCACGATTTATTTTTCCATAAGTAATTCAACCTGGATCCGTGTTTTCAGCGAAAGACCGCTTCACCACTGAAGGCTACATCTAGACCTGCATAATAATATAGTTTGATAAAACTGTTATGCAGCCTGTAGTTTTAGGGAAATATTGCTAGATTCCTGGTCCCGAGTCATCACACAATCACCGTTAGTATTGTATTTATCGGTTATCACAGCAGTAATTGCAATATTTACATGGGTCGGTGAAGCTTACTGTAGCAATAGCGTCTTCATGCCAAACTGGAAATTCTATGAGGAGACACACAGATTTCTCCATCTCGTCAACTGCACTGAGTAATTCTGTATTAGAATCAATACTTTCGTATGATAGATTACATTCACCCATTTCGGCATCGTCATCACTCCACCAGTTTCTCTCGCTCTCAACTGACAGCACCATTATTGACATCTGTGTAGCAACGCAGTCAGGGCGTGGAGTAATACATCAAATGTGAAATGGTTGAATATTTTGCCACCGTCAACACTATATTTTATGGTCTAAAATCTCACATGACTAACCGATCAGATTTGCGGAGTAAATGTAAGTGGATTAGAATGTGATACCACACAAGTTGCGCTTTGGCTATATAACTAAAGCCCAACTTATGCTAGGCCATATCCGCAACTTCATAGCCACACGGAGCCCTCCGTGTCGTTGCAAACCACCTTCAAGCCCTTTCTGTAGCCTTACATGCACCTCCCAAAAATTGTAACCACGCATCGAGACAATGGAGACTGCACAGGCTGTGACTGGTCCACTAACTATATAATTTCCAGAATCTCACTTTTCCAGTTTGACCATCAATGACTTTCACGACCATAGATGGCATGGGATAGTAGGCCAGTCTTCATGAAAAATGTCGCACCCCCTACCGTTCTGACGGCGAACTGCATTGCGATATCCACCAACGCTTTAACCCCGATGAAGAACTTTTAAAGTTTCAGAACTATGTCAAAGCAATTGCGTGGCCACGGAGTTATGGAGTGGCAGAAGCATTAAAAGGCATTTAGGACTACTCTATTAGCTCAACCAATAATTTGCATCAGTTTTAAAATGAAAATGGGAGCAATTTTAACTCATGATTCCTGTACAAATTGAAACTGACCTTCACCATCATTTGTGCTGTTTTTATCCTATAACTCCATAGGACAGGTCCCAGGACAGCACCATAGTGTTGCTCACAGACCTAATCTTGATGTAAGTCTTCATATAGGAAAGTATACACATGCTAATGAATCACATGCAAAATTAGTCAGTAATTGCCTTAAAAAAATTAACTCCTTTGCATTAACAAACAAAAGTGTAAAAATTATGAATTTCATAGCCAACAAAGTATAAATGTAAACATGTTTTCAGGTTCTTGAAATGCAGAATCTGATATATTGTAACAAAGGCAACCATTAGCCACTGATGGAACCATCGTTTGCATTTTTCCCTGTGCTGGTCATAGCGTATGGCATGGACAGCAAAAATGGAGATGAGTTAAGGAGTGAATTAGTCCTTCCCAATCAGTTTGTGTGGGAAAACTCAAAAACAATAAATGCTGCCATCTTGTAACTGACCAAATTAAACAAACACATAATCTGGTCAAACTCTACTGCATCAGATGAAATTTGAAGCACCAGATCAAGAAAGCTATTTTGTTTTGGTGTGGTATCCCATAGAAATACTGCCACCTGCTGGATGCTTAGTGGAGGTGCCTGCCTTTGCAATGGTGGTGAGTGGATGCAGAAATAAATGGTTGAAAATTCTGAAGTTTGTCTGCTTCCTGAACATTAGACACATTGTGTGGGCATCACTGCGCAGAGCGCTCAGTGCACAGCTTGGAAGCTAGCAACTAGAGTTTAAAATGATGCCCACTATATGGCCAAATTACAGACTAAACACAGAATGGGAAACTAAAAACCAGAAATAAACGATAGAACATGTGGCTAGGGATGGTGCCAAAACTAGAGACTTTCAAAACCTGTCACCAAAGTAAGAAATCATAAAAGTGACTCATAACAAATGCTCTGAAACGTTCCAGTTGATTTGGTGTCAAAACATAAAAAAAAAAAAAAGTAAATGAACCGGAATCGCCAAGTTTTTTTAATTTCATATTTAAAGGCTCCAGCCAGCACACTGTCTGAATGTTTGTTAATACTGTTTCAGTTTAGGTAAATTAGTTATAAACTGTAGGATGAAAACTACAGCTGAGTGAGCCTTTTGTCACACCAGTGAACTGCAGGTATCATCTCGCTGTTAAACTGACAACATATTTACTTGATATTTTGATTTCTTCACATAAAAGCTCTTTTATGGCTTTGTTCAAATGTGCACTCACATTTACAGAACACAGCATTAATTATTGCACAACACTTGCCATTTCCTGTGTGTCTAACAGTTCCTTCTCATGTGGTTCATGACACAAGTGGCCACGTGTCAGATTTTGATGGACAAGCCATGTTTCTTTTAAAAACAACAACAAAACAAAAAAACTGTTGGTTGAAGTTTTCAGAAAAAGAATACTATATATTTTCCGGAGCATAAGTCGAGTTGTATTTATTTATTTACTAGTTTATGAGGTCGTGTGATTTATAAATTGAAAAATCACACACTCTTTTTTAATAATAATAGCTATTTAAATATGATTTACTCAGGATTTAAAAAACTAAACAAAATAAATTCTTGTATTAAAGAATACGTGACAACAGAAAAGTACACTACAACAATGCACAGAAATTTCAAATTAGAGCTGAAAATCCATATATATATATATATATATATATATATATATATATATATATATATATATATATATATTTTTTTTTTATAAAGGTGCATGGTTTATACTCCAGTGCAACTTATATATGTTTTTTTCCTCTTAAAGAGGCACTTTTTTAACAGGTGAAACTTATATACTGGAAAAAACCACACATTTCTTGTTATTATTAATAATAACAACACTGGTCAACGTCAACAACAAAAAATTTTTTCTTGCATGGAGTTTGAGAACTGATTTCGGGTAATTTTGGGGTGCTGAATCCGAATTTGAGCTCAGATTTCATCCATCACATTATGGTTTTTTTTTGCAATCTACATGTTCCGTACTGATGGATTATGGAAAAGTTGCTCATTGACTCATGAGTTTGATGCCACTAATCGTGCACAAAAGCAGCTTCAAAAGCATATTTTTTAAACCAGGTTCACAAAATGGGTACAAGAGCCGTAATATCGTTTATGGCGCTGAAGAAGTGTGCGAGACTGAAGCTTTTGCTTCCATGCATGATACTTTATTTATTTATTTATTGTTTCTTTGATGAGGACAATGCACATTAATGAACACTTTGTACATTTTCATGCCTTAGTGTAAATATGCCAGATTTAGCTAAAAGCTACTTGCCATCTGTAGTCCTCAGACACACTACAACAAACAATTACAATAAATAAATTAAAACAAAACATGAGATTATGTACAATACATCTCACCTGTGTTGACAGGTTTGATTGTTTTTGAGCCATTTTTTAAGCTCATTTTCAAAAGCACTCAGGGAGAGGGAGAGAGCACTCATACAAGAAATATGTTTCCATATCTCATAAACATGATGTGATTGGCAAAAACTAACATCAGATTCAAATTCAGCGGCACCAAATTACCCAAAATTCATTGAAAAACTCCATGCAAGAAAGATCGTGTTGACCAGTGTAATAACTGTAATCAGGGTTCTAGTCAGTACAGTTGAGCATAAAGCCCCTATGCTGTGATTTGGATCCCCTATGCTGTGATTTAACCTGCATGGGGGGTTCATAGCACGGGATTTAATGTACTAGTTAGCATACAAAGTGGCCCTCAAAATGCAGGAAATAGTGTTTCAAAGGGTTAGAAATTTCAAAAGTTTCTCAGGGGATACTACAATATTTACGCCTGCAACGCTTGTCTAAGTTTCCTAAGCTGTGAAAAAATCCTGGTAAGAACCCTGCTAATGACTATTTATATACAACTTTCCCAGGAATCAAAGAATTAAACAAAACAAACTAATAATAAAAGAATAAATGGCAATAAAAACTACAACAATGCATAAAAAAATCAAAATTACAGAAATGAAAATAAAAAAAAAACAAAAAAAAACAAATATAATAAAACAAAAAGTTGCAAATTATACTCTAGTGTGACTGATATATGATGGGTTTTTCCTCTTCAAGGGGCATGTTTTTTAACAGATGTGACTTATATTCCGGAAAATACGGTAACTAGTCTCCTATTTGCTACTTCTAAATGGATTTCTGAGGTCAGACCTAAAACCATCACTTGTGCTGTAACTGGGAATGTGACCACATTCATGTACCGAAGAAGTGTAAAGAAAGACTGCTGAAAATGACAACACTGAAACGTCATTTGTGGCTTGTTGAAATTTGCTGCGTTCTGAATATTCAGAACAGAATCATATTGAAACAACAACATACTGTCGCCATGTCCAGAGTACATTTAGACTTTCTGTGTCTACAGATTTTAAACATAACCCTCATTCAGAAAATATACTTGTATGGCTGTCATATACAATCATTCCCTGTAATTCATTTTCAGACAACTTCAGCATATTAAAAAAAATAAAAATAAAAATCTGTAAACAAATCCAGCACAGAGTCTCAGTGCTTCAACAGGGGGTGTAATACTGCAATTATGCTTCAGGTTTTTCTACTGTTCAGTCCACAACATTACAGTTAAACCTTAAACAGCAAGTGTGCCTAAAAACACATGAAGTGGAATATATGACAGCTGTATCCCAGCTACAAACCGAACGTCAGGTCGGCCTCCAACTCCATATTCAACTGCTCCAATTAAATTCAACGCAGGTGTGCGCTAATTCATACATGACCGTAAAGACTCCCAGAGGAAACACGAGACCTGAATTAAAAAAGAATGCTTAAAAAAAAAAATTAAGTCAACTTGTATCGTAGAGGAGCCAGAGTCCTACTCACCCACAACAAGGTTATATTAAAGTCCGTCCGTTAGATTCCCGAGAGATGATGTGCCTGATATCAAAGTTACTCTGCACAATGAGACTGCTATTTTACCAACAAAATTAAAAAAAAAAGAAAAAAAAATCTAACAAGATAAACAAATGCCTGAGCTACCACACCACAAAGTCAAAGAAATACCACTAGAGGGAGACAAACTTCATTCCGTGTCTTAACCTCCTTTCAATAAAGCAAACGGGCGGAAAGCTGCTGTAGTGACGTTATTAAATATCGGCGCCTGGTCTGTCCATTTAATGTTACGTTTGACTACAGACTCAAGCTGACCTTCATCTGTCCGCCGTCTCCAGGCTTTCTGAGGAGGAAGAAGCTGTGTGCTGTGCAGGCGTGATCACACAAAGCGGGACCCTGGTGCTGAAGGATCTACTGTCGTCAGGTTGTGCGGGTGCTAGCAGCATCGCCTTGCGGACGGGGGCGGTTGCCCGGTAAGTTTGAAGGACTCATTGCTTTCCACCTCTGGGTTTTCCAGGGGCGGAATCTGTTTACCTGAAACACAGCACAGCTTCATTTGCAGAGTTGGCTTCTCATATTTAAATCACAGAATCACCAGTAATATTGAGTATTTTTCAGCACAGTCTCATTCCGACATCACTGACACCAAAACGACACCATTTTATCAGGAACCACTGTACTTCCACAGCCAACTAAAGTAAAACTCACTCCATTCAGACAGAATTGCACAACACATCCTGACACATGTAAGATATAGTGAACAATAGAGTAAAAAAAAAAATAATAATAATAACCTACTGATTTTTTGAAAGAGTTCATCAACATTGACTGCATTTCTGGCACTAGTTTCAATGAAAATAGCTGCAATTGATTCAGCAAACTCCTTCGCCTCCTTCATTGGCACTTCCCTGGAAGAGAACACACAAATAAGTGAGTGCACGTGCATCGTGCACACAATGTCACCAACCAGTGAGATCCTAAAGATGAGTGTAATATCGTACGTGACAACCAGTGAAGACCAAGTATTCACAAGGAATCCGGTATAAAAGTAAGCCACAATGGTGCCATTGTTTCCACTGCATAAAAACAATCATTGATTTATAAGAAGAAATTTAATTTGTACATTATTTTTGGTACAGCAATTTCAAAGTGCTTACAAAATCAAAACAAGTTACAGAGAACTTACAGAAAGAACACAAAAAGTAACAGTAACCACCTTTGAATGCACCATCTCAACTGTGCTGCACCACAGGCCCTGGATAGTAACCACTCATGCAGACAACCAACCTGTCCCCCAATAGCCATCTAATGGCAACAGTCGGGCAAAAAGTAGACGCTCCCTTGGCCTTTACCAGCCGCTGGAGTCCTCAATTCTGAGGCACTTTACTTACTTGCATTCTAAGTAACTGCTTCCTCACAATGCAAGAGGCAAGACCAACTTATTCATTTTATTCATTTTCAATCCCTAGTATAGAGCTCTTGGGGAAACTCTATTGTACCTGCATTAATGGTAAATGTCCACCAGGTAGAGATATTAATCCAATTCAAGAACCCCGAGTATAGGTTGCTGTGAGATGAAAATAACAATGACCAACCTGTTACTTGTATTAGTAAACAGGGAAATCGATATCCCAGCACTCAGTCATGCTTTAACCCGCCATACCCCCCCCCCCCCCCCCCACACACACACAAAAGAATACCTACCTGATATCTCCTAAATCATTTTTGTTCCCTGCTATGGCTACAACAATGTCCTCTGGTCCGTGTTCTTTCAGCTCCTTTACCCACTTCTTCAGTGTCTGGAATGAATCCTGAAAGCACAAAATCCACAATTAAATTTAGAACAGGCAGTTTTGGACATTTCCATGTGCTAAATTCCAAGAAGGGTCCTGATTATTTATGATTAAAAAGCCAGGACTATTGGGGGTCACTTCACAAGAACATGTTCAGGAAAACATCTCCAACATGTTTCAGGTCAGTGAGAAAACTTCTGCATAATGTTGAAGAAGTTTATTATTTTGAAATTAAATCTCATTCAAGAGCACCTCAAGAGTCGCTGAGACTAAAATGGTTATTAGCATTTTAACAGACGTAGAAGTTAGAGGTATTGATCAAGTCACCATTAAAGTAATGTCCAGAGCGTGTCCTGATACTCTTACCAGTTTAGTAATGTCGTACACGATGACAGCAGCAGCTGATCCTCGATAATACATAGGAGCTAACGAATGAAACTAAAATATAAAAAGACAACACATTTACCATCATTAGGGTGATCATTTTAATACATCAAATATAGTTTGTGCAGTGCAGCAGAAAAAACAATTTACATTTAAATGATTACCACCCTTTGGTAACTGTAATTAAAAGATTAAAATACAATTAAAGCTGGTACGGCCTTTCAAATTTCAACAAACTGACAAAATTTGGTTTCCACTGAAATTCAAGCATTATAATGTTATTTTATTTTTGTAACATGTTGCAAAATGACATCATTTTAATGAATAGAACATATTTTTGTGGGGGGAATTCCATAATGAATATTTTCTTTTCCTGACCCACTTGCTTGACGCGCGTTCCCGGGGTGCACATGCTAACGTGTTGAAAATCACTTCAGAGGTGTTATCTGTTTACAAAAACAGTGTTTATAGATTTATAAGTACTTATTTCTCACTAACCTTTACAAAATATATGAGAAACATATTAGATTTATACAGATATAAGCAGTTTCGGAGCATTTTCTGCCATCTTGATTTAGTGTGTTCAAGTGAGCAACCAAAAGGCCACCGCAGTCTCATTTGAGGGCATGCGCTAAAGGGGTAAATATTACGCATGTGACATAATTTCTCTACTTCTGGGGGAAAAAAACCACAGCATTTCCATGGGTTTTTGGGCAAATTATACGCAAACAAAGTAAAAATGCAAAGAAAAAGTGACGATGCGGCAGAAAGTGGAACCGACGTGTTGTGGTTTGTTTATGACCCGGAGCTCAAACGTGTTGAGGCGGTTTTGCAGGTGAGAGAACCGAGCTACTCTGGTTAGCTGTGTAGGCTAACATTTACCGACACAATATCTCCCACTCGCGTTGTCTTCCCTTCTCCACTGGGAACCAAAAAAAAAAAATTCACGACTACTTCGGTGATTGTAGTCGCACTTTATCCATGTAAAGTTATGCTGTCTATATATATTGCA
Source organism: Thalassophryne amazonica (assembly GCF_902500255.1). Classification (NCBI taxonomy): domain Eukaryota; kingdom Metazoa; phylum Chordata; class Actinopteri; order Batrachoidiformes; family Batrachoididae; genus Thalassophryne; species Thalassophryne amazonica. The sequence continues at coordinate 95,079,966 of NC_047114.1, read as the reverse complement.
CAACAGCAGTGGAGGTCCCCTTAAGTGGTCAAATCCCACGATATCATGCAGGGTTCAAACGAGACCTATAGACATCACCACTGCTTTCGTTACTCTGACTGGCTCTTGCTGTGTGCTTCCCAGGATCCCTTGCGTAAGTTGGGGGAAGCACCCATGTGATCTGACATCGTTACCAAATGTAGATCAGATCGCTTGAATTTCTCCCTTTCGGGGGGGTGAATTCGAAATTGCTTCCAAACACTGTGAATTTTGATCATATTGGCAAAATCATGTTATGAATCCCTTATTTAATTGGTAAGGAATAAAATTATAGTGGTGCCAAAGAAAATCCTTTTTATGACTTAAATCTTAAACCAAAAAAAAAAAAAAAAAAAAAAAAAAAACCTCAGAGGCAGTATACCTTTAAATAAATACAATTTTAAAAAGCAACTTATACTCCAGAAAATACAGTAACTTAAAACTGCATTTTTCAAAACTTTAAATGTAGTAGATTAATTACAACATATATTGCAGAATACTCCCACTGAGCTGGTAGTGTTTCTTCAGATATTTAGTACCACTAAAGCGTTGATCATTTTTAAAAGTTATTTATGTTGCCATTCTGAGCATATTCAATTTTTACTCCTGTGACAGCTCCATTATTGACTCTCATGGATACAATCATCAAAAACGAGCAGAAAACACAGGCGTCACTGCCAACGTTTATAAAATAAAATAAAATAAAAAAATAAAAAAAACAGAACATGTCCTTTAACCTCCATGTTTAAACAGCCAGTAAAGTGTGATTCACAAATTTGGAAAGTCTGGTCATATAGTGAAAAATGTGCACGCTCACAATACAGAAAATGTTTCTCCCTCTTTTTTCTTTTTTTTTTCCTCACGTGTACAGGAAATAGTTGGTCAGTTTTTCCGTGCTGCCAGCACGTCTGGTTTGCTGAAGCAACACGATGCCGTAGTGCCATGAACTTTAACCCCATCCAGTTTCACATTTAATCCAACTAACTGCATGTCACGAAGACCCCTAACTGAAACAACTGTGCAAAATCTCTAGGAAAATGACCTGTTTTCCCCCAAAGCATATAGTGATGTCCTGTTTTTAAAATCTGTGCTGACAGTAAGTGATTTTCAGGTTGTGGCTGTTCTCACCCTTTCCTGCCCTGCTGTATCCCAGATCAGAAATTTGTGTAGCTCATTTCCACATGGCACAGTCTTAGTCAGGAATGATGCTCTGTGAATTTAAAAAAATATTTAAAAAAGTCAGTGACATGATCTTCATGGACATTATGTTCTTATATATTTAGTAGAACTTTGCAGGGTTCATGACAAGTTCATTCAAAATCTTCTGAAAATCATAATTTTTGCATTTTCAGATTTACAGTTTCTCTGTATCGGGTGTAAATGCGGGTGAGATTAATCCTTAAATCTTAATCATTAATGTAGACGATTTAATTGTTGGACTTAATCTGAACACTTGATTTCTGTAAGAAACTGACTTCTACAAGAACGTTCTTACCCTATCGTGGGACTTATGTTGTGGTCGAAATGATCCTGAACAAAACGGCACACAATGCTGGATTTCCCAACTCCAGTATCCTGAAAATAAAAATAGCAACACATTAATTATATCACTCTGACACACACACACACACAGTTTAACAGTCACAAATTGACCCATCTATTGAGTTTATCTCTGTCTGGTCACATGCACCGAATCAGACAGACTCCTGTGAGCTCAACAATTCCACAAAGTTTCCTGCTATAAGTGAGGGTGGAATCAATCAAATAGTGGTGAGGGAGGGCAATTTTTTTTTCCTTATAAACAGGTACATACATCATTTCAAACCTGAAAAAAGACACATATAGCACCTGCATACCAAGAGAGCAGCTGAAAATATCAGATATTTTTTAAATAAATCTTGTTTCCCTGTTGAAGACAGTCAGTGTGCTACATGCTAGCAGCGTGATAAACGTGCACTGTATGTGGGTCTTACACCAGCTGTAGCACCGTCAATGAAATTCACCAAAATAAAAAATAAAATTGATGCGGGCCAATTTCGGCATGCGGGCGGGGATGATAAAATAATGTCTTTTTTTCCCTTATGGGGCCTTATTGAGTTTTAGAATGAACTGCTATGAAACAAAGTAATTTAATCCACCTCTGTGCAGAAAATGTCTCATTAGGCCAACAAGTGACCTGATAGCCCAACTGCAAACGACCAATAGGAGAGCAGCGTTTGTGCCACCCCCCCAAACTTGACCAAAGTGAGGATGACCCACTGATCTGAATATAACACTGGACAGCTCATTGGCCCACACACTCCGTACAAACCGCTGAAGTAAACTGGCGGCCATCTGACCACTCGTATGTTATGTGGACCGCACATAGACAGCTTATTAGAAGGTCAACAATTTGGAGTAATAACTGAGCTAATTCTTCATTTCCTTATTTTTGTTCTCCAGATAATGTAACCTACATCTCTCCTAATCTATGTCTGCCATGATTAGCTGTTTCATTTATTTCCTTTCTTTCTTTTAGTACTTTGACACATTCTCCCCTTCTGTTCTCAAGTACTCAGATCTCACTGGGACAAATACTCCAATCTAAAAATTATGATTTGTACAAGTTTTGTGTAATCATCAGCAAGCATATATACGAGGTCTATTAGAAAAGTATCCGACCTTATTATTTTTTTCAAAAACCATATGGATTTGAATCACGTGTGATTACATCAGACATGCTTGAACCCTCATGGGCATGCGAGAGTTTTTTTCACGCCTGTCGGTTACGTCATTCACCTGTGGGCAGTCTTTGAGTGAGGAGTCGCCCACCCTCTCGTCGATTTTTTTCATTGTTTAGGAAATGGCTCAGAGACTGCTGCTTTGTTTGATCAAATTTTTTCAAAACTGTAAGGCACAACTGAGTGGACACATCTCGATAATTCAGCTGCTTTTCGGTAAAATTTTAACGGCTGATGAGAGTTTTGGTCTGGTAGTGTCGCCGTAAGGATGGCCCACGGCGCCTGAGGCGATCTGCGCTTCAAGGCGGCAGCGTCTCGCCATTTCAAGTTGAAAACTTCCACATTTCAGGCTCTGTTGACCCAGTAAGTCGTCAGGAGAACAGAGAACTTTCAGAAGAAGTCGGCATGAGGAGTTTTATTCGGACATTCCATTGTTAACGGACATTTTGTAATGAAAGAACGTGCGGACAGAGCCGCATGTCGGGCCGGACCCGACCGCGGGGGGTCGTGACAGGAAAAACACCTCCGTTGGAAATCTTAACGGGCAAGTTGGAACATGCCCAAGCTGTAAACAATTTCTCAGTTACTCACTTGTTGAAGCCATCAAAGCCGCCTGAATTTTACAAATGGTTTTCAACACGGAGGTGTTTTTCCTGTCGCGGCGCACACAGATTTGAATTTGCGAATTTGCGCGCACAGTCTTTCATTAAAAATGTCCTTAAACAGTAGAATGTCCGCATAAAGTCCTCACGCCGGCCTGAATCTGAATCTTCTCTGTTCTCTCATGACGTCCTGGGTGAATTAAGCTTTAAATTAGGATGTTTTCAGGTCGAAACAGGCCGACGACAGCGCCTGGAAGTGCTGCAGGACGTCCTGCTCCGTGGGAAGTCCTTACACCGACAGAAACACCCCATAATCTCTCATCAGCCATTAAAACTTTTCACCGAAAACCAGCTTAATTTCTCGAATAGTATCCACTCGGATATTCCTCACAGATCCAGAAAATTTTTGATAAAGCAACGCGCGCCGTCTGGAGCAGTGTGTGAAACAAAGGAATTTCAGCCGAGAGGGCGGGACCACATCTCACTCAAGGCCTGCCCACAGGGAAATGACGTCACCGACGCGTGAAAAAACTCACGCATGCGCACGAGGGTTCAAGCATGATTGGTATAATCGCATGTCAATCAAATCCATATAGTTTTTTTTTTTTTTTTTTTATAAAACTGCCGGTTAGTTTTATAAGATACCTCGTATATAGTAGAGAAGCTTGAATCTTCGACTGGACTGAGTTGCTTGACGCGAGGACGTTTCGCTTCAAATCGCAGAAGCTTCCTCAGCTAAAATTCTTGCTCTGGTAGTCTGACTTCTGTCTTGACTCTTGTAGAGAAGAATAACAGAAGCCAACAAAAGCTGGAGTTTTTTAAACCTAACCAGACCCCTCCTACCGAGAGGCCGACTGCTATAGGCTAGTGACTAAACAATAGCTCTAATTAACACCTATTGTGCTCTAGTTAACACCCTCCTAATGACAGGGCAGCTGTCCCTCCTAATGATGGGACGGAAGCCTCCCCTGATGGCTCCCTTGACGACTCTCCTGATGATGTGAATGACTCATTACCATGAACAAAAGACTGAAACTGCTTTGACCTGAGTACCCCACTGTAAACAGGGGACAAAGCGTGTCTCAGACCCCCTCACCGGTTAAGGCTGGGTTTCAACTGTGTCACATAGAATGATTCCTTGACACCTCTCTCAAACCATTTCTTCTCTCTGGCTAAGATTTTAACTTCCTTGTCCTCAAACGTGTGGTTAGTGTCTTTCAGGTGGAGATGAACCGCAGACTGAGGTCCACTGGCGCCCTCTCTGCGGTGCTGGTATAGCCTTTTGTGTAAAGGTTGCTTAGTCTCACCTATGTAGTGTTCATTACAGTTTTCCTGACATCTGATAGAATACACTACATTGCTCTGTTTGTAACTAGGGATCATGTCCTTAGGGTGAACTAATTTCTGTCTCAAGGTGTTAACCGGTTTAAAGTAAACTGGGATTTTGTGCTGTGTGAAGATCCTCTGTAGTTTTTCCCCTACTCCTGCTAAATAAGGGAGAGACACTCTTCTTCTTGTCTCCGTCTCCTGTCTATCTGGTCTCTTTGTTTTCTGGGACTTCTGTACTTTGTCCAGGGACCATCGTGGGTACCCACATACTGTGAAGGCTTTCCGTAGAAGTTGTTGTTCTTTAGTCTTTACTCTTCTCTCTCTTCTCCTCTCTCTCATATGTAGTACTAAAAGAATAGAACACTACTTAACTAGCTACAGGAGAGCTGGTTTTCCACTTGCAATGTTAATATTTATTTTGCACAGCTCTGTGAGCTTCAGCCTAATATTAGTAATAAGTAGACCTAATAAATGTCTTAAAATAGTTCATCCCACACAAAACGCAACATGTGGCTACACACAAGCCACTCCACCTATTATTATTATTATCTTTGCATGTATGCTGTAATAAGGAATAGAACTCTTCAAGTTATTGTTCATTACTTTCCATTTCAATCAGACTCACAGGTGAAATGTTCGTCCACAGCCTTTGAACTGGTGATTTCCGCAGTTTATAGCTGCACATGAAGGCATTTTTTTTTTTTACAAAATCACAAGAATAAAGTTGCGTGCACCTGGTTAAAGATGAATTTTAAAAAAAAGAGCGTTCAGGAGTGCGATATGTGAGAGGTAATATGGCGGCCGATTTGCTTCAAAGATATTGGCCAATGAGTGATCTGGTGTTATTAGAGATCAGTGGGCTGACCAAAGCTGACATCAGTGTCTTGGCCGCCAACCAATCACAGGCTAGAAAAGAGAGATGGGTGTCAGTATGGGTGTCAGGCCTCTGTATGGACAACCACACCTGCTCCTAATCCACTGACAATCCAGTATCCACTAACCAACCAGCAGGTGGCAGACACACCTAAAGTGGCTTCTTCAATTGATTTGGTGCATCAAAGTTCATCAGATTTTAGTATGTTTGCCCTGATTACATCAGGCACTGCAGTATAATAAGTATTATTGTATCTATAGTTTTTGGCCCCATGCTGGCGATATGTTTTAATATCGATGAAAATGTTACATTAGTTTTCTTGTATGTCATCGGCAACAAGACCAAAAATAAAACGAACAATGTCCCACGTTGGTCATGTTTTTACTCTTAATTATAATTTATCACTTTTTACAGTCCGAACTAGGCGAGTTAATATAAAAAGGAACTGAAAACCTTTGCAGACACAGGAGGAAATAATCGCTGACAATCGAATAACGGTCGAAACACTCAAATCTGTTCTCAAAATGTGACGAAAACAAACGATGAATGACATTTATTCGTCTCAAAAACAGATGGAAAAGTGAAGTCGTACACGTACCGTTATGTTTGTGACAGTAAACAAAATCACCGCTGCGCCAAGCAAAAGCTTTTCGGCTCAAACGCTAATTTTCCACAAAGTAAACTACAACGTTTTCAACATTTAACGACGGTGTCAGCAGCTAACTTAAGCTAACTAGCAGCCGACTGGAGGAATTTACCCCCAAAATGAAGCAACAAAAAGACGCCACTTACCCCTAAAAGGCAGACTTTGAGCTCCCTTATGGCCATTGTGAAAGCTTAAACTTTTAAATAATAATCTGATAAATATTTCCTCAATGTTTTTGTCTCCTCATACTTGAACAGTAGAGGTTTTTTTCCTCCCTTTTCTTGGTAAAAAAAAAAAAAAAGAAAAACCCAACCCGACAAAACGATTCTAAACAAGCATCAAGTGATGAAAATCAACACGATCAGCAGTACTTTCAAAATAAAATGCACCGGCTTACAGTATTTTGTTTTTTAACATCATTTTAGCATATTGAGCAATAAGTGTGGGTATTTTCAGGTAGGATTTTAATGTGTACTGTAACATCAAAACCTAAAGACACAAATGTTTATTCCAGAATTTGACCTGCACTATATCAGAACTGCCCTGCTGCAAGACTTCCAGAAGTGCTCAAGGCCATGATGTGGAAGCTCAAATATTGTCAAAGTTTTCAAAGGTTTTTTTTTTTTTTTTTTTTTTGGCTTTTCACTAAAATTAAACTCTAACCCATTTTAAATATTTGTAAGGTTGCTAGGCAACCGAGACAGGTTTTTAAGATTTGTTCCAACATTGTGTGGGTGCAGCGGTCTTCCACAAAAGGAGGTCACATTTGGTAATACAAAACATTCGGAGTATGTCCTGGTTTACCATGTATCCACACACACACACACACACACACACACACACACACACACACACACACACACACACACACACACACACACACACACACACACACACAGATGGCAGTTTTGTGTCAGGTTACAGAAGTGAGCGCGTGACCAGAGGCTCCTCAGTTCGATTCCCCGTCAAGACGTGCAGCTCAATAAAGCGCCCTCGAGTACGGTCCTTCATCCAAGTTGCTCCCGGTGTGCACGCATCCGTCAGTACGGATGAATGTCAGGCATCATTTGCTTGCAGCTTTGAAAGTTTACATCACATGGAAAAACGCTAAATGCCGGCCGTATTTACAGTTGTATGCAAAAGTTTGGGCACCCCTGATAATTTTCATGATTTTCCTTTACAAATCATTGGTTGTCTGGATCAGAAATTTCTGTTAAATATGTCATATAGCAGATGACCACACTGAGAAGTGAAATAAAGTTTCTAGTGTGCAATAATTATTTAAACAAAATTAGGCAGGTGCATAAATTTGGGCACCCTTGTCATTTTATTGATTTGAATACATTAGCACTAATATTGGAACACAAAGATGGTTTGAAAGCTCATTGACCCTTGACCTCCTTACACAGGTGAATCCAATCATGAGAAAGGGTATTAAGGTGGCCATTGCAAATGTTTCTCCTCTTGCATCTCTTCTAATGAGTTGCAACATGGGAGACTATAAACAACTCTCAAATGACCTGAAAACAAAGATGTTCAACATCATGGTTTAGGGGAAGGATACGAAATGCTAGCTCAGAGATTTCAGCTGTCAGTTTCCACTGTGAGGAACATAGTGAGGAAATGGAAGACCGCAGGACAGTACTACTTAAAGCCCGAAGTAGCAGGCCAAGAAAAATCTTAGATAAGCTGAAGCGAAGGATGGTGAGAACAGTCATAGTCAACCTACAGACCTGCTCCAAACCTATAACATGATCCTGCTGCAGATAGTGTCTCTGTGCATCGTTCAACTATACAGCGCACTTTGCACCAAGAGATGCTGTAATCCAGAGGAAGCCTATTCTGCATACACGCCACAACAAAGTCGCTTGAGGTATGCTAAAGCACATTTGTGGAAAAAGTGGGACTATGATTAAACTTGGATGATGTTTATATGGACATAATGGGCCGTATGCATGGCAGAAAAGAACACAGCATTCCAAGAAAAACACTTGCTACCTACAGTAAAATCTGGAGGTGGTTCCATCATGCTGTGGGGCTGTGGCCAGTGCAGGTACTGGGAATCTTAAGTTGAGGGTCACATGGATTCCTGTCATAGCAGCAGATTCTTGAGAACAATGTTCAAGAATCAGTGACAAAGTTGAAGTTGCGCCGGGGCTGGATCTTTCAACAAGATGATGACCCTAAACACTGCTCAAAATCTACTAAGGAATTCATGCAGAGGAACAAGTACAACATTCTGGAATGGCCATCTCAGTCCACAGACCTGAATATTATTGAAAACCTGTGGTGTGATTTTAAGTGGGCTGTCCATGCTCGGAAACCAACAAACCTGAGATGTTTTGTAAAGAAGAAAGGTCCAAAATACATACAACCAAAATCCAGACTCTCATTGGAAGCTACAGGAAGTGTTTAGAGTCTGTTATTTCTGCAAAAGGAGGATCTATAAATATTGTATTTTTTTCCTGTTGGGGTGCCCAAATTTAGGACCTGCCTAATTTTGTTTAAATAGCTATTGCACACTTTCTGTAAATCCTATAAACTTCATTTCACTTTACAAATCACTGTTTGTCTGTTATACAATTATTTAACTGAAATTGCTGAACCAAACAACCAATGATTTATAAAGGAAAATCATCAGGGGTGCCCAAACGTTTACATACAACTGTACTCGTATATGCAAAAATGAAAATTTCATAATGAATGAAATGACAAAGAAATTTTTTTTCTATAAGTCATGTAATGATGTCAATAATTTCTCCAAAATACATAATGTACCTAATGTACATAATGTCATAGCCAGAAATTTGTACACTTACCTTAAAGCTGTAAGGCCTTTCAAATTTTTGTGACAAAAAAATGTTTTCTTTTCCTTCTAACACCATCATACAGATGGAATGCAGGAAAAACGTGGTGTGAATGCATAGGTTTTGAGATGACCTTTGACCTGACCCACTTGCTTGATGAGTGTTCCCGAGGCGTGCATGCTAACATCTATGATCTCTTGTAAATCACTTCAGAGGTGTTATATGGTTTCAAAAACAGTGCTTTTAGATTTAAAGTGTTTATTTCTTACCTTTATAAAATATATGAGAAACATATTCGATTTCCACAGAAAGAGCATTTTCTATCATCTCGGTTTATGTTATTCGAGTGAGCAGCCAGCTGACATTACCAAATGTAGGTCTGATTGCTTGAATTTCTCCCCTTCAGGGGTCAAAATTCTAAATGGTTTCCAGACAGCATAAATTTTGCTCTTTTTAGCAATAAAATATTATGAACCCCTTATTTAAATGTTAAAGAATAAAATTATAGTGGTGCCAAAGAAAATTATTTTTGTCATAAATTTTAAAACAAACAAACAAACCCAAAGGCTGTACAGCTTTAAGTTAAAAGTACACTTTAATTTTAAAATCAACTGTGCTTATTTCCTGTCTGGTTGCTGTGTTTGATGAAGCCACTTTTCTAAATTAAACTAATTAAATGACAAAAGAAAAATGCACTTCTTTCTTTCTTAACTAGTCAAGTCATTACCTGGATTAAAAAATGTCAGTTCTGACTCCTACGAGGATTTAAGACACATTTAGCTGAGAGGACATCGGTCAGATGATGTGTAGACTGTAAATGAAGACAACAGAAAAAAAGGCAAATCTGTCTATTGCTGTTAGGGAGATAAATCACTCGTATAGACACTTTATTCTTCACAGCATTATCCTTTCTCCAATGATACGCTACAAACTTTTGGAATGATATGAAAATAACCTTATGAGAAGCTTATGAGTCCAATCAGTTTCAGTCACAGGATGAATGATTATTATGAATCATGAGTCAAAATTCCATCAAAACACAGGCAATCACGCTCCCAACACAAGTTACAGAATGTCAACAATAATAGTTAAAAAAACAAACAAAAAAAAAAAAACAGGTGACAAAACTGAAAATACAGTATGTTTGCAATTTTTACAAGAATATCCAGAAACAGAAAACGAGTCTGCTCTTTGCATTAAATATCACAAGGGCTGAACAATAACGATACGTTCTGCAAGAGTTATGAAATGAAACGACTGGATTGTAATTGTTACTGCTCAGTGTCACGAGTTAGAACTCCACACACACCAAATATGCAAAAGTCACACATCTCTGCACATGGCCACAGACTCTTTCTTATCACTGCATGAGTGTTTTCTTCAACACCACAAACCCGGAGAAATTCCACTAGTCACGTTTGCCTGTTTGAACAAGAGGAGCAGAGATAACGAACCAGGAGGAGAGGGAAAAAACCCCCACAATATTCCAAAGGGAGAGTGACAAAGTTGTTTTTGTATTTGTGAGCATTCAGTGTTCAATATTGATGTCTGAGAACTACAACACCAAGATCATGGGCATTAAAGCTACAGTGTGTAGGATTTAAGGGCAGTTATAGCAAAATGGCATATACTGTTCATAACTATCTCCTCATTAGTGTATAATTACCTACAACAACGACCTGATGTGTTTTTATGCTCTTAGAATGAGCCCTTCATATCTACACGGGAGAACGCCACCTTGTGGAGGCCACCATAATGTACTACTATGTTGATACAGTAGCCCAAAAGGGGCATATTTATTACTCTGCAATTTACAGCACAAATAAAAACTAAAGAAAAAAAAAGCCATCAGTGGTTGCTCCCCTTTATGGGGCTATTCCACAGGGCTCCGTTCTACTACGACCACCCACGATCCAAAAAAAGTGCAAATACAGGAAGAAACTGCTTAATCCATCTTGCCTCTAGTCGGGCTGGCTTATAAAGCGCAGACCTGGCAACCCACCCAAAAACAAAAAGAAAGCAGTTTTGTGCTGTTCAACTTGGAACACAAACTGCAATAAACACTGCTTCAGCTTCAAATTTTTACCCCGACAGAGCAAGATCAAACACGTTTCTTGCCGTAGTCACTATGTATATCCTGTTTAAAGACGTTCAAACATGACTGAAGCCGTTAAGACGATGACTACACTGAAGTTACTACGTACTACCAAGGAGAATCTGGATTAAATTTTTTGAACAACTCAAAACCAAATCCTGATTTCAAATCTGGGGCTGGTGATGGCCATAACTACTGCTGGACTGACAAAAATGGATCAAGAACTTACTGTGATGCTTCAAAACGTGCCCTGATTTACTATTCGGGATTAAACGTGAAGTAAAGGCGCTCTGTGGAGTCGTCACGTTACAAGGTCTACTGGTTGCTAGCTCAGGCTAACAAGTTTGACACCCAGATTTTGTTAAATGGAAGATCGCACATATGAAGGGTAGGGAGCATGAATCCCTGTCGAGGGAAGCACGGCTCGTCTGTGGTCACTGCATAATGCAATCTCACCACTAGATGGCATTAAGTCCTATACACTGTAGCTTTAAAGGAGCATTGATAACGTCATACATATATCCATATATTACTAAAAAGCTGTCACGCTCGAGTAGCCATCTTCAGAATATTAATTAAATATTAAACCAACCATAAATTCTTCATATCCCAAAGAGCTTCTGTATTAGTGGTTTCTTCTATTATGGCACAGTGCTCACGATCATAAACACATCACTCCGTTTATACCATTTATTTATTCATATTTGTCCCTCGCCAGTGGAAAAAATAAACTTTCTGTGTCCTTCTGACAAGGTTCCATCTTCATACTCTCTCTTTTGATCCTTCTCAGGTCACACAGTCTTGGCACTGCAGATTTCAAAGTCCAGCCTCCTCCAGCAGCAGCCAACTGTCCACATTGTTTCCAGGTTTTTGTGTAAAACTTATTCATTTGTACTGACAAACCCAGAAACGCCCAGAGTAATTCTGAACAGTGTTTTTTGCTCCCCATTGTGGACTCACTCACTCATCTTCAACGCTTACTCCAATCAAGGGTCACGGGGGCGCTGGAGCCTATCCCAGCAGTGACAGGGCGTGAGAGCGGGGTTCACCCTGAATGGGACGGCAGTCTGTCGCAGGGCCACATACAGACAAACAAACACATTCACACCCACACGCACACCTACGGACAATTTAAAGTTTCCAATTCATCAAACCTGCATGTCTTTGGATGTGGGAGGAAGCTGGAGCACCCAGAGGGGACCCACACAAACACGGGGAGAACATGCAAACTCCACACAGAAAGACCACAGGTGGGAATTGATCCCAAGACCTTGTTGCTGTGAGGCAACAGTGCTAACCACTAAGCCAACGTGCTGCCCATTGTGGACTCATAAAAAAACAAAAAAAAAACAAAAAAAAACACATCTCTGCCAAACAAACTCACCAGTCCACCACTGTGACACCTCCAGTGGATACGAGCGACCTACAGGACAACTGACCAGCGTTACAGACGTACAGCAGCACAGCGCCCTCAAATCATCTCACATGTGGTGTCCCTCCTGTCTTTGCTTGGTGAGGGCTTTGAGGATCCTTGGCAGGCTTTCCGTTGGTCAAGGCAGCGCTGTCTGTACCGGCAGCCGTGGTGGCGGCAACCGAGCGTTTTGCTTGCTCCTCGCTGTGGGCCTCCGGGCTGGGCTGTGTGGGCGGGGCCTGTTCAGCCGCCGGCTGGACGGTCTGCTCCTGCTGCAGTTTGTGGCTCTGCAGGAGGCGGAGCTGGACTCTGAGCTCCAGAATGGCTTCCTGCTCCTCATGGATGGCCTGGTTCAGGTGGGTGTTTTTGTTCTGAAGATCAACAAAGTCCACAGAGTGCACAAGTGAATAGGATTAGGAATGTCACAAGTTTGCCCTTCAAAATAATCACATCGTCTCTGTGATGATGGCATCTATATCAGTGGACTGTCATCATCATCCCTATTTAAAATAATATCTAATAATTACTATGATTAAAAGATGACAACACGGCTCAAACCAGGAGGATCACTGGTTCTCACCTCCATCTATCAGAATACATCTGAACTGCTAGAAATTTTGGGGATCAACTCAATTATGCCTATACATGCCCTGTTAATCACAGGAGAAAACAACAACAAAAGTCCAGTTATCTCCCCTTGAAGAGGTTGGACCAGAATTATTTTCCTTCATATGTTGTGCGACGTTTCACTGACATCCATAAACTGGTGTTGGAGGAGCTGATTACTCCATAGCACCACCACCAAAACCTTGTTTGCAGAGGTGGTCGAACAATGAACAGACACAAACTGAAAATCAGTTTTAAAGTAACAGATCTGACTACACTGATCTAAATGTACCTTAAACCAGTTCATGGCTCCATTTTAAGGTTATATTATAAAATTGGTTTAGTTATTCTTGTGCTACTACTGCCATGTCTTCAAACTCTTGTAAAAGTTCAAAGGTCACTGCAAGGCTGTCAGGAGACTGCTCACAGCAACATTAACATATGTCTGATATGGCAAAGGGGGATCGATACAGTAAAGGATAAATGTACCCATTTGTGCCTGTTTCCAGAGCAGAAGGTTTCTAGTTCAATGCCACTTCCTGGTTCCTGTCCACTCTCCAGGAAGTGCAGCAGGAAGTGCATCCAACACAGGATTCCAACCTGGGGACACTGTAAACTGACATTCTGCGGCACGTGGTAGGTACCTTAACCCCTCAGCCAGTTTGTTAATACTGTGATACTGGTTCAGAATGGGAAAGTTATGCTATGTCGTTTATGCTACGCCAACAACAGCTGGCTGCTTCTTCGCTGTGCTTTCTGCTCGCTGCATGTGGTGCTGCCCCCAGTGGTGAACAAATGGTGAGCAGGGACGGGCCAATGTGCTGCACCCACAGGTAAAACTGAAGAATGTCTCTGATTTTTTTTAATGAAATATGTATTTGAAGGTAAGCAGTGCCACTCTGATCTCATTCTGATTTACAAGGGGCGATTAAGAAGTTTTGAGCTGCACCCGGATAAAGTAGGGTTTGGTTCTCCATCTTTTTGCATTGTGAGAAACCAACATTTCTCAATATTGCACCCAGTGAGTCAAAACTTTACACTTCCTTGAGAAATGCTGGTTTCTCTGAATGCAAAAGATGGAGAACCACACCCTACTTTATCCAGGTCTGGCTCAAAATTTCTCAATTGCCCCCTTGTATCATGGGTAATACACGTAGGTCTACATTACATAAAGAACTGTATCGGATTGCATGTATCACATTGTTCCAGAATAAAAACTGTCATCCTTAAATTGTATTATAGCCCATGGAGATACTGTATGTATCATATTGTTTTATAAGGGAGAGGTGCACACCACCAATCATTTGGACAGGTGATGATGGTCTCGACTCTAGAGCGTGGGATGGCAACAGTTAGCCCTTGATGGCTATCTGTTGCCACCATCAAGATGGTGTAGGTGTTTCTTGTACCCAAGCGGCTCAGCACCTGGTCTAGTGGTTACAGGGATATTCTTGTAATCAGAGGACCATTTGTTCAATTCCCTGTCATGCAGGAAAAATCAGTAAGGTCCCTTGGTCAAGGTCCTTGAGCACCTTGCATCGCCCTGGCACCAGCGTGCATGTGAACGGGTGAATCTGAGTCATGACTGTAAAGGCGCTATGAGCATCTGCGTCAGGCGGAGCAGGACTATATAAATGCAGTCCTTTGACCAACGTGTTTTGTTGCCATTTCATCTCCGCCAGGCCTCCTCAAATGTTCGTGAAGATTTGACAGTGTGTGACGAACGCCTCACTCACCTCCAGTTCCTCGTTCTGCTTCTGCAGGTCTTCTAGTATAATCTGCAGCTCTTCCTCATCCTCGCTCTCACTCTCACTGTCTGACGAGTATTCCTCCGTCTCGCTGCGACCCTGCTGCCGACTGAGGGACACAACTGTGAGTTAAGAGTGTAGACCTACAGACATTCATGCCACTACAAAGATCTTTGTAATTAAGCTACTTGGCGTGACACCAAGGTGAAAACAAAACATAATAAAACAGACTTCTTCGTACCTCTGTATGTCTGCGATCTCTGCGCGCAGCCGTTCGATTTCTTCCTTCTCCGTAGCGATCTGTCTGCGGAGCACCTGCTCGAGAGAGATCAGCTCCTCTTGCTCAGTCAGGATCTCATTTTCCTGATTACAGAGCCGACAAAGAACACCACGAGGTTGGAATTTTGCGAAACACTTTCAGATCTTTGGGCACATGATGTGCTCTCTGTATCAGCAGTTTTCTTTTTTTCGTGCATGTGTGAATAACTCACCTGAGCCAAAAGGAGGTTGATGACTTCCTCCTCGTTCTCAGTCATTTCCTCTTTGGAAACATCCTCCTTTGACAGGCTGGCTATTTCCTGGGCTATCTTACTCTCACACTCCTAACGAGAGAAAAGATGCAGTCACACAAGCAAAAGACAGTAACATCAGAAAACTACAACAGGGCGCGAGGAAGAAACACACACACCACCACCAACCTGACGTTTGGCCTCTCTCAGTTTGCGTTTAAGAGCAGTCAGGATTCTCTGAACCTCCCAGAGCCGCTCCTCTTTTGACAAGTCCTTCACCCCCGCCTGGAGGTCCCGATGGAGGCAGTTCAGCAGGAACTCCTACGAACACACCCACAACTATTCATAGGATTTGTCCAAATTGAACTAACATTGGCACGTCTTTTTGTTCCTTTAGCTTACACAGCAATAAATAAGCAGTCAGGTAAACAAGTACTCGGACAGTTTGCAACGAAACCATCAAGGTGTGTCTATAATGAGGACTATAAGTACTGCATTGACCATTTAGGAATTACAGCCATTTGTATACACAGTATATAATGATTACATCACTTCAACAACCGGTTTTCTTTAAATAACTCAGATGGTGGATACATGAACATTTCCAATTCATTGAACAGGCCTTGGACTTTGTTTACATCAATTATTAAGAAATAGAATCACTACCATACTGTGTGGTGAATCTGTCTGGGGTAGGCAGTTCTTAAAAAGAAGGAAACTAGTGTGTTGTAATAGCATTTATACAGCTTCACGGTGGAGTGGAACAGAGAAGCATTTTTTTCCCCCATACAAAAAAAACAGATCAAATCCAGGATTGAGTCTCGCATGTATTTTCTGTCAAAAAAGGGCTGAAAGTTCCTTTTTCACAAAATATATACAAGTACATAATGTAATTTAAACAAATAACTACTTATTTTGGCAGTAACATACAAAAGCTATGTTGTGATATATACAGGGTGAACACAAAAACACTCCTTGGTTTCAAATATGCATAATATCAAAAGTCACATGAATAATTTTACAATTTTGGTATCAACAGTTGCAGAAACTCAAGTTTTTTTCCTCTCTTTTGCAGATTCTTCTTCAAAACTGTAAATTATTCACATGAAAATGTGAATAATTTCACAGCGCCCCGTATGACACAGGTCATACGGGGCGCTGGTCATGGCGACAAGCAGCAGCAGCGTGTTGAGTGTGCAGTGTGTATGAGGACTATCTTTTGGGTGTGATCGCTTCTTCTGGTGCTAAAGTGACTGTCCTGCAATAACTGACAGCTGATCACATCATCTGCGGTGCATATTTTTGCAACAGAATGGCCTGGTTGGGATACTTGCTCATTCTTACCTGTTGTGGTGTACCTGTCTGGGGCCTGTGTGCAAACAGCGGCGGTGTCCAGTACACCCGCGAATTTCTTCTCCGTTTCCAAGATCAGGTGCTGGATCTATTTAATCCATCAGTGGTTTTTCCCGAATGAAATGCTTCGATCCAGGGTAGAAGTTGGAGAAGCTTTTGGGCAGCATAAAACGCTTCTTCCAAAGAAAAGGGGAAGATGTGGTGGAGTTCACCAGCGGCTAAGAAGAGAGGGGATGCGTCAGATTCCCTTCCTACGATAATGCTTTCTAATTCCCAGTCCTTACGGAGGTAAAATCGACGAGCTACGAGCCAATGTTCACTTCGTGGAGGAATATAAAAACTCTTGCCTCATCGCGCCTCACGGAACGTGGCTAAAAGAACCAGGATGGTAACTCTGAGCTGGACTTAGCTGAGTTTGGACAGGCCACTCAGACCTCGATGGGGGACTCCCAAGTGACCGGTAAGTCACTCGGGGGTGGAGTATGCCTGTACGTGAATCAAAATTGGTGCTCCAGGGTATCTCCCCAGATGCGCCTAATTTAATCATGGGAGATTTTAATAATTGTAACCCTGCTAAATTACTTCCAGGGTTTGAACAATATGTAACTTGCCCCACACGACGCACAAAATGTCTCGATCTGTGTTTTGGGTCAATCAAAGGCGCATATAGATCCTTCCGCAGAGCGCCACTAGGGTCGTCCGACCATAATGTCATTCACCTTGTGCCCTATTACCAACCTCTCTTTAAGAGAGTCAAAGCAGAGAGACGCACAGCGCCTGTGTGGAATGCAGATTCCATTCAGTGCCTCCAGGAGTGCCTTGATTGCACAGATTGGGATGTTTTTAAAGACAATTGCAAAGATCTTGACAAACTTACAGAAACTGTGTCTGCCTACATCTCGTTTTGTGAAAACATAACTATCCCTCGCAGATCATTTCGTTCCTTCTCAAAAACAAATGTCTGGTTCTCTAAAGATGTTAGAGACTCATAATACAGAGAAATAAATGCTTTGAAGGAGGGATATGTCTATGTATCACATATTGCAGAAAGAAGTAAAAAAAATATTAGAAGAGCTAGAAATGACCACAAGAACAAGTGCAAAGCCTTTTTTCTTCTGGAATCTACGTTCATCTTGGAAGGAATGAAATCTATTGTAGGAATGAATCAAAATCAAGCTCTGGTGTTCTGAGCACTAACTTGTTTCCTTCAGAGTTGGTCTTTGCAAATGAATTGAATACTTTTTATAATCGATTTAATGTCCTGAAGTTTTAATCACAAATTGTGTGTCTTCAGAATGATGAGCCCAGTATATTAACTTATCCATTGATAGAGGTGTGGTCCTTAAGCACCTTAAAAGTGTTAAGGAAAGGACAAGTTCAGGGCCTGATGGTATGGGGGAAGGGTACTTAAAAACTGTGCAGAGCAATTGGCTGATATATTCTGCCACATCTTTTCTTGTTCAATGGAACTTCGCAGAGTACCTCCCTTTGGAAATCCTCAACAATTGTTCCAATACCAAAAAACAAGTCACTTAAAGAACCGAACGATTGCAGGCCTATAGCACTAACATCTCTTGTTATGAAGACTTTTGAGAAAATTGTGAAAGAGGAGCTTTTAAGACAAACACAGGGAGTGTTAGACCCACTCCAGTTCGCATACAGATCTGGAAGGGGCGTGGATGATGCGATCTCCACTCTACTCATTCTGGCTTTGCAGCATCTTGAAGGTGCAAATACCTTATTCGGATGTTGTTTATTGATTTCTCCTCCGCTTTTAACTGCATACAACCACAGTATTGGCAGAGCGATTAAGAACATGAACAATGATGTTGGCCTAATTTATGGATTATTGACTTTTTAACAAACAGATCGCAGAGAGTCAGAGTTAATGAAACTCTCTCCGATGCTGTTGTATCCACTGGAGTCCTCAGGGCTGCATTTTATCTCCTTTGTTGTTTGTTCTTTATACTAATCTCTGTCAAAGCCAACATGATAATCATCACATCATAAAATATGCAGATGATTCAGTTATCCTGTCCCTTCTGCACGGTGATGACTCCACAGACCATAGTTTGGTCTTGCTGGACTTTTTAGAGTGGTGTCATTCATCCTTTCTATATATAAATGTGGACAAAACTAAAGAAATGCACACTGATTTCAGGAAAACACCACCTGTTCTGAATCAAATGTCCATTGATGGGAAGCCCATAGATGTTGAGAATTATAAGTATCTGGGCACCCAAATTGACAATAAATTATCCTTTGAATTGCAGGTTAATGCAGTGTGCAGTAATGCGCATCAAAGAATGCACGTTCTGCGAAAACGTAGGAACTACAACGTAGATGGTGTCCTCATGAAAATGTTCTACAGTTGCTTTGTGGAGTCTGTGTTAACCTTTTCCTTCCTGTGTTGGCTCAACTTATTGAACCTTAAGAATCGCAACCGTCTTTGTAATATTGTCAAGGAATGTGGTAAAATTATGGGAACTCAGTGCATGGACATCATGGACCTTTTTAAAACAAGAGTTGTGTCAAAAGCCAGGAAAATTATGGCGGATTCGGCACACCCTCTGCACTCACAATTTAAGTTTCTGCCCTCAGGCAGACGCCTGGTATTGCCCAGATGCAGAACCAACAGACTAAAAAACTCTTTTATTCCCACAGCCATTGCTCTCCTAAATAACACCTAAGGACCCACTGTTGCACTTAAGTCTACACTGACTTGCACCTTATTTCTTGGTTTTTGTTTTGTATATTTATTCTGCTGTGTTTTGTGAACTTGTATGATGTGTTTTTATGAATGCAATTTTTAATGCTGACTGCACCTGAATTGCCCCCATGGGGACTAAATAAACAATCAAATCAAATCAATTCAGTAAGGTATATCTTATATATTATATTCCAATTCTAAGGTGGAACTATGCTAGTATATAAAGGTATATCTAAAAAGGAAGAGTAAAATAGGAGAGTAGAAAAGAGTAGAGTAGAGCCACCTAGGTGCCTGGTCTTGAGAACCAGGGATGGTAGGTTGAAAAGCTTTTTTATCCCATGGAAACTCTCCTTATCCATCCAAGTGGCTCAAGAAAAAGGTATATATTATATAATAAATAATAAGACATAAGAAAGATAAGACATCAAAGGAGATGATTGTAGTATAGGTAATTTAGTATGTACACTAGTAGTAAAATTAAATATAGTTAGTAGGCTAAACTATAAATCTGGTATTTTATTATAGAAACAGAAGCTATGAGTGTATGAATGTATTGGTATCTATCTAAAGTAACTCTGCTAGCATACTATAGGAAAATAAAAAGTATAATCATTATGCTATCAAATGGAAACCTAAGAACTTAGGTACTATATGTTGATGTCTTTAAAAGAACACAAACTGATGAATCATTAAAAATCTACACCATGTAAAAAAAATTGTAAATAACGAAAATAAGCTAGTTATAGTAGAAGAGCTAAATTAGCCATTAATAAGCCAACCGTACCCAGCAAGCTAACACGATAAACAAAAACGGTAATTAGTGTATAAAGTATAATAGCGTAGTTAAACCTACAATAACGGTATTAACAAATACATACAAAATAATGTGGGCAAAAGTATGAATTAATGTGGGTTATCAAACAGAAAAGAACCAACTATATTGTAAGCTACGATAAACGTTGCTACAGCCAGCTAGATAAGCTAACGTTAGCTGTTAGGTATAACTAATTGTACCCACTCCTCCAATATGACTTTTGATATTATAAATATTTGAAACCAAGGAATGTTTTTGTCTTCACCCTGTATTTAAGATATAAGCCGTAATTAAATAAAAGTTTGGAATTGCAGTGCCTTAAGGACTACCATAAAATTAAAATTACTAAACTGCACAATTGTTGAATTTGCACCATTACTATTTATTATTACATTGTACATCTGCCCTGCAGCCATGGTGTGTGTGTGTGTGTGTGTGTGTTGTGTGTGTGTGTGTGTGTGTGTGTGTGGTGGTGTGTGTGTGTGTGTGTGTGTGTGTGTGTGTGTGTGTGTGTGTAAACAAACATTATAAGACTCTGACCAGTAAATGTTGCAGTAGAAAGTTGCCGGAAAGTGGGCAACATTTTTGTTTAGGTGCAACTAAACTGTGACCTCAGAGTAACGGGGACGTCAGTATTATCTGGGGTGAACAAACGTCCTGTTTTCCCAGGACATGTCCTGGTTTCTCTGAGAGGCCAATCTGAATTTGTGTCTTTGGTTATACACATTATTTTGTAATATAACAATTTTCTATCAATACAGAGGGAGCATATTTAAAATGTAGTGAAATTATAAGGCATCTTTGAGTAAACTCTGAGTATCTCATTGCCGGGCCGAGTGTCCTGGTTTGTCGATAGTCAAAATATGGTCACCCTAGTATTATCAAAATTTGATTTCAGCCACTAAGTCCATGGCACAGACAAAGCTTGTGTATTATAAACAGAAGAATCTGATTTTGTTACATTCTTCTTGCATGATGTCAGTATTTTATCAACAGAAACATAAATATAGTCAGTATAATAACTTCAAATTTACATATCCACAGGCATATTGCTGTGTAAAAGAAAGGACACATTAGCTGCAGTGGACCAGACGCACCTGCCGTCGGATTTCCTCTTTGATGCTCTCCTGGGTCTCGGGCAGCGCCGGCATTGTTGCCATGTTGGACCAGCGGAGTGGACGTACCACCGGCTTCAGGACAACGTCCCCAAACAGCTCTCTCACATGCGTGAAGAACATGTACAGGACACGGTTCCCAATCTGAAACACCAAGTAAACAATCAGACAAAATAAATAAATAAATCATTTGAACACAAATTTAATGACATCAGAAGTGCTCAGGGGAACACAGTGAGGCCACACCCACATTTCAAACTATCAAGTGGGCAGAGAAAATGTTGTATGGACTTTAAAACAGTAAAATTCAGTAACAATTAAATAACTGACCTTTTTTCTATGAAAGTAACCATTTTCCTATACTGATCACAGCCAAAATCAAACCACTTCTTCCCAAACAAGTTTGATCTAAATTGGATTAAACATTTTTAGCATATCTTATAAAACACATAGCTACATATATAATTACACAGCGACTAGGATGTATGCCTTGACTGGTGCTTTAAAGATGATATATGGTCCAAAGGTTGCTGTTTTACAATCGGTATGTGGAGGATTGACCCCCGTTTTCAAAAGGATACTTCCTCTACCCTCAATGATACACCACCCAGAAATGAATTCAGTCAGACAATGTTCTTTAGTTACTGCGCACAAATAAAAAAATCAAGCTGATGTCCATAGTGGTCACACTGGATATTGGACAACCCCCATTTTGTAAAGAAACCTTCATCTAGAAGTCCCCAATACACCACCAACAAATGGTTTCAACCAGATGAGGCTTTCTTTGGAATATATGCGTGTGTGTGTGTGTGTGTGTGTGTGTGTGTGTGTGTGTGTGTGTGTGTGTGTGTGGGGGGAGAAGATGGCACCTGTGACGGCCATATTGGATAACTCACAACCCTCATTTTCCAAAGTGCCCTTCCTTGAGCCTCCCCAAAACACCATCAAGAAATTATTGTTAGTAACTTTAGATATTGTGTGGAAATGAAAAGCTTACAGACGGAGGATGCCTGAACAAGATTAAAACATAACCACCCCCCACCTTCTAGCTTCTCTTAATTCTGATTATGGTTATCCTGATGAAGTGACTTTGACCCCCACCCCAAAAACAACAATTTCAAACAATTTGTTGCTATGGGAAAGTTAGATATTTTTTTAAAAGGGTCAACATCAAACATCAAAGCCCATTTTTAATTTTGTCAAATTTTGTTTTACTGCCAATTTTCATTCAATCTCACAGGTGTGGAAGCACTGTATCTACCACACCAAAGCCTTGGATCCTGGATGACAACCATCCAGGCAGATGATTATCAATATCACAAATTGCATGTAATCATCTTATCCTATCTTTCCTGTCAGACCTGGATGGTTGGGTTCAGTACGATGGAGACATTCTGAATATTCATCTTGGTATCTGTCTCCCTGGCGATGACATGGTCATGTGTGTGGATTAGCCAGGACAGAAGAAGACGGCTCTCTGGAGACACCTCGGCCAGCAGTCTCTGGAACTCTGTCACCTTCTCTGCCTCCACCTGTCGACCGCACGCGTCTTCGAAGCGTTGGGCCAGATCTCGGCTCACCAAGTTCTCCGGCAGTTCACGCAGGTACTGCTTCAGTAGGCTTGCAACTGTGTGGGGGTCATACTCCTCTAGGCAGGGACACTCCTCTCGGTCATAGGATGCTTTTAGTTCATCCACCTTGGACTTCATACCTAGGAAGATGAGAAGTGGATGTGAGGAAACCTGCTGTGCAGATTTTAGTTTTCTTTTTTCTGCCATTTGATAAATATTTAGGAGATGTTCTGTATACCTGAGACTCGATAGATGCCTTCACACTTCATGCCGTAGTTTTCAACATAGTCCACACATTCTCTGAAAATGGTGGCAGCTGGATGCTATCGTACAGAGCTGTCCTCTTCACAGCTTCAGCCAGAGAGGAGCTCCAAAGACGGCCTAAAGGTCGGGATCTCTACCGGACTGGCTCTACCTCCGTGGTCGGCTTCTTCTTCTTCTTCTTCTCCTTCCACTGTTTCACCACATCAGCAGCTGTTAGGTCCTTTGATTTCTTATCCTTGGCCTTGTCCTCCTTGGGACCTTTCTCCTTCACCTTGAAGTCCTTTTCCTTCTTCTTGGAGAAGCTTGGCTTCTTGAACACATGGATACCCTTGGAGCGCTTCATTTTGGACGGGCTCTCTGCCTCCTCTGCAGAGCTGTCCTCCTGGAAAGCAGCGTAGCCTTCCGCTGATGAAGGTTAAAGAAACATAACAGGAGACAGAAAAAAAAGGGTTAGAATGAAGACAAAAGCTTCCCCTTTTTTCTTATCCTCCTCCTCAACAAAAGTGAATAAAAAGGAAGAGTAGATGCGTGAGCGAGAAGACAGAAGAGGAGGGGAGAATGGGAACTTGGAAAAAGAGAGTCAGACACTGATTTAGCGTAGCTCCCACTGCACCTTACGCCTCGCTTCTGCAGAACAAGCTCCTCGTTTAAAACAATTTCCTCACAGAAAATGGCTACGTCACAGCCATGGGTCTCTCCAAACACATTTACTCCTCTGTCACTACACTGAATTTTTACATCAGAACGATCCCCTTGTATCATGCCTCTGCCT
Organism: Thalassophryne amazonica; assembly: GCF_902500255.1. NCBI lineage: Eukaryota > Metazoa > Chordata > Actinopteri > Batrachoidiformes > Batrachoididae > Thalassophryne > Thalassophryne amazonica. The sequence continues at coordinate 95,056,002 of NC_047114.1, read as the reverse complement.
GAGACACACCTACACTGGGCTCTCTGGGCGTGACCTCAAACTGTCCATCTCTTCCTTTCTCCCACCATACCCTAGCGTAGCAGCCAAATACAGACACGGTGGGGGGTGGGGGGAAATCAGGTCACAAAGTGGACAACAGGACTGACTGCCAATTACTGATAAACATCCCCACAAAAGGAACATTTTCACTGTCGACAGCAACGGCCAACAGGATGGAAAACTAGGAACTCTGACCTTCCTCAACAACTCCTTCTGATGAGGTCTTCAAATAGGGTATTAAATCATTGTCAGTTTTGGATTAATGTCTCCCTTACGAGTCGACAAACTTTTATGCCTTGGTGATGGAGTGCCTGTGGACTAACGCCTGCATGGACTTCCTCATCAAATACAATTCTTTTTGTTATGTTATGTTGTTTTGATTTCCTGTTTCTTCAGCTTGGTAAAAACTTTGTAAAAACCCTGTAACTGTTAGAATGGCCTAAGCAGTGGGTTACCCCTTTGAGTCTGATCTGCTTGAGGTTTCTTCCTCAATATCATGAGAGGGAGTTTTCCTTACCACTGTGTGCTTGCTCTGGGGGATGTAAGGTTAGACCTTAGTCGTGTGAAGGGCCTTGAGACAGCTTTGTGTGATTTGGCACTATATAAAATGAAATCCATTGAAATTGAAACTTGACTTGTACAAACCTAAAATTTTTGTTCTAGAAACCTTGCCCCCCCCAACACACACACACACACACACACACACACACACACACACCACACACACACACACCACACACACACACACACACACACACACCCTCCATTCTTAAATGTAAGGCCTTTTTATGCTTCTGCTGCTCCATAACTCCATGGCCATGCAATCACTTTGACGCAGTCATGAAGCTTTCGAAGTTCTCCATCAGCATTGGGGGATATCCCAATACAAGTCACCACGGAGAACATTTTTTTTGTGAAGACTGGCCTACTATCCCATGATGTCTATGGACATGAAGGTCACCAACTGTACCAGAAAAATGAGATTCCAGAAATGACGTAGTTAGCTGCTCAATCACCGTCCATCTCGACATGTAGTTACAGGTTTTGGGAGGCACACATCACGCTACAGAGATGGGCTCAGAGAGGGTTCACAACAACACAGAGGATTCTGTGTGGCTACGGAGTTGTGGATATAGAGTAACATAAACTGGGCTTAAGAAGGCAACAGTTGTACATGAAGGTCAAGGTAACTTTATTTGTTCCCAAAGGTAGATTTGGCTTACAGCGAAGTAACATGACTTTCTCCACACACACAGATAACACTTAAACAGTAAGTCCCTTCAGCTGCTCCCTTGTTTGCACTCGGGGTCGCCACAGCAAATCCTAGGTGGATCTGCATGCCCTTCCTGACGCAACTCCACATTACATGGAGAAATGTGGCAGGGGTGGGATTTGAACCCAGAGCCTTCTGCACTGAAACCAAGCGCATTAACCACTTGGCCACCACCCCTGCACACACAGATAAGACTTAAAACACGCTAAAAAACAGTGACAACAGCGCTTCATCCTAAACGACAGGGATCAGTGCAAGAAAGTAAAAGACAAAGAAAAACCATCCTAGCAGATAAAAAAAAAAAAACAGGATAAAAATAAACAAATAAAAGCTATACAAAGAGCTGTACTAAAAGAGTGAATTCCATAAAATACTTGGTAGGTTTTGTTGATCACTATTCGCTGTTTTGCAGTTGTGAATCACGCGCCGTTTGGCGGTCTGTGACTTACTTGAGAGGTCGGGTTCAGCAGAGTTGTGGTTCAGGGCATAATGTAAACAAACCGCGTAAAGTCTGGACAACAAGACAACATCGGGGCACAGCAGAAGTTCATCACAGGAGCTACACCTCCTCTAGATAACCCTCTCATCTTGGGAGAATGTGTCATCATATTAATCGCTCGTGAACTCGCTGAATCGGTGCCATCTACATCCACGCTAGCCATTGTTTACATGGCTTTGAAACACCGGAACTCTGCTGGCGCTGCGGTGCATTCTGGGAAGCGCAGGGATATTATGGGAAATGTTAAAGTACTGAATGATGGCTGCAGGAACAAAGCTGTCATTATATTGCTTCGTCTTACAGACTGGCAATTTGTATCTGCTGCCTGATGCAAAAAGCTGAAGCTCAGCATGAAGTGGACTTCAAAATAAGACCAGTCATCCTCTGTAACTGTCTGGTATATTGGGATTCTGGGTTAAGCAGTGGTTCTCCAACCATCCTACTGGACCACCTCATAATTTGATTCAGAGAACCTTTATTAATAAGCGTAAGGTTGCTGAACCAAGACACTGAGCTAAAAGATAAAACTGATTCAATAAATGAGAGATAAAAAGGGTTGAGTGTTTTTGATGGCAATGTCGAAAAGGACGACTGCCTCAAACAGTTCAAACGCCGATTCCCCTCTTATATACAGCCTTGCAGTTTGCCTCAAAAGTTAGTTTGATTGTTCTAAAATATTTAAAATATTTATATTTTTCCACATACTCCACTGTCTGACTGTTCATAAGATGAGTGGGTTCCTGAGACCCAGGGAGTCTTCTAAAGTCAATGCACGTCTTTTGTGTCAGAAGTGTTCATCTGAAGAAAGGGCTGATCACACCACTCAACAAAGTCCTGCGTGACTGGCAGTGGTGGGCACAGTTCAGCTAATGTTTTTGCTAGCAGATTAGCTTTTCAGTTAAGTTTTAAAACCATCATCGGACCAATTACCTTCCGATAAATTTAATTCTGATAACTTTCAGTCCAATAACATTTTTTTGCTGGTAAAGTGAGGAAAGTTTAACAGTCAAAAACATTTGTAAACTCTAAAATCAAACATTTTAGTCCGCCTGTTGTGTATTTGTGGCAGACTGGCTGCCTGTCGCTTGCTGATGACATCATCATTAAGCACAAGACATGATTGGCCAGTCGACGCAGGGAGCATTGTGAGTAGTGTAGTTCAGGTTCACCTCGGACGTTACAGTTACCGTCCGCTCGACACAAACAAAATGGACTAATTTTAACATTATTTTATTTCTTTGTGGCTGACGGGATAATTTAATCACCAAAACTCGGTGGGGGAGTGGAAAGCTCATGGCGCAGCTGTGTGTACAGAGGGACTTTTCTTCACCGATTAGACATTGTTTTGGATTAAAAAAAAAGGGATGCTTTATTTCTTCAGATGAATCCCACTGAAACTAACAGGTAAGAATTTATATTTACTAACATGTCTTTTACTCTTCCAATCAATGCATTAATGGACGTGTTTCGGTTGTTTAAGTCGCAGGGTTCAAAATGTGTGAAAAAACAGCAGCTTTTTAGTTTGTGTATATAATACCCAGATAAACTGTGACTTCTAATACTGTGTTTTTACTGCTTTTGAAAGATCATGACAGTGTTTGGGGTTTTGTTTTGTTTTTTATTCATTCATTCATTTTTTGTGTGTTCTTATGTGTTTGTGATCCTTGAATTTACCCAGCAGCGAAAAGCGAAAGTGAAACTGGTTTATCAGAACCCGACAGTGTAATCTGATGTGGCTGTGTCCGAATCAATACTAAAAATTATCAGTTAACTGTAATAAACACACATTTTTTTAGCGGTTTATCGGTTTAGCGTCATAAAAAATAACTTTTCAGTTATTGGATTAATGGTTATCAAAGCTAACTTTTTGGTTAGCTGCGCCCACCACTGGTGACTGGGACATGACTTGTTTCCTTCTCATGAAGCATCTGCATACTTTAAAATAACGAAGTGGCTACGGATACGTACATCCGTATCTTCTGCGGGACTGCTAAAGGTACGGCCCGAGGTTCACTGAGTGGATGTATGTGACACCGGTGGGAAATACACACGTGGAACAAGAAGTGAAGCTCTTAACAGACACAGAATATTGTATGTCCACTAATGCTTCAGTTGAACTGTGCTGTTTCTTTTTTCTCCCTTGTTTCAGAAGCCGTAACTGGCAACTGTCTTCTAGTGTTAGCAGAGGTTAGCCTGTAAGCTCACCGTCGTGCTGATAATCATTCGAATACATTTAAGGAAGCTGCTGTAAATGAAGAAATTCATCAAAATATCGACATAAGTTGCAAATGTGTTTTGCTTCTTTCATCATCCATCCACCTCAAGTTCCAAGCGCTGTTTTCTAAGCGAGGTGGAAAGAATTGTATGTGACACCGGACCTTTAGCCGCATATGGTACGGGTACAGACATATTTGCGCATTCTGATTGGTCGATAAGACACCCTCTGTATCTTTAGAACGGTCTCTGTAGATACAGGTCTGTACCCGTAGCCACGGCCTTAAAATAAATCCGTTTTCCCTGCTGCTGCAACACATGTTCATATAAAGAATGAACAACAGAGTGGACAACACGCAACCCTGAAGGGAGTCAGTGGACCAACAGACCTGATCAGACAATGTTCCACTGACTCTCACTCTGTGTCCTGTTAGTTAACAAATTTAAAATCCAGCGCACCAAGTTATTGCTTAAAACAAATTGCTCTAAAGGTCTCTCTGTTAAAATGTGGGGTTGAATTGTATTAAAAGCAAAACACAACAACAACAAAAAAAATCAATAACTAAAAGCAGAGCACGGGTTCCTTTCCCTTCTAAATGTTTCATCAAATTGACTGTGGCATCGTCAACCCCTCTATGTGGCCAATAAGCAAACTGCAAACAATCAAAATCAGGCTCGGTTATCTTTAAGATTCCAGACCTGTTCATGTAGATCCATAAATCGAGCCAAAGTTCACCCAATCAACATTGAATTATGCCACCTAGTTATTCAAAAGCTTTTACAAATGATTCCATTAATTTCTGGAACTTCCATACACTTTTAAGGGGGACATTCATGTTTCTGTGTGTATACTGGTGACACAATTAAATTGGGACATTGGGAAATCTCACTTGTAATTATTATTTTCAAAAGCTTAATATGGAAGTAAAGTAGATTTTACAACTCACTTAACATACACATTATTTAGTAAAATGCAATATTGACAGTTTGGAAAAAATACAGTTTGAACGTTTTTAGCCAGGGTGTATGTAAACATACCTCCAACAAGAGTATGAATAAGTTGTTGTGATGTTATTAAGGCATATTTGGGTGTGGAAATGTATCACAATCTCTTACTCCTTTTCTCCTTCTTCTTGAACTTGTTCTTCTTCTTGCTGTGCTCTTTGTCATCGTCTGAGGCGTAGGCGTCGGGAGCCTCATGGTGATGGCCGTCGTGTGGCGGTGACGGCTCTCCGGTGCGGTACAACCCAGGGAACTTTGTGGGACTGATCTCTTCGGAGCTGGGGGTGCGGGCCGCGCTCCCCGAGTGCTCGGCCCTGCGCTGCTCTGCAGGGCTGTTTGTGGGGGGCAGGAAGCATTCAGTCATGGCTGCTGCAGTTCTGACTGGCGGCACATCACAGCTCCATCACACCTGCAGACGACAGAAATAAAAGACCGAAACAGCACTCAATGTCAGACTACAAACTCGATCTAAATCAATCAAGCATACTTTGGTTTCATTCTTCAACATAAATCATGCTGGTGCACACAGATGGTGATTAGCCCCCCCAAAAAAACTCATTTTCATAAAAAAATATGAAATGACTACATCTCTTGTCATTTGCATCGGAATGAATTTACTGCACTGCTTGTCAAGTGTTTCGTTTTTTGCGATGCATCGTGCCAGATGCCTTCAATATTTTGTCCATTTTAAATTTGTTTTATTTTTGCTCGAATGACAGCATCTCATAATACCTCACTCGATATTCAGTGGCCATCTCATCTGTGAAATTTTACACTAATTCATATAAAACATCAACTTTTATCAGAAATTTTTTCGCTCTAAACTTGAACATGGTCTGACCGCAGACAACGACAACAAATGAACACAAATGCAGGATCGATAGACTTTTGCTTTTAGGTTCATGATTCCAAAGAAAAATGTAAAATATCCAATTTCGTTTATCCTTTTAAAGTTCCTGATAGGAAAAATGTGTTTGCTCACTTCAGCAGGCAGCCTCGCTGTTTCCTCTGTTCAACACACACAGCAGGCTGAGGGGTGTGGCCACGCCTCCTGCACAGATCATCAAAATGGAGTGACACAGTCTGTGGAAATGAGATGAAATTCCAGTGACTTATAGAAACAAATTCATACATGTGTATAAAAATACTCTGCAGTCGAGAAAAAAAAACCTCCGGCGGAGCTTTTCTAGCATCCCTGTGGAAATTGGGGGCACTGAACCAGAATGGGCAATGTTCAAAGCTTCCATTGCTGAAGCTGTAGCAGGGAGCTGTGGCCTGAAGGTCTTAGGTGCCTCAAGGGGCGGCAACCCTCAAACACCGTGGTGGACACCGATGGTCAGGGAAGCCGTCTGAGTGAAGAAGGAGTCCTTCTGGGATATGTTATTTCAGAGGACTCTGGAGGCAGTTGCAGGGTACTAACAGTCCCGAAGAGCAGCGACCTTTGCTGTGGGGGAGACAAAGCAGTAGGTGTGGCAGGAGTTCGGAGCAACCATGGAGAAGGACTTTCGGCTGGTGCTTCTGGTGGACCATGAGGTACCTCAGGAGGGGAAAACGGGGAATGAGGCTGGGATGAGGATCAGCACCCCTAAATCTGAGGCCATGGTTCTCAACAGGAAACAGATGGATTGCCTACTCTGGGTAGGGAAGACAACCTTGCCCCAAGTGAAGTAGTTCAAGTTCCTCGGGGTCTTGTTCACGAGTGAGGGGACAATGGAGCACGAGACTGGCATGGAGAATCGGTACAGCAGGGGTTGCGCTGCATTCGCGCTACCGTACCGTAGATGAGATGAGATCAGAAAAAAAACATCAAGGCATTATCGGTTATACTTTCAGAGATATGGCCTTCAAGTTGGCAAGAAAACTGGTGTCTTTAAAAAAAAAAAAGTGCTACACCTCCTTTTTTGAGCCTTCTGTTTGGAAAACTATTTGCAGTATAAACCTAATATTTTGGATTTTTCATATTAGGTCCATAGTCTACAAAATATGCAAAAATATTTCATCTGAGACCAAACCCTGGGAGCCACTGAAAAAGTTTTTGTTAAAATTGAAAAATCTACCACTGCCATTTGAGGAACATGTGATTAAAAAAGTGAAGTTCTGGCCAGAGCAGGAGTAATAATCACATTTTTTCTGTTTTCAAGTAGCGTCCCCTGGTGGCTAAGGTACGAATCAGACTGGCTTACTGGTGAGGCCAGTGTGTCTGCCAACCATGATAATGGTAACACATCTGCAAATAAAGTTAGCGGTGAGCAAAGAAAAAGCTTAGCGATGGACGGACAGCCAGACAAACAGACATCACAATGGCATGATGTCTACAGGGGTGTACAAAAATAAATAAAGTGTCAACAGCTGGGTCAACTACCATCTTTATGCAGACTGTTCTACAGTACGCACAACAGGGCTGCAATAATAATAATAATAATAAGAAGAAGAACAACAACAACGTATCTGTTCTGTATACAACTGTCTGTAAAAAATTTCAATGAATGAGGCCTATTAACATTTCTGGAAACATGTCTAAAACTTACTTATTTTGTATTGCTTTTTTAAAAACTCATACGAGTAGCATAAAATTGAACAAAAAATAAATACCTATTTGAGGAGCTAAAACCAGTGAAAGGCTGGTGCTGATTTTTTTTTTTTTTTTTTTTTTGGACAAAATAATTAATTGACTATCAAAATATTAGATGACTGCTATGCTGTTAACCACTAACATGATTAATAGTAATTAGTGAATTATAATGTCAATTACACAACGACAGAGTCTGTTTTCAATCAAGACTGACAAATAAAACAACTTCAGCCTTTTTATTTGTATTTGCCTCCAAACGTTTGTGCAGTTTGATGATAATTTCATGAACACAATAACTGCACCAGTAATATCCCCCCACCAGATGGGGCTCTACTGTACCACCAATCACATCTCTTTTCTACTCTTAATATTCACCTTTGTTTTTAAGACTGCTCTGAATTAATTAAGATCAGTCCTTTTATAGCAGTGCTTCTCCTATCACCAATTTCCACAAACAAAATTTAGGCTAAAACACTTTTTCAGCACGTGATTGGTGACTGCAACAGGATAACAATGTCTGTTTACCAAACCAAGCTGACAAACTCATCTCAAACCACAACATACTTGGCTATTTATTGCCTACGTCGTTTACTGTGAAAATACTGGACCCAAATTAACTCCTGAGGCAGTAATGTGAGCTCCCTGCTGGAGTGCAGTACATTTTAAAAAATATAATCTCCAACAAATAATGAAATGTTCAGTTTATTAAATAGTGAAACCACTGAAGCCAATGTGATGTTACCAAATTGCTTTTGCTGAGCCAACAGCTGAGAAACATTACAGTCATGAAGCTGTGAAACAGAGGAAAACACCAATACAGAGAAAACAGAAACAAACAATGTAATTTTATCTTGATAAGTGACTGAAATAGTAATAAATAGGCCTAAATAAATAATCATGAGAATAGTTGTTTGGGCAACTCAGGTAGCAGATGGGTCATTCCATGTCAATTCAACGAGGGCCTCATGCACTTTGTCTCAGATTTTCTTCAAATTTTAATCAAATATTTCCAGACTATTCAGAACAACAAATTTGAAGTTTGAGGCCTGTAGGCCAAGTAGTTTCTGAGATATGACCAATTTAGTGTGCATGGGGTCTGCAGGTTTTTTTTAGGCAAAATTCATGGCCATCATTTCTGGAGCCATGTTCAAGATAGAATATCTCAGCAAATAATCGACTTAGAGGCCGAAATTTTCTGTGGCGGTTGTCATGGACACCCAGACTTGGACTATAGTCAAACAACAGACATTGACACTAAACTGTGAAGTTTATGTATGCTCAAACTATGGAAAATATTACACTGACTATTGCGAGCATCCATGTTTGAGACACTGAAGCATACCATTACACTCAAAGAAGCCTCTCCATTTCTTGGCTCCTTAATGCCAACTATACTGGCTATGAAATATGTAAATTTGGCATATCTGTGGTAAACAGTTATTGTGGGAGAAACCTCTGAACTCTGAAAAAAAAAAACATTTTGTGGTCAAATTTTATTAGAAGAAAAGCTCATGTGGGCAGTAAATAAAACTCTTCAAACTGATTCCATTTTGAAGGTATTGATATCTACCTTATGTGTTATAAATATGGCCTTCTTTATGAAACTCCTTCCTGGTTAATTTAAACATCCAATTATGGCTAATTTGCGCACTCGCAAATGTATTTTGAGTGCTGAAATTACTATTTCATTTTAATTGTGTGCACACACTGCATTCATATGATTCATGGCACACCCCAGAATGCTTGCACATAGATCTGCCAGGGGGATTCCCCAAGGTTTCCACAGTTACTAGGCTTATATCCACCTGCATGATGAGTGTGATGATGTGTGATGTGCCTGTTCTGCAAAGCAGATGTTCTCTTGTTGCATCATCTACGTCTGTGATGGGCTTGACCCCTTGTTTCCTACAAGAAACCATGAAATTGAAAAGTGTTATTCCAAAGCATTACATGACTCTGACAAGACTGATCAATACCAATAGAAGAACTGCATTCAGTGTTTATTGGTCTGTTTAAAGAAATTTGAAATGTAGATCATCAAAATATTCACCCGTAGAAAGAAGTGCGATGACATTCACTTTCATCAGACCAAAAAGAACAGGGAGGAAGATGTGCAGCCATTCTTACTCCAACCAGACTGACAGCAGCAGCTTTGAACATGTCCAGACATGCAGTACCCCATTCATGCATACCCCTGCATTGCTCATCATGCAGGTGGATATAAGCCTAGTAACCGTGGAAACCTTGGGGAATCCCCCTGGCAGATATATGTGCAAGCATTCTGGGGTGTGCCATGAATCATATGAATGCAGTGTGTGCACACAATTAAAATTAAATTGTCATTTCAGCACTCGAAATACATTCGCAAGTGCACAAATTAGCCATAATTGGATGCTTAAATTAACCAGGAAGGAGTTTCATAAAGAAGGCCATATTTATAACACATAAAGTAGATATCAATACCTTCAAAATGGAATCAGTTTGAAGAGTTTTATTTACTGCCCACATGAGCTTTTCTTCTAATAAAATTTGACCACAAAATGCTTTTTTCAGATTTCAGAGGTTTCTCCCACAATAACTGTTCACCACAGATATGCCAAATTTACATATTTCATAGCCAGTATAGCTGGCATTAAGGAGCCAAGAAATGGAAAGGCTTCTTTGAGTGTAATGGTATGCTTCAGTGTCTCAAACATGGATGCTTGCAATAGTCAATGTAATATTTTCCATAGTTTGAGCATACATAAACTTCACAGTTTAGTGTCAATGTCTGTTGTTTGACTATAGTCCAAGTCTGGGTGTCCATGACAACTGCCACAGAAAATTTCAGGCCTCTAAGTCCATTATTTGCTGAGATATTCTACCTTGAACATGGCTCCAGAAATGACGGAAATAATTTTTGCCTAAGTAAAAAAAACAAAACAAAAAAAAAACGGTAGACCCCATGGACACTAAATTGGCCATATCTCAGAAACTACTTGGCCTACAAGCCTCAAACTTCAGATTTGTTGTTCTGAATAGTCTGGGAATATTTGACTAAAATTTAAAGAAAATCTGAGACAAAGTGGGTGAGGCCCCTCAAATATTCTTTGAATTGACATGGAATGACCCAGGTAATACAGACCAATACACAATAATAAATTCATTAAACAAAAAATTTTAGAGAGTTGCTAATCGCATGCTTAATTTTTGAAAATCTGGTAACTCTGGTTTATTGGAGGTGGCAATTTTTTTCAGGACTGTAAAAGACCACCTACAGGCTATTTTTACATGACTTGCTGTCACCTGTGGGCATCTCCAGAGTTCCCAACTTGCAATTTTTTCCTTGTTGAAAATTTGGCAACAGAACATGAAGTTGTTGTCGGGTTAGGATTCTGGATTAATGTGCTGAACTCGATTATCCGTGTATGCATGGCAACAGGCCTTAAGTGTTCTCATCCAGTGTTAATTTTGACAGCATATTTATGGTTTAGCTTTAGTCACAGTATTGACTAAAATGTCATTTAGTTGTGGTCCTAATTTAGTCATCTGGAATGTTGCAGTTTTAGTCTAGTTTTAGTTAAATGTCATTACTGAGTGATGAAATAATGAGACATATGAAAGAATATAAATATTTTTCAAATTGTGGATTTTTTGCAGGTACGCCTGCAATTTTACAGCTAACAGAAACTTTGGATGAATGGACAGAAGCAATAGATGAGGGGAAATATATATTTAAATAAGCAAAAGGCATCCAACACTGTACACCACTATAGGCTGGCAAATAAATTGAGAGGTTATAGAATCAAAAGAAATACCTTAGACTGACTTTAAGGATGTGCTGCACAATATATTTTAATATGCAAAATTAAATACAGAAGTCTTTAAGAAGGTAAAAGTGACTAATGGAATGTCACAAGGATCGGTCCACTCTTATTCGCAACTTATATAAAATGACCTACTAGAAGCTGTGGAATCAAAATTATATATGTTTGCAGATGACAATAAATTATATCACTTCAAAAAAAAGTGGTAGATTAAATGAAGAAAACAATAATCCAAAGGATTAGGATAAAATCCATCAGTGATCAGAAGCTTGGTTCATTTTAACAAATGTAAAGAGTTATTAAGGAAAAAGAATTGAAGTAACAGTACCCAGTAAATAGCTCTAAAAAGGAAATAATCAGAAAGTAAATGGAGGTGAAGACAGAAAGGTTGAACAAAGAAAAAACTTAGAAATTATTTTTGATTATCTTTAATAAATCCAAATCTAAAATCTTGAAAAGGTATCATGGACAAGTGATAAAATCTCCATCATACATAAGAGATATCGAACACATCGTCTGCCAATAAAGCAAGACAGGCTTGTTGGCAACGTATTACTGATCGGGTAAATGCGTACGTACAATTCAATTGTTCCCCAAATCTGTTACAGATGATTAACCTATGGATTGTCTAATATGTGTAAAAAATGACCTCCTTTCATTAATTACGCCCAGATGAAACACGATTCAGAAGTGGGCATAGGCCTACTAATAAATGTTAGGTTAATTTAATGTTTCCTAAATAGGCTACCTTGACTGTATGATTGCTATTCCTAATCCTGTCAATATTTCAGATGCAATAGCAGTGCCAAACGCACCTGGCAGCAGGTGAAGATGAAATATAAAAACATCCTTCAGAACGGTAGGTTTATATTCATAGCTTGATAAGCCCCACTTCGCATAATTAATGGACATGCATTAGACCTATTTTGATATTAGTAATTACCCGCGATTGCATAAAACCCTTCTTTGATTTGCATTGCGGATAAATGGCAAGGGAAAGCGACAAATGCATCCAACAGTTTAGATAGAGCAAGTACTACCTTGCGAATCATACAACATACAGTATTCTTGCTCAGATGTTCAGCATCACCGATGGAATACATAAATTGTCCACTGGCAAAATAGGCACAAGGCACATTATCTGCTCGATCGTCGGGGCATTGCTACACTGTAAAAATGACTTTTTTGTACAGGAAAACGCTGGCAGTTGTGGTTACCAGGGAATTCCTGTAAAACATACAGCAGCACAGTAGATAACATTACAGACATAATATGTATATGGATTTACAGTGAATGAACCACGGCTGACTCACATTAAAAGAACTGTTAAATCTACAAACAAGAGCTCTCTTTTTTTGTACATTTAACTGCTGTATTTTTTACAGGAATTCCCTGGTGACCATAGCTGCCAGTGTTTTCCTGTAAAAACAGTCTTTTTTTACAGTGTACGATGGGTGATGTTACAGACTTCTGGCCCGATCAGCTGACAAAGATAACGAATTCCCTCGGCTGAGAATCTATATATTTCATAGAGAATATCGTCCGGGTATGTCAGCGGATTCCGGCGGTCTTTAAATGCCCTCGCCCTGCGAAGAGAGCCCCTCACAATTTGTGCCCCAATATCAAACAGATCATCCAGGTAGGCCGGCATTGTCTTCGGAGTGATTGAAGGTGGATGGACGGTACTTACAAAGGGAGTGGTTCAGCGAAAACCACAAGCTAACCGAGAACATAACCTGCTCGGAGCAGGTTTGGCACACAGCATAAATTGCCATGGCAGCATACCTCGATCAAAAACTATCCACCTTTCGTAGTACGGGTTAACCGGGAAGTTACTCCACACGTCATCAACTTACTCCCGAAGTTACCCTGATAAACCAGTAACCCCGCTTCGTAGTACAGGCCCCTTGTCCCGCACTGCTTAGCTTCTGAGATCTGACGGGATCAGGCTTACACAGAGCAGATCGGCTGCAAAAATAAACATACACTATAATGCTTGAATTTTGGTAGAAACTAACTTTTGTCAATTCTGTGAAATTTGAAAGGCTGCACAGCTTTAACTTCTAAAATTTTAAATCAACTAAATCTACAGGTGATTTAAAACTAGACTAAATCTAAAACATTCTGATGATTAAATTATGACTAAAACAAAATGATATTTTAGTCAAGACTATGACTAAAACTAAACTGTAATATGATGTCATAATTAGCACTGTTGTTTTGCAATGAAAACGTTCTAAATTAAAATTCTCGAGACGCGCATGCGCGACTGGAACCACATAAAAACAGATACTGCCCTCATAATTTTCTGTCCTTTAACCCACAATCACTGAGAAGAATTATTCCAAAAGTTAATGCAGTTTGTCAGATATAAATCACCACAATGATTTAAGCTTTCGTGGACAGTGTGACACCAAAACTGACATCTTTAATCTTCCCGGGCAGTCAATCCCCACTATTTTTTGCGTTCTCTCTGGATGATTACCAACGGCCACATATTCTCATGTGTGTGTGGAAACATACTGTTTTGTGTTGAGAAATACTTCATTAGACACAGGAAAGTAAAGGATCTGCTCTGAATGGACGGGCCCATTATGCTAACGTTAGTTCAGCTAGCTGACTAGCAAGCCTGTGGGACAGGAGTAAAGATCGTATTTTGTAGAACCAAAGCCAACGTGAACTGCAAAGCGAGCAAAATGTGCTGAACTATGCTCTGCTAAAGTTACGCTACCGCTCAACTACAAAAACACATGAAACAAACAACTTTACCAAGTGAAGCTCTGTTCGATCTGAGTGAAGCTTCCGCCTGTCGCCAGACCAAATAAACCCAACTGCGTCTGCGCAGTAACACGAATGCATCATGGGAAATGTAGTACGCAAAACAGAATTTAAACTACAAATTTTATGCAGCAGTTAAGCCTGGCAAGTATATGAAAATTTATATTTACATTTATTACATTCCAAAAAAAAAAAAAAAAAAAAAAAGAAATTACGTGTATAAGGACAACCTGTCCCTGTATTAAATTTGTACCCAGTTGAACTGATTTAGAACAACAACGACAAGTTGAAAAAAGTAATTTTAAACCTGCAACATTTTAGCTCCATAGATGCTTTCTCAGGTAAAACAATTTTGAATTAGTGAAGAGATTTTAATCTACACTAGACATTTTCTGGTGTGTAAGTATGTAATAATGAATTTATTTGTATGACATTTCAAAGTGCTTTATAACAGGAACCACTGAAAGAAACAGAAAAGCAAAAAATGAAAGCATTGATTTAAAAAAAATGAATAGTACATTAAATGTTTGAAAAAAAATGAAGAAAATACACACCCAGGATATTACTTTTTCACAAACCCTTTCAAATTTGGAATAATCCATCAATAATTATTCAAAATGCCCAGTTGCAAGACACAGATCAAGAGTGAAATTATACATTTAACAGATTTTATATAAACCATTACTCACTACTTTCATTTCATGAAGTGAAGAAGCAATATAAATTGAGACATTTTTTAATATATATATATATAATGGTGACATATATAAGGGCTTTGATCCATCAATATATATATATATATATATATATATATATATATATATATATATATATATATATATATATATATATATATATATATATTGATGGATCACTCAACAAAAATATAAATGCAACACTTTTGGTTTTGCTCCCATTTTGTATGAGATGAACTCAAAGATCTAAAACTTTTTCCACATACACAATATCACCATTTCCCTCAAATATTGTTCACAAACCAGTCTAAATCTGTGATAGTGAGCACTTCTCCTTTGTTGAGATAATCCATCCCATCTCACAGGTGTGCCATACCAAGATGCTGATTAGACACCATGATTAGTGCACAGGTGTGCCTTAGACTGTCCACAATAAAAGGCCACTCTGAAAGGTGCAGTTTTATCACACAGCACAATGCCACAGATGTCACAAGATTTGAGGGAGTGTGCAATTGGCATGCTGACAGAAGCAATGTCAACCAGAGCTGTTGCTCGTGTATTGAATGTTCATTTCTCTACCATAAGTCGTCTCCAAAGGCGTTTCAGAGAATTTGGCAGTACATCCAACCAGCCTCACAACCGCAGACCACGTGTAACCACACCAGCCCAGGACCTTCACATCCAGCATGTTCACCTCCAAGATCGTCTGAGACCAGCCACTCGGACAGCTGCTGAAACAATCGGTTTGCATAACCAAAGAATTTCTGCACAAACTGTCAGAAACCGTCTCAGGGAAGCTCATCTGCATGCTCGTCGTCCTCATCGGGGTCTCGACCTGACTCCAGTTCGTTGTCGTAACCGACTTGAGCGGGCAAATGCTCACATTCGCTGGCGTTTGGCACGTTGGAGAGGTGTTCTCTTCACGGATGATGCGAAGGAGATGTGTTGCACTGCATGAGGCAAATGGTGGTCACACTAGATACTGACTGGTATCCCCCCCCAATAAAACAAAACTGCACCTTTCAGAGTGGCCTTTTATTGTGGGCAGTCTAAGGCACACCTGTGCACTAATCATGGTGTCTAATCAGCATCTTGGTATGGCACACCTGTGAGGTGGGATGGATTATCTCAGCAAAGGAGAAGTGCTCACTATCACAGATTTAGACTGGTTTGTGAACAATATTTGAGGGAAATGGTGATATTGTGTATGTGGAAAAAGTTTTAGATCTTTGAGTTCATCTCATACAAAATGGGAGCAAAACCAAAAGTGTTGCGTTTATATTTTTGTTGAGTATATATATATATATATATATATATATATATATATATATATATATATATACGAGGGCTGTCCGTAAAGTATAGGTCCTTTTTATTTTTTTCAAAAACTATATGGATTTCATTCATATGTTTTTACGTCAGACATGCTTGCACCCTCGTGTGCATGCGTGAGTTTTTCCACGCCTGTCAGTGACGTCATTCGCCTGTGAGCACTCCTTGTGGGAGGAGTCGTCCAGCCCCTCGTCGGAATTCCTTTGTCTGAGAAGTTGCTGAGAGACTGGCGCTTTGTTTGATCAAAATTTTTTCTAAACCTGTGAGACACATCGAAGTGGACACGGTTCGAAAAATTAAGCTGGTTTTCAGTGAAAATTTTAACGGCTGATGAGAGATTTTGAGGTGATTCTGTCGCTTTAAGGACTTTTCACGGTGCGAGACGTCTCGCAGCGCTCTCAGGCAGCGTCATCAGCCTGTTTCAAGCTTAAAACCTCCACATTTCAGGCTCTATTGATCCAGGACGTCTTGAGAGAACAGAGAAGTTTCAGAAGAAGTCGGTTTCAGCATTTTATCCGGATATTCCACTGTTAAAGGAGATTTTTTTAATGAAAGACGTGCGGACGGGTCCGCGCGTCGGGACGCAGCCGACGCGGCGCGGCGGCACAGGAAAAACACCTCCGTGTTGATAACCATTTGTTAAAATCCAGTTGGCTTTTGATGGCTTTCAGTGGAGTGAGTATATGAGAAATTGTTTATCAGCTGGAGATGTTCCAACTTGTCCTCAAGGCTTCCAACAGAGGTGTTTTTCCTGTGGCGGAGCGTCGCGGCGGCTGCGAGCCGACGCTGCAATCCGCCCGCACGTCTTTCATTAAAAAAATCTTCTTTAACAGTGGAATATCCGGATAAAATGCTGAAACCGACTTCTTCTGAAACTTCTCTGTTCTCTCACGACGTCCTGGATCAATAAAGCCTGAAATGTGGAGGTTTTAAGCTTGAAACAGGCTGATGATGCTGCCTGAGAGCGCAGCGCGACGTCTCGCACCATGAAAAGTCCTTAAAGCGACAGAATCACCTCAAAATCTCTCATCAGCTGTTAAAATTTTCACTGAAGACCAGCTTAATTTTTCGAACCATGTCCACTTCGATGTGTCTCACAGGTTTAGAAAAAATTTTGATCAAACAAAGCGCCAGTCTCTCAGCAACTTCTCAGACAAAGGAATTCCGACGAGGGGCTGGACGACTCCTCCCACAAGGAGTGCTCACAGGCGAATGACGTCACCGACAGGCGTGGAAAAACTCACGCATGCGCACGAGGGTTCAAGCATGTCTAACGTAAAAACATATGAATGAAATCCATATAGTTTTTGAAAAAAATAAAAAGGACCTATACTTTACGGACAGCCCTCGTATATATATATATATATATATATATATATATATATATATATATATATATATATATATATATATATATATATATATATATATATTGATGGATCAAAGCCCTAAAATGGAATAGTTGACACCATTTGTTATGCTTATTTATCAAGTTATGTGGTGACAAATGTCATATAGTATTCAGTGGTCATCAACTTCATTTGAACTTTACTTTGGAGACCAAGGATTCAACATTGTCAAAACTATTCCATTTATGAATCTTATTTCCTCAACCAATAAGTTGCATCAATTTAAAAACTTTAACTTTGACCCTTGCACAAAGGGAAATTGTCTTTTGTCACCATTTTTGGTGTTTTTACCCCGTAACTCCATAGCATTTAGTCATAGATAGTCCAAACTATACCTTTTTGGAATCTTTATTATCAGTCAAATAATATGGTATAGTTTTCAATATAACTGGAGAAGTTTTAATTTTTGGCCCCATGTAATCCTTTATTGACATCTACCTGACTACAGTGAACACCCTGGGTTGGATGCCATACGTTTTTGTGAAGGTCATGGTACAGTGAGGCTGGATTGTAAATGTAAGTAGTACTGATAAAGTCAAATTTGACTACTGGCTCATGGATGACTCGTGTCGACCACAGATCTTTCACAAGACAAACCGGCAATGGATGAAGAAAACAAGTAGTGCATTTAGCACCTATCACAATTTTCAGATAAATTTTGTAGAGAAGTCATGTCAAATTCAGACAGTAATGGTCTTGAGTCCCTCTTTTATAATACTAAAATGTTTCCTAATATGGGTAAGAATCCAACAATGCGTAAGCACCATCTGTAAGGTAAATTAGTCACAACGAGATGTGATGCTCACCATCAGTCCTCAGGTCCCTCAGCTAAAGTGGCAAAATGAAGTCACAATTCAATATCATTAAAAGACAAACAAGGTCTCATTGTTTGCACATTCATCTGTGCAAACTGCTGTTGCTTGCCAACCGGAGAGAACACTGGCGAGACAGAACACGCTGCCACCGGCATTACAAAGAGCGACTGTGTGTCTGAGGTTGGCATCGGTAAATGTTCTGTTTTCCCCACTTGCAGTGCTGGAACACCTGTGGACCAGAATGGTATAATAATAACTTTGTTTTCCCAGGAAACGATGTGCTGCTTCCTGCAATAAAGCAGGAGACAAGCAACCGGAAAGACAAACATTGACTATTGCACTCGTACCATCCACCTTTGACAAAATACTGCAAAGTTAACACTCATGTCATCAAATATTTCTTTATTTGGCACAAGATTAGGATTTATATTTGTAAAAAAGTACATTATTTACATACACCCCTAGTAAAAAAAAAACCACTATTAAAAACATATCTAAATATACAGCGGGGGGGGGGGGGGGGCTGCAGAGTAACAGAACTGGCAGGGAACAGAGGGGTGGAGGTTTTATTTTACAAGGTAACTGAGGAATGCAGACACGTAACTGGTTCATCCGCTCGCAGTCCTCTGCTAAGGTCCAAACATTTGGTACCAACATGCTCCTGCATTTCAGAAAAGGCAATTCATGCACTTCACAGCCTTGCTGCCGTAGTCCAGGCACTCGGGTCCGATGCACTGGCAGCAAGCGTTGTGGAACCAGCGGTACTTGGACCCTCCCATTGACTCGCAGTATAGTTTGCACTGACGGATAGACACGCAGTCATCAAAGTAGACCACCGTGCACATGTTTTCTGAAATAAAAAAGGCACGAGTAAACGTCAGACAGGAGTCACAAAGCCAGTAAACAAGGTTTATGGCGAGTGCCATTTTGAAGCAATTACGGTTAACCCAGATCCCGCTGTTACGTCAGGAGCAAAATGATGCTGGCGTTGGTGAGTGTGACTGCGTGTTTTTGTGAGATCTGGTCAGGTGAGTCCTCGGTGAGTGCGTCTTTGTCGTTAATAGCTTTGGACGTGACATGGCAAGAGAAAAGAGCCGCAAACACAAGCAAGCACAAAAACAAACACAAGCAAGTTTGTTCAAGCTGACAAGTTAACCAGAATCAGTGTAATGAATGATATCGATCTCTGCTTAGCATATTTCAAACCGGCTCTAATTATCTTCAGGTTACTTTCAGACTGTGTCTCTGTTTTTAGACGTGAATGCAGGCATGTCTGGGTGCAGAGAGAAGTCATAGCTCTGAGTTTCAAAGTAGGGGTCGACCGACTGAAACCAATTATCGGTGCTGATATTCAGTTGGTTGACCCCAGGTCGGTAACCAGTAC
The DNA here is from genome assembly GCF_902500255.1 of Thalassophryne amazonica. NCBI lineage: Eukaryota > Metazoa > Chordata > Actinopteri > Batrachoidiformes > Batrachoididae > Thalassophryne > Thalassophryne amazonica. The sequence goes on along the minus strand of NC_047114.1, from coordinate 95,036,184 downwards.
CGATAATTGCTCATGCTGATAATCACCCAGGTTGATATTTGGTTGACAACTAATATATATGTATCAGCCTGGCTAATTATTGGCACCAATAATTGCTCTACCCCAATTTCAAAGTGTTGGATGTGTGAAGACGTCTAATGTGGAGTTTTTCCTGTTTTTGCTTCATAACTAAAGAATTCCTATATAAAATATTTTGGTAGAACCAGATCCACATCTTCACCTGAACCATATACTGCATGCACGCTTTGCATACTTTACTGACACAATGGCATCATAGATTTATAAATATTGGTTTATTACTGTATGAAAAATTAGTCCAAATGTCATATTTCCCAATGTTAGGAAAACATTTATAACTAGAAGGCCTTCATAGAATAAATACCTCCAAAATAGATTTCCTCATTTTCTAGGACATTATTAATCCACTCACCACATTTCATCACCATCCTCTCACAACATTTTGAGTTAAATGTTGCCATACTCACAAAATTTTAATTAAATATGTTCATTACTCTTTTTAGTTATCTGCTGCTAATGCTGCGTTTACACATAATGACGACAAGTCACGAATGCCACGAAGTACACATTCTGGGCCGCTGATCACGAACGTGATGATTCGGGGCAGAGGCGTCAGGTGTCCTCAGGAACTGCTGCAAACTGTTACCACATGTTCCGATTAATGACACGTGTTGTTGGAAAATTATCAGGAACCATTACACACAGTCAAGAATAGTGTTAAGCATTGTTGTGCACTATTGCGTGTAACAGCGCATCATTAAGTTCTGTCATGTTGTGAACGAGGTGAATTGTCTCCACACACACACCCATATTCATCCAACCTAATTCAGATTTCTCCAGTTTTTCAGATGAACTTTATGACTGCATGTGTAGTTGGGTTCTGTGCCATGGAGTGGTGCAGAGAGGAGGAGGAGGAGGAGGACAGAGCCAGATGTGTGGCTTCATGCGGCTCTCGTCTCACGCGTTCTCCCAAACAACAGGCACATGCAGCAGGTGGAACACCTGCAGGAGCGCGCTGAATACCACTGAAATTAGTCTTTTAGCTGACTTGGTGTCAGCAATCAAACTGAATGTGGTGCAGCAGGATTTAATTGTGCGCACGCTTCTTCCTCCGCCGGACTGGAGGAGGTGCAGAGATGTCTGGCTGCACGTGAGTCTCCTCTCGCTCCTCTGGTTGCTCAGACTCGTTCTCCCACTAATCGGTTACAACAGCAGGTGGAACACCTGCAGGAGCGCCCTGAGGAGCTTCAGCAGGAACTGTGGAACGACACTTGGCAGACTTTGTGTCACTGTTCCTCTTCGGCATACTGCATCAAACTGAACGCTGTGGAGCCGAGTTTAATTGTGTGCACGTGACAGAAAACTGATTCGTTGTGGTGCGCAGTGAATTGTGACGCCACGTTACAAGTCGTGTCAAAACTTGACAGTTTCCGTGTCACTTCGTAATAATGCGTGGCAGTTTGGGCTCCAAGAACCATCACAGGAACCACTACGAACGCTGTCACGCTCTATTAAGGATCAATACTCATCAAGACAGATCAATACGCTCAGTTGCGTCCTCCACGACATGAGGCGAAATGAGGGTGGTGTGTGACATTCGTGGAAGATTTTTTGACAGGCATAAACATGCTCCATGAATATCAAGAATATCACGCACCAACACGCACTATTAAGAAACCTATTAAGATGCGTTAAGTCACATTAAGAATGTCAGGAATGTGTCACGAATGACAGAAAAATGACATTCGTAATGCGTCTTGCTTATGTGTAAACGCACCTTAACAAACAAACTAACTAACAAACAAACACTTTCACAAACATATCGGTATTGGTGTTATTTTTGCCAAGGTCGACATTTTTATTTCACTGAATAAAAGAAAGTAAGTCCCTTTGGCTGCTCCGTTGTTTTCACTTGAGGTCACCACAGCAGATCCAAGGTGGATCTGCATGATGATTTGGCACAAATTTCACACCAAGTGCCCTTCCTGACTCAACTCCACATTACATGGAGAAATGTGGCAGGGGTGGGGTTTGACCCAGGAACCCATCACCCCTTGGTCACAGTAGCAATAAGAGGCAGAGGCAAAATGATCAGCTGCTATTAATTTTGTAGAAAGTGGTTTTGAAATCATACTTCAATGAGCTGAAGTCGAGCTTTACCTTGTGAGTCGTAGCTGGTGTGGATGCTGTTGCCGGGCACCGACACATTCTGGTGTTGGTTGTCGAGCGACTCCAGGAAGGACACCAGGTTCTCGTGATGGGAGAGCTCCTCAGCGACAGGGAAGGACACCACCATCATGTTGATGGGCGCGTCGCCTTCTGTCAGGGCGCGAAACAGCGATGGGATCGGGCGGTGCAGCTCCTCCACTGTGCTCTTGGACGTGGCGGGAGAGTCACTGTAGTTCCGGGGATTACACATCCCTGACACACATCCAGCCAGGCAGACACACAAAATATGTCAGAATTACTCCTCAATTATGACTTCAGTGACAAATTCGCTGGATTGTTTGATTGTCTGTTAGCAGGATTATTTTTTCATTGGATCTCTACACTCATGGCGTGATTGTGTGATCGATCACAGCAAGAGCAAGAACCTGCTGGATTTTGGTGATGATTTGGGTCCAGATGTGGATTCTCGTTCCTTTTTCCATATTTTGATCAATTTCTTTCAAAAAAACACTGACATTATGAAAACCTGTCAAAAACCTGACAAGATGAATTCAGGTGTTTACATAAAACAAACACAATAACAAAGTCTATAAACCCAGAGAATATATTCACTAGAGTCTTAGGCACAATATAGAAAGAGTTTAATACTGTTGTCTGTGTGCAGCAGTTAAAGTGCAGCCTCATCAGAGCATCTCAATGCATTTCTCCTGTCGTGAATCTTTACCCATAATGGACTACAGCATGGGTGGTCCAAACACTAAAACCTTCATTAGTGCATTACTTTAAAACTAAAACATATAGCTGATATTTTCACTTTATAAAACCCAGACGTGACTTTAATTTAAATAACTTGTCTGGAATTAGTTTGGTTAAAATTTTAACCATAAACATGGCATGCCTGTTGATGACTAACATGATATGCTGGTGAGTCATTATGGTGTAAAGAGGAATTGTCTTTAGTTTTTCTCCTCAGTCACTAGGTCTCTTTGGCTGAGAGAAAGCTAATCTGACACAGAAGCGCTGGCTCATTGTTGTCAGTAGCTGCTAGTGTACTGAAATCAATACTGAAAGTTATTGGTTTAGCTTTTAACTGTAACTTCCACTAAATTTTTTTTAGTGTTTTATCGGTTTAACTTTATAAAAGATAACTTTTCAGTTAGCGGATTAACTGTTGTCAAAGCTGTTTTTGTCTACCTACCTACCTAAGTACCTACCTACTTACACCTATACTTCATTACCTACCTACCTACCTACTTACCCCTATACTTAATTAATTACCTACCTACCTACCTACTTACACGTAACTTCATTACCTAGCTACCTACCTACCTACCTACTTACCCCTATACTTAATTGCCTACCTACCTACCTACCTACCTACCTACCTACTTACTTACCCCTATACTTGATTGCCTACCTACCTATCTACCAACTTACCTCTATACTTAATTGTCTACCTACCTACCTACCTACTTACCCCTATACGTAATTGCCTACCTACCTACCTACTTAACCCTATACTTAATTGCCTACCTACCTACCTACTTACCTCTATACTTAATTGTCTACCTACCTACCTACCCCTATACTTTATTGCCTACCTACCTATCTACCAACTTACCTCTATACTTAATTGTCTACCTACCTACCTACCTACCTACCTACTTTCCCCTATATGTAATTGCCTACCTACCTACCTACTTACTTACCCCTATACTTAATTGCCTAACTACCTACCTACCTACTTACCCCTATACTTAATTAATTACCTACCTACCTACCTACACCTACCTACCTACCTACCTACCTACCTACCTACTTACCCCTATACTTAATTAATTACCTACCTACCTACCTACTTACACCTATACTTCATTACGTACCTACCTACCTACCTACCCCTATACTTTATTGCCTACCTACCTATCTACCAACTTACCTCTATACTTAATTGCCTACCTACCTACCTACCTACTTACCCCTATACTTAATTGCCTACCTGCCTACCTACCTAATTACCTCTATACCTAATTACCTACCTACCTACCTACTTACCTCTATACTTAATTGTCTACCTACCTACCTACTTACCTCTATACTTAATTGTCTACCTACCTACCTACCTACTTACCCCTATACGTAATTGCCTACCTACCTACCTACCTACCTACTTACCCCTATACTTAATTGTCTACCTACCTACCTACCTACTTACCTCTATACTTAATTGTCTACCTACCTACCTACTTACCCCTATACGTAATTGTCTACCTGCCTACTTACCCCTATACTTAATTGCCTACCTACCTACCTACTTACCCCTATACTTAATTGTCTGTCTACCTGCCTACTTACCCCTATACTTAATTGCCTACCTACCTACCTACTTACCCCTATACTTAATTGTCTACCTACCTACCTACTTACCCCTATACGTAATTGCCTACCTACCTACCTACTTACCTCTGTACTTAATTGTCTACCTACCTACCTACCTACTTACCTCTATACTTAATTGTCTACCTACCTACCTACTTACCCCTATACGTAATTGCCTACCTACCTACTTACCTCTATACTTAATTGTCTACCTACCTACCTACCTACTTACCTCTATACTTAATTGTCTACCTACCTACGTACCTACTTACCCCTATACGTAATTGTCTACCTACCTACCTACTTACCCCTATATGTAATTGTCTACCTACCTACCTACTTACCCCTATACGTAATTGCCTACCTACCTACCTACCTACTTACCCCTATACTTAATTGTCTACCTACCTACCTACTTACCCCTATACGTAATTGCCTACCTACCTACCTACCTACTTACCCCTATACTTAATTGTCTACCTACCTACCTACTTACCCCTATACGTAATTGCCTACCTAGCTACCTACCTACTTACCCCTATACGTAATTGTCTGCCTACCTACCTACCTACTTACCCCTATACGTAATTGCCTACCTACCTACCTACCTACTTACCCCTATACTTAATTGTCTACCTACCTACCTACTTACCCCTATACGTAATTGCCTACCTACCTACTTACCCTTATACTTAATTGTCTACCTACCTACCTACTTACCTCTATACTTAATTGTCTACCTACCTACCTACTTAGCCCTATACACAATTGCCTACCTACCTATCTACTTACCCCATACTTAATTGCCTACCTACCTATCTACTTACCTCTATACTTAATTGCCTATCTACCTACCTACCTACTTAGCTCTATACTTAATTGTCTACCTACCTACCTACTTACCTCTATACTTAATTGTCTACCTACCTACCTACCTACCTACTTACCTCTATACTTAATTGTCTATCTACCTACCTACCTACTTACCTCTATACTTAATTGTCTACCTACCTACCTACTTACCCCTATACGTAATTGCCTACCTACCTACCTACCTACTTACCCCTATACTTAATTGCCTACCTACCTATCTACTTACCTCTATACTTAATTGCCTACCTACCTACCTACCTACCTACTTACCCTTATACTTAATTGTCTACCTACCTACCTACTTACCTCTATACTTAATTGTCTACCTACCTAACTACCTACTTACCTCTATACTTAATTGTCTACCTACCTACCTACCTACCTACCCCTATACTTAATTGCCTACCTACCTATCTACTTACCTCTATACTTAATTGCCTACCTACCTACTTACCTCTATACTTAATTGTTTACCTACCTACTTACGCCTATACTTAATTCCCTACCTACTTCCCTCCTTCATTTTGCAGGGTACATTGAAAGCCCTATACTTAATTGTCTACCTACCTACCTACTTACCCCTATACGTAATTGCCTACCTACCTACCTACCTACTTACCCCTATACTTAATTGTCTACCTACCTACCTACTTACCCCTATACGTAATTGCCTACCTACCTACCTACCTACTTACCCCTATACTTAATTGTCTACCTACCTACCTACTTACCCCTATACGTAATTGCCTACCTAGCTACCTACCTACTTACCCCTATACATAATTGCCTACCTACCTACCTACTTACCTCTATACTTAATTGTCTACCTACCTACCTACTTACCTCTATACTTAATTGTCTACCTACCTACCTACTTACCCCTATACATAATTGCCTACCTAGCTACCTACCTACTTACCCCTATACGTAATTGTCTACCTACCTACCTACCTACTTACCCCTATATGTAATTGCCTACCTACCTACCTACCTACTTACCCCTATACTTAATTGTCTACCTACCTACCTACTTACCCCTATACATAACTGCCTACCTACCTACTTACCCGTATACTTAATTGTCTACCTACCTACCTACTTACCTCTATACTTAATTGTCTACCTACCTACCTACTTAGCCCTATACACAATTGCCTACCTACCTACCTACCTACTTACCCCTATACTTAATTGCCTATCTACCTATCTACTTACCTCTATACTTAATTGCCTACCTACCTACCTACCTACTTACCTCTATACTTAATTGTCTACCTACCTACCTACCTCTATACTTAATTGTCTATCTACCTACCTACTTACCCCTATACGTAATTGCCTACCTACCTACCTACTTACCCCTATACTTAATTGTCTACCTACCTACCTACTTACCCCTATACATAATTGCCTACCTACCTACCTACTTACCTCTATACGTAATTGTCTACCTACCTACCTACTTACCCCTATACGTAATTGTCTACCTACCTACCTACTTACCCCTATACATAATTGCCTATCTACCTACCTACCTACCTACCTACCTACCTACCTACTTACCCCTATACTTAATTGTCTACCTACCTACCTACTTACCCCTATACGTAATTGCCTACCTACCTACCTACCTACCTACTTACCCTTATACTTAATTGTCTACCTACCTACCTACTTACCTCTATACTTAATTGTCTACCTACCTACCTACCTACTTACCTCTATACTTAATTGTCTATCTACCTACCTACCTACTTACCTCTATACTTAATTGTCTACCTACCTACTTACCCCTATACGTAATTGCCTACCTACCTACCTACCTACTTACCCCTATACTTAATTGCCTACCTACCTATCTACTTACCTCTATACTTAATTGCCTACCTACCTACCTACTTACCCTTATACTTAATTGTCTACCTACCTACCTACTTACCTCTATACTTAATTGTCTACCTACCTACCTACCTACTTACCTCTATACTTAATTGTCTACCTACCTACCTACTTACCCCTATACGTAATTGCCTACCTACCTACCTACTTACCCCTATACTTAATTGCCTACCTACCTATCTACTTACCTCTATACTTAATTGCCTACCTACCTACTTACCTCTATACGTAATTGTTTACCTACCTACTTACGCCTATACTTAATTCCCTACCTACTTCCCTCCTTCATTTTGCAGGGTACATTGAAAGCCTCAGAAAATCTCTCTACAATCAAGATGTGAAATTTATCTCCTTTTCCAAATCAGGTACTACTAAAGTTATAATGAAGTACATTTAGACGGGTACATGTGACCCGTCTAAATGTATGACTATTATAGACTAAATGACTATTACAGGTCAACCAACCGACAGCAGAGAGCAGACTGTGATTGTTATGTCATGTGACTGACCGTAGCTTGTCTGTTTGGATGCACTAAAGCTCATTGCAGTTTATAGATGACAATGAAAAATAAATTTGCATAGCGGTGGAAAAATGAAGGACAACTTGATTACGTTTCAGTGTGTCCAAATTAAATGAAACGCACATTAATTTACGTGGGCAGCTCAGTAAAACCGCACTGCTGTCAAAAAGTATCTTATCGCACTTAAAAACCTTTAAACACCCCATTTGGGTTCCACATACAGTAGTAACCACTCGTGCCGACAACCTCAGATATAATCTTTCTAAGCTGTCAGATGAGTAAAAGTGAATTATACTTAACGGGTAAATCTCATCACGTAGAGTCTGACAGAGGAGCTGGATGACAAACCCAAAACAGAGGCTGAGCAGCTGTTTTAAATAAAGTCCTCCCTCCCTTCCTGCACAAACGGTCCTTTTCCTTCTGCTGGGACGGGAGACTTCAAAGACAGCAGCACGTTTAGACTGAAAACGTCCTCAATGTGGACATCAGGCTAAAAACGGAGAGTAAATAAGACGTATATACTCACTGGAACCCACAAGCCGCCTCTGTGTGTGTGTGTGTGTGTGTGTGTGTGTGTGTGTGTGTGTGTGTGTGTGTGTGTGTGTGTGTGTGTGTGTGTGTGTGTGTGTGTGTGTGTGTGTCAGGTCAGGCCCGGTCAGCGTCATGTGCCCGTGTTTGCATTCCACATAAAAGAGCTTCAACAAGGCCTCCGTGTCAGCACGCAGTCAGACCCGTCTGTCAGAGCCGGTTTGAAGCGGACCTCGGACCGGCTCAGAGGTCGGTGTGTTCTTGTTACACCCCCACTGAACCTCAGGGGCCTGAAGGTCAAAGTTCACTGGAGCAGGATGGCCTCCTGCTGAATCTCTCATCTGGCTTCCAGGTCCTTTCACCTTCTGGACAACTTTAAATCCATGTGGTGTCACAGTGATCATGTGACTTTAATGTTACCTGCTCACACGTACTACAACAACAACAACAAGCTTCCACTTGGTTTTGGTTCTAATGGACACTCAGTCCTCCTCTGGATCTGGATTTGCTGACATCACACTTGTTTTGTAATCTGGACTGCAAATCTCTGTACAAAACGCATTTTTTAAAGTGTCAAATAGTTTTTTGTTTTTTTTAATGAAAAAGTACTTAAAGGGTTGGGTCTAACTGGAAGTGGAAACACCTAAAATTTAGGGCGGATCTGAACAAATGAGAGTTTGGAAACATTATTTATTAGCAGTCAGACACATTCTTTGTCATTTTCGAATCTGTACACCACAAAAATGGAGTTGAAATTAAACAGTCACGATATTCTCACAGTGTGGACTTTCAGCTTTAATTCAAGGAAGAAGAGGAAGAGGGTGAAGAAGTACTACCACTACTAGCAGTAAATCCTATATATACCCCGAGGCCCATTGGTGCCCATTTAGGACTTATGGCCTATATATATATATATATATATATATATATATATATATATATATATATATATATATATATATATATATACTGTATATATATATATATATATATATATATATATACTGTATATATATATATATATATATATATATATACATACAGTATATCGTATATCTGTGTGTGTGCGTTTACTTTAAACATTCTGAACATCAGAGGCAGCCACAACTTTAGAATAATTATTTTGAACATGTCTAAACAGAGGCAGTACTGAGTCTAACCTGTCATCGAGCCTGACCTCAGACTTGTGCAACATCTTAACAATGTATAAGGTACAGCTGCACGTTCCATCATAATCCATGCAGACCATGTGGAGGTTTCAGAGTACTCGTACACACAGATTCAAAGACTCTTTCCCCTGGTTTCTGTGTAGGCTCTCAGTTGTCCAGGTGGTTTCCATAGCAGAGAAGCTTGAATCTTCGACTGGACTGAGTTGCTGGTAGGGTCAAGACAGAAGTCAGACTACCAGAGCAAGAATGTTAGCTGAGGAAGCCTCTGCAATTTGAAGAGAAACGTCCTCGTGTCAAGCAACCCAATCCAGTCGAAGATTCAAGCTTCTTTACTCTTTCCCCTGGTGGAAAAAAATTTCAACTGACATGTACCCAATGTCAAACTTCTTCAAGGTCTTGTTGAGGTAACCTTGTGGAACAAGTTTCACCTTGATCCACAAACTTTTTGTCAAGATATCACGTACATAAAAATTTCAGTGACTCTGCACCCTGGTGGCCAGAGTTAGAATCAAAACATGCGCAAACTTCGTGTACTGAGTTTCACCCTCGTACACAAAGTCTTTGTCAAGATATCATGTACAAAAATCACCACTTTACCAAATGTTTTAGTCCATATTTGATTTCCACACTATCAACAGTCACATTTTAGGTGAAAGAGGGGAAACGATGGTCGTTGACTCCATTTGAGTCTGTCGTTTTCACTGTAAGCCGTCAAATATAGAACATGGACTCCATCAAAGCAACTCACCCACACAGTCGCAGCACTCTTCCCAAAGATTGCCCAGACACAGCATGCACTCTTTACAGCAGGAACAGTTCCCATCAGAAGGGCGGCACTGGCACAGTTCCTGCAGAAGTACCATCACAAATGCATCAGTCCATCACCAGAAAACATTCACGTTATCCAAGTCTGAGAATACATCAGGGCTCTAAACCTCAGCAGCAACATGTGTTCTGCAGATACTGCATGACCATCACGCACGCACGCACGAGCATCACGCACGAGCATCACGCACGAACATCACGCAGGCACGACCATCACGCACACACGACCATCACGCACACACGAGCATCACGCAGACACAAGCATCACACACGACCATCACGCACACACGAGCATCACGCAGACACAAGCATCACACACGAGCATCACGCAGGCACGAGCATCACGCACACACGACCATCACGCACACACGAGCATCACGCAGACACAAGCATCACACACGACCATCACGCACACACGAGCATCACGCAGACACAAGCATCACACACGAGCATCACGCAGGCACGAGCATCACGCACACACGACCATCACGCACACACGAGCATCACGCAGACACAAGCATCACACACGACCATCACGCACACACGAGCATCACGCAGACACAAGCATCACACACGAGCATCACGCAGGCACGAGCATCACGCACGAGCATCACGGAGGCACGAGCATCACGCACGAGCATCACGCAGGCACGAGCATCACGCAGACACAAGCATCACACACGACCATCACGCACACACGAGCATCACGCAGACACAAGCATCACACACGAGCATCACGCAGGCACGAGCATCACGCACACACGACCATCACGCACACACGAGCATCACGCAGACACAAGCATCACACACGACCATCACGCACACACGAGCATCACGCAGACACAAGCATCACACACGAGCATCACGCAGACACAAGCATCACACACGAGCATCACGCAGGCACGAGCATCACGCACACACGACCATCACGCACACACGAGCATCACGCAGACACAAGCATCACACACGACCATCACGCACACACGAGCATCACACAGACACAAGCATCACACACGAGCATCACGCAGGCACGAGCATCACGCACGAGCATCACGCAGACACGAGTATCACGCAGGCACGACCATCACGCACACACGAGCATTACGCACACATGAGCATCATGCAGGCACGAGCATCGCGCAGGCCAGCCCAGAAGTATCTGGACAGAGACACAGATTTTGTAAAGTCGCCTCTTTGCAAAAATACTGCATTAATCATTTAGGACTTACAGCCACTTTTATCTACAGTCTCTCTGTTATCTGGGGCCATAAGTAACTGGACAGACTAACTATAAAAATGATGAGAATACAAATCATCACTTTCACAGCTAGTTTTTTTTTTTTTTACATGAGTCAGGTGATGAATACATGAACTTTCGAAGTTACAAAATATGTCCTGAACCTCATTTACATCAGTCATTAAAAAATACAAGCACATGGTACCATACGGTAAATCTGTCTGGAGTCTGCAGTTCTCAAAAAAACAACAACAACAACAAAAAAAAAACAAGAGTGACCATGCAAGAAAGAGACTAGTGAGGGAAGCCACCAAACACACAGACTGCAGTGAAGATGTTACAGGCTCCTGTGATTGGAGAAAATGTGCAACTTTTGTCTGTTGCATCACCAGTTCTAAAGCTTCATGGTGGAGTGGAAAAAGACGGATTCCGACTTGAACCTCCCATGTGCCTTCTGACAAACTCCAGCTGAAATTTCACATCTTTTACCAAAAAAGATCCTTCTCCGCACATGATATAGAAGTATACATATAACCACTAGGGGTGCAATAATGCATCATGGATTATAATAATTGGACCATGAAGCCTATATCAATTTTTTTTTTTAACAGTTCGTATCATGCTACTATGAAAAGTGAACTACTGCCTGAAACAAAGAATGACCTCTTGCAGAAGAATCATACAAATAAGAAACAGACAGCATCAAGATTACAACTTATACTCCAGCAAAAGTTGTCTTTTTTTAAGCTAAAACATTCATCACAGACTATTTTGACAGAATTTGTATGAACAGTGATGTAATTACGTATCGTGGAGCGAGAGTACCGTTAAAACCCGAACATCGCTCGGGATGCTAACATCTGTAAGCTGTCTTGCAAATCACTTCAGAGGTGTTATCTGTTTTCAAAAACAGAGTTTTTAGATTTCAAAGTAGAGAAGCTTGAATCTTCGACTGGACTGGGTTACTTGACGCGAGGACGTTTCGCTTCAAATCGCAGAAGCTTCCTCAGCTAAAATTCTTGCTCTGGTAGTCTGACTTCTGTCTGACTCTTGTAGAGAAGAATAAACAGAAGCCAACAAAAGCTGGAGTTTTTTAAACCTAACCAGACCCCTCCTACCGAGAGGCCGACTGCTATAGGCTAGTGATTAAACTCTAATTAGCACCTATTGTGCTCTAGTTAGCACCTTCCTAATGACAGGGCAGCTGTCCCTCCTAATGATGGGACGGAAGCCTCTCCTGATGGCTCCCTTAACGACTCTCCTGATGACATGAATGACTCATTACCATGAACAAAAGACTGAAACTGCTTTGACCTGAGTACCCCATTGTAAACAGGGGACAAAGCTTGTCTCAGACCCCCTCCCCGGTTAAGGCTGGGTTTCAACTGTTTCACATAGAATGCTTCCTTGACACCTCTCTCAAACCATTTCTTCTCTCTGGCTAAGATTTTAACTTCCTTGTCCTCAAACGTGTGGTTAGTGTCTTTCAGGTGGAGATGAACTGCAGACTGAGACTGATTTCAACGTGTTTATTTGTCACTAACTTTTATCAAATATGTGAGAAACTGATTAAAGTTAAACAGAATTAAGCTATTTCAGAGCCTTTTCCACCACCTTGGATTATTTTGTTCACGCGAACAACCAGCTGACGTCACGCTGCCTATTCACTCGGATTGGCAGTCGCCGTATTGCCTCACTCAGCATTTGCATAAAATAGACTTCTGTTCTATTTTGGCCCCGCCTAGCTGGCGGCAGAGTAACCGATGTCGCTTGCCGCTGCAAAAGTCCCACTCGGTTTGAAAAAAAAACAGCAAGTTATCGCTTGCTGTCACTTGTAGCTAATGTGACCGTAGGGTTAGAGAGATAAAACAATTTTATTCTGGGACGTATCACCTCAGTTTCTACCTCGTATTTTAAGATAAAACTTTAAGACCCCTGGTGATCTACCTGTATATGGACGCTGCTGTAATATTTTTTAAGTAAACTAAAAGGTTGGTGGGAAACACCTTTGAGACTGTGGTCAGCTCGGTTGTACACAAGAAAACAAGGTTAAGTAAAAATGTTGCATTTTATAAACCAACCAATGAATTCTGGGGTTCCTCAGGGATGTGTTATGGCTCCTGTGCTGTTCAGTACTTGTGTGGACTGGGCGTTGGGTAGCAAACTGGGCAGCTCTGTCTGTAAGGACTGACCTTGACTTTACAGATGATGTTGTGACCTTTGTGGAATTCGTGGAGACACTGACTACAATACCTGTGAAGCTGAGTGAGGCTTTCAATGTCTTTTTGGACCATCTGTTTATGGTGGACATTCATGTTTCTTGGAGCTCAAGAGACACCTGGAAAGTACTTATGAAGTCATGAGAGTCCTGGACAAACTGGTTTAATGATGCCAAAACCTTTGCAAGAAAATGAAGGTCCAAGTCTTCTGGGTCCTGGGATTTCCTGTTTTATGACATATAGTTGTGAGACTTGGACACTAGTGACCCAAGCTGACAACTGAACGTCTCTGGTACCAAGTTCCTCCAGAGTATCCTTGGGCGCTGCTGAAACACCTTTGTGTCAAACAGTTACTGGCTCTTTGTGGAATCAGTTTGACGTTGATGCTTTCAGATGAGGAGTATCTCTTTCATTGTGAGGGAACACCAGCTACGACGTTTTGAACATGTGGAACGTTTGCCTGGACGTGATCCAGCACACGGGTAACTTGAACACATCAAGGGGATGCCAATGTGTCACCTTGGTGCAGCAGACAGACGGCTACTTGTGACTAAGGTTAATTATGGAGTTCCACAAGGTTCTGTGCTAGGACCAATTTTATTCACTTTATACATGCTTCCCTTAGGCAGTATTATTAGACAGCATTGCTTAAATTTTCATTGTAACGCAGATGATACTCAGCTTTATCTATCCATGAAGTCAGAGGACACACACCAATTAGCTAAACTGCAGGATTGTCTTACAGACATAAAGACATGGATGACCTCTAATTTCCTGCTTTTAAACTCAGATAAAACTGAAGTTGTTGTACTTTGCCCCACAAATTTTAGAAACATGGTGTCTAACCAGATCCTTACTCTGGATGGCATTACCCTGACCTCTAGTAATACTGTGAGAAATCTTGGACTCATTTTTGATCAGGATATGTCATTCAATGCGCATATTAAACAAATATGTAGGACTGCTTTTTTGCATTTGCACAATATCTCTAAAATTAGAAAGGTCTTGTCTCAGAGTGATGCTGAAAAACTAATTCATGCATTTATTTCCTCTAGGCTGGACTATTGTAATTCATTATTATCAGGTTGTCCTAAAAGTTCCCTGAAAAGCCTTCAGTTAATTCAAAATGCTGCAGCTAGAGTACTGACAGGGACTAGAAGGAGAGAGCATATCTCACCCATATTGGCCTCTCTTCATTGGCTTCCTGTTAATTCTAGAATAGAATTTAAAATTCTTCTTCTTACTTATAAGGTTTTGAATAATCAGGTCCCATCTTATCTTAGGGACCTCGTAGTACCATATCACCCCAATAGAGCGCTTCGCTCTCAGACTGCAGGCTTACTTGTAGTTCCTAGGGTTTGTAAGAGTAGAATGGGAGGCAGAGCCTTCAGCTTTCAGGCTCCTCTCCTGTGGAACCAGCTCCCAATTCAGATCAGGGAGACAGACACCCTCTCTACTTTTAAGATTAGGCTTAAAACTTTCCTTTTTGCTAAAGCTTATAGTTAGGGCTGGATCAGGTGACCCTGAGCCATCCCTTAGTTATGCTGCTATAGACTTAGACTGCTGGGGGGTTCCCATGATGCACTGAGTGTTTCTTTCTCTTTTTGCTCTGTATGCACCACTCTGCATTTAATCATTAGTGATTGATCTCTGCTCCCCTCCACAGCATGTCTTTTTCCTGGTTCTCTCCCTCAGCCCCAACCAGTCCCAGCAGAAGACTGCCCCTCCCTGAGCCTGGTTCTGCTGGAGGTTTCTTCCTGTTAAAAGGGAGTTTTTCCTTCCCACTGTCGCCAAGTGCTTGCTCACAGGGGGTCATTTTGACAGTTGGGGTTTTTCTGTAATTATTGTATGGCCTTGCCTTACAATATAAAGCGCCTTGGGGCAACTGTTTGCTGTGATTTCCCGCTATATAAATGAAATTGATTTGATTTGATTTGATTTGATTTGATTTGAGAGAAGAAGATGTGCTGGTGGTCTGCTTGAGTGTCAACAATCAGGATCCGCTGTGGTTCCACAGTGTGGTTCACATGTTCCTCAAAGAGACCTTTTATAGACCGATAGTAGTTTTGCTCCAAAAGATTCTACAAACATCTCTAAAAAAAAAAAGCATCAAATCTGCAGATGGCCAAAGTCTTGAACCGTAAACATCTTTAATTCGTCATCTCAAAAGAAACAAAGTGAAACATGTCGGTGAGACTGAACCCGGATTCGTCTGCCAGCAAAGTTCTTATTTCTCCTCTCTGTTGTCTGCAGCCAGAACAGGGAGCACATTCCTCCAAGTCAAGGTCACTGCAACCAGGGAGGAGGGCGGGGGGGCGAGGAGGGAGAAGAAAACACCTGGAGAGCAGAACATGGCTGCTCCTCCCGGCCACACACTTTCCCCCTGACGTCCCTCCCTTTCTCCTTTATTTCTTTTCCTCGCTGGCTCTATTTTCCCCTCCCTGCTCCCTCCTTCCTTCCCCTTTCTTTTTTGTACTTTCCGTTAATCCCCCTCTCCTCTGCTCCTCCTTCGTGCCCTGGCGAACGCCGTCTCCTGTGCGTAAACAGCCTCGCCGTCGATAAAAGCTTCACCATGACTCACAAAACCACACGCAGCTCGCTTCCAGCCTCTGAACAAGACGTGAGCTCGTAATTACTACTCCCAAAGGTGGAATTAAAGTGGGAAAAAAATAAATAATTAAATATAGAATCACAGCCGTCAGGGCGAAACACATCTGGTATTTCACAAACCAGACTCAACTTTGGACGGAAATGTGCTCCTGAAAATCGAGCAAAAACTGGGACTTGCAGCAAGAAAAAGTGGTGACGTCCATGAAGAAGGTCTGGATATGTTAAAGACGGAGCAGCTGTGACTGATGGGAAAAAAATAGAAAAAGAATCTGGAAAAGAAAGTGCTGCTGCTGCTGCTGCTGCGCCCTGTAAAACAGGCCAAAGTGGACAGAACAGGCCTCAGGATCCCCGGGACACCTCCTCCTCCTCTGCTCCCCCTGTCCCGGGGAAGCTGTACAGAATTACGACAAGTGAGTGGAGATAGCAGCAGAACCCACTAATCACAAGCTTCATGGAGCTTCCACAGAGGGGCGGAGATGTTTCCCCGTCATGGCACACGGCACACGCTCCATCGCTCCGGAGTCTGACAGGTAGCGGGTTCATGTCGGTGGGGTCGCGGGAGCTGCAGAACCTCCTGTCCTGAGCAATGATTCATGGGCCAAAATTAACCGCAGCGCAGAGACACAAACGTTAGAGACAAACTCAGTTAATCTCCATCCAACAGTGCTCCATCACAGGGGCGGATCTAGCATCAGGTGAGGGGGCGGGGGGGTGACTTGGTTGGGTGTGCAGAAGGCACGCTCCCACCCCTACTAGGGGTATCCGGGGTCATGACCTCCCGGAAAATTTTTGAAATACCGCCTTCTGCCTCCATTCTAAGGTCGTCTAAGAAGCCAAACATAGATGCTTTAGTCATTTTTAAAACACAATTTTTATGTTAAACACCAGAAATCACCTAATTCTACATGCATCAGTGTTCAACAATCAGCCTTTGTTTACGGTAGACCTCTCCCACATGTTATCACACGTTTGGACCCTGTTCAGACTGGGGTTGGCAATCTGGCTCAAGATGGATTTAATCCGGGTTGCTTTCTCACCAGATGGCATTTGGACCTGTTTTTTTCCTACACACGGGTCCATCTCATGGGTCTTTGTGTGTGGATCTGGATGTGAGAGCGAGGGTGTGTGTGAGACACATGGAAGGGAACGCACCCAGCGAATTCCTTTGGTGAGAAGGCACCGAAGAGAAAGAAGTCCTCGCACGCTACTGATATGGAGAGGATGCTGTGGGTGCACGAACACACTGAGGAAGTCTGATATCATGATCCCCGAGCAAGTCAGATTCAAGCACATCTGAGTTCAGACTTTGAAGAATCCTACTCAAATCTGTCTCAATCCACCTCCAAGATAGAAAACAATACGTCTTAAATCCTGCCGGATTTAAGACGTATTATTTTATATGTATTGTTTTATACGTCTTAATCTTGGCTTTTAATCTCGTTGTACATTGTATAATGACAATAAAAGGCATTCTATTCTGTTTGGGCCGAATCCTGCTCAAGCCGTATTGTCAACTCCGGTCTGAGTGGAGCCTTGGTCAGTGGCTCAAAAGGGGGTTGCAAACCCCTCAACCCTCCTAGATCCACCACTGCAGCAGGCAGCACCATGGTACAAGCAGTTACTGCACTTTCCTAACAAACAAAGTCCCTGATAATTGGCAAAGCTTCTGGGGAAAACCTGGTCTTGTTAGGAGAGACGGCATCCATCCCACTTTGGATGGAGCAGCTCTCATTTCTAGAAATCTGGCCAATTTTCTTAAATCCTCCAAACCGTGACTATCCAGGGTTGGGACCAGGAAGCAGAGTTGTAGTCTTACACACCTCTCTGCAGCTTCTCTCCCCCTGCCATCCCCTCATTACCCCATCCCCGTAGAGACGGTGCCTGCTCCCAGACCACCAACAACCAGCAAAAATCTATTTAAGCATAAAAATTCAAAAAGCAAAAATAATATAGCACCTTCAACTGCACCACAGACTAAAACAGTTAAATGTGGTCTATTAAACATTAGGTCTCTCTCTTCTAAGTCCCTGTTGGTAAATGATATAATAATTGATCAACATATTGATTTATTCTGCCTTACAGGAACCTGGTTACAGCAGGATGAATATGTTAGTTTAAATGAGTCAACACCCCTGAGTCACACTAACTGTCAGAATGCTCGTAGCACGGGCCGGGGCGGAGGATTAGCAGCAATCTTCCACTCCAGCTTATTAATTAATCAAAAACCCAGACAGAGCTTTAATTCATTTGAAAGCTTGACTCTTAGTCTTGTCCATCCAAATTGGAAGTCCCAAAAACCAGTTTTATTTGTTATTATCTATCGTCCACCTGGTCGTTACTGTGAGTTTCTCTGTGAATTTTCAGACCTTTTGTCTGACTTACTGCTTAGCTCAGATAAGATAATTATAGTGGGCGATTTTAACATCCACACAGATGCTGAGAATGACAGCCTCAACACTGCATTTAATCTATTATTAGACTCTATTGGCTTTGCTCAAAAGGTAAATGAGTCCACCCACCACTTTAATCATATCTTAGATCTTGTTCTGACTTATGGTATGGAAATAGAAGACTTAACAGTATTCCCTGAAAACTCCCTTCTGTCTTATCATTTCTTAATAACATTTACATTTACTCTTAGTTAGTTGGCTATGTACCACAGGCTTTTAAGGTGGCAGTAATTAAACCATTACTTAAAAAGCCATCACTTGACCCAGCTATCTTAGCTAATTATAGGCCAATCTCCAACCTTCCTTTTCTCTCAAAAATTCTTGAAAGGGTAGTTGTAAAACAGCTAACTGATCATCTGCAGAGGAATGGTCTATTTGAAGAGTTTCAGTCAGGTTTTAGAATTCATCATAGTACAGAAACAGCATTAGTGAAGGTTACAAATGATCTTCTTATGGCCTCGGACAGTGGACTCATCTCTGTGCTTGTTCTGTTAGACCTCAGTGCTGCTTTTGATACTGTTGACCATAAAATTTTATTACAGAGATTAGAGCATGCCATAGGTATTAAAGGCACTGTGCTGCGGTGGTTTGAATCATATTTGTCTAATAGATTACAATTTGTTCATGTAAATGGGGAATCTTCTTCACAGACTAAAGTTAATTATGGAGTTCCACAAGGTTCTGTGCTAGGACCAATTTTATTCACTTTATATATGCTTCCCTTAGGCAGTATTATTAGACGGTATTGCTTAAATTTTCATTGTTACGCAGATGATACCCAGCTTTATCTATCCATGAAGCCAGAGGACACACACCAATTAGCTAAACTGCAGGATTGTCTTACAGACATAAAGACATGGATGACCTCTAATTTCCTGCTTTTAAACTCAGATAAAACTGAAGTTATTGTACTTGGCCCCACAAATCTTAGAAACATGGTGTCTAACCAGATCCTTACTCTGGATGGCATTACCCTGACCTCTAGTAATACTGTGAGAAATCTTGGAGTCATTTTTGATCAGGATATGTCATTCAAAGCGCATATTAAACAAATATGTAGGACTGCTTTTTTGCATTTACGCAATATCTCTAAAATCAGAAAGGTCTTGTCTCAGAGTGATGCTGAAAAACTAATTCATGCATTTATTTCCTCTAGGCTGGACTATTGTAATTCATTATTATCAGGTTGTCCTAAAGTTCCCTAAAAAGCCTTCAGTTAATTCAAAATGCTGCAGCTAGAGTACTGACGGGGACTGGAAGGAGAGAGCATATCTCACCCATATTGGCCTCTCTTCATTGGCTTCCTGTTAATTCTAGAATAGAATTTAAAATTCTTCTTCTTACTTATAAGGTTTTGAATAATCAGGTCCCATCTTATCTTAGGGACCTCGTAGTACCATATCACCCCAATAGAGCGCTTCGCTCTCAGACTGCAGGCTTACTTGTAGTTCCTAGGGTTTGTAAGAGTAGAATGGGAGGCAGAGCCTTCAGCTTTCAGGCTCCTCTCCTGTGGAACCAGCTCCCAATTCAGATCAGGGAGACAGACACCCTCTCTACTTTTAAGATTAGGCTTAAAACTTTCCTTTTTGCTAAAGCTTATAGTTAGGGCTGGATCAGGTGACCCTGAACCATCCCTTAGTTATGCTGCTATAGACGTAGACTGCTGGGGGGTTCCCATGATGCACTGTTTCTTTCTCTTTTTGCTCTGTATGCACCACTCTGCATTTAATCATTAGTGATCGATCTCTGCTCCCCTCCACAGCATGTCTTTTTCCTGGTTCTCTCCCTCAGCCCCAACCAGTCCCAGCAGAAGACTGCCCCTCCCTGAGCCTGGTTCTGCTGGAGGTTTCTTCCTGTTAAAAGGGAGTTTTTCCTTCCCACTGTAGCCAAGTGCTTGCTCACAGGGGGTCGTTTTGACCGTTGGGGTTTTACATAATTATTGTATGGCCTTGCCTTACAATATAAAGCGCCTTGGGGCAACTGTTTGTTGTGATTTGGCGCTATATAAAAAAATTGATTGATTGATTGATTGATTGACTCTGATGGACTACCCAGCAGTGGGGAATAAGTTTCATTACACTAGAAGTCTTTCAGAAAGCGCTGTAACTAGGTTTAAGGATATGATTCCTTCTTTATGTTCTCTAATGCCATATACCAACACAGTGCAGAGTAGCTACCTAAACTCTGTAAGTGAGATAGAGTATCTCGTCAATAGTTTTACATCCTCATTGAAGACAACTTTGGATGCTGTAGCTCCTCTAAAAAAGAGAGCTTTAAATCAGAAGTGCCTGACTCCGTGGTATAACTCACAAACTCGTAGCTTAAAGCAGATAACCCGTAAGTTGGAGAGGAAATGGCGTCTCACTAATTTAGAAGATCTTCACTTAGCCTGGAAAAAGAGTCTGTTGCTCTATAAAAAAGCCCTCCGTAAAGCTAGGACATCTTTCTACTCATCACTAATTGAAGAAAATAAGAACAACCC
Organism: Thalassophryne amazonica; assembly: GCF_902500255.1. Classification (NCBI taxonomy): domain Eukaryota; kingdom Metazoa; phylum Chordata; class Actinopteri; order Batrachoidiformes; family Batrachoididae; genus Thalassophryne; species Thalassophryne amazonica. Next base: position 95,014,805 of record NC_047114.1, on the reverse strand, counting down.
CAGGTTTCTTTTCAGCACTGTAGCCAGGCTGACAAAGAGTCAGAGCTCTATTGAGCTGAGTATTCCATTAACTTTAACTAGTAATGACTTCATGACTTTCTTTGCTAACAAAATTTTAACTATTAGAGAAGAAATTACTCATAACCATCCCAAAGACGTATCGTTATCTTTGGCTGCTTTCAGTGATGCCGGTATTTGGTTAGACTCTTTCTCTCCGATTGTTCTGTCTGAGTTATTTTCATTAGTTACTTTATCCAAACCATCAACATGTTTATTAGACCCCATTCCTACCAGGCTGCTCAAGGAAGCCCTACCATTATTTAATGCTTCGATCTTAAATATGATCAATCTATCTTTATTAGTTGGCTATGTACCACAGGCTTTTAAGGTGGCACTAATTAAACCATTACTTAAAAAGCCATCACTTGACCCAGCTATCTTAGCTAATTATAGGCCAATCTCCAACCTTCCTTTTCTCTCAAAAATTCTTGAAAGGGTAGTTGTAAAACAGCTAACTGATCATCTGCAGAGGAATGGTCTATTTGAAGAGTTTCAGTCAGGTTTTAGAATTCATCATAGTACAGAAACAGCATTAGTGAAGGTTACAAATGATCTTCTTATGGCCTCGGACAGTGGACTCATCTCTGTGCTTGTTCTGTTAGACCTCAGTGCTGCTTTTGATACTGTTGACCATAAAATTTTATTACAGAGATTAGAGCATGCCATAGGTATTAAAGGCACTGCGCTGCGGTGGTTTGAATCATATTTGTCTAATAGATTACAATTTGTTCATGTAAATGGGGAATCTTCTTCACAGACTAAAGTTAATTATGGAGTTCCACAAGGTTCTGTGCTAGGACCAATTTTATTCACTTTATACATGCTTCCCTTAGGCAGTATTATTAGACGGTATTGCTTAAATTTTCATTGTTACGCAGATGATACCCAGCTTTATCTATCCATGAAGCCAGAGGACACACACCAATTAGCTAAACTGCAGGATTGTCTTACAGACATAAAGACATGGATGACCTCTAATTTCCTGCTTTTAAACTCAGATAAAACTGAAGTTATTGTACTTGGCCCCACAAATCTTAGAAACATGGTGTCTAACCAGATCCTTACTCTGGATGGCATTACCCTGACCTCTAGTAATACTGTGAGAAATCTTGGAGTCATTTTTGATCAGGATATGTCATTCAAAGCGCATATTAAACAAATATGTAGGACTGCTTTTTTGCATTTACGCAATATCTCTAAAATCAGAAAGGTCTTGTCTCAGAGTGATGCTGAAAAACTAATTCATGCATTTATTTCCTCTAGGCTGGACTATTGTAATTCATTATTATCAGGTTGTCCTAAAAGTTCCCTAAAAAGCCTTCAGTTAATTCAAAATGCTACAGCTAGAGTACTGACGGGGACTAGAAGGAGAGAGCATATCTCACCCATATTGGCCTCTCTTCATTGGCTTCCTGTTAATTCTAGAATAGAATTTAAAATTCTTCTTACTTATAAGGTTTTGAATAATCAGGTCCCATCTTATCTTAGGGACCTTCGCTCTCAGACTGCAGGCTTACTTGTAGTTCCTAGGGTTTGTAAGAGTAGAATGGGAGGCAGAGCCTTCAGCTTTCAGGCTCCTCTCCTGTGGAACCAGCTCCCAATTCAGATCAGGGAGACAGACACCCTCTCTACTTTTAAGATTAGGCTTAAAACTTTCCTTTTTGCTAAAGCTTATAGTTAGGGCTGGATCAGGTGACCCTGAACCATCCCTTAGTTATGCTGCTATAGACGTAGACTGCTGGGGGGTTCCCATGATGCACTGTTTCTTTCTCTTTTTGCTCTGTATGCACCACTCTGCATTTAATCATTAGTGATTGATCTCTGCTCCCCTCCACAGCATGTCTTTTTCCCGGTTCTCTCCCTCAGCCCCAACCAGTCCCAGCAGACGACTGCCCCTCCCTGAGCCTGGTTCTGCTGGAGGTTTCTTCCTGTTAAAAGGGAGTTTTTCCTTCCCACTGTAGCCAAGTGCTTGCTCACAGGGGGTCGTTTTGACCGTTGGGGTTTTACATAATTATTGTATGGCCTTGCCTTACAATATAAAGCGCCTTGGGGCAACTGTTTGTTGTGATTTGGCGCTATATAAAAAAATTGATAGATTGATTGATTGATTCAAAGTGACCTATGCACCAGTCACCATGTATATATCATGGGGCACTTCTGCAACACCAGTAGCCAATGGAGAGAAGATGAATGATGACGGATGAATGTTTTTGCTGTTGTCAGGCAACAGGCTTGAACTGCAGGAGGATGAAGAACTCAACGTTTAGATCAAAGGTCAAGGAGAAGTAAGTGAGTCCTACACAGTCCCTGAGGCCCATCAGGCTGATGGTTATCCATGGAGTGGATGAGGGCCTGTCTTGAGAGTCCATAACAGGTTGCTTCCTGAGCTAAGACTGGTATCCATTTACAGCTGGGTGGACTTGAACAATTCACAAGTATCTCAATCACACAAACAGGTAGCCTGAACCACACACCTGGAATCAAACCCTTTATCTGCAGCCCCAAATCAGAAAAAGTTGTGACGATATAGAAAATTCACCAAAAAAGCATTTATTTGATTTCTATTTCATTGCAGACAGTATGAGACCGATGTGGGTTTTCACAAATATATCAGTACCAGCATTATTTTTGTTGACAGTTTTACCAACTAAACAATGCAGGACAACACTGTGATTGTTGTAAACTGTCATTACTTAGTTTGTCCAGCAGACAATGCTGCAAAAGCATTGTTTAAAATGATGTTAAGCACCGCTGGGACCCCATCACCCCTTGACCAGTTGTCATTCATTTTCAGTCGGAGTGGGCGTTTCACAGCGATAACAGAAAAGTGGTCGCTATGCCATGAGAGAGGTGGGGCCAAAATAGACGAAACTCTATTTTATGCAAATACTGAGCGATGCAACACAGTGACTGCCAATCAGAGTGATGGCAGCATGATGTTTGTTGGCTTTATTTATAGTCATTTATAATACAGTTGATGTTTAAACTGTAAAACAACAAGCCTCAATTACATTTCTTTGTCAGGGTTTGACAATGAAATGTGGGGAATTGCTTCCATTTTGTATGTATATGTCGGTAAATATATCAGTAACTTAAATTTTACGACAATAAATCTAGTGATAGTATTTGCCCATTACATTGGTCATACTTTAGTATGAACCTAAGATATTTCATGTTTTTTGTGGTCAACTTCATTTAATTTGTTAATATACATTTACGAGGTCTGTGAGAAAAGTATCCGACCTTTTTATTTTTTTCAAAAACCATATGGATTTGAATCACGTGTGATTGCATCAGCCAAGCTTGAACCTTCGTGCGCATGCGTGAGTTTTTTCACGCCTGTCGGTTGCGTCATTTGCCTGTGAGCAGGCTTTGTGTGAGCACTGGTCCACCCCTCTCGTTTTTTATTGCGAATAAATGTCTGAACGATTTGGAGCTTTGCTGCATCAATTTTTTGCCAGAAACTGTGAGAGACCTCCAGGTGGACACCGTTCGGAAAATTAATATGGCTTTCAGGGACGATTTTATGGGGATTACACAGATTAAGGAGTGTTACTGCCACTTTAAAGACCGCCCACAGCGTCTGAGAGCGCGCCGCGCTCCAAGCGCCGATCGACAGGCTCAAACCCCGCTGAAACAATCAGATCATTTCCAACGTGAAGGCTTTGTTGATCCGGGACGTCGTCTGACTTTCACAGAAAGGCAGAAGGCGTGGACATCAGCACTTTTACGGCACATTCCACTGTTACAGGAGTTTTTTTCATGGAAAGAAAAGTGGAGGGACGTGCCATGGAGCCGTTCATTACGGGGCACAAAACCACCTCCGTGTTGGTCTCACAGGACGGCTTTCAGGTGGATTTCAGACGGCTGTCGGTTGCTTTTCAGTCATGTGATTATCCGAGAAATTGAGCATGAGCTGGACATGCCCCAACATGTCCTGTGAGGCTTCATCACGGCGTTGCTTTGCGCCATGCGGCTCCACCGCGACAGTTTCTGGAAAAAAATTGATGCAGCACAGCTCCAAATCGTTCAGACATTTATTCGCAATAAAAAAACGACGAGAGGGGTGGACCAGTGCTCACACAAAGCCTGCTCACAGGCGAATGACGCAACCGACAGGCGTGAAAAAACTCACGCATGCGCACGAAGGTTCAAGCTTGGCTGATGCAATCACACGTGATTCAAATCCATATGGTTTTTGAAAAAAAATAAAAAGGTCGGATATTTTTCTCACATACCTCGTATTTATTCCTGCACTGAAGGCCTGCAACACATTCCAATATATTTATATATTTCAAGCAGGTGATTATCAACAGGTGACATCATGGTACCCCCCGTTAATCCACTCTAATACTTAATGCACTTTATTTCAGATTATGTCCAAAATTTACACGAATAGTCCTTGTTTCCATCAACACATCTTGGATCTCAGTTTTTTCAACAAAATATTCTATAGTTCATGGCTCCGCCTCTTTCTGCAGAGCCGCCTGCAGAATTTTACTATTTCTGTTTTATGTGATCACAACGGAATTAATAAACTAGACATTATTTTTCTTGTGATTTTTCCAGGCACCAGAAGACATTAAACACGTCATGTAAATGATGCATACGTGCAGCAGCGTGATGATGTCACAGGGAGAGGCAGCAAGTCAAACACTCCAATCTGACCTGACAGGTGGCTGTTGGGCAAAGCACATCTGCTGACCTCCACTAAAATAACAGCAATGCATGACGACATTTGTGTTAAGGAAGGGGTCCCACCCCCATGTCCCATCATCCACCGGGCTTCAGACACGGGGGAAATTGTGAGGGTACAAAGGAAGTGATGTCAGAAAACCAACAACACTCTCAGACATGAAAAGGCACAAATAAAGCAGCCGTAATGCACTCAAATGACTCTAACTAGACAAACTCCAAGTGACCCTGTCCTCAAACTAACCAGCGATCTGAATAGTGGAGATTAGGTGCCTCAGTCGGTCGGGGAAAAGTTCCTTATCGAGGGACTGGATCTGCATTCTTTACTGCAGATTCCATCTTCGGTCTCGACTCCCATTTCCAGCTCTTGAGTTCTTATGAATTATTTTTATTTGAACTATGTATATAAATCTTATAGGAAAGACGAGGTTTTGCTTCATTCAAGAATTAACTGATGGCGAGAAAGAATCTGCATATATGCACAAACAAACAAACAAATCAATAAAAACAAGTCCTAAGTCCTACCTGTATGAGGCACTTGCTGACGTCGCTGGCGCAGAGGGCTTTATTACAGCCAGAGATCAGCGACAGTCCTGACAGCAGAAACAGGATGGCGGCAACGGCGGCGGGAAGAATGGGCTGACCGGGCCTCATCCTGATGGCTCACCAGCACAACGCCAAACACAACCTCAGGGACTATGGATGAGCAGGAAGCACAAATAAACAAGACTTTATCACTGTTCCAAAAGCAGCTGGTGAACAGTAAATATACTGCAATAACATACTTCATGTACGCAGATTACAACAATAAACATATTGTAAAGCTACACAAAAAGTTCATTTGAAAAAAAGGTCATTGTAAATGGTGAGTTATAAATACATTATAGACTTTGAAAAACATATCGTACACTCAATGTGAATAACAAATTGTACATCGCAATTATTAATTGTAAATTGCGAATAATAAAAATATCTTAAAGCAATTGTGAAAAATATATTGGACAGTGAACGTTAATAATAATAGTATATTTTAAAGAATATGTAGTTCAAGACAAGTGAATAACATTGTACATTGTTATATAATGCAAATTTTAAGCGGCAAATAATAAATATATTGTGCAGCAATTTTGAAAAACGTACACTCAGTGTTTACAATGACATTCATTGTTATGCACATTGTAAATTTTACGTAATAAGTTGTATACTGAACGTGAAAAAAAAAAAACACTAATACAATGTATATAATAAATGGTAAATAACAACTTATTGTACTGTATAAAATACTGTACATTATAAATGAAAAATAAGTACACTGTACACTAAATTGAATACAAACATATTGTACATTGTTATATAATGCAAATTTTAAGTGGTGAATAATAAATATATTGTGCAGCAATTTTGAAAACATTGTGCACTGAATATTAATAGCATACCAGTTGCACATTGTTATACACTGTACATTGTACATCAATCAATCAATCAACTTTTTTCTTGTATAGTGCCAAATCACAACAAACAGTTGCCCCAAGGCGCTCCACATTGCAAGGCAAGGCCATACAATAATTATGAAACACAGTCTACGTCTAAAGCAACATAACCAAGGGATGGTCCAGGGTCACCCGATCCAGCCCTAACTATAAGCCTAACATTTTATATAAATGGTGGAACGCTACATGTAACAAACGTACATTATCAGTTTTATGTAATATGTTGTATACTGAATGTGAATAACAACACTGTAATACAATGTATATTATAAATGGAAAATAACAAACCTATTGTAGTGTGTAAAATACTGTACTTTGTAAATGAAAATAAGTACATTGTACAATAAATGTGAATAACAAACCTATGGCATATTGTTATATAATGTACTTTGTAAATTTGACATTATGTGTAATACTAAATGCAAGTAACAAATGCTAGTATATTGCAATATACTTTATATCAATCAATCAATCAATCAATTTTTTTTATATAGCGCCAAATCACAACAAACAGTTGCCCCAAGGTGCTTTATATTGTAAGGCAAGGCCATACAATAATTATGTAAAACCCCAACGGTCAAAACTACAAGTAAGCCTGCAGTCTGAGAGCGAAGCGCTCTATTGGGGTGATATGGTACTACGAGGTCCCTAAGATAAGATGGGACCTGATTATTCAAAACCTTATAAGTAAGAAGAAGAATTTTAAATTCTATTCTAGAATTAACAGGAAGCCAATGAAGAGAGGCCAATATGGGTGAGATATGCTCTCTCCTTCTAGTCCCCGTCAGTACTCTAGCTGCAGCATTTTGAATTAACTGAAGGCTTTTTAGGGAACTTTTAGGACAACCTGATAATAATGAATTACAATAGTCCAGCCTAGAGGAAATAAATGCATGAATTAGTTTTTCAGCATCACTCTGAGACAAGACCTTTCTGATTTTAGAGATATTACGTAAATGCAAAAAAGCAGTCCTACATATTTGTTTAATATGCGCTTTGAATGACATATCCTGATCAAAAATGACTCCAAGATTTCTCACAGTATTACTAGAGGTCAGGGTAATGCCATCCAGAGTAAGGATCTGGTTAGACACCATGTTTCTAAGATTTGTGGGGCCAAGTACAATAACTTCAGTTTTATCTGAGTTTAAAAGCAGGAAATTAGAGGTCATCCATGTCTTTATGTCTGTAAGACAATCCTGCAGTTTAGCTAATTGGTGTGTGTCCTCTGGCTTCATGGATAGATAAAGCTGGGTATCATCTGCGTAACAATGAAAATTTAAGCGATACCGTCTAATAATACTGCCTAAGGGAAGCATGTATAAAGTGAATAAAATTGGTCCTAGCACAGAACCTTGTGGAACTCCATAATTAACTTTAGTCTGTGAAGAAGATTCCCCATTTACATGAACAAATTGTAATCTATTAGACAAATATGATTCAAACCACCGCAGCGCAGTGCCTTTAATACCTATGGCATGCTCTAATCTCTGTAATAAAATTTTATGGTCAACAGTATCAAAAGCAGCACTGAGGTCTAACAGAACAAGCACAGAGATGAGTCCACTGTCCGAGGCCATAAGAAGATCATTTGTAACCTTCACTAATGCTGTTTCTGTACTATGATGAATTCTAAAACCTGACTGAAACTCTTCAAATAGACCATTCCTCTGCAGATGATCAGTTAGCTGTTTTACAACTACCCTTTCAAGAATTTTTGAGAGAAAAGGAAGGTTGGAGATTGGCCTATAATTAGCTAAGATAGCTGGGTCAAGTGATGGCTTTTTAAGTAATGGTTTAATTACTGCCACCTTAAAAGCCTGTGGTACATAGCCAACTAACAAAGATAGATTGATCATATTTAAGATCGAAGCATTAAATAATGGTAGGACTTCCTTGAGCAGCCTGGTAGGAATGGGGTCTAATAAACATGTTGATGGTTTGGATGAAGTAACTAATGAAAATAACTCAGACAGAACAATCTGAGAGAAAGAGTCTAACCAAATACCGGCATCACTGAAAGCAGCCAAAGATAACGATATGTCTTTGGGATGGTTATGAGTAATTTTTTCTCTAATAGTTAAAATTTTGTTAGCAAAGAAAGTCATGAAGTCATTACTAGTTAAAGTTAATGGAATACTCAGCTCAATAGAGCTCTGACTCTTTGTCAGCCTGGCTACAGTGCTGAAAAGAAACCTGGGGTTGTTCTTATTTTCTTCAATTAGTGATGAGTAGAAAGATGTCCTAGCTTTACGGAGGGCTTTTTTATAAAGCAACAGACTCTTTTTCCAGGCTAAGTGAAGATCTTCTAAATTAGTGAGACGCCATTTCCTCTCCAACTTACGGGTTATCTGCTTTAAGCTACGAGTTTGTGAGTTATACCACGGAGTCAGACACTTCTGATTTAAAGCTCTCTTTTTCAGAGGAGCTACAGCATCCAAAGTTGTCTTCAATGAGGATGTAAAACTATTGACGAGATACTCTATCTCCCTTACAGAGTTTAGGTAGCTACTCTGCTCTGTGTTGGTATATGGCATTAGAGAACATAAAGAAGGAATCATATTCTTAAACCTAGTTACAGCGCTTTCTGAAAGACTTCTAGTGTAATGAAACTTATTCCCCACTGCTGGGTAGTCCATCAGAGTAAATGTAAACAATGAATAACAAATATATTGTACACTGGTGTACCATTTTGTAAATAATAATAATAATAAATATATTGTGAGAGTTTGCGCATTGTACATGGGGAATAAATAATATGTACTTATATTCTGTTCTTATTGTGAATATTAAATAGATAGTACATGTCCAGCTCTCCTCTCCAGTCAGGACAGACACATCGTGTTTATGTGATGGGTGAGACCCAAATATTTCGGTCTTGTCCACTGATGTTTCTTTCCTCTTCTGTATCTTCGTAACATCTGTTGGAGATTTTTATGGCAGCAAGAAAAAACAAACGCAGGCTGCAGAGAGAAACCCTCCCACTGCAGGGTTCCTCTTTTAGACACTATCTTATGTTCCACGGAAAAGATTATTCAGCCTTTTTTGTGGCTTAACAACAGAACCTCTTAAAGTCACACTGATGTTCGGGTTTCGACCGAAAACCTTCAGGTCCGCTGACACGCTTGTGTATCCTCCATAATCCCAACAAATATGTAAAAATTAAACTGGTTTCTGCTTTGATCCTGTTTCAAACTTTCACTGAAAAAAATGTAAAAAATGTAATTAAAAAAAGAAACAATTTTTATTCATACGGGAAGAAAATGTAAAGATCTGATTTCTGAAATTTAAAAAAATGTAAATAAATCCTGCGCCATCTTCCATTTGCAGCTCTTATTTGAGATTATTCGTGCTTTTTGTCGCGCTGCTGCTCTTCGGTCAGGACTTGTTGCACATTGTTCCATTCTTCAGACATGTGAGAAACATTACGCGCCCCGAACGCCAACAAAACTACAAAACTCAGGCAACAAACCCGAGACGATCCTTAAATCTTACCCACACGCCGTGAAGAACTTCAGCACGGTTCCTGCGAGCGAAATCCTCTTTGAACTTCTCCAGGATGGTATCGCAGCGCCGCTCCGGTGTCCACCGTGGGGCGTAAAGTCTGTGCGCGCAGCACAAAGCGGCAAGCAGTCGGGCGCCTTAAAGGCACAAGCTCACTTTTCTGCACCAGCCTCCACGGAGCAACATCACGTCCATGCACGTACGAGCTGTGTCTCCTTCACAGGACCGAACCATCCCGTAAACCGAGACAAAAAATAAAAAAATTAAAAAAAACACACACCCAAAGGCGCCAAAGTTCTGTGCGTAAAAGGCCGCGCGTAAAATGCGCTCGGTTTGCCCTCTTCAGTGACCGGTGGGTGGGGTCCCCAATGACGCTGGAGTTGTTTTACATATCCAAATCTTCTCTTATCACCACCCCCCAATCTCCATTACAAACCCGTCGTCTGAGGGCGGAGTGTCGGACGGGATTCGGGAGCTCTTATTCCTGCTGAGACTCCACAGAAAACCTCCGGACGGTCCATTTACATCCACAGCGGGGACACTTGATCAAAGCCCCACTTCCACCCCGTGGGACACCGTGGCCCCAAAACCAAAGCAGTGGACATGAGACTCTTTAATGAACTGTAACAAATTTTATCCACAGCGTCATTTTTATTCCTTCATTACATGTTTGTTTCATGTTTGAACTTGATACGTGATCATGAAAAAATTGACAGAATAAAACTGTTCCAGATCAGACAGACAATGAAAATTATTAGAATTACGAAATTATTAAAATTAATAGAGTTACGACGTACCTTTTTGATCTGATTTTTCCCCTATTAAAATGTTTTTAAAGAAACTGAATTTGTTGTTTAGTGATTTATGTAGGTGCCGCTAATGTGCAATTTATGGATCATGTACAAGTTTTCGCATTAATAAATGAGATTCAGCTCAGACCTTAAAACACAAAATTTATCACCTTCAATTTTTTACGATTGCAGGAAAGAAATAAGAGTAAAACTGTGAAGGCACAGATTCCCCACAAACTTTTTTTTTGACAACCAAACATCCGTATATTTTGAAAAATATTTTTGTTCTCTCCAAATTGAAATTCAGTAATAATAATAATAATAATAAATGGATCCTTTAATATAACAACCGCTACACAATATTTACACATAGAAATATGTGAAACATGAGCCGATATTTCCCACTTCAAAAATACAAATGGTTATTTATAAGAAAAAAAAAGTATGAACTCCAAGCACATTGCTTTGAAGGAGCGCCATCTACTGGTTGGAAATAATTCTGCTACCATGAAGTCCTACCATTATTTAATGCTTCGATCTTAAATATGATCAATCTATCTTTATTAGTTGGTTATGTACCACAGGCTTTTAAGGTGGCAGTAATTAAACCATTACTTAAAAAGTCATCACTTGACCCAGCTATCTTAGCTAATTATAGGCCAATCTCCAACCTTCCTTTTCTCTCAAAAATTCTTGAAAGGGTAGTTGTAAAACAGCTAACTGATCATCTGCAGAGGAATGGTCTATTTGAAGAGTTTCAGTCAGGTTTTAGAATTCATCATAGTACAGAAACAGCATTAGTGAAGGTTACAAATGATCTTCTTATGGCCTCGGACAGTGGACTCATCTCTGTGCTTGTTCTGTTAGACCTCAGTGCTGCTTTTGATACTGTTGACCATAAAATTTTATTACAGAGATTAGAGCATGTCATAGGTATTAAAGGCACTGCGCTGCGGTGGTTTGAATCATATTTGTCTAATAGATTACAATTTGTTCATGTAAATGGGGAATCTTCTTCACAGACTAAAGTTAATTATGGAGTTCCACAAGGTTCTGTGCTAGGACCAATTTTATTCACTTTATACATGCTTCCCTTAGGCAGTATTATTAGACGGTATTGCTTAAATTTTCATTGTTACGCAGATGATACCCAGCTTTATCTATCCATGAAGCCAGAGGACACGCACCAATTAGCTAAACTGCAGGATTGTCTTACAGACATAAAGACATGGATGACCTCTAATTTCCTGCTTTTAAACTCAGATAAAACTGAAGTTATTGTACTTGGCCCCACAAATCATAGAAACATGGTGTCTAACCAGATCCTTACTCTGGATGGCATTACCCTGACCTCTAGTAATACTGTGAGAAATCTTGGAGTCATTTTTGATCAGGATATGTCATTCAAAGCGCATATTAAACAAATATGTAGGACTGCTTTTTTGCATTTACGCAATATCTCTAAAATCAGAAAGGTCTTGTCTCAGAGTGATGCTGAAAAACTAATTCATGCATTTATTTCCTCTAGGCTGGACTATTGTAATTCATTATTATCAGGTTGTCCTAAAAGTTCCCTAAAAAGCCTTCAGTTAATTCAAAATGCTGCAGCTAGAGTACTGACGGGGACTAGGAGAGAGCATATCTCACCCATATTGGCCTCTCTTCATTGGCTTCCTGTTAATTCTAGAATAGAATTTAAAATTCTTCTTACTTATAAGGTTTTGAATAATCAGGTCCCATCTTATCTTAGGGACCTTCGCTCTCAGACTGCAGGCTTACTTGTAGTTCCTAGGGTTTGTAAGAGTAGAATGGGAGGCAGAGCCTTCAGCTTTCAGGCTCCTCTCCTGTGGAACCAGCTCCCAATTCAGATCAGGGAGACAGACACCCTCTCTACTTTTAAGATTAGGCTTAAAACTTTCCTTTTTGCTAAAGCTTATAGTTAGGGCTGGATCAGGTGACCCTGAACCATCCCTTAGTTATGCTGCTATAGACGTAGACTGCTGGGGGGTTCCCATGATGCAGTGTTTCTTTCTCTTTTTGCTCTGTATGCGCCACTCTGCATTTAATCATTAGTGATGGATCTCTGCTCCCCTCCACAGCATGTCTTTTTCCTGGTTCTCTCCCTCAGCCCCAACCAGTCCCAGCAGAAGACTGCCCCTCCCTGAGCCTGGTTCTGCTGGAGGTTTCTTCCTGTTAAAAGGGAGTTTTTCCTTCCCACTGTAGCCAAGTGCTTGCTCACAGGGGGTCGTTTAGACCGTTGGGGTTTTACGTAATTATTTTATGGCCTTGCCTTACAATATAAAGCGCCTTGGGGCAACTGTTTGTTGTGATTTGGCGCTATATAAATAAAATTGATTGATTAAATGAGTTTGAAGTCGTGAATGTGGTTTAGCTGGAACACAAACATAATATGACCAGTAAATTGTTTTTGTTTGCTAGTTTGAGATCTGAATTTTAAATCATGTTGCGACAATTCATGATTTACACCGTGCATGGCGCATAGTATGACACATAATAAAGGCAGAAATGATAAAAAAAAAAAAAGATTGCCCACATGAATTAAACTAAAGCAATATAAGTACTTACAGGATTATTCCAGGTAGTAAATAATTCAGATCAATAAAATAAGAACACTAGCAGATTGGAAGTGATTGTTTTTGATTTCTGAATTGTTTCACTGCTCAATCTTTTTTTTAAGTATGTATTGTAAAGTACTTTGAAGCTTTTTGTGTTAAAGTGGTCTATAAATAGTTATTTAAATAGGATTTGACTATTTTCACTTCCTGTGGTTACTGTGGACAGAAAGTGAACTCACTGGTTTGTGGCCTGCTGGTAAAAAATTACAGTAAGAGGTCCTGGAGGAGCAGAGATATGAAATAAAACTTTACAAATCAGCTCAGAAGCTGAAAAATAAAATAAAGCAAGATACTTTGATGAAGTCAATATCAAAAACAAAATGTTAATTTCACAACAAATAAAATTTATTCAATTATATATATACAAATATATACAAGTTGTGTAACAAGTAAATATTAAAATAGACATTTTTTTTTTTAGAACTATCGTTCAAAAGGCATTATGTTGGAAAAATAGGTTTTGTTGTGTTCTCACATTGAAACTGTAAAAGTTTTCTTTTCAGGAAGCCACAACAGACTTTAATGTGCACGAGACACAATGGACAACACATGAAGAGTCAGGCTGCAGAAAGGACCAGAAAACAAGAGGAACAGAAAGCTAAAACACTTCAATAAACAGTTTTTTTTTTTCCTTTTTTAACATTTGTCCACAGTACAGCTGTTTAGGAAAAGAGTACGAACAATGCAACGCATGCACAGCATTTAATTGCTAAAGTCAAAAAACACCAAGCTGTGGTGCGGAACTCCAGATGAGGGAGAAACAAACAAAAACAGAACAAAAAAAAAAAAAAAAAGAAGAAAATCCAGCAACACATGCTTAATTATTAAGCCAATAACGACATTAACATCACAGAGGACACGCAATATAAAAACGCAACTTTGGTCCATTAAAACATAAAAGAGAGCAAGTTTACAATCAAAATATCTTAATTTGTTTTTTACAACTTTCGAACAGTAATTACATGACTATGTACAAATGCACAGATCATATGTATAAAATAAGTTAAAAAAAAATTAAGCACACAGTCTGTACACAACATATGAACATGGACTTTGACGACATTTTGAAGGTTTTCCTTCGTAGGACCCTGCTTGGTGAGGAGCAGCGGCGGGACGGAGCGTCTCCGGCTCCCGGCACCGTCCGGCCCAGCCTTTGGGGTCTTGTTTCCTGTACTTCGTTTTCGTGGCCTGGACCCCGGTGCCGCCTGTACCAGGTACAGAACACTCCACCAGCAAGGGCCCCCCATCCTCGTGGTGGACACGCCCCAAAGCCACAGCTCCAGAAGGAAACATCTCTCTCCTTAAGTACTCTGTTGTATTTCACCACTTGCTAAGTGCCTCATATTTATTCCCCCCCCCCATTTCGGTGAAAGTGCGAATTGACTCTTCTGTCGGTGACGGCCGCTGCGGCGCTTCAGTCCTACAGCTCATATAGGAGTGAGGTCAAAGTCGTCATTGACCTCCACGAGCGGGATGTAGAACTCTGGAATCTCAAAGATGCTGGTGGACTTGTACGTGGCCGGGTCGAGCTCCTGCAGCTTGAGCTGCCACTCCAGCCGTTGGACGGCATTGAGAGCTGCCGCCTCGTGCTGCTGTCTCATCAGAAGACACGTCTGCAGAGGAAAAATTCATTCTTATTCCAACAGTCACCGGCTACATTTACACCAGAAATTAGAACACTGCCTACAGTTCAGTGATTAATTTATATTTTGTCATTGTTATCATGGGTATATGTATATTTTTAGATACATATGTGTATATTTTTATTTATTTTTTTGGTCAAAGGCGTGCACGTTTATAAGGTTTTGCTTCTGCCTACACCCTTTCGGACACATGGGTACATTGTTAAATTGTTGTCTTTCTTTGTGAGTTTTCTTTGCTATTTTGAGTCTGTGTGCGCTGAATAAATTCATTCAGTTTGCCAACATGACAAAACATAGTAGAGAAGCTTGAATCTTCGACTGGACTGGGTTGCTTGATGCGAGGATGTTTCGCTTCAAATCGCAGAAGCTTCCTCAGCTAAAATTCTTGCTCTGGAAGTCTGACTTCTGTCTTGACTCTTGTAGAGAAGAATAAAACAGACGCCAACAAAAGCTGGAGTTTTAAACCTAACCAGACCCCTCCTACTGAGAGGCAGACTGCTATAAGCTAGTGACTAAACAACAGCTCTAATTAGCAACTATTGTGCTCTAGTTAGCACACCTAATGACAGGACAGCTGTCCCTCTAATGATGGGATGGATGCCTTTCTGATGGCTCCCTTGATGACGTGAATGACTCATTACCATGAACAAAAGACTGAAGCTCCTTTGACCTGAGTATCCCATTGTAAACAGGGGATAAAGCGTGTCTCAGACCCCCTCCCCGGTTAAGGCTGGGTTTCAAACGTTTCACAAAGAATGCCTCCTTGACCCCTCTCTCAAACCATTTCTTCTCTCTGGCTAATATTTTAACTTCCTTGTCCTCAAACGTGTGGTTACTGTCTTTAAGGTGGAGATGAACCGCAGACTGAGGTCCACTGGCGGCCTCTCTGCGGTGCTGGTATAGCCTTTTGCGTAAAGGTTGCTTCGTTTCACCTATGTAGTGTTTGTTACAGTTTTCCTGACATCTCATTGAATACACTACATTGCTCTGTTTGTAACTAGGGATCATGTCCTTAGGGTGAACTAATTTCTGTCTCAAGGTGTTAACCGGTTTAAAGTAAACTGGGATTTTGTGCTGTCTGAAGATCCTCTGTAGTTTTTCCCCTACTCCTGTTAAATAAGGGAGAGACACTCTTCTTCTTGTCTCCCTCTCCTGTCTATCTGGTCTCTTTGTTCTCTGGGACTTCTGCACTTTGTCCAGGGACCACCGTGGGTACCCACATACTGTGACGGCTTTCCGGACACGTTGTTGTTCTTTAGCCCTTCCCTCTGCAGTTGCGGGCACCTGTAGGGCTCTGTGTTGAAGCGTCCTGATCACCCAGAGCTTGTGTTCAAGGGGGTGGTTTGAGCCAAAGAGCACATATTAGTCAGTGTGAGTTGGTTTTCTGTAAACCCCTGTCTGGAGCTGCCTGTTCTCTCCAATCGTAACATCACAGTCTAAGAAGGCTAAATGGTTGTTTCTGGCATCCTCACGTGTGAACTTGATATTGGCGTCCACCGAGTTGATGTGTTCTGTAAAGTCCTCAACTTGCTGTTGCTTGATTTTAACCCATGTGTCATCAACATATCTGAACCAGTGACTGGGAGAGATGCCCGTGAAAGATGTCACTTCTCCACTTGCTCCATGTACAGATTGGCCACAATGGGGGATACTGGAGACCCCATCGCACAACCATGAATCTGTCTGTAGTAATGGTTCATGGTTGTGCGATGGGGTCTCCGGACATCAATCACTTATTTATTTTTTTCATCCAAAATTTCAAAGGCTGATCTTCACACCCAAGGAAAATGCAAAGTAGGCAAAAGAAAACTGTATGAAAAAACAAACAAAAGGAACAACAACAGCTTCAAACATACCTTTAGTTTGTCAAACTTGTCGTCAACATCCTGTAGCCATGACATAAACTGTCGGGCATTGAAACGATCTCTCACTGAAGTTTTACCATCGTCACTCTAAAACATAGAAAAAGTGATCAGAATACCTCCACACAGCAAGTTAGCAAATGTGCTTTATATATATATATATATATATATATATATATATATATATAAAAAGCACATTTCAAGACATTTCACTCTTGAACAGCTGTGAAAGTCCAGTTGAAGAATTGAAAGAAAATTTCCATGTTTGTGTTGAAGTTTTTTTTTTTTTTTTTTTTTTTTTAAAGTGACAGTTTTTATGTCAAACATCAAAATGAAAAATGGATCACAACAATTTTGAAAAGTAATGAAGGAGGCCGACGGTTACTCTCCTAATATAACGGTTCTGTTCCAGCAAAAAGTTTTCTCACTGGGCTGCAACTGCTGGCGACAAACCACAAACGGCATTCACAAGGGATTTTCCAAAATGTCTCAAAACATTCGCGAGGGTTATTAATTTTCTTGTGTAACTTGCAGGGCTTCACTGTCGTGTTGCACCCTGCTCAGCGTTGGAGCGACGTCTCTGCTATTTTGGTATTGTGGGATAGCTCGCCGGACTACTTTCACCTGACCCAGTGCTGAATTTGCCGACATAAGAAGACGCTGCTGGATGAGTGTGAATATACTGACTTACGATCATTTAGGCGCAAAAACACAAGTTCTTGTGCCAAATATATGCCTTATGTTTTTGTTATCCATGAAAACGCAGTCATCTCAAATACAGCATTGTTTGGGAACTACTTTTTTTTTTGACAAATATCTTTATTGATTTTTTCCTTTAACAAACGTTTCCTTTAACACGTTAACAAACAGTCTTCAGGGACAACAGTAAGTAAATATAAAATCTGGAAATTAACATTAGTGAAGAAAATAAAAAGAATATCATGAGCAAAACAAACAAACAAACAAAAAAAAAGGAATAAGTTATACAATTTCAGACAAACCCCCTCCCTCCAAAAACTCCATAAACGAATTCCAGATCTTAACAAATTTGTTATATTTCCCCTTGATCAAGTATGTCAATTTCTCCATGGCTATACAGTGTGAGAGTCCTTCAGCCCACATTTGCTTACTTGGCCTATACATAGATCTCCATGACAGAGCAATTTTATGTTTTGCTTCAAGTATACAATATATGACAATTGCTTTCTCAAATTTACTGAGTGTACAATTTTCTGGGAAAAGTCCCAGTATACAGAGCTTATGCATAGTGGAAGATGTGTATCAGTAATCTTAGACAAAGTCATAATTATCTCCTTCCAAAATTCTTGGATAATGGAACACTCCCAAAGACAATGAAATAGAGTCCCTTTATGTGTGCCACATTTAACACATAGATCAGGTGAGTTAGGATCAATACGATGTTGTACTACTGGAGTGATATATGTTCTCATCAGCCATTTGTACTGAAGTAATTTAAACCGTGTATTTATCGTTTGAACTTGGCTTTGTAAGGATACATGTTTCCATTCTTCATCAGTTATTTCTTCTTTAAGAGCTAGACACCAGGCATGTCTTTTATCGTCTGAGGATTCTATTGATTTTGCAATGATATTGTGGTAGAATCGAGAAATGAGTCCGGGTCTACCACAATAGTTCATAGCTATCATTTCAATAGTGTTCAGGGGGGCAGGTTTAAGGAGTTTTGAGTTTGTTTTATGAAATGTCTAATCTGCAAGTATTTAAAAAATGTTTGGCATCAATGTTAAATCTTTGCTTGACATCAGTAAAACTTAAAAGGACTTCTCTATCATAAAGATCTGATATTTTGCTGATGCCCTTATTAGCCCATATCTTAAAACCAAGATAATTTGTACTTGGTGTAAAATTCTATTTCCCCAAATGGGAGTAAATTGGGATAAAGCAGCATTTCTTTTAAGTAGTTCAAAACCTCATGCCAGATGATCACTGTATTCCTAACAAAATGATTTAAGGTTCGTTTTTTCAAAATAGAAAGGTTTGCTGAATGGAGATATAACTTAAGAGGGATTTTGGAGGTTGTCCTCTCCTCCATCCTCGCCCAGTTAGGGAATGATGTAGTGTCAAACCAGTATGAAGCCGCCCTCAATTGTGCAGCCCAATAGTATCCTTGGAGAAAAGGGACTTTTAACCCACCCCTATCATATGGTAAATACAACAGAGTCATGCGACCTATGAAAGTAAATTATGAGTGACGGCAGACAAAAATGAGATCTGACATTCCAGGCGTGAGATAGGTGCAAATTGCCAGGGGACCCTGACAAAATTGTGGAAACAGGTCACTGTGACACTAAGAGAAAATTGTAGCCAATTTGTTTATTTTCTCACATTTTTGTGTCTTCAACTACTCACCAAGAGTCACAGCCCAGGAAGATACTACCCAACCCAGTGAGAAGCAGACTACTGTGACATCACACCCCTTACCTGAACATCTTGAGGCATGTTGTACACTTCAGCGTCCAATAAAACAGTACAGGCACTGAAAGGCAGAGTCTGATTGGCTAGTGTTCTTGCAGCACGGTAATGGACTCTTAAGACTTCTTGTTCGTTTGAAACAATCAGCTTTTCCTGTGACGAGCGGAGAAATAAAGTCCAATCAATACTGCAAATATTATTTTCCGTGTAGATATTCTGTAAAACGTTCCGTGAACCAAACACATACCCTTTCGATGCTGTGCTGTAGTCGGAGTTTCATACGGACGACCTCTTGTTGTTTGAACATCTCTTTTAGCTGCTCAGGTAACGATGGAGGTGGAGTTATCTATTCGGAAGGATGGCGAGTACAGAGTGACTCACTGCTGCTTATGTAACAGCCATTACAGAGTTTACAGCAACTTCTAGTGGTGAGGTTTCAGACTGCAACTCACCCAATACCCTCAAGCACACTGATTCCAGAAAGAGCCGAGAGGGTGCAGCTTTTCTTTGTAACCATCGATTCCAGCAGGTGATTTCACTGATTAACATCACTCTGAGCAGACGGGATGAGTTCATCAATGAAATCGCCTGGTGGAGTCAGTGGTTACAAAGAAAACCTGCAGTCTCTCGGCCCGTCTGGAATCAGTTTGACACCTGTGCCGTAATGTCAGGGATGGGTATTTGAGCACAAAACCCTGGAGTTTTACATTCGTTATGCCTTTTTTTTTATTTAAATGCCTGTGTGTGAACAGGTTATAGCCTCACCCAAAGAATGAGACATTTGTTGACTTTCTCAGTTGCCTATAATCAGGTTGGATTATGGGTAAATATATGTTTCCTTATGTAGACTGTGATGTTTTAATCAGGCACTTTAACATCTTGCACTATCAGTTTACATGTGTGCCTACGACGTGCAATGCTGGGCTGTGTCTTTGTGGTGAGAATTTTTGGTAAGAAAAGAAAAAAGAAAGAAAGAGAATTAATTAAGTAAGGACATCCTCATAGGCCCATCGGGGCTGGTGCTTAAGAGAATGAAAGTTTATGACTCCCCCTTGACGGGACACCAATCCATCACAGGTTACTTTCCCAGCCAAGGTCTGTACCCGGTTTACAGCTGGATGGACTGAGACAATGCAGATTGTGTCTTGTCTGTGGACACAGACACACTGCACAAGCAGGTCTACACATGGACATATCTTCTTATCCACTGAGCTCCTCACTCTGCATACAATGTCTTTTCAGTTTGTGTTCTGAATACATCAGGTTTAACATTGAAAACATAAGTGTCTTTATTCATACTGGGCTTGTTTTTGAAGCTGTGGTTGTTCAGTTGTTTGGCCAGACCACAAAAAGGTTTTATTCATTATATTCTCTTGTGCCAAACTGATCTCAAATCACCGTAGGGGGAAATACAGCATTACAGCAACACAGACCAACAAAGGTGCAGGTTTTGAGAAATGGTCAGACCTCCATTTGGTTTTGGGGATCAAAAGTGGCTGCGTTTGCCTTCATCCTATGGAACAGGTAAGTTAACATTAAAGTAAAACATGAATAGAGTGGGTTTTTTTTATTCATTGGCAAAAAGCTTGCTTGCTAGAGCCAAAGTGTTGCTAACAACAACAACAAAACAAGTAACACCAAGAACATTATTCGCCAGCAAAAAAGATCACATTTCTTTCATATTTCAGAGCGTTATGTAAGATGGTATCCTTTATTGACTGACTATGTTTGATCTGGATCTGATCCAGATTATGGAGTTTGTGGCCATTTAAATTTAACATTCAAAACCACCATTTAATGTATATTTTTACATTATATTTTAATAAAACATGCCTCAATCACTCTCATATTTGAAAGTGAGGTGCAGACTGACACTCACTATCACCTGACAAAGTTTGATCCGGATCTGATTGTGGATTTTGTGGACATTTGAATTTAATATTAAAAAGCCCATTTGATGTTCATTTTGCATTATATCTCAATCAAAAGTGCCTCAATCACTCATTTGCAAACTGCATCTGATCCGCATTGCGGATTTAGCGGATACTTGATTTTAATGCTGAAAAGCTCTTTTGATCTATATTTTGTATTATATTGTATCTTATTAAAAGTCACTTGTAACAGGACTTTGACCTTGAAAATTGTTTCCAAGCTAAAAATTTGTGGAACTGGAAACTAAGTGTTGGTGGCGGTTTGCGCTCTACGAGCTCTAGTTTATAAAGTGCTTTCAAAGAAACAAAGTGCTGTACGAATAAAAACCCATAAATGGTGAAAACTATAAAACAATATACAACATACTGTATTTTCAGGATGATAAGTCACTTTATTTAACAATCTGGGTGGTCCTGTGACATATTTTGAAGTGACCCATGTCAAAAAGTACTGCATTACCATCTGCAGCCACAACATGGCATCGTGTACATGTTGGAGAAGCTGCCCCTGTGTACTGACCTGGATGAAGTATTGTGACCTACACTCTGGACTCAGCAGAAAGGGGCTGTAATGCACCATTAAAGGGGGATATCAACTGTCATAAAATAAGAAAATATAGCATGCAAAGGACATGTTTTAGGTTTTAGGGTATGTTTTTGGTTTTAAGTACTGACTATTTACTCCGAGAACCTTTTTTTTTTTTTATTTCTGATCATGTTTGTATTCTTTATCATTTGAATTGCCTCTCTGCTCTCACATTTTTAATGATCTTTCTGCACATTTATTTTCTGCTGTTTTTAATCTGAGTTTTTTTTTTGTATCTCAGACGATGTAAATATTTTAGTTAATTCTTTTGATCATCACTGCCTGTCTCTTTTAGACAGAGTGCCTCCTTTTAAAACCAGACACGCCACTTTGAATAACTCCTCCCCCTGGATGAATGACAGTATTCGCAGTTTTAAGAGAACCTGTCGGAAAGTGGAGTGTTTGTGGAAACTCACAAAGCTCCAGGTCGAGCTCCTTCATTTAAAGGAGCTTTTAACTTCTTTTAACAATATGGTGAAAGAACTGAGGGGTGCCTAGTTTTCTAAAGTAATTCCTAACAGTTGATGTAATCCAAAAGTTTTATTTTACATAATCAGAGATATTGTCACACCTACATCTCCTGCTTCAACCATCAGTCTCTCTCTTCCTTCTCCTGTCCCATGTCTCACCCGGACATCAGTACTGGACAGTTTGACACCCATATCACTGAAAGAACTCATCAGTCTGGTTGAGAGAATGAAACCTTCCTCCTGCCCACCTGATATTGTCCCCACCTCATTATTCAAAAAGGCTGCCCACACCACTGGTCCGTGTGTCAATGACCTCTGTCTGTGTCCCTCATTGTTTTAAACAGGCTGTTATTTACCCTCTTTTAAAAAACCCTAACACTGACCCTTCTCTTTCTCAGCATTTAAGATCGATTTCAAAACTGCCTTTTGTCTCCAAAATTTTAGTAAAAGTGGTGGCCAAACAGCTTAACAGGGTTTTAGCTGAACACAATATTCTTGAGAAATTTCAATCTGGGGTCCGTCACTTGCACTCGACTGAAACAGCTCTTCTTTAGAGTCTCAAATGATATTTTAGTGAGCAGAGATGCAGGTGAATATTCGGTACTTGTACTTTTGTTTCTGTTTGCAGCTTTTGACACTTGATCATGGTGTTTTAATTGAAAGACTATAAGGACATGGGTGGACATCTCTGGATCAGCTCTACATTGTTTTTTATCCTTATCCTATCTCTCTAACAGGGGTTTCTTAGTTGCTGCAGCTAAATATATGTCCTCTTCTGTCATTCTGTCCTGTGGTGTACCCTAAGGTTCCATTCTGGGACCTATTTTATTTGCATTGTATTTGCTCCCACTTGGACATATCTTGAGTTCTTCACAACACAAGAAGGCTCCACCACCCACCGTATTTTTCTTAATCTGAGAGCATGTGACAACATATACGACAACATATATATATCGCAAGACTTTAGCCACTCAGCCAAGAAGACGATGCATAGCCACTCAGAACAGAACCTTGCATGTACAGGTAACCAGTGAAGAGTTATTATTACCGGGGTCATACGAACCAAATATTCTAGTTGTGGTCAAGAGCCGAGGTAACGCTCGCTTTCATCTCTTGTTTCAGAGATGCAAGAATGCTCGTTCATGTGAAAGGGAGGGATGAGGCTTGGTTAGAATCTTCAACCATGCCAGTAGATGTTGCTGTAAACTATATAATGCACCTTTGAAAGAATATTTAATGTCAATCAAATATAATGTGCAAGGTTGGGTAGGATTACTTTGAAAGTATACATGTGGATTACATATATGTATGTACACACATTTGGATTACTTGTAATCTGATTACTTTTGGATTACATTTCAAAGTAGTCCTACCCAACCCTGATAATGTGTTGACATGACATAGAAACTAAAATGTATTCGTACAAACAAAGTAAGATGAACTTACTGTGGGAATACAGAGCTTGCTGAGTGGGTTCCCATCTAACAGGTAGGATCCGTTAAAGGTCACATATTCATCATAATACTGTGGTGGCTGGGGTGTGACGCTGCACAAAATTTTGCGCTTCTCTTCAATCTTCTTTCGTATGTGCAGAAATTCGTAGTAGGGATTAGCCCTCTCCGTCTGGTAGGGTTGTATTTCCTCTAGTTTAATAGAGTCCACAATAGCTGCAAGAGATTGCTGGCTTCTCTCCTTCTCTTGATGAGAAATGAAACAAGCCTGTGAGGTTGACACCTTGGTCATCTTCCGCTTGCGTGGATGGGGGACATGGTGGTCTAAGTGCTCATCTGTGGCGTGGACCTTGATCTTGGACCCAGAGGAGTCAGATTCACGGTCTCCAGACTGTGGAGTTGAGCTCCTTGAAGCATTGCTGCTTAGGTCTGCCTGAGCTGATACTGACTGGCCAGAACTTTCATCTCCTCCAGCTGAAGATGATTCTGACTTCTCGTCAGCAAGGAACACTGTCATTGGCCTGGAGCTGGCCTCTGTTGTTGTATCAAGAGAGCACTCTGTACATGGGCTGCCCTCACCTGAGGTACTCTCGGTTGTCGCAGAGGTGGTGCCATCCGCACTATCGTTCTCGGTGTTCTGTGAGATAAAGGTAATGTCTTCAGCCTTGTGTTCAGGGCTCAGGCAGGAGAGCACAGGGACACACACAGGGGACATGTGGTCCTTCTTCTCTATTGGAGGATCGCAACACGGGCCTGCTGCATCACTGGAAGATCTGAACGGGTTTCCATCATGGTTATTTACCACATTATCCTCTGGAGAACCTTTGAATTCGATGCCTGTTTGGTCAAAGTCTGGCAAGAGTTCTTCTGGGTTGACTGTGGAAATATGGGCACTGCCCGATGCTGCAGGGCTTCCTACAACATCTTTTCTGAAGTTTTCTGGAACACTGTCCACATTGTCTTGTTCTGCTGTATCAAAGTCATTTGTGACACACTCCATACGTTTTTCTTTAATATCACAAACCCGTGCTGTACCATTTTCAACATGTTGCAAGGGTTCCACGCAAACAAAAGGCAGCGGGTCCCTCAGTTGGCCAGAATACCGGTGGAAGGTCTTTGAGCAAGGTGACAGATCTGCTGGCAAAGAAGCTACAGAAACCGATGCTGAATCAGAGTCTTTATTATGACATGTGACCTCAGAGCTCGTACTCTCAGTGAGGCACTGGGCTTCTCTCAAAGCAGGAGGATTAGTGAAAGGAGGTTCGTCCTGCTCTGCTGACCCTGTCTGAGGACCTCTATGCTGGGGGAGGCTGGACTGTGGAAGAGTCACATGATCTCCGTTTAAATTCTGTGACAGACCATCTGTAGCGCTCACTTCTCTCTCTTTGACTGAATCAACATCTGATTCTGAACATTGCTGAGATGCATTTTGACAGCTCTCCTCAGTTTCTGTGGTGGACTCTCTTGTTCTCAACTCCTCTGTTATCGTAGTGGGTACAACAAGTTTTGGCGGCTCCTCGACAGCTTTACCTTCAGTGAAGGAGGTTCCATCCTCATCCAGAATAGCCCTGAGGTAAGGAGAGTCATGTCTGCCAGACAACGGCGCTCGAATTGGCAGCATATCTGGAAGACTGCTGCAATCTTTATCATGAAGACACTGGGACCTGGACGCTTGGATGACGAGGGAAGACTGGAGGAAGGCTGGATGGGATTCTGAGGCTTCTAGGTTCATGTCAGAGTCGTACTCCCCGTGCCTTGGCGTTAATGTCGTCGCGTGACAGGAATCCTCTGAGCTAGCAACAGAAACGAAAGACAGCGACCTGGACATGAGACCGCACCGTTCGCCATCTGGCCTGGGTGATCGGTTCAGACAGTTTTCCACAGCCGACATAACCTTTGCACCAATTGGTGGGAGGGTTTTCCCATCAAGTGATAAAGTTCTGAGACTCGTGCTATCCTTTGGGGGCTTTTCTCTGGCGTATACTTCAGAGGCTTCGGAGCTTTTAGAGCGTAGCAGCTCTTTGCTGAGGCATGGCTCCGCTTTCATTCGGTCTTTCGTCTTAGCCTTGCCCGACTCAGTCAACGGCCGGTGTTTTAGCCTTTCCCGCTCTTTTTGTTTGATTTTCTCCAGGTGTTTCCGGTGCCACTGCTCAATTTCCTGATCCTTCAGACTGAGCATTCGCTCAAAGCTAGTTTGCATCAGGTCGTCGTTTACGAGTCTTTTTTCTTTGGGCTTGGTATCTCGGGGCACCAGCAAGGCTTTTGACTTGATCTTGTCTACATCTGGTTCACTGTTTTTAGGCTTGCTGATCTTAGCCTGATGTGAGCGGTCTTTGTGTCTGTCCTTATCCTTGTGCCTGTCTGCGTCTCTGTCACGCTCACGGCGATCACGGTCCTTCTCCAGCAGTTTCACTTCCTCCTTTGATTTTATCGATAAGAACTTACTGCTCTCTGTCAAATAGCTCTTCTTTTCTTCCAAGAGCAACTTCAGATTTGAACTTGAGGAAAGGGCTCCATCTTTTATTTTGTCTTTCTTTTTTCTATCGCAGTCCTTTTCTTTGGAACGGTCAGCTTTACTATAATCTGTGATCTTCTCCAGAGGGCTTTACTTTCCTCTCACAGTTTGCTCGATCTTTTTCTCTGTGATCGCCAACATATTCTCTCTCAGGCCGTTTGTCTAACTTATCTTTGTTTTTCCGGCAGTCTTCATGCCTTTTCGTGGTAGATAATGGTTTCATTCTGTCATTCTCTTTGCAGTTTTTATCTCCGGGTGAATGGGAAGAAAGGGCCCCTGTTCTTTCCCTTTCCCTCCAGCGATCCAGTGAATTCTGTGGTTCTGAGTGTTCCGTTTTAACCTTTTTTTCCTTGTCGGAATGCCTCTTCTCAAGTTTTTCAAAATCTTTTTCCTTTCCTGGGAGCCTCTTGTCAGCTTTCTCACGTGTTCCCTTTTCAGAGGGTTCCAGTTGTTCTTGATCAGCTGTGATTCCACTTATGGGTTTGTCTTCTGCCTCTTCTTTCACGTCACTGCTCTGCAGTGGCTCCTCTGGAATCCGCCCAGAGCCATGACAGTCCACTCGCTCCTCACGCTCTTTACCAACGGATTCCTTCCGGTCTTTTTTCACGGCCTTGTCTTTCTCTCGCTCGTCTTTCAGCCTCTTTTCTTTGCTGGTAGAATGTTTGTCTTTTAAGCTTCTCTCGTCCTTGACTAGACTGCAGTCAGATGTCTTCTGAACTGAGCTGTGGTCTTCACCTTCTCTTTTCACTGGCAGAGGCTCATCTGTCTCATCACTTTTGAAAAAGTTTTCTTTCCAGAACTCTCTGTCAAACTCCACATTCCTGTGGCCGTCTCTCCTGGGTTCCTTCTGCCTGTGGCGGCTCCGCTCAGCCTCGTACTCCCTCCTGTGTTTGTCTTTCGCCTTGTGTTTAAGTTTATGCTTCTTTAGGACTTTGCCATCCATGTCGGTTTTTCGTAAGGCAACTTCAGCAGTGTCGATACAGTTTCCCTTGTTAGCGTCTTTGTAAGGGCTCAAGTGTCCGTCATCTCGGTCGACACTGGAGTCTTTCTGTTGGTGTTTGCTCTTTTCCTTATGCTTGCAGCCCTTGGTGCTGGAAGCTTCAGTGCAGTACTCTGCTTCTGTGTAGTGGTTGTACTTGATACTGTCCACCGGGCACGAGCCGTCACTGATGGAGATGCACATCTTGGCGTTTTCTTGCTTCAGTGGTGTTTGTTTATCAGACAGGCTGTGGTTCAGTTTGGGAGATTTAATGGATGATAAATGGAACAGGTGGACAGACGAGTCATCCTTTGGACTAAATGACATTTTAAAGGAGTCTTCGTCCCGACTCTTTTCTGTGCTCTCAGACACAGCAGTAAGAGACAAAACCAGGGCTTTGCTGTTCTCTTTCCCATCTTCTTGGTTTTCCTTGTTTTTATTATGGCTTTTGCTCTTCTTCTTAACTTTGCCCTTGTCTTTCTGATCTGCACTGTCCTTTTTAAATCGAGATTCCAGCTTAAGACTCTCTGAGTTCTGGGAGCACGTGGGCGAGTTCGTTTTCTCTGAAAAGCTCTCCGCTTCGTCGCTTGAGGTATCTGTACTGCAGTGGACACGTGAAGTCTTTTGCTTTTTGGGCCTGGAGGAGGAATCCGCCTTACCGCTCTGCTTTCCCGCCACATGATTCCTATCTTTGTCCTCCTTCTCCCTCTGACGCAACTCTCTCCGGAGGATGTGTCTGTCACTGAGGGCTTCACTGAGATCCACCTCCTCTTCCTCGTCCTTAAACTCGTACTCGTCCAGCCCTGGTACTGAGGGTGACACTTTTGTTGGTACTTTGCCATCGAAATCCTTTTCCATATCAGAGTCTTCCATGTTGTCGTCCAGGCTGGATGGATTGACAGAGGGTGGGCCTTCAGAGTCTGTGGAGACACAACATTGTGCTAAAGTTAAAAATAAACTTACTGAAAAAGAGAAAAACCCTGAGAATGCCTTTGAAGTTATGTTTCCACCCCACTTCCTGCATCTGTAATGACAATACAAACGCACACACGGGGTTGTGAGGTCCAACAGTGTCTAATGACGTCACATGTTTAGAGTAAACTCTGGGCCCCGTGCGTACCAGAAGAGCTGTCATCCTGATCAGACAGCGCTGCTTCTCCCTTCAAAAGCTGTTCCAGCTCCTGGGAGTCCACCACGTCCACCGGTCGCTCTCCGCGTTTGTTGGCTTGGAAGGCGTCACCGCCGTGACAAAGCAGCAGTTTCACAATCTACAGAACAAATCAGAATTGCGACAATTACTTATCATTTTAACAGCTACACTCAAACTCACTTGACACTGAAGATGTCTGATAAGATAAATGCAGTCGTGTGTGTGTGTGTGCAGTCACTGTTTCCAACACACACATACAGGGTTAATTTGTGCACACAGTTACACACATCAAGAGCTCTGCACATCTCATTCAGAACCATGACATGCTAAGATTTTAGCCATTCAGCAAGATCTGTGAAGTATTTAACAATACTAAGCTGCTGTGCAGACGCCGCCGATACAACTTGCACAATCTGATATCGTGAATAATGCATGCATGCATATTGTGATATTGCTACTGGGATGATATATCATGCAGCCTTAGCCGGTAGAAAGTCTGCTCATCTTCAACCGCTTATCCAGGATCGGGTTGCGGGGGGGCAAAACAGCTCCAACAGGGGACCCCAGACTTCCCTTTCCCGTGCACACTGACCACCTCTGACTGGGGGATCCCGAGGCGTTCCCATGCCAGTGTGCAGATATAATCTCTCCACCTAGTAATAGGTCTTCCCCGGGGTCTCCTCCCAGATGGACGTGCCTGGAACGCCTCCCTAGGGAGGCGGCCAGGGGGAATCCTTACCAGATGTTCGAACCACCTCAGCTGGCTCCTTTCAATGCGAAGGAGCAGCGGCTCTACTCCAAGCTCCCCATGGATGGCCGAGCTTCTCACCCTATCTCTAAGGGAGACACCAGCCACCTTCCTAAGGGCATGGTCACACGGCACACAGTGTTAGATGAACAAAGGAAAAAAGTCCCAAAGTCACAAATGATCGAGAAAAAGTCGACGAACGAGCCTGGACTTCTTCCATCACCGAAAAGCCTGCAAGTGCAGAGCACATAAAAGGCAGAAACGAAACCGAAACTAACAAAAGAAAAATGAAGTGAACAGTGACCTTGATGTTTTTAAACAAAATCAAAATGAAGCGCTAGCGTGTGATCATTTCTGCAGCGAGTCTCTGCTGTCCACAGCCACCTGCAGCTCCGTTGTCTTGACAATGTGTGCGACTGTGCGTGCACAAGCATGTCGCAGGCAGAGACATTGAGAGGCTGGAGAGAGAGAGGCTGGGGGTTGGACGACAATCAAACGTAACGTTGACGTATGGAAACTACGCAAACGATGAGGAACCGTCAAGATAGATAGCAAAATGGAATACGGACAAATTGAGGCTGTCGTCATGATTCGTTCACATTTTTCAACAGTTTGAAAATTCTGACAAAGTGTCAGCTACAGAAATTAAGCTGGACAATGGTTAAATGATGTATCCGAAAGTCAACGTAAGTCCAGATTTCTTGTTTTGACTTTGGTGTCCTTTGTTAGTACCGTGTGGCTGGGGCTTAAGGAAGCCCATTTTGGCCGCTTGTACCCGCAACGTAGTTCTTTTGGTCATGACCCAAACCTGATGACCATAGGTGAGAGTAGGAACGAAGACAGAGCGTCGCCTTTTGGCTCAGCTCCCTTTTCATCACAACAGTACAGTACAGCGAATGCAACACCACCCCTTGCTGCGCCGATTCTCCGGCTAATCTCACGCTCCATTGTCCCTCATGAAGAAGACTCTGAAGTACTTGAACTCCTTCACTTGGGGCAAGACCTCATTCCCTACCCGGAGTAGGCAATCCATTGGTTTCCTGTTAAGAACCATGGCCTTAGATTTAGAAGTGCTGATCCTCATCCCAGTCGCTTCAGACTTGGCTGAGAACCAATCCAGTGAGTGTTGGAGGTCACAGGCCGATGAAGCCAACAGGACCACATCATCTGCAAAAAGCAGTGATGAGACCCTAAGCCCACCAAACTGGAACCCCCCTCCCGCTCCTACAACTCAATATCTTGTCCATGAATATTACAAACAGGGCTAATGACAAGGCGCAGGCCAAACCCCACCGGAAACTAGTCCAACTTACTGCCGAGCACCCGAACACAGCTCTCGATTTGTGAGTACAGAAACTGGATGGCCCTGAGAAGGGACCGCCTCACTCCATACCCCCGCAGCATCTCCCGGGGTATCCGATCACATGGCTTCTTCAAGTCAAACGTCTACTGATTACTTGTACTTTCCAGCACAGGTTCCAGAATGCTTCACAATAAAAACTATTTTAACATAAAACAACAAGATAGTAAAAACATAGTAAAAAGCTTTATTGTGGAAGGTTTATGATTCTGGTGATTCTAGTCAGCAGGATGCAGTTGTGTTGCAGGGTATGTATTTATTATTATTTTGTCCAGGCAGGATCAGGGACTGACTGAGCCCTGGTGGAGGTGTGGCAGGCTGACTCATCAACCTCACAGTCACACTCAAACAGTGGGAGGGTGGTGCTTCTCTGGACAAAGATGGCGAGGAATGAACCGCTGGTCAAAGCTTCTGTATGCACCCGGGCTGAATGAGCCGTTTGTGGAGACTTCAAATGGAAGCCGCAGTGGACAGCGTGTCCGGGTGGAGGCAGCGAGCTGGACATGAGAACGTAGTGCATCAGCCACATGCACACGCCTCCCCCACCAACAGGTCGGTAAGAGCCACACACATAACCAAAGAATAGATCACATGCACAAGTCGCTGCAGGTAGGGAGATATCTTAAGTTACGGGCGGGGTACGTATGGCGGTGGGTCAACAAGCATTAAAGACCAGCTTAGTGCCATAACAGATGTATTTTTAATGTCCCTTTATGAATACTGTTCCAGTTACAACACAACCGGAAGTACGGCTGATCGTAAATCTTAGCAAAATAAGGCACTAATACTAAAATGCCCCCTATAGAGGCTCAGATGCAAGTACACGCTGTATTGACTATCGCGTGACGAAGGAGAACGCTTGGTCCTGGAAAGTGGATCACGGATTACTCCATGTACAAAGGTGTTTGTTTACTGTTATCCAAACAACTATAATTAAGATGATGAACTAAAGAGTAACCTTTTCATTTTTAGTGTGTAATTTATTTTTGACATTTTCTCTAAAGAACAAACGTAAAGTAAAGCTCTTACATCTTTATGCCCGCTACTGGATGCATCATGAAGCGGCGTGTCATCATCCAGACCTTGAGTGTTCACCTCCGCACCTGCTGCTATTAAGACCTTGGCTACATCATAGTACCCAAGATTACAGGCTTCATGAAGAGGAGTCCATCCTGGTAGATAGATAGATAAAGAGAGAGAGGGAATAAATGTGACAAGGAAATTCAAATTCTATAAATTAAACCTCAGTTTCTTTCAATAAATTCTGCAGAGGGACATCAAGTATGCAGTCAGATAAACAAATACTAATAATAATCATCATCAATCAGTTGCTACTACAAGAAAAAAAAAAAAACAGATCATAAAATGATACAACCCACCTTTCTGCCATATTAGTTGTCAGCATGTATGCTGATCAGCTAAAATGTTCTACCTCCAATATGGATATTTCTTTCTTTTTAACATTTATTTATCTTTTTTTTTTCATCAAAGGACAAAACAAAACACAAGCACATCACTTACAAAGTGCAAACATCATAAATGTATATTCAAAAAGGTAATTGTGCCACAATCAGAACCTTCACAAATATCCAATTAGGCATATAAAAGTAAATCGTTTGCATACAGAGCAACCCCATATTCCATACTCTCACGAGTCACACCCTGGAACAAGGAAGCGGTTCTGAGACTTCTGAGTGGCTCTATTGCTGAAGCAAAAAGGGGAGAGAGGAAAACCTTGGCGTGTACCATGTGAGAGTAATATAGTCTGACTTTACATTATTAGTACAGACAGAAGCTTGGGGGGGGCTATGTGATCAAGCAGTCAGTCACATGCAAGTGCATGGGTTTGATTACCAGTTCTTATCACGGACGCACAGGCTCTGTGGACGTGGATCAGACACACACAAGCACGCACACATGCATGCGCTTCGCCTTCTCTCCAGCTGATTCACTCTGGATGAATGTATCTAGTGTTTGGATGTGTTGTAGCGCACACGCACGTGTGCAGAAAAGGACTACCTCGTACACGACTTAGTGACTCAAACGTTCAAACGGCTCAAACACTGGGTTTTCTGTTTTCATATGTCACACCTCTCTGGATCAAAGCTGTTGACATGCGAATATCCACTCCTGCTGGTACTTTTCCATAGTTGTTGGCTCAAAGTCTCGCTTATGTAAACTGCCACCTGGTTTGCACAAACGGAGGCGTAGTTCGCTCTGACCACAGCAGACAACACAAAATAGCTCCACAGAAACAAATGAAGCTGACTGCACTCCTACTGCGAACAAATACGCGATGATCAAGGATCACTTCCTCAAAACCTTTGAACTGTCAGACTGAGGGCCAGCAGACTCTATCCTCTGCACAGGCTGAAGGACAGCAAGCCCTTCAGAGTTCATGGACAGAATGCTGCAGCTCCGGCCAAACTTTTTGTGCAACAACTCTCTCCTCTGGTGGGTGCAGCACTGGAACAACACCACGATCACAGACTGCCATGCGCTGGCAGAGAGGCTGACAAATTCTTCCTGGCCGGCCAGCATGACCGCGACGGCACTTGCCAAATCACACCCAAGGGCAGAACCCCCACACCGCACACACCAGCTCAACCGCGTAGGAAGCAGCTACATCTCTCCTCCACTGCAGCGCTCACAAACCGGCTTCTGTAATTCAATTTAATTAAACTTATTTCATTTATATAGTGCCAAATCACAACAAGGTTGCCTCAAGGCGCTTCACACAAGTAAGGTCTAACCTTACCAACCCCCACAGCAACAGTGGTAAGGAAAAACTACCACTGTGTGAAAACATTCAGCTGGTCGAACAAAGTCAATCTAAATGCTAACGTTACAAAACTAAGCAAACGATAAAAAAAACCCATCAAGAACGATGGCAAAACGAAATTTGGACGAACTGAGGTTTTCCATGGCATTTGTTCAAATTTTTCAAGTTTAAAAATCCTGACAATGCGCCAGCTGCAGGAATGAAGCTGCGCAAAGGTTAAATGATGCCAACAGAAGGCAAAGAAAGTCCAGATTTCTTGTACTGTTTGGGCTTCGTTGCCCTTCTTCAAGTGCAGTGTGACAGGGCCATTACAAACTGGTCAACTTCTGTATTGTCGAGTTCACATAGTAACTGACAAATATGCCTAAAAAAAAAAAAAAATCAAGTATGATCATCTCCCCTTGGAGACACTGGACCAGAATTACTTTCCTTCATGTGCATCACTGACCTAATGCTACCATGAAAGCTGGAAATGGCACATGACATCATACCTGCAAAGTCTTTGACATTGACATCAGCTCCCAGACTGATGAGTTCTTTGACTTGCTTCACGTCTCCCCGAATGGCTGCCATGTGAAGGGGCGTCTCCCCTCGCTCATTTCTTTTGTTGACCTTGTCCTTCTGTCTAGATGAGGCGCTACTGGGGACTTTCTTCTGCACGGGGGTTGTTTGTAAGGGGTGACTGGGAGTAGAGTCTGGACATGGGCACAGAGAAAGTTCTTACTGGCAACCAAAGGAAAAGAATGTGACAGAAGCTAAACGTTTTGCAGAATGCACTGAAGCAGAGTAAAGTTGAGTCAGGATTCAAGTGAAGTTCCCAGTAATAATCCAGGGGAAATCCAGTAGACATTGTATTTCTGTGTCCTAAACATTTTATTACTTTTTTGGGGGGTGCATATTATACATGCTGATTTTAAGTCTGGTTGATGCAGGCTGTAACCCTTGAGCAATTTGAAATATTACACTGTAACATGCCAGCCATCTGTAATAATAATAATAAAAAAAAAACAACAAATCAGGCTCCATGAGTTTGCCGCCCCATGAGCCTATTTTACCTAGTTAAAAATTCAGCCTGATCCAATAAGAACTCTAGGAGGAGTAGAAATATGAATTCAAATTTGATGGACAGATGATGAGGGAGATTCTATAATGTCATTAGGTTTGCTGTTGATCTTCACTAAAAGAAGTAATGTCATTAAATAAAGTGAAGATTGCATGCACAGACAGAGGACACAGCAGACTGAAAGTGCAGGTATACAGACCTGGACTGTTTGCAGTCATCTGCATGAGGAGAGCCATCTGTTTCCGCTCAGACAGAGGATACCCAAACAAAAGGTTGGGAGCCTGCGATTTCTTCACCCCAGACTCCTTTTTCACCTTCTTCTTGTCAGGTCCATCTTTATCTGCAGCAAATCCAGGAAATTAAAATATACATTAAAAAAAAACAACAAAAAACACAAAATGGAGAAGGAAGAGGAAAAGAAGGAAAAAAAGATTTTAAATTTCCTACAGTAAAGCCACAGTAAGAGCATTTTTCTTCCCCTTTTTCCCCTTCTATCTGTTGTGCACGCAGAAAAAGTGATGACAAGGCATGAGATTTGAAAGAGACAGCATTCTCTCAAGCCAGCCAAGTGTGAGTGCAAAACCTTGGGAGCCCCACCCCCGTATATGTTTTTAATGGTCAATAATAAAATAAATGAGTAAAAAAAGATACACTCATGCATCAGCTAGAAGATGCAGGGTGGAAACACACGCACGTGCATGCATGTGTTTAGAGCAGTATAGAAGCGCAAAGAAATAAGGCTGGTAGAGGATGTGGGGGGGCCGGGCTGCAGCGGTTACCTGCGTATATCCTGCAGGGATGCACTAATCTCTCTGCCCAGGTCTCACTCGACTGGCCTGGGTCTGAGTCATCTACAGTGCAAAGCAGAGAAGATGAGGGAGGGAGGGGAGAGCAAGGATGGGTGAAGGGTGGGAAAGCACCGCATTAACACACACACACACACACACACGTGCACATCAATACACAACAAGCACAAAGGCAGACGCATTCCACACACGGACTATGAGTCATGGCAACACAGAGGACACGTATGAAGTGGAGCCATTACTGCTTTTCTTCTTACATCTGCTCAGCACAGGAAGTAAGACATCTGAGGAAACACGAGGCGAAGGCTCCTTCTGCTGCTTTAGTGTAAACACGTTAGGCTAACAGCGAATTGGAAATTAAAGATGGCAGTCTCACAGTGACGCAGGACCACACAGAGTCAAATTATTATGCCGCGTTATCACATGGAACAAATGAAGGCAAATCTGCAGGACCTCGAGAAATCAGCAAAATGAATAACTGCAGTTTATGAAAGATAATAATGGCTGTATGATGCGCTGTGTTTTACATTACATTAACATGTCCTAAAATTTCATTTTAAATTACAGTAGCAGGATAGAACTGATTTACTGAAAGAGGAAAAGGTAAGATTTCAGTTCCAAATGTCTTTAACGCAAAGCTTTGTGAGGCTCCGAGATTATTAAAGGTTATCAGGAGGCCGCGTGATGACGTTATGTTCAACAGGGGGAAAACCATCCAACCAAAAACAAACCACCACAATTTTGCCCTTTTCCTGAAGGACACAAGAATGACAAAACCCTGCACAATATTAAGACAGCAGTTTAAACAGGGCTTTCAATAATAACAATAATAATAAAAAAAAAACTAAGCACTGTGTCCCTAGGACAAAGCCAAGTGTGCCTCTATGAGGTACATAAAAATATAGGTGGGAGTAATTGATAAGATGTTTGGTCCACAAAATGTGAAAACAAGGGAGGAAAAATGTTGATGAATGCTATCCAGAGTCCAAGATAACGCCTTCAAATGTCTCGTTTTGCTCCCAGTCCAGGGCCAGATAGGAGTAAAGCAGCTGATAAAATAAACCAGATACTACATTTAAGACTGAAATCAAAGAATTGTGACAAAAAAGCTCAAAATTATAACTATCAAAATAGATGTCAAACAAACTGATTAATAATGGGTTAATTGTTGCAGCTGGAGTTGTGGGTGCACCACTCAAGGTTCCTGGCTGTCTCAACAGCCCATTTGTGGCATTTTAATGACTCTTTTGGGTTTAATTTAATGATTCCAATGAAAAATGTTGCATATTTTCCATTAAACTGATGTGTGATCTTTATATAAACCTGCCATATTCTTGAAAAAACATGATACATCACAGCAATTGAAGTAATATATATATATATATATATATACACACACACGAAGTCTGTGAGAAAAGTATCAGACCTTATTATTTTTGTAAAAAACTATATGGATTTGAATCACGTGTGATTACATCAGCCAAGCTTGAACCCTCGAGGGCATGCGAGAGTTTTTTCACGCCTGCCGGTGACGTCATTCGCCTGTGGGCACGCCTTGTGGAAGGAGTGGTCCAACCCCCTCGTCGGAATTCCTTTGTCTGAGAAGTTGCTGAGAGACTGGCGCTGTGCTTGATCAAAATTTTTTCAAAAACTGTGAGGCACATCCGAGTGGACACCATTCGAGAAATTCAGCTGGTTTTCGGGGAAAATTTTAACGGCTGATGAGAGATTTTGGATTGTTTCTATCGCTGTAAGGACTTCCCCGCTCCGAGGCGACGTCGTCATCCTGTTTCAAGCTGAAAACCTCCAAATTTAAGCCTCTGTTGATCCAGAACGTCGTAAGAGAACAGAGAACTTTCAAAAGAGGTCGGAATCAGCAGTTTATCCGGACATTCCACTGTTAAAGGAGATCTTTTTTAATGAAAGGCGTAAGCCTTAAGGACAAGTTGGAACATGCCCTGCTGTTAAACAATTTCTCAGATACTCACTCAACTGAAAGCCACCAAAAGTCGCCTGGATTTTACAAATGGTTATCAACACAGATGTGTTTTTCCTGTGGTGGGCGCGCCGCACCGGCTGCGAGCCAACACGCCAATCCGTCCGCACATCTTTCATTAAAAAAAATCTCCTTTAACAGTGGAATGTCCGGATAAACTGCTGATTCCGATCTCTTCTGAAAGTTCTCTGTTCTCTCACGACGTCCTGGGTCAACAGAGGCTTAAATTTGGAGGTTTTCAGCTTGAAACAGGATGACCACGTCGCCTCGGAGCGCTGCACGACGTCCCGCTCCGTGGGAAGTCCTTATAGCGATAGAAACAATCCAAAATCTCTCATCAGCCGTTAAAATTTACACCGAAAACCAGCTGAATTTCTCGAATGGTCTCCACTCGGATGTGCCTCATAGTTCTTGAAAAAATTTTGATCAAGCACAGCGCCAGTCTCTCAGCAACTTCTCAGACAAAGGAATTCCGACGAGGGGGCTGGACCACTCCTTCCACAAGGCGTGCCCACAGGTGAATGACGTCACCGACAGGCGTGAAAAAATCTCGCATGCCCTCGAGGGTTCAAGCTTGGCTGATGTAATCACACGTGATTCAAATCCATATAGTTTAAAAAAAAAATAAAACTGTCGGTTTATTTTCTAATAGACCTTATATATATATATATATATATATATATATATATATATATATAAAAGAGGTGGGACAAAGTCACTGTCAAGTCATTCTCAAGTCAGCTTGCAAACAACTGGTGGTCATTATGACTTGAGACTTGGCGATTCAAGACTTGAGAGTGACTTGCTGGTGACTTCGTCCCACCTCTGAGATATATATGTATATACAGTAGTGCTCAGAATAATAGTAGTGCTATGTGACTAAAAAGATTAATCCAGGTTTTGAGTATATTTCTTATTGTTACATGGGAAACAAGGTACCAGTAGATTCAGTAGATTCTCACAAATCCAACAAGACCAAGCATTCATGATATGCACACTCTTAAGGCTATGAAATTGGGCTATTAGTAAAAAAAAAAGTAGAAAAGGGGGTGTTCACAATAATAGTAGTGTGGCATTCAGTCAGTGAGTTGGTCAATTTTGTGGAACAAACAGGTGTGAATCAGGTGTCCCCTATTTAGGGATGAAGTCAGCACCTGTTGAACATGCTTTTCTCTTTGAAAGCCTGAGGAAAATGGGATGTTCAAGACATTGTTCAGAAGAAAAGCGTAGTTTGATTAAAAAGTTGATTGGAGAAGGGAAAACTTAAACGCAGGTGCAAAAAATTATAGGCTGTTCATCTACAATGATCTCCAATGCTTTAAAATGGACCAAAAAAAAAACAAAAAAAAAACAGACGTGTGGAAGAAAATGGAAAACAACCATCAAAATGGATAGAAGAATAACCAGAATGGCAAAGGCTCACCCATTGATCAGCTCCAGGATGATCAAAGACAGTCTGGAGTTACCTGTAAGTGCTGTGACAGTTAGAAGATGCCTGTGTGAAGCTAATTTATTTGCAAGAATCCCCCATGAAGTCCCTCTGTTAAATAAAAGACGTGCAGAAGAGGTTACAATTTGCCAAAGAACACAACTGGTCTAAAGAGAAATGGAGGAATATTTTGTGGACTGATGAGAGTAAAATTGTTCTTTTTGGGTCCAAGGGCCGCAGACAGTTTGTGAGACGACCCCCAAACTCTGAATTCAAGCCACAGTTCACAGTGAAGACAATGAAGCATGGTGGTGCAAGTATCATGATATGGGCATGTTTCTCCTACTATGGTGTTGGGCCTATATATCACATACCAGGTATCATGGATCAGTTTGAATATGTCAAAATACTTGAAGAGGTCATGTTGCCTTATGCTGAAGAGGACATGCCCTTGAAATGGGCGTTTCAACAAGACAATGACCCCAAGCACCCTAGTAAACCAGCAAAATCTTGGTTCCAAACCAACAAAATTAATGCCTCGCAGATGTGAAGAAATCATGAAAAACTGTGGTTATACAACTAAATACTAGTTTAGTGATTCACAGGATTGCTAAAAAAGCAGTTTGAACATAATAGTTTTGAGTTTGTAGCATCGACAGCAGATGCTACTATTATTGTGAACACCCATTTTCTACTTTTTTTTTTTTTTTTTTTTTTACTAATAATCCAATTTCATAGCCTTAAGAGTGTGCATATCATGAATGCTTGGTCTTGTTGGATTTGTGAGAATCTACTGGTACCTTGTTTCCCATGTAACAATAAGAAATATACTCAAAACCTGGATTCATCTATTTAGTCACATAGCACTACTATTATTCTGAACACTACTGTATATTTGGGGAGGGGACATCACTTGTCTACTGAACAATGGAGGGGAAGATCACCAACAAAATCTGTGGAGCAGATGTCAGATTCTGGCATCTGACTGCTTCTGCTAAAAGTTTTGTTCTGAAGTTCTGATTTATAGGTAGCTGACGGCCGTCTGTCTGCTTGGTGAAGGAAGTAAAGGTTTTTACATATTCCATTTTATTTGCAGTATGTGACGGGGGGGGGGGGGGGGGGGGAATCAAGCTCCTTCGAGTCACATAATTTTGTATGTGTGCGCTTTCATCAAGTCAGAATCATTTGGCTGCTATATTGCCATTCTAACAACACAGATCATGGACAGTCTGCAACTTCAACATGGGTCCAAGTACAAAGTCCAAACTTGTTGAGGTGTTCGACATGAAGACCGTCTACAAAGCAAACCTCTTAACAATGAGCCACCAGGAGGCAGTAAAAGGACATGGCGGTGAGCCAGAAGCATGTCTGTAGGAAGGAAAGAGAATCAGCAGAGGCAGTAGCTGCTGCATAAACGCTTACCGGTGTCCGAGTCTCGGTCGTCTGTCCGGGGTGGACTGGTAGTGAAAGAAAGCTTGCGCTTCATGGAAGACTTGGCTTTCCCCTCCTTCCCCAGCAGTTCACTCCGGTCCAGCTTCAGAGGTTTGGTGTAAGCGGATAACTTGTCTTTGCACTGTCAGGGGTTAGAAGGAAACAAAAAAATTGAATGAGCAGACACGTCAACAACCACGAGGTGTGGCCACACTGTGACCACTTTATGAGCGCCACAGAGAAACTGAACTCTACTAAACCCCAGGCAAATATACATACATCTACCCCCGTGATTAATTTATGGCATAATTGATTAAATAGTTAGGTGACTTGAGCAGCATGGTGGATGAGCAGTTAGCACTGTTGGCTCACAGCAAGAAGGCCCCGACTTCGCTTCCAACATAGTTCTTCCTGCATGGAGTTTGCATGTTCTCCCTGTGTCTGTGTGAGTTCCAACCTCCAAAGACATATAGGCTATGTCAGGGGTGGGCAATCATGTGCCATGAAGGGCCAAGACACTACAGGTTTTCCTTGCTTACTGATCACCTCAGCAGGTGATTTCCATGTGTTTGCCCATAGCTCAGAGACTGCCAGTGCTCCCATCACAAAATGTTTAGGGAATATTGTTGTTGAGACCATAACCTTACTTTGACAGGAATTTGAAGAAATTTGAAAGATATATGTTTATTTTTAAGACTGCAATTTGCTTCTTTGTTTGGATGATGCCATGAAAAAATGCTATGGAGAGGGATTCGTAGAGCTTGAAAAGAGTTTTAAAATAACACCAAAACCAGTACTCTAGCCATTGTATCTTGTAAGATATGGACATTGCAAGGGTATGCTAATTAGTTGAAATTTCATTAGCGTGTATCTATTTAAGAGGACATGAGCCAAAATATGAGAGTTCTGGGCATTATTCATCAATCCCAATCATCCCACAAAGATTTACATAATTCGAACAGATGTCAACAGATTTGATGTTGAAATGTTCGCAGAGCAGTTGGCATTACAATATTAATGAGACTAAAAAATAAATAAATAAAAACCAACAGGCTTTTAACGGTTCCCAGTACTAGACTTTCAGAGGGTAGTGACAAACCTTTCAAATTAAAATAGCTGAAGGCCGGCAGCGCTCGGAGGGATCAGCGTCAAACCAGCATTCAGATTAATTCGTGAAGCTGCAGACTGTATCAACAGTGTTGAACTGAGTTTGTAACCATCATGTTTATATGCATCAGTCCCAAAGGTTACTATCAGACATTTGACCAGGCATCCCTTCAATCAACGACTCGATGGAACAACTCTCAGCCAGCTGAGAAAACAAACGTAGACATTTCAGCACAAAGGTAGGTCCTAATCAAACTATGGTCCTGCTTGCACGCTTGCTTTTGTGCATTTTCACACCGTTCTCAATAAAAACCCTAACACAGGCATTCTGATGAGGCTCGACTTGAGAAAACTCAGCACTGAACCTGCCCACATGTAAGAAGTACTTTAGTGTAAAAATCACAGAAAATTGAAATTGGACCCTCGCCGATATCATTTTACATACAATGGCTTTAACATTCATGCTCACTTGACCATGCAACCCTCAAGAACTCTGTACTCAAACACAGAAGTGGGAGGAGCAGACTCTGGGGCCGTTCTTGGCCTCTGTGGTTCAGAACTATTATTAGTCTTCACACTGTCCATTTCTCCATCATATTCCAGAACACCACATGTTTGCGTGAAGATAAACATTTCGGACAGACGTAGACATGGTAGAGTCCACACAGGTGTACATTACCTTCTTCCCTGCCTGCTTATCCACCATGGCTCCATCTCTGTCCGTTCCAGGTTTGGCCATGGTGCAGCAGCCAACTAGCTACGACAGCCACACCACAACAAGTTCATCATGCACCTAGAAAGAAAGAGACACAGAGAAAAAAAAAAGCTTAACAGAAATGATAAAGCTTTCACATAGTCTGAGTGTATGACCAATGAGACTCTTTGATTGGTGCAAATTGTGGGCAAACACGAAGACAACTGATTAGTAACTGCAGATCTTCTTCGTCTTCTTTCGGGTATTCCCATTAGGGGGGCGCCACAGCAGATCAATCGTTTCCATCTCACCCTGTCCTCTGTATCTTCCTCTGTCTCACCAAACACCTGCATGTCCTCCCTCAGCACATCCATAAACCTCCTCTTTGGCCTCCCTCTTCTCCTCCTGCCTGGTGGCTCCATCCTCAACATCTTTCTCCCTATATACCTTGTGTCCTTTCTCCACACATGTCCAAACCATCTCAAACTCATCTCTCTGTCTCCAAACAGTCCCACCTGAGCTGTCCCTCTGATATGTTCATTCCTAATCCTGTCCATCCTTGTGACTCCCAAAGAGAATCACAACATCTTCAGCTCTGCCTCCTGTCTTTTTGTTAGTGTCACCGTCTCTTAGCTGTACAACGTAGCTGATCTCACTACTGTCTTGTAGAGTTTCCCCTTCACTCTTGCCAATATTCTTCAGTCAAAGGACTGCATTGGCTGGGAATCGAGCCCGGGTCAACTGCTTGGTGCTAATCACTATACCACCAAGACTGACTGGTAACTGCAGATAAATTTCTATAAACTCTTTGCAGAGCCCAGAGACATTATGGACTTTCGTCAAGTACGTGCAGTACTGTGCAAATGTGTTAGACACATTTAATGCATCATAAAAGCATTAAAAAAGTATGAAAACCTGACCAATTCAACTCATTTTAAATTACATAGCGCCAAATCACAACACTGTCTCAAGGGGCTTCACACAGTTAAGGTCTAATCTTACCAACCCCATAAATAAATGAAATGTGTGATGAATTTCAACTTTGCTGATAACTGATATGAGAAATGGGTTCTATTTAATCTATTCTACTTTTCGGTATATAAGTTGTAGGACCTCAAAAACTATTTTTCCTTTTTTTTTTTTTTTTACGCGACTGAGTAATTGTGACGTATGAGTATTACATGATCATTTGCAACTGTGTTTGTGTGCTATTGTATACTTACAAAGAAATTATTATTATTGTTATGGAGTAAAGAACTTATAGCTCACTAGGGATGGAGATCGAATGGTTAAGAAATGATTCGATCCACTGACATTGATAGCCTTATTGCTTAACAATTCTCTTATCAGTCCTTCAGAGTGGCTCTTATTTTTGAGGATGTTTTATCGGGAAAATTATCATTTCTTCACACTGATTACAGACCTGCTGCAGGGTCTGTAATCAACCGCTTCTGAAGTGCAGCTCCGCTTGAAGCAACGAAACAGTGTTTCGAGCCGCTGCTTCGCTGGTTCTCTGCTTTTCAGAAGCAGCAAGTCCACTTCTTAACCCCTCTCAAAGCATTTAAAAATGTCAATAGTGAGTAGGGATGGGTACTGATAAGATTTTATCGATACCACAGCATGCTCCCCTCCACAGCATGTCTTTCTCCTGGTTCTCTCCCTCAGCCCCAACCAGTCCCAGCAGAAGACTGCCCCTCCCTGAGCCTGGTTCTGCTGGAGGTTTCTTCCTGTTAAAAGGGAGTTTTTCCTTCCCACTGTAGCCAAGTGCTTGCTCACAGGGGATCGTTTTGACCGTTGGGGTTTTACATAATTATTGTATGGCCTTGCCTTACAATATAAAGTGCCTTGGGGCAGCTGTTTGTTGTGATTTGGCGCTATATAAAAAAATTGATTGATTGATTGATTGACTAACTGGGACTCTTGTCTTGTTGCAAGCAAGAAACGAGACTCGTCCTCTGTTCTGTTCACACAGCTCCAAATACTGCGCCGCTCTCTGCCGAGTCAAGTTAGAAAGATAGAGTCCAGTCAGAATTAATAACTTCAAAGTGAATCACTGTTTTAAATAAAACGCTTTCCAAACATTGTAATACAGACAACAAACAAACAGAACAGACTAAAACATTTTTTTTTTTCCCTTCCAAAATGAGACGTCCTCTGCTCTTGATGTTGACGTGCAGCGCAGTCATTTGCAAGAGCTCAGCTCAGAGGATATGGAGTGACATTTGTGTCAGTGTCTGAAAGGAAATGCTTTTGAGAAAAACTACAAATTTTGTTTATTTGTATTTATGTCCAGAGATCAAGGATCCAGTGACCAATTTCATATTTATTTACTTTAAGACTCAAAAAAATGTTGACATAGAAAACCTGTAAAGCTGACTTAGTACACAGAAAAGTCACAGGAGGCACTGATAAGGGAATCGATAAGGAATCGGATCGATAAGCAGAATCGATAGATAAAATCTTATCAATACCCATCACTACAGCTCACATATTCACTTTTGTTGGAACCGATGTTATGTTGACATGCCAATAAAAAAAGGGGGGGGGGGTGCGTGGGGCATAAAAGGCTACTTTTTTAATAAAACCTTTACACAGTACTTCACATCAAAGCTTAAACACTTCAACTAACAGCAAGAAGACGAGCAGCATCTACAACAACACTGCTACGAGTCAATGTGTAGGTGGAGCGGATCAGCAATCAGGATTTTCTGCAGAAATATTGTTTCCATTTCAAAATGGACTAAAGTCTAACAGGGAAAGAAAAGAAGTATGAATCACAGCTTTAGGGACCATCAACTACTGAGAAGAAAACTTCCCTCCTGCATGGTGTCACGATGAACCTGCTCAACAAAGTAACCTCGTTTCCCTCTGTGGTTTGGTTTAAGTAGTAACGCCCACTGCAGAGTTTAAGTGGGCACTGTGGGCGCTGCCTTTCACAGCAACTTTTTATTTTTAGAAATGCACTGTCATAAATGGCATCCTTTCTATTTTAAGCAGTACAACACCCAACAGTGGTTCTTAAACAGCATGAAAGATTGATAATACTCATCCACTGACATGATCTGACTAATGCACATGACAGTACGTCAAATCTGTACCTCTGTTGGGGCGGCAATAGCTCAGTTGTTAGAGCAAGACGTCTTGTGACCTAAGGGTTGGCAGTTCAGGGCTGTACAGTGTGAGCGTTTTGCTCGCATATTGCGCCTAAAATTTGATTGTGCGAAGAAAAAAAATAAAACAGGCGCACGTGTGCAAGAATGTATTTC
Source organism: Thalassophryne amazonica (assembly GCF_902500255.1). Classification (NCBI taxonomy): domain Eukaryota; kingdom Metazoa; phylum Chordata; class Actinopteri; order Batrachoidiformes; family Batrachoididae; genus Thalassophryne; species Thalassophryne amazonica. The sequence continues at coordinate 94,969,909 of NC_047114.1, read as the reverse complement.
AACCCTTTCATCCGCATTTTGCTCCTAAAATAAATACAGTGGTCCCTCGCTGTTTCTGATTTTTTTTTTTTGTCCAATTTTGCATGCTTTTGTTGTTTTTTTTTGTTTTTTTTGTTTTTTAAACACAGTGCATTGTGTTCCGCGGCCTCATCAAGCAGCCGGTCGTGAGACCGCAAAGGGAGAGCACGCGCATCTTCTCGCCCAGAAGAAAAACGAGCGCCAACAACTACCCATAACTGTGTTCTACACTCAGAAAAAGACACCTGCAGCGAGGTGTGAGTCAGTGGAAAAAGACGTGACAGCGCAGCGGCGTCAGGACAAAGAGGCGCGATCAGAGGAACTGTGAAATACTGGTCAGTCACTATTAATAATTTCTTATGTGTCCAACCTCGTACGTTGATCGTTTAAATTCATTAGTTCTAAAAGCCATCATAATTATTTATAGGAAAACATTCTATTTTTATTTCTCAAATGTTTGGGCCTGAAAACAGGTTGGTCTTATTTTTCTACTTAGATTTGAACTTTGAGAGTGTTTACACACGAGAGAAAAGTGAGAAAATGTTCATGCCTGATTGAGAAAAGTGTATAAAGTGTGTAGTGAGGGGTTTTACAGCTTTAAAACGTCTATAATAATTGTAAAAAATAACGCTGGCCACTTTGCGGATTTGTGACTGTGAATGTACCTAAGCGTAGCAGGCGACCTGAGTATAAAAAGTGGGACCGGGATGTTATGTGTGTGTGAGGGTTTAAAATATTACCAGAAATACACAGCAAAAAGTAATGAAATGGACAAAAGCAATGATGTAAATAACAATAGAAAATGAAGTAAAAAACAATGAAATAAATACAACAATAGAATCATATAAAATGTGCATGTGTGTATGGAAAAGGTACTCTGTACAGTATGTGTCTTTGCATTAATAATAAAATTGTACAACCCCTGGCAAAAATTATGGAATCACCGGCCTCGGAGGATGTTCATTCAGTTGTTTAATTTTGTAGAAAAAAAGCAGATCACAGACATGACACAAAACTAAAGTCATTTCAAATGGCAACTTTCTGGCTTTAAGAAACACTATAAGAAATCAGGAAAAAAAAAAACAAAAATTGTGGCAGTCAGTAACAGTTACTTTTTTAGACCAACCAGAGGGAAAAAAATATGGAATCATTCAATTCTGAGGAAAAAATTATAGAATCACCCTGTAAATTTTCATCCCCCAAACTAACACCTGCATGAAATCAGATCTGCTCGTTAGTTTGCATCTAAAAAGGAGTGATCACACCTTGGAGAGCTGTTGCACCAAGTGGACTGACATGAATCATGGCTCCAACACGAGAGATGTCAATTGAAACAAAGGAGAGGATTATCAAACTCTTAAAAGAGGGTAAATCATCACGCAATGTTGCAAAAGATGTTGGTTGTTCACAGTCAGCTGTGTCTAAACTCTGGACCAAATAGAAAAAACATGGGAAGGTTGTTAAAGGCAAACATACTGGTAGACCAAGGAAGACATCAAAGCATCAAGACAGAAAACTTAAAGCAATATGTCTCAAAAATCGAAAATGCACAACAAAACAAATGAGGAACGAATGGGAGGAAACTGGATTGAACATCTGTGACTGAACTGTAAGAAACCGCCTAAAGGAAATGGGATTTACATACAGAAAAGCTAAACGAAAGCCATCATTAATACCTAAACAGAAAAAAACAAGGTTACAATGGGCTAAGGAAAAGCAATCGTGGACTGTGGATGACTGGATGAAAGTCATATTAAGTGATGAATCTCGAATCTGCATTGGGCAAGGTGATGATGCTGGAACGTTTGTTTGGTGCCGTTCCAATGAGATTTATAAAAATGACTGTCTGAAGAGAACATGTAAATTTCCACAGTCATTGATGATATGGGGCTGCATGTCAGGTACAGGCACTGGAGAGATGGTTGTCATTACATCATCAATAAATGCACAAGTTTACATTGATATTTTGACACTTTTCTTATCCCATCAATTGAAAGGATGTTTATGGATGATGAAATCATTTTTCAAGATGTTAATGCATCTTGCCATAGAGCAAAAACTGTGAAAACATTCCTTGCAAAAAGACACATAGGGTCAATGTCATGGCCTGCAAATAGTCCGGATCTTAATCCAGTTGAAAATCTTTGGCGGAAGTTGAAGAAAATGGTCCATGACAAGGCTCCAACCTGCAAAGCTGATCTGGCAACAGCAATCAGAGAAAGTTGGAGCCAGACTGATGAAGAGTACTGTTTGTCACTCATTAAGTCCTTGAGACAATCCTGTCTCTGAGGTCTACAGACAATTCCTTTGACTTCATGCTTGGTTTGTGCTCCGACTGTCAACTGTGGGACCTTATATGCAGATAGGTGTGTGTGTCTTTCCAAATCATGTCCAATCAACTGAATTTACCCCAGGTGGACTCCAATTAACTGCAGAAACATCTCAAGGATGATATGTGGAAACAGGAGGCACAGGAGCTCAATTTTGAGCTTCATGGCAAAGGCTGTGAATACTTATGTACATGTGAGCCCTTAGTTGTGTGTTTTAATTATATATATATATATATTTATTTATTGCAAAAATCTATTAAACAAACAAACAAACAAACAAAAAGCACACTGTCTTTATGGGGTATTGTGTGTAGAATTTTAAGTGGAAAAAAATTCATTTCACCCATTGTGGAATAAAGCACAACAAAATGTGGAAAAAGTGAAGTGCTGTGAATACTTTCCAGATGCACAGTATGGTGGAGTCCAGAGCAGTTAGCAGACAATGTTAGCAGCTAGGTAGCCACCTTGACCCTGCACGCTAGCTGTCACTGAAAGCCACTACACCCTTAATTATTCAATTCAAATTATTCAATTCAGATTTTCATGAAACTTGCAGAATTTGGCAAAAATAAACACTTTCATATAAACATATATTTCATGAACCATTTGTCCTATTCTCGCCAATGTTTTTGTACATTTTTCATAAAAACCAAACCTTATTTTTTGCCGTTTAATTCCCATTTTTCCACCAGGTGGCAGCCTACAGCCAGAATGGCTTGCCACACTGCACTCAAGCTTACAGAGGCTCTTTTACCCTGTTATTAGAGCAAATTCACGAAAATCGGAGGAAGTTGCCAATTTACCATATTTTGCCTCTTTGTGAAGTGGTCCAACAAAAATGGTGCAAAAAGGGTCAATACCAAAATCAGCCACAAAACTCTACCACTGAAACTAGAGATGCTGAGTGACAATATGAGCCATATTTCACCATTTTTGACTTAGGGCACATGGGGAAATCACTTTGCAAAACGTGGTAATTTCCCATTTTGGCGTCAAAAAGCGCCCCCTATACATGTGCGTGTAAAGTCAGCTGCCAAAATTTTCTTTGAAATCAAAGTAAGAGGCCGTAATCTATTATATGCATGAAAGACCTTGGCTGACTAAGGGCACAGGCCACACTGCCCCTGTGAAAATGTGCGCAATTACAAAAAATAGCAATCTGCAGTGCCACCTGTGGGCAGTGCCATGTCAGCTGCCAAAATTTTCACATTTTTGGAGAGTCCATACTTCCAGACCCCCCCCCCCAAAAGACCCTATCAAGGATACAAAATGTGATTTTTGTTCCTTTGTAACGTATATCTACCTATAAAATTTTTTTGGGACAAATCTGAAGGGGCCCTCTAATAAAAACCTGCCTGACTCTTAGAAAAACTGGCTCTTACCTTACCTACCATACTTACCTAAAAATTTGCACCATCACAATTCTGCAATATCGCTATCCAAGGACGGAATCTGGATCAGCCAAATTAATTCAGCATATTGAAGAGTATATCCAGTCCTACCAAGCAAATTAAAATCTCACTGTGTAATTACACTCTGACCTTCAGTAATAACTGTGTTGAAAGGCAACACCTTCCAATAACCAGTCCTGCTTCACCATTAGTCAGCAGATAGTCTGCGTGCAGCACCGTCACTCACAAAGCTATTAAAGCAGTATGGACAGTCCAGGACCAGACCAGAAAGCAAATGCTGCCAGGACTCCAATCTGTACCACAGATAAGGACAGGAGAGTGTGCCTAGAATTACAGAGATATTTGAGCACTCGCCGGTTTGGCGTCCACATGAACAATGTTTCATCAGCAGCTCACAGCTGGAGAAGCCGCAACATGTACTTCCATTTACCGCGGCATCTGATGAGTTCGGGACAAACGTGGACTTGATAACTATTCAAACTGACTCAAACTGAAGCCAAGATTACATGAGCCTGGAGCCTTGTACAGTAAAAACATGCTTTTGATAAAATAACTGCCAGACTCATTAAAAAAAAGTAAATATTTCACAATTGTAAACATCAGACTATCCATTTCAACTTCAATTCAACAATGGAAAAAAAAATGCTTTACAGGATAACAACAAAACTGTGGTGGTGGTGGTCGTGGGGGGGGGGGGGGGGGGGGGGGCTAAACAAAAACATGTTGATTGTTGAAGTTTGAGGTCACTTTTCAGATTATATCAGCTAAAGTGGAAAAAAACCCTTTGCTACATAAGTTTTTCCAGCAAAACTTCAAACCATCATCACATTACCTTAAAATTAGGACCCAACCGGGTGTTCTAACAGGACAATGACCTGAAACACATAACAAAGCTAGTTGTAGCATAGATAAAGTATGCTAACATTAAGCTTTTGGAATGTCCTTCTCAAAGTCGCAATCTTAACCATTAAAAATAGCTGGACTGTGGTTAGAAGCAAAGTCTGTCAGGAGACCAAAACATTTAACGGAAAGAACACTACCAAGAAGAATGGTCAAATTTCCAAGCAGAATTCTGCTTGAGGCTTCTTGATGGCTACTGCATACTCCTGGTGTTTATTTTTCACCCTGTTAGTACACGTCTGACCACATGTAGATTTCAGAAAACCCAAAACAAATTCAAACTTATAAACCAATATTTTTCCTCGATCAACGATGTGCACTATGTTGTACAGTTGCTCAACCCAGGAGCAAAGAAAATTTAAATAAAATAAATAAATGAAATCAGTGAAAGCCCAATACTGCCCTGACATTCAAGTCTACGATGAGCGGATGTGAAGTCCTGATCACAACTGTAGTCTGGACAGTGGACTTTGTGAGGAGATATAAGTGGGAGAGACGAAACACGCACACAACACGGTAACCTGATCCATTGATGGCGGGATGGGATGGGGAGGGAAGAGGGCTAAGAATAGCACTGATTCTAAGACACAGTGTATAAGCTATACCGCTTCTACTACAGCCTCCCAGCCCTCTGTGTGCTTGGTCTCTCTCACAAACACACACATGTGCAAACTACATCTGATTTTCCACTAAATTCCCATGTTGCTACACTTAGTGATTGTGCACACACAAAAGAACTTGCTGAAAAACAAACTGTGACCATGTCAGGGGGTAAAACATACAACTACCAGTGAATTACATGCAAAGGTGGCATTAATAATGTATTTTATTTATATATATATATACACACACACACACACACACACACACACACACACACACACACACCGTATTTTCCGGACTATAAGTCGCACCGGAGTATAAGTCGCACCAGCCACTTTATCCATTATAAAGAAAAATAAACCATAAATAAGTCGCACCGGAGTATAAGTCGCACCAGCCACTTTATCATTATAAAGAAACATAAACCATAAATAAGTTGCACTGGACTATAAGTCCCATGGACATACAGGTATGTTAACTTAACATGAAAAGTTCAGATAATAATATTGTGACGGCTACCGTTTTCAGATGCATATTTCACCAGTCGTAACTTACAATCTGCAGAGTATGATTTTCTTTTTGGTGGCATTTTTTCGGGCCTTCTCCGTTGTCTTGTTAAGTTATCAGTAACGTTGAAATTTTTATTTTTCTATGGTAGTCAGAAGTCGCAGGAACAGTCACACAAGCCTTGAGTGCCCTCTCGTGAGCTGCATTTTACCTACAGATATGTTTGTATTTTGCGGACCACATTGCGAGCCGAACCATGCAGCACCTACCTGCGCAGCTCATGACCACCCAGCGTTGTCGATCCAGCTCCTTCCAAGTGCAGACGCTAATCCTCCGCCGTCGCTCAGTGCTCCCATGCAGCTCTCAGCGTCAACTCTGCTCACACTGATATCCAAGGGTTGAAGCTGGTTTGTTAGCCGTCCCGGAATAAACACCATGTTCGTCTGCTTCAAACGCTATTCACAATCTTCGACGCCAGCTCCTTCCAAGTGCACACACTAATCCTCCGCCGTCGCTCACCCGGTGCTCCCACGCAGCTCTCAGCGTCAACTTAAACACTCTGCTCACACTGATATCCAAGGGTTGAAGCTGTTTTGTTCGCCATGCCGGAATAACAGCAAGCACCGTATTCGTCAGCTTCACACGCTGTGGGTGAGGTGAGGAATACGCGTCCAACGTTCTGTTCTCCGATTGGTTATCGCGACCAGCGTGACTTATAGGACGGCCGCCATACTACAGTGTCCATGATGCATTGCATTTCCTTTTCTGGTGGCCATTTTAAAACATATCGACTCTGTCAAGTAAAATTGTTTTGTTACAGTAAATTAATTGAGATCCTACCGGTATATTTTTCATTTATAAGTCGCACCGGAGGATAGGTCGCACCCTCGGCCAAAACATGTAAAAAAGTGCGACTTATAGTCCGGAAAATACGGTATATACACACACACACACACACACACACATATATATATACACAAGGTCTATTAGATAAGAAACCGACACTTTTTTTTTTTTTTTTTTTTAACTACACTCAACAAAAATATAAACGCAACACTTTTGGTTTTGCTCCCATTTTGTATGAGATGAACTCAAAGATCTAAAACTTTTTCCACATACACAATATCACCATTTCCCTCAAATATTGTTCACAAACCAGTCTAAATCTGTGATAGTGAGCACTTCTCCTTTGCTGAGATAATCCATCCCACCTCACAGGTGTGCCATATCAAGATGCTGATTAGACACCATGATTAGTGCACAGGTGTGCCTTAGACTGCGCACAATAAAAGGCCACTCTGAAAGGTGCAGTTTTGTTTTATTGGGGGGGGATACCAGTCAGTATCTGGTGTGACCACCATTTGCCTCATGCAGTGCAACACATCTCCTTCGCATAGAGTTGATCAGGTTGTCAACTGTGGCCTGTGGAATGTTGGTCCACTCCTCTTCAATGGCTGTGCGAAGTTGCTGGATATTGGCAGGAACTGGTACACGCTGTCGTATACGCCGGTCCAGAGCATCCCAAACATACTCAATGGATGACATGTCTGGTGAGTATGCCGGCCATGCAAGAACTGGGACATTTTCAGCTTCCAAGAATTGTGTACAGATCCTTGCAACATGGGGCCGTGCATTATCCTGCTGCAACATGAGGTGATGTTCTTGGATGTATGGCACAACAATGGGCCTCAGGATCTTGTCACGGTATCTCTGTGCATTCAAAATGCCATCAATAAAATGCACCTGTGTTCTTCGTCCATAACAGACGCCTGCCCATACCATATCCCCACCGCCACCATGGGCCACTCGATCCATAACATTGACATCAGAAAACCACTCACCCACACGACGCCACACACGCTGTCTGCTATCTGCCCTGGACAGTGTGAACCGGGATTCATCCGTGAAGAGAACACCTCTCCAACGTGCCAAACGCCAGTGAATGTGAGCATTTGCCCACTCAAGTCGGTTACGACGACGAACTGGAGTCAGGTCGAGACCCCGATGAGGACGACGAGCAAGCAGATGAGCTTCCCTGAGACGGTTTCTGACAGTTTGTGCAGAAATTCTTTGGTTATGCAAACCGATTGTTTCAGCAGCTGTCCGAGTGGCTGGTCTCAGACGATCTTGGAGGTGAACATGCTGGATGTGGAGGTCCTGGGCTGGTGTGGTTACACGTGGTCTGCGGTTGTGAGGCTGGTTGGATGTACTGCCAAATTCTCTGAAACGCCTTTGGAGATGGCTTATGTTAGAGAAATGAACATTCAATACACGAGCAACAGCTCTGGTTGACATTCCTGCTGTCAGCATGCCAATTGCACGCTCCCTCAAATCTTGCGACATCTGTGGCATTGTGCTGTGTGATAAAACTGCACCTTTCAGAGTGGCCTTTTATTGTGGACAGTCTAAGGCACACCTGTGCACTAATCATGGTGTCTAATCAGCATCTTGATATGGCACACCTGTGAGGTGGGATGGATTATCTCAGCAAAGGAGAAGTGCTCACTATCACAGATTTAGACTGGTTTGTGAACAATATTTGAGGGAAATGGTGATATTGTGTATGTGGAAAAAGTTTTAGATCTTTGAGTTCATCTCATACAAAATGGGAGCAAAACCAAAAGTGTTGCATTTATATTTTTGTTGAGTACATATGGATTTGAATGACGTGCGATTACACCAATCATGCTTGAACCCTCGTGCGCATGCGTGAGTTTTTTCACGCGTGTCGGTGACGTCATTTCCCTGTGGGCAGGCCTTGAGTGAGATGTGGTCCCGCCCTCTCGGCTGAATTCCTTTGTTTCACACGCTGCTCGAGAAGGCGTGCGTTGCTTTATCAAAATTTTTTCTGGACCTGTGAGGAATATCCGAGTGGACACTATTCGAGAAATTAAGCTGGTTTTCGGTGAAAAGTTTAACGGTTGATGAGAGATTATGGGGTGTTTCTGTCGGTGTAAGGACTTCCCACGGAGCAGGACATCGCGCAGCGCTTCCAGGCGCCGTCGTCTGCCTGTTTCGACCTGAAAACATCCTAATTTAAGGCTTAATTCACCCAGGACGTCGAGAGAGAACAGAGAAGATTCAGAAGAGGCCAGCATGAGGACTTTATGTGGACATTCCACTGTTTAAGGACATTTTTTAATGAAAGACGTGCGCGCAAATTTGCCGAGTCGTTTCCGTGACGACTCGGCGAATCTGTGTGCGCCGCGACAGGAAAAACACCTCCGTGTTGAAAACCATTTGTAAAATTCAGGCGGCTTTTGATGGCTTTCAATAAGTGAGTAACTGAGAAATTGTTTAACAGCTTGGGCATGTTCCAACTTGCCCGTTAAGGTTTCCAACAGAGGTGTTTTTCCTGTCACGACCCCCCATGGTCGGGGTCCGGCCCGACATGCGACTCTGCCCGCACGTTCTTTCATTACAAAATGTCCGTTAACAATGGAATGTCCGAATAAACTCCTCATGCCGACTTCTTCTGAAAGTTCTCTGACGACTTCCTGGGTCAACAGAGCCTGAAATGTGGAAGTTTTCAACTTGAAACGGCGAGACGCTGCCGCCTCGAAGCGCAGATCGCCGTCAGGCGCCGTGGGCCGTCCTTACGGCGACACTAACAGACCAAAATCTCTCATCAGCCGTTAAAATTTTTACCGAAAACCAGCTGAATTTATCGAATGGTGTCCACTCAGTTGTGCCTTACAGTTTTGAAAAAATTTTGATCAAACAAAGCAGCAGTCTCTGAGCCATTCCTAAACAATGAAGAAAAAAAAAAAAAAAAAAAAAAAAAAAAAAAAAAAAAAAATCGATGAGAGGGTGGGCGACTCCTCACTCAAAGACTGCCCACAGGCGAATGACGTAACCGACAGGCGTGAAAAAACTCTTGCATGCCCACGAGGGTTCAAGCATGTCTGATGTAATCACACGTGATTCAAATCCATATGGTTTTTGAAAAAAATAATAAGGTCAGATACTTTTCTAATAGACCTCATATATATATATATATATATATATATATATATATATATATATACACACACACATACACACACACATACACACACACTCAACAAAAATATAAACGCAACACTTGTTTTTGCTCCCATTTTGTATGAGATGAACTCAAAGATCTAAAACTTTTTCCACATACACAATATCACCATTTCCCTCAAATATTGTTCACAAACCAGGCTAAATCTGTGATAGTGAGCACTTCTTTGCTGAGATAATCCATCCCACCTCACAGGTGTGCCATACCAAGATGCTGATTAGACACCATGATTAGTGCACAGGTGTGCCTTAGACTGCCCACAATAAAAGGCCACTCTGAAAGGTGCAGTTTTATCACACAGCACAATGCCACAGATGTCGCAAGATTTGAGGGAGCGTGCAATTGGCATGCTGACAGCAGGAATGTCAACCAGAGCTGTTGCTCGTGTATTGAGTGTTCATTTCTCTACCATAAGCCGTCTCCAAACGCGTTTCAGAGAATTTGGCAGTACATCCAACCAGCCTCACAACTGCAGACCACGTGTAACCACACCAGCCCAGGACCTCTACATCCAGCATGTTCACCTCCAAGATAGTCTGAGACCAGCCACTGGGACAGCTGCTGAAACAATCGGTTTGCATAACCAAAGAATTTCTGCACAAACTGTCAGAAACCGTCTTAGGGAAGCTCATCTGCATGCTCGTCGTCCTCATCGGGGTCTCGACCTGACTCCATTTCGTCGTCGCAACTTCGCACAGCCATTGAAGAGGAGTGGACCAACATTCCACAGGCCACAATTGACAACCTGATCCACTTTATGCGAAGGAGATGTGTTGCACTGCATGAGGCAAATGGTGGTCACACCAGATACTGACTGGTATCCCCCCCCAATAAAACAAAACTGCACCTTTCAGAGTGGCCTTTTATTGTGGGCAGTCTAAGGCACACCTGTGCACTAATCATGGTGTCTAATCAGCATCTTGATATGGCACACCTGTGAGGTGGGATGGATTATCTCAGCAAAGGAGAAGTGCTCACTATTACAGATTTAGACTGGTTTGTGAACAATATTTGAGGGAAATGGTGATATTATGTATGTGGAAAAAGTTTTAGATCTTTGAGTTCATCTCATACAAAATGGGAGCAAAACCAAAAGTGTTGCATTTATATTTTTGTTGAGTATATATATATATATATATATATATATATATATATATATATATATATATATATAACAACGATGTAATTTCACTGTATCTTTAAGTATTATCATTGAAACCTCTAATATAATAAAGCTGTTGGAATTAGATTTCAGTTAAAAACAAAGAGTGTGTGGTTTTCAATGTCATTATTACAAATAATGAGGGAGGTATCTTTCGGCTGTGCATCTACTCGCAGCCTTCATCTCCGCGTCCTTGCGTCAAATTCATGAACTAGCAGGACAAAGCCAGGTACAAAAACGTGATTACAAAGACTACAGTAGACAGCAAAGATCAAACCTTTACTATATATGGTGCTACTTTTTACTGGCAGCATATAATATAATCACATAATCTACACCAAATCCGCCCCAATTAGCAATACAGGATTTGTTGCTAAAAACATGAGTGCAGAATTAAAGTGTTGGATCCTCAGGCAGGCCAGCACACATAAAATAGATGTTTTGTTGTTGTGATTTATAAAGCCTTGTTGCTAATCACATGGTCCTGATGGCCACTCGAGCCACTATGATTTGTTTTTCATACTGCACAATTTGCATTAAACATCATGAGATCACAAGAGAATTAAAATAACTACTGTGCAAATTTCTGAATTCTACATATGAACATTTTTTCCTTATTTATGCAATTCTTATGGTGAAATTCAAAAGATGTAATTTCAGGCATAAAAATAAGTGCAGGTCTCCTCTTTCCATCTTGAGCAAAACTGGTGGCTTACTTCAACATCAACAAACAAACTGCAAGTGACACTGGATGCCTAAAAGGCATCTCCTCACCTCTTACTACCCAAAGGCCAGACAAACAAAACATGCCTTTACCAACCAGAGTGTCTGGTCTTTGTTCCAACAGTCAGAGTTGCATAAATAAGCTATTTTACTGGGGAGAAACAATGAATTTAACCTCTCCCAAGGATACTTGGGCCCACCATTAGTTTTACTTGTTGTAGACACTGGGCCCAAACATCCTTGACCTATTTTTAGGGTACAACAACTGTAGGGCAACTCTCATGCAACTGCTCACACACAGTCAAGACACTAACATTTCTGCCTTAATTCTTAATAATCTTACAATTGCATTACTGTGTTGCATGACATGGCATAATGTACTTCTGCATGTGTACTAAATATTTATTCTTATGCAAGGCTGTGTGCTTGACTGTTTTACAGCCTTATAATACCATGCATCACTTAAGAGTAAAAAAAACGGGAAAAAAGACTGCATTTACACAGCAGAAGCTCAAGTAATGCCTTGAACAAAAGCCATCATAACAGCCTAACGTTTGCACTTGCGGAGCAAAAGAGGTTTAACGTCACTGGAGAGAGAGAGAGAGAGAGACAGAGAGACAGAGAGACAGAGAGACAGAGAGACAGAGAGAGAGAGAGAGAGAGAGAGAGAGAGAGAGAGAGAGAGAGAAAAGACACATTGGTTCACACCCATGTAAACTGGTCCAAGAGAGACAGAGCCTTAAAAAGCTTACCGTTGCTATGCAGGTTAATGACCTGATAGCCAACCAGCAGGTAGGAACAACTGCTTGTGTGGGTGTACAATAAATAAATAAATAAATAAGGTTCGGACACAACCTTGTCTTTAGTTCAGTTTGTGCCATGGTGATGTGACGAAGCCAAATATTACTACTTCTGAGTTGGGGGAAAAAAACAACAAACAAAAAACAGCATTTTCTCTGAGTTTTTTGAGCAAATTACACGCAAACAAATTGAAAATACAAAGAAAAAAGTGACAATGCGGTGGAAAGTGGACATGTGTTGCAGTGTGTCATGAATCGGAGCTCAAACGTGTCGAGGCAGTTTTGTAGATGAGAGAACGTAGCTACTCTGGTTAGCTGTGTAGGCTAACACTTACCAACATGGCGTCTTCCATTTTCCTCGTCTTCTTGTCTCCACTGGGAGCCGAAAAAATTCCCCACTTTCTGCAACTGCTTCAGTGATTGCAGCCGAAAACAAAAGAGGACACCATTTTTCCATGTGACGTTATGCTGTATGTGTGTGTGTGTATATATATATATATATATATATATATATATATATATATATATATATATATCACAACAGGACTGTCTGTCTCCATAAAGTGGTCAAATCCCACGATATCACACACGGTTCAAAGAGACTGTGATGCCCTATTAAGGGTCATTGGGGGAGAGGTGGGGCTAGAGCAAGGGTCCCTTGATTGAGAGCAACGACATGACGAGTTGAGAAAAAAAGGTCACGTGTCTCGTGATGCCATCTTGGGGCCAAAATAGCATTTGCTGTTAATCTATCTGCATGTAAATCGAGCTATTTTATTTTAGAGCTGAAACAACTAATCGAGTTAATCAATTAAAATTGATTATTAAAATAGTTGTCAACTAATTTAGTCATTAATGAGTTGCTAAATAACTTTGTTTTACCGCAAATGTTTCGTTTCTTCCATATAATCAACCGAACTTTGCTTTGAATCTTGAACCAATGAAAGAGTGCTTCGAGCTGCTGCTTCGTTGGTTTCATTTGTTTTATTTTGCTTTATCTTAATTTTCCCCCACTAAAACCCTAGTTATACAAGTTATACAGAGAATGTTGGACATATAATGAGTCGGGCTACAGTTTTTGATTTAGGTTTTATGGTTAACTGGTTATGCTAATTGCTCATTTGCAGCAACAAAAAATATTTTTTCACCATAGATTTTATAACATTTAATGTTTCAATGTTGTTTTATGGCAACTCAGCACTTTGATAAAGCAATGCCATTTGAAATAATCATTTTTGTTTATTATAAACTGTTTTATTCTTTATTATTTTATATTTCAACAGCCAAGGGACATTTGACGATTTGTTGATTTTCAAGTATTTTAAGTTTTCAAATAATGTTCTGTTGTTAAATAAAGTGATGGAAGGAGAGAAAAATTGTTTCCCTGGCACATTTTTACAAAATTCCCCGCTAATCCGATTAATGGTGTTGAAAGCCCATCAGATTCATCGATGATCCAAATAATCGTTTGTTGCAGTGCTATTTTATTTTTTCACTGAAAATGCCAGTGTCGCAGCCTGAACGGCCCGCCCTTAAAATTGGTCCGCCCTGCCTCCACTGTACATGCATCATTTCAGAGCTCAGCAGAGTCTCTTCACTCAAAGCGATCAAACTGATTAATGTGATTATTAACTATCAGATGACAAAATAAAACCTCTTAAATCATTCTAAAGTCAGTTTTAAGCAGAAATTAGGCCGTTTTAAGCAGAAATGAGGCGATACTCTGTGACGCTTTGAAATGACCGATGAGCAGTGAATGCATCAGCTAGCAGCTGGTGTAGGTGCTTCACTCTGATTGCTTCCTCTGTCTTTTATGATGAAATAATGTTGTATTTATGTGGAAATGATTGTTGTACAAAAGCTTCAGATATCTGTGGCTGAGATAGATGATGACTGGAGTGCAGTTTGAGGCAGAAACGAGGTGATAATCAGTGAACCGCGGCTAATGACGCATGCACAGTGAAGGCAGGGCAGACCGATTTTTTAGGGGGACCGCTTGGTCAGTGACACCAGGTTGCTGTGTGTTTGGATGCACAAACAGACACAACGAGGGCTTCAAGATGTACAGATTCTCTTCAGATCCGAACAGAAGAAAAATTTGGGAAAATAAAGTCAGCCATGTGGAATGGAAGCTGACATCATCGTCAAAGTTTTGAGAGGTAAATTTATTGTTCAGTCCCATGTACAGTAAAAGTCACCTAAACCGTCATTGCATAAACCGGATAGTCACAGTCACCGGAAAAACAAGTCCCAATGTTTTTGTATTGTTTTCTATGTAATAAACACTGTATATAACGGATTTTGTACAACTGATTTTTTTTTTGTTCACATCGGATAAAATGTCCCGTCTGATCGCAATGTATTTTCATTAAAAATCCCTCGCATGTGGGACTGAAGTCACTACCGTGATTAAAAGACAGACCGTTTATCACTTTAAGCCCGTTTCACACCGGGCCTGCGTACAGTTGAATTGTGCTGCATATCTAGTATGCAGGAATTACCCGAGTAAGTTGCACGCGGGGGGAGGAGCTTGGCTCCATGATGCTGATTTTATTTCATTACATTTATGTAGCGCCAAATCACAACAAAGTTGCCTCAAGGCGCTTCACACAAGTAAGATCTAACCTTACACACCGTACCATTTTACAGACTGCCTGGACACACAGATGGATTTGATACAATGGAAAAAGTCAGAATATAATATATAATTATCAGCTTTGAAAAAGTTTCTACAGTGTTCATTAAGAACACTACAGAAACTCTTTCAAAGCTCTTAGGTTACAAAATTAATTGAAATAAATCGGAGGCCATGCCAATTTCAAAAGTTTGCTCTTTGATTATAGTTGAGAAGTTGAATTTCAAGTGGACTCCAGTCGGAATGAAGCATCTTGGAATCAAATTAAGCCACGATTTGGAAGAGATATCGCAATTAAAGTTTAGCCCTCTGTTAGAAAACATAAAAATTAATTTAGATAAATGGCAAAAAAAAAAGAAAAAAAAAAAAAGATTATACTGCTTAGCATTTGAAATGACCAAACTATCTAAACAATGGAACAAAATGGGTTTGACTTGAGATGTAATTCAAAATGTACACCAAATGGCTTTTCAATATTAAATTCAAATGTCCACACAATCCGAATCAGATACTTATCAAACTGTCAGGTGATAGTGAGTGCCAGTCTGCACCTCACTTTGAAATATGAGTGTGATTGGGGCATGTATGATTAAGATATAATGTAAAATATACATTAAATTGGGTTTTCAATGTTACATTTAAGTGGCCACAAAATCTGTAATCTGGATCAAACTTTATCAGTTGATAAAGGATACCATACTACATAACAGTGTGGAGTTTGCATGTTTGTATGGGTTTACTCCGGGTGCTCCGGCTTCCTCCCACATCCAAAGACATGCAGGTTAGATGTATTGGAAACTCTATAACTGTCCAGGTCTCCCTTATAAAGGATATCTCAATCTCACTGGGACTAACATGGTTTTAAAAAAGGTTAAATTTGAAGATAAAATTTAAATAACCCTCTCAAATATGAAAGAAAGTTTACCTTTTTGACAGTTATGAATTTTAGAAAATTTGTTCAATGTTAAAGATCAGAATCAGTTCTTGCCTATCAGGATATGAATCCTGAGTAAAAAAATTTCATAATATTTGAAAAACTGTGGGCTCCAGGCTATTCACAATCAAACAGACAAACGGGTGAAAACATAACCTCTGCCCAATTTTGTTGGCAGCGGTAATAAAGAGGACACTTGTGGACGGGGTGAGGGAGGACATGCAGGTGGCTGGTGTGACAGAGGAGGATGCAGTGGACAGGGCGAGACTAAAACTGACAATATGCTGTGGAAAACCCAAACAGGAGCAGCCAGAAGAAAAAGAAGCTCTGGGAAAAACTAGTCCCTTGGAACAATACTAGATGCTGTAGTGAGACAACAAACAATGACAACAGAAAATTTCACAGCAAACAGAACTGAAAAGTCACCAGTCTTCGCTTGGCAAAAAGGAAGAGCAAAAATATAACCAACTGTTTACTGGGGGTTTCCACAAAGACACAAACCTAGTATGAATACTCAAAACAGAAAAAAGAGGAACCTCATACTCACTAGAGCAAAAGGGCAAATCTATGAACATTCAGAACTTAGATAAGACCTACAACTCTTGTGAAATGCACAAATAACTCGATGTGCCAAAGCAAAACAAGACACAGATTAGACAGAGAACATAAAGTATAACAGCAGCTCATGTCTGGGAGAATTAGGGACGGGTATTGAGAATCGGTTCCTTTCGGGTATCGTTAAGAAATGATTCAATCCACTGACATCAATAAGCTTTTTGCTTAACGATTCCGTTATCGGTCCTTCAGAGTGGCCGTTGTTTTTGGGGGTGTTTGTCAGGAAAATGATCATTTCTCTACATTGATTACAGATGCTGCAGCGGGTCCGTAATCAACTTTTCTGCAGCGCGGCTTTGCTTTGAACCTTGAACCAATCGAAGCAGTGGTTCGCAGATTGAAGCAGTGCTTCAATCTATTGCTTCGTTTATTAATTTTTTTTCCTTTCGCTTTATCTTAATTTTCCCCTCACTAAAACCCTAAAGAGCATACGTCTGTGAGTATTATTTACCTTTTTTATATTAAACCGACCTGTTATGGTCTTCTGAAACAGTTGATAGATGTATTTTATAAGTTAAAAACAGGAGCGATGCTAATGTGTTGGCATGTCTATGGCATTTTCAATGTTAAAGTTAGCATTAAGCAGTTGCAGCCGTCATCACGTTCGGGTGCATTTGTTTTCTGTATAATAAGCGTTTGTTGTCGTAAAAGAGTCAAATGTATTACAAATTGTAATATTTTTTTATTTATTTTTGTTTATATATTAATAATCTAATGATTAGTTATTATATACAATTTTAGAGAAAGAGACAAAAAGAACCTGAATAGAAACACAACATAAAATATAAAACCAACTAACAATAAACATACATAAATAAATAAGTGTTTCCTGTGAACACCTGGTGACTCTCACACCTACATTTCATCCCTGTCTTATTTAAGTTTAATGACAGTTTGTTTCGGTCAAACCATATTTTCAATGTGTTAATTTCTTCAGTGATTTCCTCCAGAACTATCTGCCAAGCTAGAAAACTGCTGCATCCTAGTAAGAGCAGAATACTACTGGAGTGAATTTGAATAAGGAAAGTTTTTTTTTTCCTCTCTCACCTAAATGGATGCTGCACTCACTGCAGTTTATTGTCTGGAATAGTCCCATATGTCAATCATGAATCACTTTTGTACGGATTTGTGCGGATTAAAGTTACTAACTGGGACTCCTGTGTTGTTGCGAGAAAGAAACGAGAATCGTCCTCCGTTCTGTTCACACAGCTCCAAACGCTGCACGGCTCTCTGCCGAGTCAAGTTAGAACGATGGAGTCCAGTCGGAATGAATAACTTCAAACCGAAACACTTTTGTTTATTTTTATTTATGTCCAGAGATCAAGAATACAGTGACCAATTTCATATTTATTTACTTTAAGGCTCAATGAAATACATAGAAAACCTGTAAAGCCTACTTTTAGTACAAAATTCAGAAGCGGTATCGATAAGGGAATTGGACCGATAAGCAGAATCGATATGGCATTGATAGATAAAATCTTTTCAATACCCATCCCTAGGGAGAATGCACTGGTGCAATGCAGCCCATAGTTACTGTACCATAAAACCGTGCTTTGTCCTGACTGGTGACCATTCAGTGGTGTTGAAATCTGGACAGTCAGGCAGGATGATACCAAAATCATCATAACAGGCATGAGAATAAAGCGCAACAAAAACTCACAACTGAAGGAGGTCGTGGGGATCCAGGTAGCAGAAGAACCCCCTCTGAGCATTTCTGAATGATTTTAAGGGCAATTCCAAGTAATTGTATGCGTTTTTTTTATGCGCCAACACTGTGATACATTTGAACAGTGATGTCATATCCGCCTTCTTCCTCTACTACAAGTGTTGGTGAAATTTTGCATGAGAAAATTTAAATCTCATAAAAACTGCCAAATTGTGTGTTTATAGCACATTAATACATTAGTATTTGGATTTATTCAATTATGTACAATTTTGTTATTTAAAGATGGGGTCTAGAGCCCGCAGGGCCCCAGAAACCAAATTCATTTTTCATCTAATGATACATTTTCAGCATCTCCTGGAAGAAAAAAAAAAAATTCAAAAGAAGTGCATATTTAAATGATCCTAGATTCAACCTTTTATTTGAACTGTCAATGATAATGTTGAAATAACAGAAAATGAGATGGAAGTAGGACCTGGGATGAGTTTCTTTTTAATAGTAAACCAAATTATGCATTAACTCAGAACAATTAATCTACATGAAATTCATGAAGACTGAGCACCGTTGCCTCACAGCAAGAAGATCATGGGTTCAATTCCTGCCTGTGGTGCTCCAGTTTCCTCCCACATACAAAGACATGCACGTTAGGTGAACTGTAATCTTTAAATTGTCCGTAGGTGTGGAAATGGGTGTGAATGTGAATGTGTTTGTCTGTTCATGGCCCTGTGACAGACTGGCGTCCTGCCCTGGGTGAACCCCGCCTCGCGCTCTATGACTGCTGGGATTGGCTCCAGCATCCCGCGACCCTTAATTGGACTAAGCAGTTGAAAATGAGTGTATGAGTGTGAAAAGACTGTTAAAAGTATTTCAAAAATCACAGCTAAAGCTTGTAGAATATTTTGAAAATCATGGTAAAATAACATACCTTATCCTAAAAAAGTCACATATTCTTGTGTAAATTACTGTAAATCGATTTAAAGCATGGGTTAAAGCAAATTTTCATTTGACTGAAACTTTTCCTGGCAAAAATGCCAGCAATTCCCTAAAATTTGGCATAGTGGGGGCACACACTTTTTTCCCCTCAATAAATACTATAAACACATTATACAGTATAGAAGGGTGATTCTTAGACTATGGGCACTTATTATGTCCTTTGATCATATTGTATGAAAAACAGAAAAAAGGGGAAATTTCACTTTTATAGTTATCTTTACAAAGAAAGTGTGTTAAGAAATTTGTTCTAGTAGTCTATGATGACTTTTTCACCTTTTTTCAGCATCATTATATGCAAATATTGCTGTTTTGTGCTTGTCCCAC
This sequence comes from Thalassophryne amazonica, assembly GCF_902500255.1. NCBI lineage: Eukaryota > Metazoa > Chordata > Actinopteri > Batrachoidiformes > Batrachoididae > Thalassophryne > Thalassophryne amazonica. The sequence continues at coordinate 94,950,245 of NC_047114.1, read as the reverse complement.
ACCCAGACTTTTGATCTTCAATGATAAAAATGAATGGTAAAGAAACGTTTTTTTTCTAATGTTTTAAAATATCTCTGAACAAAATATCAGTAAAATAATCAAAACATAATTGGGGTATTCAATGTTATACAACTGTGTGATTTTTTTTAAACAAAATGTAGTTGTCCCACACTATTGCTGTAATTTCCACCACAACACTGTAATGTCCCTTTAAACAGTTTGTATGAAAGATTGTTTGGGTAGTTTCTATGGAGATAAACAGTGACATCAGAGCACATGTATATAGCGCCAAATCACAACAAACAGTTGCCCCAAGGCACTTTATATTGTAAGGCAATGGTGTGGTGGAAATTACATTTACAAGGCCAATTGTGCCCGTAGTTAAAGAATCACCCACAAATCTATTCTAAATAGACTCTAAGGAGAGAGAGAGAGACAAAGCATAAAAAAAATGCAAAACGTGAACTTAAAAGGTACATGAAAGGGTGGTGGGGGCGGGGTGTAGTCTTGATTCTGGAGTTTCTGGGGGTGCTCCCCCAGAAGATTTTTTAAAAGACCATGTCAAATTGTGCATATTCTGGTTAATTTTATTGGGTATGAAGCCCTCTGAAACCACAAAAACTCACTTCAAACTGTCAAGTAAAAACACAGCATTGATTGTGGGGGGTCTGGGGGTGCTCCCCCAGAAATCTTTTAAAAGAGCAAGTTAAATTTTGTATATTCTAGTGAATTTTAATGGGTATGAAGCCCTCTGAAACAAAGAAAACTCACGTCAAACTGTCAAGTAAAAATTCTTTGTCTTCTGATCGGTTCTGTTCCGGTAAATGTGCCAAAAGGGTGCTGTGTCACTGGCTGTACAGTCAATAAAACACAATTTATTTTTTTATTTTTTTTTTTTTTAACTTACATGTGAGTTTTGCCATTATTTCTTTCAGTTATTAAAAGGCCTTTATCACGCAACATCAACGTTCGACCTTGTAACAAAGTTATGATGTTATATTCTCATCAAAAATATAGCTAGAGTAGGGTTTTGTTTTATTTTGCACATACATACATCACCGACACACCAGAGATTTACATCAGGTTTCACCCAATTATGAACATTTTTAGATGCCTACAGCAACTATCTCAACCACTGACAAACATATTACAGCAAGAGTCCACAAAAGTATTTTAAAAGCCTGACTAAAGTGTAATATGTGATCTTTAATAAGATATTTTCATGAAAAAAGACACAAATGTGCAGTTTACTGCATTTTATTTTTTTCTTGTGTAAAAACACAGCTTAGATGTTGTTTGACTGAAACAAATTGTCATTAAACCTAAATAAAACAGGGATTAAGTGGAGGTGTAAGTCACTAGGTGTTCACAGGAAACATTTCTATATTTGTTTATTTATGTTCATTGTTAGTTGGTTTAATCTTTTCTGTTTTGTTTTATCCGATTCTTTTTGTCTGTTTCTATAAAACTGTATTGTGGCATTATTAGTTATTATTACTATTACTGTTGTTGTTGCTGTTATTGATATATAAATAAAAATAAATTAATTTGTAATACATTTGACTTTTTTACAGCTTAATTCTAACTAACATTGAAAACGCCATATACACGCTAACGTGTTTGCATCGATCCCGTTTTTAAGTTATAAAATACATCTATCAACTGTTTCAGAAGACCATAACAGGTTGGTTTAACATAAAAAAAGGTAAATATTACTCACAGATATATGCTCTTTAGGGTTTTAGAGGGGAAAAATTAAGATAAAGCTAAATAAAACAAACCGAAGCAGCAGATCGAAGCATTGCTTCATTGGTTCAATGCAAAGCCACACCCTGCTCTACTTGGGGAAAGTCTGCCAATGTTCCCACGAAGACAGAGAGGAGAAGGACATGGCTCATGGCAAGCAGGAAACAGAGCGGAGAAGAGTGAAAATTCACACAGTCCCTTTCTCCACGGTGCGGCGCCATCCACGCTGACATTGCTGCTGCTTTGATTAGCGCAGAATGGGATGCTGCTTTGGACAGTGAGAATATCATATTTCGGCCCCAAAACACGCATGACACCACGTGCGCGCGTATGTGTGGTTAAATTTTCCAAATGACGTAAATCCGTCGTGGTGACGAAGAACTTTATCCCATGATTTAAAGCACAGTGTCACCATAGCAACCAACCAGTCCCGCTTTACGACAACTGTCGTAACAGCCACACTTTGAGTGAGCCATTTTTCTCTGCGGACACTGATCTGTATAACAGATATGGATCAGTGTCTGTGGACTTATAAAACTTGCACGATGTTGTAACAAACAAACAAACAAAACTTTGCAATAGGCATTTTAAAAACTCAGTGACAATCATGATTACCAAGTACAACACTAACCACCCCCACCAATGATTAAATCTAGAGGTGCACCGATCAGGATTTTTTAGGCCGATCACAGATCACTGAAATTTTGATCGGCCGATACCGAGTACATATTTGGATCATGCCCAAAATAATAATAAATTAATATATAAACAGAAATAAATTTAAGAAATACTACAATTTGAAAACAAATGCACCCGAACGTGATGACAGCTGCAAATGCGTAATGCTAACTTTTAACATTGAAAATGCCATAGACATACTAACACGTTAGCATCGTTCCCGTTTTTAAGTTATAAAATTCATTTATCAACTGTTTCAGAAGATCATAACAGGTCGGTTTAACATAGAAAAGGTAAATAATACTCACAGGCGTATGCTCTTTAGGGTTTTAGCGGGGGAAAATTAAGCGAAAGAAAAAGTATAAACGAAGCAACAGGCTCGAAGCATTGCTTCAATCTGCGAACCACTGGTTCGATTGGTTCAAGGTTCAAAGCAAAGCCGAGCTGCAGAAAAGTTGATCACGGACCCGCTGCAGGGTCTGTAATCAATGTAGAGAAATTATCATTTTCCTGACAAACACACCAAGCGCTCCCTGCGCTACTGCCTGCACTGTTGTGATCGGTCCTTTTGATCGGCGCATTTTGCCAATCACCGATCAAGGCGTGATCGGCCGATAATGATCGGTGGCCGATCGATCGGTGCACCTCTAATTAAATCCACAGAATTCCTCGCATCCATGAAGTTTTCACAGCCCTGAATTAAAGAAAAAATATAGATGAACCAAATAACAGTAAATTTAGACCAAATACAAATATAATTACTGGACATATACCTGAGCATTAGACGCCCTGTTGTGTACTGATACATGTGGTTGTGTGTTACAATATGTCCTTTTTGGACTCGCGCATTCTTAAACACCAACACGGATGTGGAACGATCTGTGCTAGTCATACCTCTGCCCAAGAACACATAATTTGTCTGAACTGTTTTCCTGCACATTTTTATTTGGCAGTGCTCCTCCAAACAACTTGGTTCTTCTGAAGAACCTTCCATTTTTAATAGAAGTCTCTTCTCTTCCACAACAATCTGCCTAGTGATGAGGCTGCAACAGCATTCCACATCATTTTCAGCCAGGCCCATCTGAAATTGTTTTTCACAGTTTTCCATATAATGATGCCGATCCTCATCATTACTATTTATCTTAGCCATTTTTCACACCCAAACCTGAGCATGAATGAGTTACATGGCACATCTACCAGGGGACCTTAAATGGGCACTCCTACATGATAGTATAGTAGATTATTATAGTTTTGTGGGTTAACTGAAGTCCAAGACAGTTGACCAATATAATTTTGAGTCTTATCCATAACCAGAAATGCTACAGTGACTGCCCCCTTTATCAACTGCAGCAGAACACTACATTCAGTGCAAATCTGATATCTGTGGACATGCGCATGTAACAAAGCCCAATGTTAATCATTCAAACAGTTAACATTTATTTATATTCCTCCACAGAGCAACTTCTTTATCTGCTACCGGAGACAAACATGTATATTAGGGGTGTCGAAAAAAAAAAAAAATCGATTCACATCCGAATCACGATTCTTATTTATTATGATTCTGAATCGATCCAAAATGTCCAAGAATCAATTTTTAAAAAGCATTTTTAAAACATTTTCTTGCTTACTCGCTGCGTGTACCAGGTTGTTTGTCAGGCAACGGCTTCCGTACTATAGCGTCCCCACGAGGGGGGGGGGGGGGGGGGGGGGGGGGGGGGGGGTGTCTGGCGTGCTTCAAACACTCGTGAGCTGCAGAGTTCAGTGACTGTAGCTTAGCATGGCGGACGAAGAGCTAATTCAGTCAGCACCATCTTTGCTGAAGGCAAATTTTTGGGCGCATTTTGGATTTTATTATTTGCTGCGTAAGAAGGAGGTTGACATGACTTATGCAGTGCGCAAAATCTGCAAAATGAAAGTCAAGTACTTCGGAAACACTTCAAATCCGCAAGCCCACATGCTACGCCATTATCCGGAGCTAAAAGAGGGGAGCAGCGTTATCTGCTGACTACTGACCAGCGCTTCACTAAACTGCAAGCCAACTCCGAACGAGCAAAGCAGATGAGTAAATTTACATCTAGAATCACTTGATTAACCTTGTAAAGCTGCATTTTCTTAAACATAAACATTTTTTAAGTAATATAACTATTTCTCAGCGCTCTCTGAATCGAAAATCGATTCAGAATTGAATTGTCACCCCAAGAATCGGAATCGAATCGTGAGTTGTTGAACGATTCACATCCCTAATGTATATGTCTTCCACTGTCCACAATACTTCATGTACACAGAGTTGTATCAATCAATCAATTACCTTTCATTGTTAATCAAGAAGTCGAGTAAGACTGACTTCTTGAAAAATGTGAAGTCATGACAGGTTACTTATGGTACTTGCAAGTAGGGCTGAAACGATTACTCGAATAACTCGATTACAAAAAAATTATTGAGGCAAATTCTGTGCCTTGAAGGTTCGTTTAAATGTTGTAGTACATATGCCAGGCCTGTGTGTGGCGCTGTAATGTCCCCAGAAAAACAACAGAAGAAGACTAGAGCATGCATTCAGGCTGTGTAACAGCTAATAATTTAGCCCTTAAAGCTACCACTTTCCAATGCGACACAGAGTAAAATAAAGCATTTTAAGAGAAAGAGGGTCCACACTGATCATCTGAAATAGACTTACTGCGCATTTAAAGCGAAGCAGTGTGTTTGTCTATTATTAAACGGTCTGCTCGACAAGGTGAGTGACCATTGACCCGACGGCCGGGTACCCACAGTCGAAGCCGGCTGTTGTTCAGACTCGCACTAAGTGTTTCGCTTTTTCTGGGCAACACACAATGCTTCACAAACACAGTAACACAGTAAAAAACAAACAAAAAAAAACTAACTGCGAAGCTAAAAAACTCAAAATGGTTACATTTTACAAGTTGGGAAAAAACAAACAAACAAAAAAAAAAAACAGAAAGCCACATCCCATCGCCATTTCAGCAAAATGTCAAGACTGACACAGGGACATTGTGCCATTGCTTAGGGAGAGCCCTGGACTATTGATGTCGTTTAAAAACGCAAAAGTACTTTTTATCCCATTACTCCATTAATCGCCAGAATAATGGATGGAATACTCGATTACAAAAATAATCGATAGCTGCAGCCCTACTTGCAAGGCTGGACAGTGACTCCTAACTCAGCTTCTTAAGAGATACATCCACAACACCCACTGATTACACGTCTTACACTAATTCTGTCACATTACAGTGAAAGTTATTGATGCAACAGAAATATAAAACAGATTTTAATTTTAAAAAAATGTTGTTAGAGAATACATTTCCACTATATTAAGCAATAAATAATCACTTCATCATTTAAAGGCATCTAATTGGGGGAGCAGAACTCATCAAAATGGCAAATTCAACCAACGGCTTCTTTTACTGCGGCACAGCAGAAATGATGTGACGTCAAGGAGAGCTGCCCGCTAGCCAATCAAAAAGCCCCTGTGCTATCTGATTTCTCATTTTCCGCTCTGCGTCAGCCAGAGCAGACTCAGACGTGAAGCAGAGCAGCAGTAATAAAAAAAAAATGTCCTTAATGCAGTGACAGGCAGGACAGTCACATGAGTTTCAGTATCAACATGCAAGGCTGTTAGCATCAGCCCCAGTGACTCATCCAGGAGAAAAAAAAAACAAAAAACAACATCCTGAAGATGATCATTTTTTGTGTGTTCACACACACACAGTTAACGGTGTACTTTGTCAGGAAGAAATTTTGAAACGCTTTACCACCTGATTGCAGAGCAGATGGCTCTGTGGCATAGGAGTTACACCATCAACCTAAATACCTTGGTTAAAATCCATGTGTGTGCTTCAGGCCACAGTGAAAAAGGACAAGACACTTCATCTTGTCCCAGTCCACCCAACTGTATATGGGTACCGGCCTTAGCTGTGAGAGTAACCTGCAATGGAGTGGCATCCTGTTCAGAGGGCGTTATAGACTCTGATCAGGCTCATGAGGCCAACACAGGACTTAATTCTACTTTGGCGCCCGAAATTAAAATGTAACATACTGAGCTCTATCTCCATCGTGTTCTTTATCAGGGGTGGACTCCTTTTGAAACACACAGTAGGACAGACATCCACAAAAATTTACCTCCACCCCACAGGGATGAAAATTAATAATAATAATTGTAATAAAAAAAACATGTCCACCATGTCTTAGTTTTTTATACTAAGCAAATTTTCAAGTACGGTTTGCCTGAAGGCACATTGGAGATTCAAGTCTAGATATGATCAGTTTTCTTGTATGAAAACTGGGAGTATTACACAAACAGATCAAAGCTGTAGTACGCTGTTTGTCCCACAGAAGCTTGTAACTCCTTTAGAGCAGTGTTTCATAGTCCTGGTCCTGTAGACACATAGTACAGCACATTTTCCATTTGTCCCTCATCTACACAGATCGGCTCGGTCATGTGTGTTCAAGCAATTAACAGCTGGCTGAACAGTGGAACACACTTGATTTGGCTCTTTACCTGCAGTTAGAGCATGGACAACTGAGTCATGGTTTGTACTATGGGTCCCTAGGGCCAGGATTGGGAAACACAGCTGTAGAGATCTCATGGGAGAATTGGTGGCTTACCTTGATGTATAATATTTTTGCTAAACTCCTTGAACTAATAGCAGAGCAAGTAGCTCAGTGGGATAGAAGTGCAACTACCAATATACAGACCAGGGCTTGATTCGCAGTCACACTACCCAGTCTGTGTTCATGGACAACACACTATCTGCATCGCCCCAGTCTGATCAATTGGAACTGGGCACTGGTTGTAGATGGGGACGTAACCTATGATGGACTGGTTTCTAGTCTTGGGCAATCATACTCATACACTTCATGCTACATATCTGGGGACAAGAACAGGCAAGAACTGGCCTCAGGGCCGATATAGGACTTACTCAATCAATCGATCAATCAATTTTATTTATATAGCGCCAAATCACAACAAACAGTTGCCCCAAGGTGCTTTATATTGTAAGGCAAGGCCATACAATAATTACGTAAAAACCCCAACGGTCAAAACGACCCCCTGTGAGCAAACACTTGGCGACAGTGGGAAGGGAAAAATCCCTTTTAACAGGAAGAAACCTCCAGCAGAACCAGGCTCAGGGAGGGGCAGTCTTCTGCTGGGACTGGATGGGGCTGAGGGAGAGAACCAGGAAAAAGACATGCTGTTGAGGGGAGCAGAGATCAATCACTAATGATTAAATGCAGAGTGGTGCATACAGAGCAAAAAGAGAAAGAAACACTCAGTGCATCATGGGAACCCCCCAGCAGTCTAAGTCTATAGCAGCATAACTAAGGGATGGTTCAGGGTCACCTGATCCAGCCCTAACTATAAGCTTTAGCAAAAAGGAAAGTTTTAAGCCTAATCTTAAAAGTAGAGAGGGTGTCTGTCTCCCTGATCTGAATTGGGAGCTGGTTCCACAGGAGAGGAGCCTGAAAGCTGAAGGCTCTGCCTCCCATTCTACTCTTACAAACCCTAGGAACTACAAGTAAGACTGCAGTCAGAGCGAAGCGCTCTATTGGGGTGATATGGTACTATGAGGTCCCTAAGATAAGATGGGACCTGATTATTCAAAACCTTATAAGTAAGAAGAAGAATTTTAAATTCTATTCTAGAATTAACAGGAAGCCAATGAAGAGAGGCCAATATGGGTGAGATATGCTCTCTCCTTCTAGTCCCCGTTAGTACTCTTGCTGCAGCATTTTGAATTAACTGAAAGCTTTTCAGGGAACTTTTAGGACAACCTGATAATAATGAATTACAATAGTCCAGCCTAGAGGAAATAAATGCATGAATTAGTTTTTCAGCATCACTCTGAGACAAGACCTTTCTAATTTTAGAGATATTGCGTAAATACAAAAAAGCAGTCCTACATATTTGTTTAATATGCGCTTTGAATGACATATCCTGATCAAAAATGACTCCAAGATTTCTCACAGTATTACTAGAGGTCAGGGTAATGCCATCCAGAGTAAGGATCTGGTTAGACACCATGTTTCTAAGATTTGTGGGGCCAAGTACAATAACTTCAGTTTTATCTGAGTTTAAAAGCAGGAAATTAGAGGTCATCCATGTCTTTATGTCTGTAAGACAATCCTGCAGTTTAGCTAATTGGTGTGTGTCCTCTGGCTTCATGGATAGATAAAGCTGGGTATCATCTGTGTAACAATGAAAATTTAAGCAATGCCGTCTAATAATACTGCCTAAGGGAAGCATGTATAAAGTGAATAAAATTGGTCCTAGCACAGAACCTTGTGGAACTCCATAATTAACCTTAGTCTGCGAAGAAGATTCCCCATTTACATGAACAAATTGTAATCGATTGGATAAATATGATTCAAACCACCGCAGCGCAGTGCCTTTAATACCTATGGCATGCTCTAATCTCTGTAATAAAATTTTATGGTCAACAGTATCAAAAGCAGCACTGAGGTCTAACAGAACAAGCACAGAGATGAGTCCACTGTCTGGGGCCATAAGATCATTTGTAACCTTCACTAATGCTGTTTCTGTACTATGATGAATTCTAAAACCTGACTGAAACTCTTCAAATAGACCATTCCTCTGCAGATGATCAGTTAGCTGTTTTACAACTACCCTTTCAAGAATTTTTGAGAGAAAAGGAAGGTTGGAGATTGGCCTATAATTAGCTAAGATAGATGGGTCAAGTGATGGCTTTTTAAGTAATGGTTTAATTACTGCCACCTTAAAAGCCTGTGGTACATAGCCAACTAATAAAGATAGATTGATCATATTTAAGATCGAAGCATTAAATAATGGTAGGGCTTCCTTGAGCAGCCTGGTAGGAATGGGGTCTAATAGACATGTTGATGGTTTGGATGAAGTAACTAATGAAAATAACTCAGACAGAACAATCTGACAAAGAGTCTAACCAAATACCGGCATCACTGAAAGCAGCCAAAGATAACGATACGTCTTTGGGATGGTTATGAGTAATTTTTTCTCTAATAGTTAAAATTTTATTAGCAAAGAAAGTCATGAAGTCATTACTAGTTAAAGTTAAAAGAATACTCGGCTCAACAGAGCTCTGACTCTTTGTCAGCCTGGCTACAGTGCTGAAAAGAAACCTGGGGTTGTTCTTATTTTCTTCAATTAGTGATGAGTAGTAAGATGTCCTAGCTTTACGGAGGGCTTTTTTTTTTTATAGTGCAACAGACTCTTTTGCCAGGCTAAGTGAAGATATTCTAAATTAGTGAGACGCCATTTCCTCTCCAACTTACGGGTTATCTGCTTTAAGCTGCGAGTTTGTGAGTTATACCACGGAGTCACGCACTTCTGATTTAAAGCTCTCTTTTTCAGAGGAGCTACAGCATCCAAAGTTGTCTTCAATGAGGATGTAAAACTACTGACGAGATACTCTATCTCACTTACAGAGTTTAGGTAGCTACTCTGCACTGTGTTGGTATATGGCATTAGAGAACATAAAGAAGGAATCATATCCTTAAACCTAGTTACAGCGCTTTCTGAAAGACTTCTAGTGTAATGAAACTTATTCCCCACTGCTGGGCAGTTCATCAGAGTAAATGTAAATGTTATTAAGAAATGATCAGACAGAAGGGAGGTTTCAGGGAATACTGTTAAAGTCTTCAATTTCCATACCATAAGTCAGAACAAGAGCTAAGATATGATTAAAGTGGTGGGTGGACTCATTTACATTTTGAGCAAAGCCAATTGAGTCTAATAATAGATTAAATGCAGTGTTGAGGCTGTCATTCTCAGCATCTGTGTGGATGTTAAAATCGCCCACTATAATTATCTTATCTGAGCTAAGCGCTAAGTCAGACAAAAGGTCTGAAAATTCACAGAGAAACTCACAGTAACGACCTGGTGGACGATAGATAATAACAAATAAAACTGGTTTTTGGGACTTCCAATTTGGATGGACAAGACTAAGAGTCAAGCTTTCAAATGAATTATAAGCTCTGTCTGGGTTTTTGATTAATTAATAAGCTGGAATGGAAGATTGCTGCTAATCCTCCGCCTCGGCCCGTGCTACGAGCATTCTGGCAGTTAGTGTGACTCGGGGGTGTTGACTCATTTAAACTAACATATTCATCCTGCTGTAACCAGGTTTCTGTAAGGCAGAATAAATCAATATGTTGCTCAATTATTATATCATTTACTAACAGGGACTTAGAAGAGAGAGACCCGATGTTTAACAGACCACATTTAACTGTTTTAGTCTGTGGTGCAGTTGAAGGTGCTATATTATTTTTTCTTTTTGAATTTTTATGCTTAAATAGATTTTTGCTGGTTATTGGTGGTCTGGGAGCAGGCACCGTCTCTACGGGGATGGGGTAATGAGGGGATGGCAGGGGGAGAGAAGCTGCAGAGAGGTGTGTAAGACTACAACTCTGCTTCCTGGTCCCAACCCTGGATAGTCACAGTTTGGAGGATTTAAGAAAATTGGCCAGATTTCTAGAAATGAGAGCTGCTCCATCCAAAGTGGGATGGATGCCGTCTCTCCTAACAAGACCAGGTTTTCCCCAGAAGCTTTGCCAATTATCTATGAAGCCCACCTCATTTTTTGGACACCACTCAGACAGCCAGCAATTCAAGGAGAACATGCGGCTAAACATGTCACTCCCGGTCCGATTGGGGAGGGGCCCAGAGAAAACTACAGAGTCCGACATTGTTTTTGCAAAGTTACACACCGATTCAATGTTAATTTTAGTGACCTCCGATTGGCGTAACCGGGTGTCATTACTGCCGATGTGAATTACAATCTTACCAAATTTACGCTTAGCCTTAGCCAGCAGTTTCAAATTTCCTTCAATGTCGCCTGCTCTGTCCCCCGGAAGACAATTGACTATGGTTGCTGGTGTCGCTAACTTCACATTTCTCAAAACAGAGTCGCCAATAACCAGAGTTTGATCCTCGGCGGGTGTGTCATCGAGTGGGGAAAAACGGTTAGAAATGTGAACGGGTTGGTGGTGTACACAGGGCTTCTGTTTAGAACTACGCTTCCTCCTCACAGTCACCCAGTCGGCCTGCTTTCCCGGCTGCTCGGGATCTGCCAGAGGGAAACTAACGGCGGCTAAGCTACCTTGGTCCGCACCGACTACAGGGGCCTGGCTAGCTGTAGAATTTTCCACAGTGCGGAGCCGAGTCTCCAATTCGCCCAGCCTGGCCTCCAAAGCTACGAATAAGCTACACTTATTACAAGTACCATTACTGCTAAAGGAGGCCGAGGAATAACTAAACATTTCACACCCAGAGCAGAAAAGTGCGGGAGAGACAGGAGAAGCCGCCATGCTAAACCGGCTAAGAGCTAGTAGCTGCGCTAAGCTAGCGGATTCCTAAAAACACACAAAGTGAATAATGTGTAAATAATTTAGAGGTGATTCAGCAGAGGGAGTGCTTTAGTTAAGACACGTGAAGAGTACACTGTGAAACAAATCGTTATCTAGGTAACTAGATCAATCTAACTGCGCAGATTAAACAGCTAACAGATACAGCAAAACACCACTGTGCTCCGGAACAGGAAGTGATACAATACCGCAGTGAGAGCCAACCACCAGTAGAGGCAAGCAACTTCTTCCTTCCTTGAAATAAAGATGAAATTTTACACTATAAGCACATCTTGACCATTTCGTGTCAACTCTGTTGTGGTGGCATACAGAGGAAAAATCACAAAAATTGTGTCACTGTCCACCATGGACATCACTGTAGCACCCCTTCAAGATTCTGGGCCAGAATTATTTTTATTCACGCACATCTTGATATGGTGTCACTAGTATTATGTGTGGTTTCACTGAAATCAACAAAACTATTTAGGATTAGTGCCTACATGAATCACTGATGCACAAGGTGATTCATATATACCCCAAAACTTTTTTTTTCAGTGGATACAATCAGTTTTCTTAAGCCGAAAGAAGTAAAATGTCCTTAACACATGGTTGTTCACTTTTGGATCATTTATTCCATACAGTAAATATTGTAAAAACCATTTCTTAAACGAGATTCTTTTTCACTTACACCACCAAGTGAAGAGAGCGAGTGTGCTGCTTAAACAACCACTCACACTAGATTTAAGTTTCAAAATGATGCTGTTCTTACTGGACATATGATGACATCCAAAACATAACATTCCTGTCTGAAGTAATACATCACATCTCAATTTCCATTCCCGAAATACAATTGGGCACCGCAGTCTCGTTTGAGGGCGGGCGTTAAAGGGGTCAAATATGACGCAATTTCTCTACTTCCGAGGATAGAAACACGGCACTTTCTCTGAGTTTTTGGGCAAATTACACGCAAACAAAGTAAAAATATAAAGAAAAAGTGACAATGTGGTGGAAACTGGACATGTGTTGTGGTTTGTTTATGACCCAGAGCGCAAATGTGTTGAGGCGGTTGTGCAGGCGAGAGCTTATAGCTACTCTGGTTAGCTGTGTAGGCTAACACTTACAGACACAACCACTCCCATTTGCCTCATCTTTCCTTCTCCACTGGGAACCAAAAAAAAAAAAAACCTGCACTTTTCACAACTGCTTCGGTGACTGCAGCCAAAAACAAAACCGTACACCATTTTCCTGTGTGAAGTGATGCTGCGTATATACGACCCCTGGCAAAAATTATGGAATCACTGGTCTCGGAGGATGTTCAGTTGTTTAATTTTGTAGGAAAAAAAAGCAGATCACAGACATGACACAAAACTAAAGTCATTTCAAAAGGCAACTTTCTGGCTTTAAGAAACACTATAAGAAATCAGGGGAAAAAAAATTGTGGCAGTCAGTAACGGTTACTTTTTTAGACCAAGCAGAGGGGAAAAAAATATGGAATCACTCAATTCTGAGGAAAAAATTATGGAATCATGAAAACAAAAGAAAGCTCCAACACATCACTAGTATTTTGTTGCACCACCTCTGGCTTTTATAACAGCTTGCAGTCTCTGAGGCATGGATGAGTGACAAACAGTACTCTTCATCAATCTGGCTCCAACTTTCTCTGACTGCTGTTGCCAGATCAGTTTTGCAGGTTGGAGCCTTGTCATGGACCATTTTCTTCAACTTCCACCAAAGATTTTCAACTGGATTAAGATCCAGACTATTTGCAGGCCATGACATTGACCCTATGTGTCTTTTTGCAAGGAATGTTTTCACAGTTTTTGCTCTATGGCAAGATGCATTATCATCTTGAAAAATGATTTCATCATCCCCAAACATCCTTTCAATTGATGGGATAAGAAAAGTGTCCAAAATATCAACGTAAACTTGTGCATTTATTGATGATGTGATGACAGCCATCTCCCCAGTGCCTGTACCTGACATGCAGCCCCATATCATCAATGACTGTGGAAATTTACATGTTCTCTTCAGGCAGTCATCTTTATAAATCTCATTGGAACGGCACCAAACAAAAGTTCCAGCATCATCACCTTGCCCAATGCAGATTCGAGATTCATCACTGAATATGACTTTCATCCAGTCATCCACAGTCCACGATTGCTTTTCCTTAGCCCATTGTAACCTTGTTTTTTCTGTTTAGGTGTTAATGATGGCTTTCGTTTAGCTTTTCTGTATGTAAATCCAATTTCCTTTAGGCAGTTTCTTACAGTTCGGTCACAGACGTTGACTCCAGTTTCCTCCCATTCGTTCCTCATTTGTTTTGTTGTGCATTTTCGATTTTTGAGACATATTGCTTTAAGTTTTCTGCCTTGACGCTTTGATGTCTTCCTTGGTCTACCAGTATGTTTGCCTTTAACAACCTTCCCATGTTGTTTGTATTTGGTCCAGAGTTTAGACACAACTGACTGTGAACAACCAACATCTTTTGCAACATTGCGTGATGATTTACCCTCTTTTAATAGTTTGATAATCCTCTCTGTTTCAATTGACATCTCTCGTGTTGGAGCCATGATACATGTCAGTCCACTTGGTGCAACAGCTCTCCAAGGTGTGATCACTCCTTTTTAGATGCAGACTAACGAGCAGATCTGATTAGATGCAGGTGTTAGTTTTGGGGATGAAAATTTACAGGGTGATTCCACAATTTATTCCTCAGAATTGAGTGAGTCCATATTTTTTTCCCTCTGGTTGGTCTAAAAAAGTAACCGTTACTGACTGCCACAATTTTTTTTCTTGATTTCTTATAGTGTTTCTTAAAGCCAGATAGTTGCCATTTGAAATGACTTTAGTTTTGTGTCATGTCTGTGATCTGCTTTTTTTCTACAAAATTAAACAAATGAACATCCTCCAAGGCCAGTGATTCCATAATTTTTGCCAGGGGTTATTACGCAACGAAAATGGCTGTCCCCATAAGTGGTCAAATCCTGCGCTGTCATGCAGGGCTCAAACGAGCCTGCGCTGCCCTATTAGTTCATTTTGCAAATGCATAAGGCAAATAACCTTTAAAGTAATTGGATAAACAAACAACAACAATTTAGCATTACAATTAGAATGTATAGATGGTTTTCAAAGGTTTCTTCTGGGTATATGAAAGCCATTTCCATAAAACAGCACTTTTACAATGTGCATTAGAAGTGCAGTGACTTTCAATTTTTTACTATTCAAATCATAAAAACAAATTTGTTCTCCACCACTGTAATTTTATTCTTTAGTATTCACAATCTTACTTTATGAATATGAACAAAATGTGATGTTATTTGATAGAATTTAGGATTTTGATCGAGATAGGTTAAAATACAACAGGCCAAGACACCAGGGGTGTTGGAAAAAAAAAAAAATCGATTTACGTCTGAATCACGATTCTTATTTATTACGATTCAGAATCGATCCAAAATGTCCAAGAATCGATTTTTAAAAAGCATTTTTATTAAACACTGTTTGTCAGGCAATGGCTTCCGTACTACAGCATCTCCGCGGGGGGGGGGGGTGTCCGGCGTGCTTCAAACATTTGTGAGCTGAAGCTTAGCATGGCGGATGAAGAGCTAATTCAGCCAACACCGTCTTTGCTGAAGGCAAATGTTTGGGCGCATTTTGGATTTTATTATTTGCTGCATAAGGAGGAGCTTGACATGACTTATGCAGTGTGCAAAATCTGCAAAATGAAAGTTAAGTACTTCGGAAACACTTCAAATCCGCAAGCCCACATGCTACGTCATCACCCGGAGCTAAAAGGAGCGGAGCAGCGGCCTCTGCCGATTATTGACCAGCGCTTTGCTAAACTGCCAGCCAACTCTGAATGAGCAAAGCAGATAAGTAAATTTACATCTAGAATCACTTGATCAACCTTGTAAAGCTGCATTTTCTTAAACATAAACATTTTTTAATATAACTATTTCTCAGAGCTCTTTGAATCGAAAATCGCTTCTGAATCGAATCGTCACCCCAAGAATCAGAATCGAATTGAATCGTGAGTTGTTGTACGATTCACATCCCTACAAGACACAATGGGAAACTCAGTTTCTCAGTGTGCTGTTTGTTGGTAAAATGGCACTGCTATGCTCTATGAGCTAGGGGCAAATATCTTGAAGTAAAGAGAGCAGCACCAAACTGGAACTCTTCCAATGATTTTCCGTGCATCCACGTGGCACACACCACAATACTGGTAATGGCAAAACATAAAATAGAGCTGAAGGTGCACAGGATGACAAAAAACAAATAAACCAATCTCCATTAAAGGGAAATGGAAAGATAGTATTCAAGTGTACACTGGGACCAACTTGGGAATAAAGGACCTTGGTCAACTGCACCTTAGTGAATTGATGGGGAAATCAAATCAGGGATTCTCTGATTTCCTTTCTAACCACCAGGCAAACATGTCCTCAGTATAAAGCCCATGTTTCATATATTCCATAAAGGCCATATACTTGGTTGCAACATGCATCTTGTGAACTGATCACAAGTAGACAGTGCTACACACAATTGTGAATGAACAACAAAATGCATTGTGGTCCAATCACTCAAAATGCTTGCCAAAGGGCCTGGGATCATTTGACAAGAAAAGGATATTTGGTGGACACAGGCCATGGTTAAAGTCAAACTGTTATTTCAGATAACATTTTGGACATCTGATAGGCCGATGAGACAACACACAAGTCTGGTGTGTCAGATGTCAATACTAACAAATACAGTAGCAATATTTTTTACTTTGTTTGACACTTTGGCCATGTGGTCCATTGCTCTGTGCATGATCCAGCATGCAGGTGTCCAAGTGCTAAGGAACCCAGAAGCCGCAGAAGGAACAGGAGATTATCACATTTCAACTGGTTGCAGCAGGTAAATTGTTACTTTAGAGATGTGGGAATTGGACAGGTTGTGTGCCTGGGTGGTCCCCATCCAAGACCCAAAACGGCTCTATAATATCATGAATGTGGCAAAGCACAGCATCAGCACATGCTCCCAGATGTGACTTGAACACTGTCTGCCACTGTCATCAGTGTTTTCAGGGCTGAAAGACATTTGTCTTTCTCAGTCGTATTTGTCACTTGTCCACCAGCCTGAGTGAGTTTTTGCTGGATTCACTTATCCATCTTCAGTCAACAAAATCTTGTTGTAGTCAGGTATATTTTGGTCACTAAGCACCCAACATAAAATTTCTGGCTCCCCCATTTCCCTGACATACCAGTTTCACCAAAAACAATGTTGAGTTCCTTCTACCAGGGTTCCCACTGTAAATAAGTCCCTTCGGCTTCTCCCTTGTTTGCACTCGGGGTCGCCACACAAGATCAGAGGTGGAACTAGATATTCATTTGGCACAAGTTTTTGCCGCGGTCTTCCTGACACAACTCCATATTACATGGAGAATGGACAGGGGTATGTATTGAACCTGGAAACTTCTGCACTATAAACAACCACACTTAACCGCTTGTCCACCACCCCTGCCCAGGCTTCCATCTATACTCATTATACATCAATGAGTGCCAGCACTGCAGGGTCAAACCCTACCTTACGTTGCGATGTGTGCAACTAAAATCGTTGTTCGTATTCAGTTTGCCTTTGCGATGTGTTCCCTGTGCAAGCTCATATCGTGATGACGACGAAAGTGCAATTAATAAAGCAGAACTACCCATATCGTGATGATGACAAAAGTGCATTTAATAAAGCAGCACTACCCACGTACGAAGCCTAACGTTTTATCATCGCTTTCTTAGATGTAAACTGAACAAAAAAATTAAATATAAAAAAATTGATTGATTGATTGAACAACAACAGAAAAAAATATTTCCACAAACAGTAGGGAGAACAGTAATTGTCATTTAAAGTCTATCAAGGAGATGCAGATTATAAACAGTGATTTTTAAATCAAGGTACATGCATTTGCACACCAACACCATAACCGACGCCGATGAGTACCTGGACAGAATTACAAGGTGTGACATGTTCTGAGCAATGACTCGTCAGTAACAATCAGGAGCAGTGATTTCGCTGGGGTACAAGGGGCCTATAAATTTCTAAATGTTGGACTACAAACAAACTGCAATCGATCAAAATGTTTTTTCCACCCAAACGACGTCCTGCGCTGACGTGCAGCAGCCGGCTGAGCTCAGCTCAGAGGTACAGAGAGACATTCATGCCAGAATGTCTGAAAGGAAATGCTTTTGACAAAAACTACAGATTTTATTTATTTATGTCCAGAGATCAATGATCCAGTGACCAATTTAAAATGTTGTGTTGACACAGAAAACCTGTAAAGCCTACTTTTAGTACACAGAAAATTCATAAGAGGTATCAATAAGGAATCGGGCCGATAAGCGGAATCGATAATGGCATCGATAGATAAAATCTTATCATTACCCATCCCGAGTTGTACACGTAGCGATTCAGTCGTGAATTCACTATATGGCTGTGGACGGGCAATACACCAGCGCCCTGTGGTGGCCATTTTTGGCTAGTGAAAATCACCAAACTCAGTACAAACACATGAAATTTGGTCACTTTTCAAAGGGTTCAGACTCGTCAACAAAGTCAATATATTCTCCGTTTTAACATTTCCCATAATCCCCCTGGCAGCTCCCTGCGCTTCCCAGAATGCACCGCGGTGCCAGCAGAGTTCCTGCGTTTCAAATCCATGTAAACAATGGCTAGGGAGGATGTGGATGGCGTTGATTCAGGAGTTCATGAGTGATTATGATAACATGTTCTTCCAAGTTGAGAGGGTTATTCAGAAGAGGTGTAGTACCTGTGCTTCTGCTGTACCCCGATGTTGTCTTGTTGTCCATTCTTCAGGAGGTATGTTTACATTGTACCGTAAACCGGTGTCGCTGACCGAATGGTCCCCCCCCAAAAAAATCGGTCTGCCCCACCTTCACTGCACATGCGTCATTTCGGATCTCAGCTGCGTAATTTCTGAGCGTCAGCAAATTATCACCTCGTTACTGCTTAAATAGCATTCCCATCATCATCTATCGCAGTGACATTTCGGAAGCTTTAGTACAACAATCATTTCCACATAAATTCAGCATTATTTCATAATAAAAGACAGGGCAAGCAATCGGAGCACCACAGTAGCATGTCTGACTCTGACATGCTGCGGCGCCTACGTCATTTCTGACCGCCAGTAATGACTTGCTGATTATCACGTCATTTTCTTCTTAAAACAGCCCCATTTCTGCTTAAAACTGACTTTAGAATGATTTAAGAGGTTTTTCCTTGTCATCTGATGGTTAATAATCACATTATTCCCTTTGATCGCTTTGGGGGTAGAGCGTCAGTCTCAGGCCCGAAATGACGCATGTGCAGTGAAGGCTGGACGGACCAATTTTTAGGGGGGACTGTTCGGTCGGCAACACTGGAACTCTGCTGAAACAGACCTCTCGTGCAAGTCACGGACTGCAAGACAGCGCAAGATTCACAACTGCGAAACAGCGAATTGGATAAGCGGTTGAAGATGAGTGTGTGGCTGATTTCAGGTCAGCTTGGTGTATAAATTTCATCGTTCCAGGCAATGATAGCTATCAGCTGGCTGTTAGAAGCAAGCTGGAGACAATACCAAACCAGCTGATTTCAATAGAACAGCATACAGGCCAAGTGTGTTGTCACAGAGCCAGTCGTGGAAGTATGAATTCTCTTTGCCACTTCACCGGTGACGTGTACCCACGCTCACCCATTTGCCACAGAATGCCCCAAAATAAATAATTACCTCCGCCAAGGAGGTTATGTTTTCGGTCGCATTTGTTTGTTTGTCTGTCTGTCTGTCTGTCAGCAGGATAACTCAAAACGTTTTGAACGGATTTTGATGAAATTTTGTGGAGTGGTTGGAAATGACAAGAGGAACAAGTGATTAAATTTTAGTGGTGATCCGGATCACAATCCGGATCCCGATGCTAATGCGTTAGCATGTCTACGGCATTTTCAATGTTAAAAGTTAGCATTAAGCAGTTGCAGCTGTCATCACGTTCGGGTGCATTTGTTTTCAAATTGTAATATTTCTTTGATTTATTTTTGTTAATATATTAATAATCTAATGATTATTATATACAATTTTAGAGAAAGTGACAAAAATAAATTTTTTGCCTGTTTGTCAGCAGGATAACTCAAAATGTTTTGAACGGATTTTGATTAAATTTTGTGGAGTGGTTGGAAATTACCAAATTATTATTTTTATGTTGTTTTATGTTGTTATTTTTATGTTGGTTATTTTTATGTAATACCTGTTACAGTGGTTTAGTATTTTTTATATATTTATTACCTCCGCCAAGGAGGTTATGTTTTCAGTCACGTTTGTTTGTTTGTCTGTCTGTTTGTCAGCAGGATTTTGATGAAATTTTGTGGAGCGGTTGGAAACGGCCAGAGGAACAAGTGATTAAATTTTAGTGGTGATCCAGATCACGATCCGGATCCAGGAATTTTTTAAAGGATTCTTCACCATTGCGGGATAGGGGGAATTTCGACATTCTAGTTTCTAACTCCACAAAAACAAGGTAGAAATCTTGAAAAAAATTAGGGTGTAACATAATCAAATGTTCTATCAAACAACAAAGTTTGGTGATGATCGGATCCGGATTCCGGATCTGGTGATCCAGAATATGCAAAAATATAGGGAAAATAGAAAATGTGTCAGTGTGAGGTGACAAATGAAGCTAGAGATGCACAACTAACACCAAATTGTAGCTGAATCTGTACTGATTCAGTAAGGTGTCATCAGATTTGATGTAGCTTCAAACGTTATGGAGCTAGATCCAGAATAAAACCGTCATTACTAAAAAATCGTTTTTATTCAATAACTTTTCATCTAATAGACATAAAAGTGATTCCAAGTTCTAGTGGTATGTTTTCATTGTCAAGGATGTCAAATATACAGGGGGATTCTCCTGTCACGTGTGTGACATTCAGACAACCATTTTGTTCTAGTTCAGTGCCTTAAGCTTTAGCAATATATGAGGCCTTGAAAATTATTAGACATTTATTGAGCCTTGGGTCAACTCTATTAGCACACATAATTAGCACAACTTTTTCACTACCCTTTTTTCAGATACCAAGGCGAATGTGACATGTCACGTGTTTGACTCACAAAAATGAATTTTAATTATGTTCTCACAACAAGTTCAAAAGTCTGTAAACTTGGAAAAGATAGCATAAAGAAGAGCACATGAAATATTGCAGTAATTGACACTCTTAAAAACATATATACAAATTTCTGTGAAAAACTAAAACTAAGTGTCCGAGAGGATTATGTGTCTGTCGTGTGTGACCAAGAGTGAAATATAAACAACAACTAGTAAAAATCTGGTATAAATAGCACCAGATATTATTAAACATAGAATATATATAAACAACAACAGTTAACAGAACTAAAAAGTATACAGTAATGTGTTCCACTGTTTTGCTTGGAAGTTACTTTAAACAGCCTTCATGAGCTCATCTAACCTACTCGCATAATATGTACCCCATTGAAATCCTTCTGAAACTTCTGAGACAAGTCATACAGAATTTTCATGCAGAATTTAATACGTTTCTTCTTTCCATATTTTAGTCCCAAAACAACACAGCAAAATCACACACGTGCAACAGCACCCATGTTGTAATGGCGAACAAACTGTTTAAGATCGAGAATACAGCACTTTTATTCTGATATTTTCTTCAACAACTACTAGTTTTTAGCTAGGATAAAACCATTTCCAGCTTTCCTAACAGTTTCTACCTTAAATAATAAACAATCAAGTATATAAAAACACTAACCTTGGCTGTAAATTTGATGTTTCATTTGCAACACTTTGTTCATTTTCCTCCATTGCTCACTTTGTTTATGCCACATGTAGTTTTTCATGGCTCATTTCTGCTCATGTGCGAAGCGAATTGCAACTGAGTGCAAATATTGTAGGCTCAAGCAAAAATTATGAATATTTATATAATTTTAGTGTGTTTTTAGCATATAATTTGCAGTGGTCACACACGTGATGGTCACACACGTGACAATTTGTCACGTGTGACAATTATAAATCAACAGAGCAGTCTTAAAGTTAATGAGAAACCATACAAATGTTTAATTAAAAAAAATTAATATCTAGTGTCACATGTGTGATATATTAGGCTTATGTTTAGTTTGACCCCTTAATATAAAGGAAAATGAAAAAAATACAAGAAATAAAAGGCTTAAATATATAAATTGATTCTAACATATATGCTAAATTCAATTATGTATAACAAAACTATTTTTTGCAGAAATGACCCTTAAAATTGAAAGCAATTTCTGTTAAACACACTCAAACAACATGCCCTCTTTAATAGCTGTTTCCCTCCTGAAAATCAACACTTCATGAAATTTGGTGGCCATACTAATAAAATATAATATATAAAGCTTTAAATAAAATCAACAAATATATTATACAAGTAGTTTTGAAATTTGGCCATGCAGGCTCTATTTTGAGAGAATCGCCCTACAGGAAAGAAAAGTGTATGTATCATAGTTTTGGTTGTAACACTGAATTGTTGAATAGATCACTGTGCCAAGGAGGGAATCTCTTTAGGGTCAGTGACCCTATGGCCTTGGCAGAGGTTTGCACTCTGAGTGCTTCTAGTTACCAAAAATAAAATTAGGTGGAATTTTGTGATTATACCACTGAAATAAAAAGGTACTTCATAGTAACTGGAATTCAAACACAAAGGAAACAGTATTCTGGAATGAATATATATATATATATATATATAAAAATCGAACTACACCTTCCACATTTCGGAGGCTCAGAGTGATCCTTGCACAGCCAGCCATCTAAAAACAGCTTTTGTATCAGGCAACACACCCCCAAGATATCACAGTCCGTGGCTGGGAGGCGCACAGCTCCTGGTTATTGAAGCTGTTCTCGTTCCTCGTTTGTACTATCAAATTATATTTTTACAGCGGATTTGATAGTTATGTTTCATTTCTCACAGCTGGGTTGAGTATGAATAAACAGTAGCGCCAACCTCATCAATGCAGACAGCACCGCCCATCGTACGGTGATGTCGTTTTTGGGCTATGTGGTTGAACGGTATTTTTATTTATTTTTTTAACATCAACACGGTAATGGTTAGTAAATGCAATACAGCATGACGTTCCCAGACGTGATTTGCACAATAATGTTGTAAAGGGCTACCGTTTTTCAGTGTTGCCATTATGTTGATTTCCAGAGCCATGTGCAGTTATTTCCGGACAATCCTTGAATAGGAAAGCGCAGCACAGCCCGAAACAAAAGCCCACTGACTGACTGCAGCCCCTCTGCTGCCCTCACTCCGCCTCCCCCCTCCATCATCTCCCCGCAGCTAATCTAGCTAGTTTAGCTCGCTAGTTTCCAGTGCCGTTCAGATTGACTGTGGCTAACGGGGGGCGTCCCGACATTTTCCTGCTTTTTACCTTATCGGCTCATCTAACTAGAATATTTTTTAAATAACTGAAATTTTCCTCAGGGGAGAGGAAATCACTTATGTGTCACACACGTGGCACAGAAGTAAACCGAGCCCACGCAAGCATAAACACGCAGTTTACGTCAAATTAGCTTAGCTATTAACATTAGCCTGCTGGCTGTAGAGAGTTAAGCACAGGCAGCGAACATTAACTGGGATTTTTTTTCCCTCTACCCTCCCCTCCTCTTGTGAACAGATAATCCAAAAACCAAAACCTGCTTTGCGCTTACCCGTTTTATACGTTCCTGTCGACTCATCCGGGTTCGACTGTGCGAGTATGTTGCGTAAGCTAAAAACGGTTGTTTCCTAAATGTTGGACGTTAACCGTAGCCTACGGCTTCATGACGTTCAGCTCCGCTTTTGAAAACATCGTCGCCCGTCCTCTCCGAGAAAAGCCGAGCAAAACACGCAAGCGTCGCTCCCATTGGCCGGGCGCAGTCACGTGCTCGTACGAGCCACACCGAGTTACGTCGGCTGCCTGGTTGATGGGGTATGTGTCAAAACGATTTAACTGTTTTATTTCAGTCGGTGAAGTGTCTAAATAGGCGGCAGTAACCGTGAGTATATTCCCTGCGCCGACGCGTTTCGCTCGATGGTCGCGCTGCGCGTCGACGGGTTTTGTTTCTGCGTGCGAAATGAACGGACAGTAATGGGTGCTTGACGTCATCTTTTCCGCTGCTGTGTTGCGGTCGGTCGGAAGTCTCTCGAAGATTGCGGCTGAAGGTGAACGAGGGAAAACGGCGAGTTATTTGTCTCCGTGTGAGTAAGTACACATAGTTTGACTCAGATGCCGAGTTGCACTGCGTTTGTGGTGTGTTTTGTATCTAACCCAGGCTTGGAGCGGGCCCGCTGTGAGTTGGTTGCGCAGTGACATTTGCATCATGGTGGTAGCACTTCTACGCATGCGTCGTGGTGCATAATATGCGTTGTAGAACAGGCTTGAAAGCATGTGGGGGAGGGGCTCCGGCTAGACATAAAACTGGGAGGGGGGGTGTAAATGACAGGAACAGTTGTAAGAAGGGGGTCATATATATTTTGTTAGAGATTCTGTGAACAAATATTATAGCAAGTGTTTATTTTATTTGGAAAATTTAATATTCACCCCAAAAATTGCATAAATCTAAGCCAAATTGGTTTAATTTTTATAATGATTTTGAGGTATACAACACCAATTTATGTTGTCTTAAAAAATAAGAAGGCCACAAGCATTTGTAATTTCTCAGTATAATTTAGGCATCCCTGGAAATTACTACTTTTTTCTTCATCTTCCTTATATTACATTGGAGGCTTGATGCCATTGTTCTTTATTGTATGTTCTGGACTGTGTGTGTGTGTGTGTGTGTGTGTGTGTGTGTGTGTGTGTGTGTGTGTGTGTATGTATGTATATATATATATATATATATATATATCCGCCCCCCTCCCAAATTAAGCAAACAAAGAGTTAAGTAAATTAGATCAATTTATTTTATTGTGAACAGCATATGATTGATTCTGATGCGATGAATGCTTCTAAAACGTCAGTAGCGTGCTTGTCTACCTTCTTAGTGTTCTTGGCATCCTTGGAGTTAAACATTTCCACCAGTTCCTCCTCTGTGAACTCAGCAAACCTCGCTGGCAGACGACTTTCTGCTATTGTTGACATGTTTGTTGCCATTTTTTTCAACCAGCGTCTGTCAGCTAGTTCCTGACCTTCGTATGCCGCGCGCTGATTGGCTAGCTGTTGGCAATAAGCTCTAACGCTATTGGTCAGTGGGAACCGATCCGATATAACTTTTGGTCCTAGCCTTTTTGGATCCTTTTGGATCCAACATAACTTTCTGGCACCAAGCGTGCCAAAATACAGGTAAATGATGGACAGAAAGGCTAATCTGTGATTGGCTATTGCAATCTGAGTGGAGAACATACATATATATATATATATATATTAGGCATGTGGAGATTAATCAATACAAATTGGTATATAGATACAAACGTGCACAATGCAAGTGCATAGATTCATTCAGTGTGCATCAATTCAATTGTTACATTACTTGCTGCCTGCGTCGAATTTTTTTTTTTTTTTTTTCCTCCCTGAGGCACATTGAATGCACCACGAACGGTTTGGGACACTGGAGCAGCCATTGATTTTGAGGGTGTTTATCGAGAAAATGATAATTTCTTTACGTTGATTGCAGACAACAGCGGGTCTGCAAGTCCACTGGCGTGAGCACCAGCCACTGCGTAAACTGAAGTTGTCCATCAGGTCAAAGAAATTATAATAATTGTATCCTCTGTTTTGTGGGACTAAGTGCACAGCTCCAAAAAGCCATGCAGATTTCGGTCGGTATTAATAACTTCAGAGCGAATTGCTGTTTTAAATCAAATGACACTTCTTTCCAAACGTTATAATGCAAACAATACACTACAACCGTACTAAACCGTTCCCCCCCGCCCCCCAAAATGAGACGCCCTCCGTTTATTTATGAATTACGTTTTGACATTCAGCTCAGCCGTCTGAGCTCAGCTCAGAGGCTATGGAGTTATATTTATGTCATTAATTTCTATTTATGTCCAGAGATCTAGGATCCATCATGTACATCAAGGATCCAGTGACCATTTACAGATTTTATTGATTTTTATTTATGTCCAGAGATCAAGGATCCAGTGACCAATTTCATATTTATTTACTTTAAGACTCAGTAAAGTGTTGTTGACATAGAAAACCTGTAAAGCCTACTTTTAGTACACAGAAATTTACAAGAGGTATTGATAAGGGAATCGATAAAGAATCAGATCGATAAGTGGCATCGATATCAATAAAATCTTATCACACCAAATCGCATCGTATCGCATTGTGAGGGATTGAACCGCCATCAAATGCATATAAAATCACATTGAATCAGGAACAGGGGTGAATCATATTTTCATGTATCGCTATATGTATCTTATTGCTGGTAGTGTATCGAGGTGCGTATCGAATTGTTGTCAGTGATAAGATTCACATGCTTAATACAATCCCAATTCCAATGAAGATGGGATGTTGTGTAAAATGTAAATAAAAACAGAGTAGAATGATTTGAAAATCCTCTTCAACCTATATTCA
Organism: Thalassophryne amazonica; assembly: GCF_902500255.1. Taxonomy (NCBI): domain Eukaryota; kingdom Metazoa; phylum Chordata; class Actinopteri; order Batrachoidiformes; family Batrachoididae; genus Thalassophryne; species Thalassophryne amazonica. The sequence continues at coordinate 94,923,889 of NC_047114.1, read as the reverse complement.
ATTGAATACACCACAAAGATAAGATATTTAATGTTCAAACTGATAAACTTTGTTGTTTTTGTGCAAATATTTGCTCATTTTGAAATGGATGCCTGCAGTACATTTCAAAAAAGTTGGGACGGAGCAACAAAAGACTGGGAAAGTTGATGAATGCTCAAAGAACACCTAGTATCATGATCAATCAATTCAATCAATTTTATTTATATAGCGCCAAATCACAACAAACAGTTGCCCCAAGGTGCTTTATATTGTAAGGCAAGGCCATACAATAATTACGTAAAAACCCCAACGGTCAAAACGACCCCCTGTGAGCAAGCACTTGGCGACAGTGGGAAGGAAAAACTCCCTTTTAACAGGAAGAAACCTCCAGCAAAACCAGGCTCAGGGAGGGGCAGTCTTCTGCTGGGACTGGATGGGGCTGAGGGAGAGAACCAGGAAAAAGACATGCTGTTGAGGGGAGCAGAGATCAATCACTAATGATTAAATGCAGAGTGGTGCATACAGAGCAAAAAGAGAAAGAAACACTCAGTGCATCATGGGAACCCCCCAGCAGTCTAAGTCTATAGCAGCATAACTAAGGGATGGTTCAGGGTCACCTGATCCAGCCCTAACTATAAGCTTTAGCAAAAAGGAAAGTTTTAAGCCTAATCTTAAAAGTAGAGAGGGTGTCTGTCTCCCTGATCTGAATTGGGAGCTGGTTCCACAGGAGAGGAGCCTGAAAGCTGAAGGCTCTGCCTCCCATTCTACTCTTACAAACCCTAGGAACTACAAGTAAGCCTGCAGTCTGAGAGCGAAGCGCTCTATTGGGGTGATATGGTACTATGAGGTCCCTAAGATAAGATGGGACCTGATTATTCAAAACCTTATAAGTAAGAAGAAGAATTTTAAATTCTATTCTAGAATTAACAGGAAGCCAATGAAGAGAGGCCAATATGGGTGAGATATGCTCTCTCCTTCTAGTCCCCGTTAGTACTCTAGCTGCAGCATTTTGAATTAACTGAAGGCTTTTCAGGGAACTTTTAGGACAACCTGATAATAATGAATTACAATAGTCCAGCCTAGAGGAAATAAATGCATGAATTAGTTTTTCAGCATCACTCTGAGACAAGACCTTTCTAATTTTAGAGATACTGCGTAAATGCAAAAAAGCAGTCTTACATATTTGTTTAATATACGCTTTGAATGACATATCCTGATCAAAAATGACTCCAAGATTTCTCACAGTATTACTAGAGGTCAGGGTAATGCCATCCAGAGTAAGGATCTGGTTAGACACCATGTTTCTAAGATTTGTGGGGCCAAGTACAATAACTTCAGTTTTATCTGAGTTTAAAAGCAGGAAATTAGAGGTCATCCATGTCTTTATGTCTGTAAGACAATCCTGCAGTTTAGCTAATTGGTGTGTGTCCTCTGGCTTCATGGATAGATAAAGCTGGGTATCATCTGCGTAACAATGAAAATTTAAGCAATGCCGTCTAATAATACTGCCTAAGGGAAGCATGTATAAAGTGAATAAAATTGGTCCTAGCACAGAACCCTGTGGAACTCCATAATTAACCTTAGTCTGTGAAGAAGATTCCCCATTTACATGAACAAATTGTAATCTATTAGATAAATATGATTCAAACCACTGCAGCGCAGTGCCTTTAATACCTATGGCATGCTCTAATCTCTGTAATAAAATTTTATGGTCAACAGTATCAAAAGCAGCACTGAGGTCTAACAGAACAAGCACAGAGATGAGTCCACTGTCTGGGGCCATAAGAAGATCATTTGTAACCTTCACTAATGCTGTTTCTGTACTATGATGAATTCTAAAACCTGACTGAAACTCTTCAAATAGACCATTCCTCTGCAGATGATCAGTTAGCTGTTTTACAACTACCCTTTCAAGAATTTTTGAGAGACAAGGAAGGTTGGAGATTGGCCTATAATTAGCTAAGATAGCTGGGTCAAGTGATGGCTTTTTAAGTAATGGTTTAATTACTGCCACCTTAAAAGCCTGTGGTACATAGCCAACTAATAAAGATAGATTGATCATATTTAAGATCGAAGCATTAAATAATGGTAGGGCTTCCTTGAGCAGCCTGGTAGAAATGGGGTCTAATAAACATGTTGATGGTTTGGATGAAGTAACTAATGAAAATAACTCAGACAGAACAATCTGAGAGAAAGAGTCTAACCAAATACCGGCATCACTGAAAGCAGCCAAAGATAACGATACGTCTTTGGGATGGTTATGAGTAATTTTTTCTCTAATAGTTAAAATTTTATTAGCAAAGAAAATCATGAAGTTATTACTAGTTAAAGTTAAAGGAATACTCGGCTCAATAGAGCTCTGACTCTTTGTCAGCCTGGCTACAGTGCTGAAAAGAAACCTGGGGTTGTTCTTATTTTCTTCAATTAGTGATGAGTAGTAAGATGTCCTAGCTTTACGGAGGGCTTTTTTATAGAGCAACAGACTCGTTTTCCAGGCTAAGTGAAGATCTTCTAAATTAGTGAGACGCCATTTCCTCTCCAACTTATGGGTTATCTGCTTTAAGCTGCGAGTTTGTGAGTTATACCACTGAGTCACGCACTTCTGATTTAAAGCTCTCTTTTTCAGAGGAGCTACAGCATCCAAAGTTGTCTTCAATGAGGATGTAAAACTATTGACGAGATACTCTATCTCACTTACAGAGTTTAGGTAGCTACACTGCACTGTGTTGGTATATGGTATTAGAGAACATAAAGATGGAATCATATCCTTAAACCTAGTTACAGCGCTTTCTGAAAGACTTCTAGTGTAATGAAACTTATTCCCCACTGCTGGGTAGTCCATCAGAGTAAATGTAAATGTTATTAAGAAATGATCAGACAGAAGGGAGTTTTCAGGGAATACTGTTAAGTCTTCAATTTCCATACCATAAGTCAGAACAAGATCTAAGATATGATTAAAGTGGTGGGTGGACTCATTTACATTTTGAGCAAAGCCAATTGAGTCTAATAATAGATTAAATGCAGTGTTGAGGCTGTCATTCTCAGCATCTGTGTGGATGTTAAAATCGCCCACTATAATTATCTTATCTGAGCTAAGCACTAAGTCAGACAAAAGGTCTGAAAATTCACAGAGAAACTCACAGTAACGACCAGGTGGACGATAGATAATAACAAATAAAACTGGTTTTTGGGACTTCCAATTTGGATGGACAAAACTAAGAGTCAAGCTTTCAAATGAATTAAAGCTCTGTCTGGGTTTTTGATTAATTAATAAGCTGGAATGGAAGATTGCTGCTAGTGTGACTCGGGGGTGTTGACTCATTTAAACTAACATATTCATCCTGCTGTAACCAGGTTTCTGTAAGGCAGAATAAATCAATATGTTGATCAATGATTATATCATTTACTAACAGGGACTTAGAAGAGAGAGACCCAATGTTTAATAGACCACATTTAACTGTTTTAGTCTGTGGTGCAGTTGAAGGTGCTATATTATTTTTTCTTTTTGAATTTTTATGCTTAAATAGATTTTTGCTGGTTATTGGTGGTCTGGGAGCAGGCACCGTCTCTACGGGGATGGGGTAATGAGGGGATGGCAGGGGGAGAGAAGCTGCAGAGGTGTGTAAGACTACAACTCTGCTTCCTGGTCCCAACCCTGGATAGTCACGGTTTGGAGGATTTAAGAAAATTGGCCAGATTTCTAGAAATGAGAGCTGCTCCATCCAAAGTGGGATGGATGCCGTCTCTCCTAACAAGACCAGGTTTTCCCTAGAAGCTTTGCCAATTATCTATGAAGCCCACCTCATTTTTTGGACACCACTCAGACAGCCAGCAATTCAAGGAGAACATGCGGCTAAACATGTCACTCCCGGTCCGATTAGGGAGGGGCCCAGAGAAAACTACAGAGTCCGACATTGTTTTTGCAAAGTTACACACCGATTCAATGTTAATTTTAGTGACCTCCGATTGGCGTAACCGGGTGTCATTACTGCCGACGTGAATTACAATCTTACCAAATTTACGCTTAGCCTTAGCCAGCAGTTTCAAATTTCCTTCAATGTCGCCTGCTCTGTCCCCCAGAAGACAATTGACTATGGTTGCTGGTGTCGCTAACTTCACATTTCTCAAAACAGAGTCGCCAATAACCAGAGTTTGATCCTCGGCGGGTGTGTCGTCGAGTGGGGAAAAACGGTTAGAAATGTGAACGGGTTGGCGGTGTACACAGGGCTTCTGTTTAGAACTATGCTTCCTCCTCACAGTCACCCAGTCGGCCTGCTTTCTCGGCTGCTCGGGATCTGCCAGAGGGAAACTAACGACAGCTAAGCTACCTTGGTCCGCACCGACTACAGGGTCCTGGCTAGCTGTAGAATTTTCCACAGTGTGGAGCCGAGTCTCCAATTCGCCCAGCCTGGCCTCCAAAGCTACGAATAAGCTACACTTATTACAAGTACCATTACTGCTAAAGGAGGCCGAGGAATAACTAAACATTTCACACCCAGAGCAGAAAAGTGCGGGAGAGACAGGAGAAGCTGCCATGCTAAACCGGCTAAGAGCTAGTAGCTGCGCTAAGCTAGCGAATTCCTAAAAACACACAAAGTGAATAATGTGTAAATAATTTAGAGGTGATTCAGCACAGGGAGTGCTTTAGTTAAGACATGTGAAGATTACACTGTGAAACAAATCGTTATCTAGGTAACTAGATCAATCTAACTGCGCAGATTAAACAGCTAACAGATACAGCAAAACACCACTGTGCTCCGGAACAGGAAGTGATACAATACCGCAGTGAGAGCCAACCACCAGTAGAGGCAACCACCAGTAGAGGCAAGCAACTTCTTCCTTCCTTGAAATAAAGATGAAATTTTACACTATAAGCACATCTTGACCATTTCGTGTCAACTCTGTTGTGGTGGCATACAGAGGAAAAATCACAAAAATTGTGTCACTGTCCACCATGGACATCACTGTAGCACCCCTTCAAGATTCTGGGCCAGAATTATTTTTATTCACGCACATCTTGATATGGTGTCACTAGTATTATGTGTGGTTTCACTGAAATCAACAAAACTATTTAGGATTAGTGCCTACATGAATCACTGATGCACAAGGTGATTCATATATACCCCAAAACTTTTGTTTTCAGCGGATACAATCAGTTTTCTTAAGCCGAAAGAAGTAAAATGTCCTTAACACATGGTTGTTCACTTTTGGATCATTTATTCCATACAGTAAATATTGTAAAAAACATTTCTTAAACGAGATTCTTTTTCACTTACACCACCAAGTGAAGAGAGCGAGTGTGCTGCTTAAACAACCACTCACACTAGATTTAAGTTTCAAAATGATGCTGTTCTTACTGGACATATGATGACATCCAAAACATAACATTCCTGTCTGAAGTAATACATCACATCTCAATTTCCATTCCCGAAATACAATTGGGCACCGCAGTCTCGTTTGAGGGCAGGCGTTAAAGGGGTCAAATATGACGCAATTTCTCTACTTCCGAGGATAGAAACACGGCACTTTCTCTGAGTTTTTGGGCAAATTACACGCAAACAAAGTAAAAATATAAAGAAAAAGTGACAATGTGGTGGAAACTGGACATGTGTTGTGGTTTGTTTATGACCCAGAGCGCAAATGTGTTGAGGCGGTTGTGCAGGCGAGAGCTTATAGCTACTCTGGTTAGCTGTGTAGGCTAACACTTACAGACACAACCACTCCCATTTGCCTCATCTTTCCTTCTCCACTGGGAACCAAAAAAAAAAAAAAAAACCTGCACTTTTCACAACTGCTTCGGTGACTGCAGCCAAAAACAAAACCGTACACCATTTTCCTGTGTGAAGTGATGCTGCGTATATACGACCCCTGGCAAAAATTATGGAATCACTGGTCTCGGAGGATGTTCATTCAGTTGTTTAATTTTGTAGAAAAAAAAGCAGATCACAGACATGACACAAAACTAAAGTCATTTCAAATGGCAACTTTCTGGCTTTAAGAAACACTATAAGAAATCAGGAAAAAAAATTGTGGCAGTCAGTAACGGTTACTTTTTTAGACCAAGCAGAGGGAAAAAAATATGGAATCACTCAATTCTGAGGAAAAAATTATGGAATCATGAAAACAAAAGAAAGCTCCAACACATCACTAGTATTTTGTTGCACCACCTCTGGCTTTTATAACAGCTTGCAGTCTCTGAGGCATGGACTTAATGAGTGACAAACAGTACTCTTCATCAATCTGGCTCCAGCTTTCTCTTACTGCTGTTGCCAGATCAGCTTTGCAGGTTGGAGCCTTGTCATGGACCATTTTCTTCAACTTCCACCAAAGATTTTCAATTGGATTAAGATCCAGACTATTTGCAGGCCATGACATTGACCCTATGTGTCTTTTTGCAAGGAATGTTTTCACAGTTTTTGCTCTATGGCAAGATGCATTATCATCTTGAAAAATGATTTCATCATCCCCAAACATCCTTTCAATTGATGGGATAAGAAAAGTGTCCAAAATATCAACGTAAACTTGTGTATTTATTGATGATGTAATGACAGCCATCTCCCCAGTGCCTTTACCTGACATGCAGCCCCATATCATCAATGACTGTGGAAATTTACATGTTCTCTTCAGGCAGTCATCTTTATAAATCTCATTGGAACAGCACCAAACAAAAGTTCCAGCATCATCACCTTGCCCAATGCAGATTCGAGATTCATCACTGAATATGACTTTCATCCAGTCATCCACAGTCCACGATTGCTTTTCCTTAGCCCATTGTAACCTTGTTTTTTTCTGTTTAGGTGTTAATGATGGCTTTCGTTTAGCTTTTCTGTATGTAAATCCAATTCCTTTAGGCAGTTTCTTACAGTTCGGTCACAGACGTTGACTCCAGTTTCCTCCCATTCGTTCCTTATTTGTTTTGTTGTGCATTTTCGATTTTTGAGACATATTGCTTTAAGTTTTCTGTCTTGACGCTTTGATGTCTTCCTTGGTCTACCAGTATGTTTGCCTTTAACAACCTTCCCATGTTGTTTGTATTTGGTCCAGAGTTTAGACACAACTGACTGTGAACAACCAACATCTTTTGCAACATTGCGTGATGATTTACCCTCTTTTAATAGTTTGATAATCCTCTCTGTTTCAATTAAAATCTCTCGTATTGGAGCCATGATACATGTTAGTCCACTTGGTGCAACAGCTCTCCAAGGTGTGATCACTCCTTTTTAGATGCAGACTAACGAGCAGATCTGATTAGATGCAGGTGTTAGTTTTGGGGATGAAAATTTACAGGGTGATTCCACAATTTATTCCTCAGAATTGAGTGAGTCCATATTTTTTTTCCCTCTGGTTGGTCTAAAAAAGTAACCGTTACTGACAGCAAAACACCGCTGTGCTCCGGAACAGGAAGTGATACAATACCGCAGTGAGAGCCAACCACCAGTAGAGGCAAGCAAGAGCAAAAAATAAGGAGCATCCCCAAAAGGCTCAGCCATTCACAAGCAAAGATGGGGCGAGGATCACCACTTTGTGAACAACTGCATGAAAAAATAGTCTAACAGTTTAAGAACAATGTTTGTCGACGTTCAATTGCAAGGAATTTCGGGATTCCATCATCTACAGTCCGTAATATAATCGGAAGATTCAGAGAATCTGGAGTACTTTCTACACGTAGGCGGCAAGGCCGAAAATCAACATTGAATGCCCATGGCCTTCGATCCCTCTGCATTAAAATCCAAGATCATTATGTAAATGATCTTACCGCGTGGGCTCAGGAACACTTCAGAAAACCATTGTCAGTTAACACAGTTCGTCGCTACATCTACAAGTGCAAGTTAAAACTCTACCATGCAAAGTGAAAGTCATACATCAACAACATCCAGAAACTCCTCCGCCTTCTCTGGGCCCGAGCTCATTTGAAATGGACAGACGTAAAGTGGAAAAGTGTGCTGTGGTCTGAGTCCACATTTCAAATTGTTTTTGGAAATCATGGACATCGTGTCCTCCGGACAAAAAAAGGAAAAAGACCATCCAGATTGTTACCAGCACAAAGTTCAAAAGCCAGCATCTGTGATGGTATGGGGGTGTGTTAGTGCCCATGGTATGGGCAACTTACACATCTGTGATGACACCATCAATGCTGAAAGGTACATCCAGGTTTTGGAGCAACACATGCTGCCATCCAAGCAACGTCTTTTTCAGGGACGTCCCTGCTTATTTCAGAAAGACAATGCGAAGCCACATTCTGCAGGAGTTACAACAGTGTGGCTTCGTAGTAAAAGAGTACGGGTACTAGACTGGCCTGCATGCAGTCCAGACCTGTCGCCCATTGAAAATGTGTGGCGCATTATGAAGTGCAAAATACAACAGCGGAGACCCCGGACTGTTGAACAACTGATGTCATACATCAAGCAAGAATGGTAAAGAATTCCACCTACAAAGCTTCAACAATTAGTGTTCTCAGTTCCCAAATGCTTATTGAGTGTTGTTAGAAGGAAAGGTGATGTAACACAGTGGTAAACATACCACTGTCCCAGCTTTTTTGAAATGTGTTGCAGGCATCCATTTAAAAATGAGCAAATATTTGCACAAAAACAATAAGGTTTATCAATTTGAACATTAAATATCTTGTCTTTGTGGTGTATTCAATTGAATATAGGTTGAAGAGGATTTGCAAATCATTGTATTCTGTTTTTTTTTACATTTTACACAACGTCCCAATTTCATTGGAACGGGGGTTTTGTGTGTGTGTGTGTATATATATATACAAGTTTAAATAAGAGGGCCACATAGCAATCATGGAGTAACACCACAAATATTAAGTCTTTCAACAAAACTCAGATGAGCGCAAAAAAAAAATTCAGAAAACTGTCAGTAAAATACTGCTTTGGCAGTGATGACATTCACACATATAACATATTCAATGGGAAAATGATTAGACTAGACATACATTTACATGCAAATGAAACACCAAATAACATACGCTCACTGGCCACTTTATTAAGTACATCTGTTCAATTGCTTGTTAACATAAATACCTGATTAGCCAATCACATGGTAGCAACTCAGTGCATTTCAGCATCTAGATGTGGTGAAGTTCAAACTGAGCATCAGAATGGAGAATCTGAGTATTTAAGAAACTGCTGATCTACTGGGATTTTCACACACAACCATCTTAGGGTTTACAGAGAATGGCACAAAAAAGAGAAGATATCCAGTGAGTGGCAGTTGTGTGGACAAAAATGCCTTGTTGATGACAGAGGAGAATAGACAGACTGGTTGAATGGGTGACTCGTGATACCATCATGTCAATATGGAACAACGTCTCTGAGGAATGTTTCCAACACCTTGTTGAATCTATGCCATAAAGAATTAAGGCAGTTCTGAAGGCAAAAAGGGTCCAACCCCGTACTAGCAAAGTGTACCTAATAAAGTGGCCAGTGAGTATATAGCAGCACATGTATTTTATGAAAACAGTAACCAATGTATACAAATTACTAGGGCGTGCATTAAATGTTAGGCCTCAGAAAGATGAGTTAATATATCAAAAGATAAGGTGAACATTAAAGATATACAGCCATTCAAATTTCACTAAACTGACAAATTAGTTTCTACAGAAATCCAAGCATAGTAATGTTGGTTTATTTTTGAAACGTGTTGCAGAATTACAGCTCATTTTATTGTAAGTCCCTTCTGCTAAGCGCATTAACCGCTTGGCAGTCACCGCTTACAGCTCATTTTGATGAAGAGAGCACATTTACCTGGCGGGAGTTCCATAACAAATGTTTTTTTTTTTCCTTTTAACGCAGTCTGCAGCAGGGCGTGTATGTGTGCATGCATGAACTGATGCACATAGCCTGCACACTGACATCTGTGTGATGTCTTGTAAATCACTTCAGAGGTGTTATGTGGTTACAAAATGGCATTTTTAGATTTAGAAGTGTTTATTTCTCACTAACCTTTACAAAATATATGAGAGACATGTTAGATATATGAAGAAATAAGCAGTTTCTGATCGTTTTCCGTCATATTGGATTTCACGTTCAAACGAACAACCAGATGAAGTCACGGTGCCTTTCTGTCTGATTAGCTGTGACTGTGTACATCACAGCACCCCTCACGCAAGATGGGGGAAGTCCCCATGTGATCTATGACGTCGCTATCATAGACTCTATGGCTCGCTACTGTAAGTAGTTCAAGGCCGTCTGTTCTTTTAAAATTTTTCCCTTCAAGGTTTTATTCATTTTTCTTGACAATGCGAATTTTGATCATATTGGCAATGTCATATTATGAGTCCCCTATTTAAAGGCAAATAAATAAAATCATAATTTAAGTCATACAAATTCTTTTCATAACTTAAATCTTAAAAAGCTCAATGGCCGTATACTTTTAAGATGATATATTAGATCACAATGAACTGTGGAAAATTTGAGAGAGAATACATTATGCTGCCTTCAAGTGTTATCGGGAAGATGACACTTTCCATTTGTGAATTCGGAACTACAAGTGTGTTATGTTCAAGTGCTTTTGTTGTTGGAACGAAATGAAAAATGGTGGATGCGCGGTTCATAATTACCTGTTACTTCAGGAAAGCTGTTATCGACCTTGCATCCCACTAGTAATGGCATTTCATAAAAACGTGTTAAGTGTAAATAGAGAACACATTAACATTTTGGACACAACAGCTTAACAGTGGCTGAACGGTTACTAAAGGAACTCGGACTGCAAGCAGTCATATACGGGCCCTCATTCCGCGCGGCCACCTACCCAGGCCAGCGCGTCCCCTTGTGACCAGATGTGGGCAAGGACGTACAGGGGCAACCACTCATCCCACAGTTCAAATTTCAAGCAAATCACACAATGCATGAAGGAGTTATGACATGTTGATGATTCATCTACTAGGGGGCGCTCAGAGCACAAACAGAGGGGGCAGGTGTGTTCAGGGGCCAACTGTCATCACACATGTAAATTTTCAAGTCAATCAGGCAAAGCATGAAGGAGTTATCATGACTTGATGTTCAATGGTGAAGGGCCAAAATGGCGGCACCATAGCGGCCACACCCTTCGTCATAGAGAAAAGCTTTCGATAACTTTTGATCAGTATCGTCTCTGGATGCGGTGTAACAAATTTGAAGTGCATTGGCCAAAATCCCTAGGAGGAGTTTGTTCAAATACAACATGAGGAAATCACGCCAAAATGACAAGAAAATTCAAAATGGCCGACTTCCTGTTTGGAGTAGACCCATGGTGCAAGAGACTTTTTTGTACGTCTATGCAAGTCACCAATTTTCATCTCCCTACTCCCAAAAAAACCCCTATGGGGAGGAATTTTTGAAAGATTCAAGGGGGCACTGTTGAGGCATTTTGCCCTGCCCATGGACGATGGCCCTATGAATTGTAAGAGGTTGTCGTGCTTGACCTATGTATCAATTTTCATGATGATATGACAAAATTAAAGCCGTCAAATGAACAATGAAATTGGCGAAAGGTCGATATTCGGCATGCCGCCACACGGGCGCCATTAGTCGTAACTTCACAGCGTTTATCGCCTACGTTCACCAATGTGTTCTGCATGTTTTAGAAGTGGAATGAAGTTGATTGGGTTAACTATGTGACATCAGGACCTGTTAGGACATTTCCTGTTACCACCAGGGGGCGCTATGGCGGAGGTGGGAAGTTAATATATGCAGATGTTCAGGGCGGAGCCCTCATCATGTCCAGCAAGTTTGAAGGATCTATGATTAAGTATGTGGGCGTGGCAGCCGTTTGAAGTGAAACGGCATGCTCCAGAAAGCTCGCCAAAGTTTGACGAACCCTAGCAGCCACGCCGTTTGACCTAATTACATTCTTTTGATAACGTTTGATCACTATGGGGTTGTGATGATGTTGACCAAATTTGAAGACGATTGGATGAAATCCCTAGGACAAGTTTGTTCAAATGTAAGTATTGGAAATGGCCATAAATGGCAAAAATTAGCTCAAAATCGAAATTTAAAATCAAAATGGCCAACTTCCTGTCAACATTTCACCATGACAGTAAGAGACTTTTTTGTGCATCCCAGCATTGTGTACTGAATTTCGTGAGGCTACAATGAAAAAAACCCCAATGCGGAGGTGTTTTTGAAAATTTCTAGGGGCGCGATTTCGCTGCGACCTTGTGCGCGACCCCCAAAATATCAAATTTCGGATCCGGCCAGATGACTTTGCAAAGTTTGGTGAGTTTTTGAGCATGGGAAGAGGCCGAAATTTTGATTTCAAAAGTGAGAATAATAATAATAAATAAATAATAATAAACAGCGCAATTACAATAGGGTCCTCGTAGGACTTTTTCCTACTCGGGCCCTAATTATTTACCATTCATGACAAAGCCAACATTGCTCTCCGCCATGTTGAAATGTCAGTGGTCATCTCAACTTGGGAACTCCAGTATGAAAATTTATTCCCAATTCCTTAGTCGAAATCACAGTGTTACAGGGCATTTATGTGCATTTTACCTTATGATACCTTTTAATGTTTCTGGGCGCAGGTGAAGCCTCAATGCCCAGATCATCTTAGTTTGGGTTGCCCCTCATACCTCAGCCTCCCAATCATAACTCTGTGGATGGTCTTTCCAGAGTTTATCCAGTCTATTTTTAAGTGTTCAAGCTGGGGGCTATTACCACTTCTTCTGGGAGACTGTTCCACGTGTTGACTACACGATATCTGAATGAATGCTGGTGTAGCTTGAGCCGGACATGCTTCTTCTCCAACTTGAAAGTGTATTCTAGTAGATGTCCCAGCAGCTACCCTGAGTAAGGGGTCTTACCTGGTTGTCATACACATTAAAAAGTTTGTACACTTTAGTCATGTCCCCTCTCAGTCTGTGGAAGCGTAAGGTAGGCAGCTCCAATTTTCTCAGTCGCACGTCATAAGAGAGTCCTTTCAAAGATGGGATCTGACATGTTCATCTTCTCTGGACATTCTCAACTGTTGCCACATCTTTTTTGTATCCTGGCATCCACACTGGTGCATCATACTCGGGGTGTGGGTGGACAAGGCCCTTGAAAAGCAATTTGAAATTTTCCTCATCTAAATGTTCATATTTGTACAATTCCCGTGATCTGGTTATTCTTGTTGAGTCTGACACAGATGTCATCCCTGAACTGCAGATTCTCATCTACGATAAGTCCCAGATCTTTCTCTTTGTCTGTGGTTTTCAGTTCTTGCTTGCTTTCACTGGAGCTGAAGTAGAATCTGTCACTATTTTGCACATCAGGCACTTATATTTACCCTAATTCCGATAGCACGTGAAGGCAGTATTAAATTACTTATCTTCTAACTACCAGTTATGTATTGGACACACAGTTTTGAATTTAGTAACAGATGATTGAGATTTTATTTTGTCTTGTAGATTATTCCACAGAATTAAAGAGATCTAGGGTGGCAATTTTAGTAGATATAATTTGCTCATTTAGATCCAGTAGAGTAAGTGTACTGTGGGATAACATAATATTTTTGAGTTACTTTCACAATTTTGTACATCAAGATACACTTCAGTAGATGAAATCTTTGCCTTAAAAAGCAACCCGTACATTCCATTTTGATTAGTCATTAGGTTGTAAATGGATATTTGCAACCGTATAACAGCATAAACGTTCCCAAATCATCAGACACAAAGGGTTTATTCCCAATCTAATCCAATTCCATCATTTGCATGGTTCATTTCTCTGTAGGTAATTCGGTCAGCGAGGCTTACCGTGAGGCAGTCTCTCTCCAACAGCAGTCAGGGCGCAGAGTAATCCATCAAATGTGAAAATCCATCAAATGTGAAACAGTAATTGTGTATCAGAATCCACATCGATACGTTCATATGGTAGCTTAAATTCACCCATTTCAGCAGTGGTACGTGACTTTCTCTTGCTCTCAGCTAACAGCTAGCAGTGCGCGGCTGGTGTCCTGTCAAATTGTGCGTCTCGTCGCATAAATCAACATTTCCGTGTCTCAACAATACTGCGCATGCGTGCGCAGTTGCGTCCTCTGCACAGCAGGAATGATATTCGACAGGAATTGACATCATCAGAAGTAATATATCCAAATGTGAAACGGGCGAATATTTTGCCACCTTTACCCCAATATTATATAGTCTGAAATCTCACACAATTAACCAGTCAGATTTGGGGAAAAATGTAAGTAGATTATAATTAAAGAATGAATTTGGTCTTAAATTCATAGTTTTTTCATGAAGTTCATTGACATCAAAAAATCTGATCGTTCCCCCATTTTGTTTTTCAAAGTACAGGTCTTCTGTTAGAACCACGGTGGCTCATCATTCCCATCTCTGTCCTGTATGGACCTCAGATTTTTATGATCCACATATTCATTTGGCATACGTGGTATGCTGGATGCACTTCCGGGGTTTTATTTCTCATTTTCATGTAAACTGGATTATTTGTTGATATTCTGGCGTGATCCTGGATCTGTCGGTTCATCACAGTTATATGTTGGATTTGTCATTACAGCAGCATAAGCGTAATGGCAAATATGCTTGAGATCTCATTTCACGGAAACAAGATCAGATTAATTAAATTGGTGTCATTTTAGACGCAAACTTTGGATCATGTGCTTTTCTTGTGGGAGGCACCACTTGTAACCTGTGCATTAATATTACATTTAAGAATTTGAAGTGGAGAGAATACAGCACAGTTGTCATGATACTTTAGTAACTCTGACATGTTCAACGTTTCCAGCTGATCATGTCTGTTTTAAAGCATGTTTCTAGCCTTTTCTTTGCAGACTTGGCTTTTATTCAACTGAAAACATTATGATCTCCTTAAAAAATAATGAACTTTGCTTTATAAGCTGTCAAATTCAGGAAAATGTGTGGCTAAAGAATGTAGTATTTCAGAATAAACCATGCCCAGAGCATTAATGTTTAGGAATCTTTTGTAAATTCCCTGCTTAACATGGCAGCAATGTTATGCATGGAAAGCCGAGCGGAGGCTTTGCGCGTCACGATGGATTCACTACTGGAACGAGACAAAACCACCTCCATTTTGGTTTCACAGGACGGCTTTGAGATGGCGTTCAGACAGCTGTCGGTGGTTTTTCCATCGAGTGATTATTTGAGAAATTGTGGATGTGCCTGGACATGCCAGAACATGTCCTGTGAGGCTTCATCACGGCGTTGCTTTGCGCCATGCGGCACTGCCGCGACGCGCGGAATTCCTCCGCACGTCTGTCTCAATGTGCCGAAAAAGTGCTGCTGTCCACGTCTTTTCACAATTCCTGTGCTATTCAGATGACATCCCGGATAAAACACAGCGTCCACTTTGGAAATGAACGGCACATTCCACTGTTACAGGAGTTTTTGTCATGGAAAGAGGAGAGGAGGCTTCGCGCGTCGCGGCGGTGCCGCATGGCGCTAAGCAACGCCGTGATGAAGCCTCACAGGACATGTTCTGGCATGTCCAGACACATCCACAATTTCTCAGATAATCACTTGATGGAAAAACCACCGACAGCTGTCTGAACGCCATCTCAAAGCCGTCCTGTGAGACCAAAATGGAGGTGGTTTTGTCTCGTTCCAGTAGTGAATCCATCGTGACGCGCGAAGCCTCCGCTCGTCTTTCCATGACAAAATCTCTTGTTAAAAGTGAAATCTGCCGGAAAATGGTTGATGTCCAGCTCTTGTGATAACCAGAGAAATTGCACACGATCGTCACGGATCCATACAGCCATCCATTTAGAAATGAAATGGTTGCTCAGCCTGTCGATGGTGGCTTCGGAGCGCGGCGCACCACCAGTCGCTCTGGGCCGTCCTTAAAGCGACAGTAACACTCCGTAATCTCTTTGAAGCCCACAAAATTTTCACCAAAAACCATCTGAATTTCTCGAATGGTGTCCACTTTGATGTCCCTCACAATTTCTGAAAAAATTTTGATCAAGCAAAGCGGCAGTCTCTGAGCCATTCCTAAGCAATAAAAAAAAACGACGAGAGGGGTGGACCACTTCTCACTCAAAGCCTGCTCACAGGCGAATGACGCAACCGACAGGCGTGAAAAAACTCACGCATGCACACAAAGGTTCAAGCTTGGCTGACGCAATCACACGTGATTCAAATCCATATGGTTTTTGAAAAAAATAATAAGGTCACATACTTTTCTAATAGACCTCGTATTTAATGTTCAGACTGATAAATGTTATTGTTTTTGTGCAAATATTTGCTCATTTTGAAATGGATGCCTGCAACAGGTTTCAAAAAAGCTGGGACAGTGGTATGTTTATCACTGTGTTACATCACCTTTCCTTCTAACAACACTCAGTAAGCCTTTGGGAACTGAAGACAGTAATTGTGAGTGTCACGATTGGGTATAACAGGAGCATCCCCAAAAGGCTCAGCCGTTCACAAGCAAAGATGGGGTGAGGATCACCACTTTGTGAATAACTGCATGAAAAAATAGTCCAACAGTTTAAGAACAATGTTTCTTAAAGTTCAACTGCAAGGAATTTAGGGATTCCATCATCTACAGTCCATAATATAATCAGAAGATTCAGAAAATCTGGAGAACCTTCTACATGTAAGCGGCAAGACCGAAAACCAACATTGAATGCTTGTGACCTTCGATCCCTCAGGCAGCACTGCATTAAAAACCAACATCATTGTTTAAAGGATCTTACCGCTCAGGAACACTTTAGAAAACCATTGTCAGTTAACACCGTCGCTACGTCTACAAGTGCAAGTTAAAACTCCATCATCCAAAGTGTGAAAGCCATACATCAACAACATCCAGAAACACAGCCGCCTTCTCTGGGCCGGACAGACGCAAAGTGGAAAAGTGTGCTGTGGTTTGATGAGTCCACATTTCAAATTGTTTTTGGAAATCATGGACGTCGTGTCCTCCAGACAAAAGAGGAAAAAGACCATCCAGATTGTTACCAGCGCAAAGTTCAAAACCAGCATCTGTGATGGTATGGGGGTGTGTTAGTGCCCATGGCATGGACAACTTACACATCTGTGATGGCACCATCAATGCTGAAAGGTACATCAAGGTTTTGGAGCAACACATGCTGCCATCCAAGCAACGTCTTTTTCAGGGACGTCCCTGCTTATTTCAGCAAGACAATGCCAAGCGACATTATTCACATGTTACAACAGCATGGCTTCGTAGTAAAAGAGTGCGGGTACTAGACTGGCCTGCCTGCAGTCCAGACCTGTCGCCCATTGAAAATGTGTGGCGCATTATGAAGCGCAAAATACGACAACGGAGACCCCGGACTGTTGAACAACTGAAGTCGTACGTCAAGCAAGAATGGGAAAGAATTCCACCTACAAAGCTTAAACAATCAGTGTCCTCAATTCCCAAACACTTATTGAGTGTTGTTAGAAAGAAAGGTGATGTAACACAGTGGTAAACATACCACTGTCCCAGCTTTTTTGAAACATGTTGCAGACATCCATTTCAAAAAGGACAAATATTTGCACAAAAACAATAAAGGTTATCAGTTTGAACATTAAATATCTTGTCTTTGTGGTGTATTCAATTGAATATAGGTTGAAGAGGATTTGAAAATAATTGTATTCTGTTTTTATTTACATTTTACACAACGTCCCAACTTCATTGGAATTGGGGTTGTACAGCAAAGCTGAAATATCTGAATACATTTAAAAAAAATTCTAAATTGTCAGCCATTTCTTTGTACAAAATCCTGATCTCCCTGGAAAAGACACGGTGACACAGAACACACATACATGAACAATTTATTTACACAGGTTTGAGTTATACATTATGAAGGTCAGAAACAAGTTGCATTTTAGGGTCAAAAAGCCAACTGTATCTGAAATTGTCTACAGGTCTGGTCTTACACCAAATCCTGGTCCTGTAGGAGGCCCTGTCAGAGAAGTCAAACCACCTGCAGGCTCGCAGGAGAAACGGCCACTCCTGAATAATAAAAAAGAAAGAGAATGTCCCTTGGAATCCGTACGCAACAGATATTTTAGAATATCAGCAAAGCTAAAATGGTAAATGGACTGCAATTATATAGCACTTTTTCATCTGTATCAGAAGCTCAAAGCACTTTACAATGATGCCTCGCATTCACCCATTCACACAGACACACTCACACACTGATGTCAGGGTGCTGGTATGCAAGGCACTCACTACGCACCAGGAGCAACTGGGGATTAAGTAACCTTGCCCAAGGGCCCTTAATGATTTTCCCACAGACTGGGTTTTGAACCGAGGATCCTCTGGTCTAAAGCCCAACACTTAACCACGAGACCATCGCCTCCCCAAGTTATTTAATAAAAAAAATGGAACAGTGATTTTTGCTCAATAAGTTTTAAAAAGGAAATTAATTATGCACTGGAATGCTCAGAATCACAGCTGCACTTAAGTTATTTCTGTAAAATAAAGTGGGGTGCCCCCCTGTGATAGAAGGGTGACGTGATAAGATAGAGGTTACTTGATGTAACCAACTAGCTCTGTAAAGGTGCAGTGACATGAGCATGTCTTTGATTCACGCACTTGCACGCCCAATGTTGTGACAATCCCACCCACTGTGTTCCCTCCTGGATGCTGTTCTTTGTTCTACCGCCTGCTACGTGCTCTGTGCTGGATGCTGTGTATATAAAATAATTATTTTGTGCGGATTAATCATTTTCTCTGTAAACTGGCCGGTGAAAATGGCTGTAATCGCTTCCTGAATCACAGAGGAGGCTTCACTTGGTACCATTCATGCACACGTGCCTAACGAGCTGGATAAATAGCATTTTCAGCTGTCTAAAAAGGTAATTATTTGTCATGGTTACATTGTCATGGCTTGGTAAAACAGTGGTGTCTTCTTTCCTTCTTGTGTGCAGCTGTTAAAGTATGTTTATAACAGATTTAACTTCTTGTAGTAATCGTTCAGATGAGCTGCGCTCTGATGCGATCTGCTGACGTCGCCACTCGCTCTGTTCACTACTTCTTTACTCGACTTGATGAGCTGCACATCGTGTTGGTGATTAGATCGCACCACGCAGCACGACATTTGTGGATGAAAGATTTTTTTTTTGAACACTTCAAAATTTTCTGTGTGCAATAGCATGCACCGGCACCCCTCTCACGTTCAGCCTGCACCAGTTAAAGACGAGTTTACTCTCCAGCATGAAACAGGTCATGCTAGTGCATGAGTCAAAGCCATGCTTGTGTCAGTGCACCTTAAGGCTCTACAGTCAAACAGGTTTTCCTCTGCGATGTTAAGGATCTTCACCAATAACAGCTGTGTTAAACTAATTACACTCTTTGTTTTTAAACACTGTCATCTGTTTTGAACTTTGCTGGAAAAACTAACGGAAGCATTAACAAGCTCTGAAATGATCTGCAGTATTCTAAATGGCTTTTCTTTGTGATGTTAAAGATTGCTATAAGGGAGAAAAACCCCCATGACAACAAAATGAACTGCACCAATATAAACGTGCCCTGACACAAACATGACTTTGTTCCGCGCACTTGCACGCACATCGTCGTGACGATCCCACCCACTGCGTTCCCAGCTGGATGCCGTGCTTTGTTCCACTGGCTGCCATGCACTGTGCACTGGACGCTGCGTCTGTAAAATAATTATTTCGTAGTGGATTAATCACTTTATCATCAAGTTGGCTGTTGAAAACGGCTCAATTCACTTATAGAATCAGAGGACCGCTCCAGCTGCAGCTTTTCTCGCGTGCACTTAACGAGGGGGAGAACACATTTGGAGCTGTCTAACAAGGTAATTATGTCATGTTTGTTTTGTAATGGGTTGGTAAAACAGTTACATGTTCTTTCCTTCTTGTGAGCAGCTGTAAAAGTATGCTTGTGATAGATTTAACATCTCATTATAATCATTCAGATGAGCTGCGGTCTGATGCATTGCACTGATGTAACCACTCACACTGTTCACTTCTTTACTCAATTTGATGAGCTACACGTAGTGTTAGCGAGTAGATCGTGCAACATTCACTACCACTTCACGTTTGTTGCACGACATTTATGTGTGAAAGATTTTTTTTGAACATTTCAAAATTCTCTTTGCACAACTGCACGCACCAGTGCCCCTCTCACGTTCAGTCTACACCCGTTAACAAGTTTACTCTCCTGCATGACGCAGTGCATGCATCAAAGTCGTGCAAGTGTCAGGGGGCCTTAAGGAATAAAAAAAGATCACGTATGAATGGAGTTGTGAATGTGGCTGTCGCAGCAGTCATCCATTTTTTGCCATGTATAAACAGGACTGAGTGCTTTACCTTATACAAATGTGAGACTACTGGTTTGTTCAATCAAGTTAGTGCTTGGCATCCCATTCTTTTAAAAATTTAATTTCTCTTGATGGAGACAACAAAACACTACTGCCTTTAGTGAATATACTAAAAAATGATTTATGTCCTTTATAATCCAATGATTTTGTTGAACAAACAAAACAAAGTAATGTTCATAGATACAGAATGTGGCGCAAGATGTGGGTTATTCACCGGAGTTGTGCAGCATGTGCCATTTTCACTGCAACATCAGCATTCATAATAACTTCTAAGCTACATGCCAACGTACCTCTAACAATTCTGTCATGTAGCCATTCATTTCGTTAGCTGTTCTAACCTATTCACACATGCACTGACTACAGCAAGATCAAAAGAGTAAATTTAAATGTTTGACTGACTCAAACCAACTGATGGAGATGGGGTTTTAGCCGTGGCTGTCGTGTGTCAAATGCTTTTCACCTGTATGAATGTAACTCCAGCAACCCAAATGATCAATTATGAAACTCAGTGTCTTCTATTTTTTATGCAATTTCTCAGATATATTTTAAAAAGAAATGTTTACTTTGACAAGATATTGGTTATTATGAAGAAGTCAAAACTTCAGTTATCGCTGCTCAAAAATTTGAATTCCTCTTGTTTGTTGAGGATCATTTGGTTCTGACTCATTACATTGATAAACATTTAATGTTTTAAGGACTCAAACCTGATTTAGCTATTTTTCAAAAGTGGTTTAGTTATAAATCAGAATAATCAGGTTAAATTCATTTGATTTTAACTGTATAACAGTTCCACACAAGGACAGTGCTTTAGATGCATATATTAACAGTTTCTGAGCTGGTTTTAAGCAGCTCTCAACAAAAGAAAAAATAAATTCCTTTAAGAAACTATTGGAGAGAGGGAGAGAGAGCAAGAGATGATCAAACAGAAGACTGAAGCTCTGCCTTTAAACTTCTGATTTTCAGACATTCATATTAAACATGAGTTAATCAGAAATGCATTTTCATGGTTAAATAATCACTGCAGCCCAACACTGATGAGCATTTGTCTGTACCTGGGACCTGGTGGTGGAACTCTCCCTGCTTTAAGTTCATCGATTATATGTTCTATATCCTTTGGGGTAAGATCCTCCTGGAAACAAAGAAACAAACATAAAAAGATTACTACAATATAATGCACTTAGTCTTTGCAGTTCTGGGCATTCTTCATCCCCTTTGAAGACCTTCTAATATCCACTTAATTCAGTGTTTGGTGGACAACTGGAAAGGTTAGGAAGCAATAGTGGAAATACAACGTTTTCAGTTCAAGGTTAATAAATTCTAGCTAACAAAATATGACTGATATGTGAAGGACAAGTTGGGAGTGCAATTTTATTTCTTTATTTATTAAACAGACATAAATATTAAACCTTTCAATGTTAAAATATTTGGCCTGGGACAATAGAAGATGGAGATGTTTTCCAAAAGATAAGTTTCATGAATAACCTAAGTTATTAGCAGCAGCTAATTTAGCACAGATAATACATACTTCTGCTGTATTAATACACCAGACTACAGTGAAAATTCCTGCACTTTATTTATTTCATCCCATACCTATGAAGGTTGGACCACATCTGTATTAGCTGCCAGACATAAGTGGTGCTCCTGAAACACAGCTGTGACATACGAGGTCTATTAGAAAAGTATCCGACCTTATTATTTTTTTCAAAAACCATATGGATTTGAATCACGTGTGATTACATCAGACATGCTTGAACCCTCGTGGGCATGCAAGAGTTTTTTCACGCCTGTGGGCAGTCTTTGAGTGAGGAGTGGCCCACCCTCTCGTCGATTTTTTTCATTGTTTAGGAATGGCTCAGAGACTGCTGCTTTGTTTGATCAAAATTTTTTCAAAACTGTAAGACACAACTGAGTGGACACCATTCGATAAATTCAGCTGGTTTTCGGTAAAAATTTTAACGGCTGATGAGAGATTTTGGTCTGGTAGTGTCGCCGTAAGGATGGCCCACAGTGCCTGACGGCGATCTGCGCTTCGAGGCGGCAGCGTCTCGCCGTTTCAAGTTGGAAACTTCCACATTTCAGGCTCTGTTGACCCAGTAAGTCGTCAGAAAACAGAGAACTTTCAGAAGAAGTCGGCATGAGGAGTTTTATTCGGACATTCCATTGTTAACGGACATTTTGTAATGAAAGAACGTGCGGGCAGAGTCGCATGTCGGGCCGGACCCGACCACAGGGGGTCGCAACAGGAAAAACACCTCCGTTGGAAACCTTAACGGGCAAGTTGGAACATGCCCAAGCTGTTAAACAATTTCTCAGTTACTCACTTGTTGAAAGCCATCAAAAGCCACCTGAATTTTACAAATGGTTTTCAACACGGAGGTGTTTTTCCTGTCGCGGCGCACACAGATTTGCCAAGTCGTCACGGAAACGACTCGGCGAATTTGCGCGCACGTCTTTCATTATAAAATGTCCTTAAACAGTGGAATGTCCGCATAAAGTCCTCATGCCGGCCTCTTCTGAATCTTCTCTGTTCTCTCACGACGTCCTGGGTGAATTAAGCCTTAAATTAGGATGTTTTCAGGTCGAAACAGGCCGACGACGGCGCCTGGAAGCGCTGCAGGACGTCCCGCTCCGGGACTCGGATATTCCTCACAGGTCCAGAAAAATTTTGATTAAGCAACGCGCGCCGTCTCGAGCAGCGTGTGAAACAAGGGAATTCAGCCGAGAGGGCGGGACCACATCTCACTCAAACCCTAACCCTAACCCAGGGAAATGACGTCACCGACACGCGTGAAAAAACTCACGCATGCGCACGAGGGTTCAAGCATGATTGGTGTAACCGCACATCATTCAAATCCATATAGTTTTTGAAAAAATAAAAAGGTCGGTTTATTATCTAATAGACCTCGTACATTCATCACAGACATTCTTTGTGAGACTCATTTCAGACTTAACCTAATTTTACCCCCCCCCCCAAAAAAAATGGACATATATTATTCCGTATAAGAAGCCATCTGCACAGAACAAGCTCTACACTCACATAATAGTTGTCATTGATCTGCACCATCGGAGCATTCACACAGGCACCCAGACATTCCACTTCTATTAGTGTAAACAGCTTGTCAGCTGTCGTCTCTCCAACCTTGATGCCTGTGGAAGACAGTTGAAGACATGCTAGATGTTTACCAAATCTCCTTTGAGCTGCAGATCGGGTTACTGAAACAATAAGTCTTTGTATGTCATCTCGTAATACATGTGACACATAACCACAAGTATAACTTCACAATTTGGGAAATTACAAATATAAACAGTTACAAATTTGCTCCATTTAGCACTTAACAACATGAAGTGGCTTGCTCTGCTGGGGGTGGGGTTGTCCTGTGTTAAATGTGTTCCTGACACTGTCTGAATAGCAACAACAAACGTATGTTTGTTCTCAATGTCCATTTACCTCAAATACACACACATATAAACTGGTTACTTTTGTTTTTTTACTTTATTTCTGTGTTCGTCTCTATTTGGGGCTTGTCATAAAATGGAATACTACCATTACCCAGTTTGTTTTGGATGGCCTCCAGAATGCTGTCTGAGTTGCAAAGCATGCAGGGTGTAGTTGTGCAGATCTGAATAAAGTATTTTCCCACAGGCTGACGCTGAAACATGGTGTAGAATGTTGCCACTTCATACACCCTCATTGGAGGAACTTCCAGCACTTCTGCAACCTGAAGGAAAAAACAAAAACAAATCAACTTTACATTCAGTAATCTTTCCTTATACACAGTCCATCTGAAAAGTCTTCACAGCACTTCACTTTTTTCCACATTTTATGTTACAGCTTTATTCCAAAATGGAGTAAATTTAATTTTTTCTGTCAAAATTCTACTGAAAACACCTCGTAATGACACTTTTTTTTTGTTTTTTTTTTTGCAAATTTATTAAAAAATTAAGAACTAAGAAATTACATGAACATAAGTATTCACACCCTTTGCTCAGTACTTTGTTGATGCACCTTTGGCAGCAATTACAGCCTCAAGTCTTCTTGAATATGATGCCACAAGCTTGGTGCACCTATCTGTGGGCAGTTTGGTCCATTCCTCTTTTCAGCACCTCTCATGCTCCATCAGGTTGGATGTGGAGCATTAGTGTACAGCCATTTTCAGATCTCCCCAGAGATGTTCAATCAGATTCATGTCTGGGCTCTGGCTGGGCCACTCAAGGACATTCACAGAGTTCTGAAGCCACTCCTTTGATATCTTGGCTGTGTGTTTAGGGTCATTGTCCTGCTGAAAGACGAACCGTCACCCCAGTCTGAGGTCACAAGCGCTCTGGAACAGGTTTTCATCCAGGATGTCTTTGTACATTGCTGCATTCATCTTTCCCTCAATCCTGACTAGTCTCCCAGTTCCTGCTGCTGAAAAACACCCCCACAGCATGATGCTGCCACCACCATGCTTCACTGTAGGGATGGTGCCTGGTTTCCTCCAAACATGACACCAAAGAGTTCAATCTTTGTCTCATCAGACCAGAGAATTTTGTTTCTCGTGGTCTGAGAGTCCTTCAGGTGCCTTCTGTCAAATTCCAGGTGAGCTGCCATGTGCATTTTACTAAGGAGTGGCTTCCGTCTGGCCACTCTACCATACAGCCCTGATTGGTGGATTGCTGCAGAGATGGTTGTCCTTTTGGAAGGTTCTCCTCTCTCCACAGAGGAATGCTGGAGCTCTGACAGAGTGACCATCAAATTGCTTGGTCACCTCCCTGACTAAGGCCTTTCTCCCCAAATTGCTCAGTTTAGACAGGTCGCCAGCTCTAGGAAGATTCCTGGTGGATCCAAACGTTCTGGGATCCATTTGATGTAGGCCACTGTGCTCATTGGGCCCTTCAAAGAAGCAAAAATGTTTCTGTACCCCTTCCCCAGATTTGTGCCTCAAGACAATCCTGTCTCAGAGGTCTACAGACAATTCCTTTGACTTCATGCTTGGTTTGTGCTCTGACTTGGACTGGCAACTGTGGGGACCTTATATGTATACAGGTGTGTGCCTTTCTAAATCATGTCCAATCAACTGGCTTCTTGTCTCTGTGAGGTCAGATTTTAATGTTCTGTTACTAACCTACAAAATTATTCATGGACTCCCTACTTAAACCCTACGTACCGGTCCGGGCTCTGCATTCTCAGGGCTCAGTACTACTTCGTGTCCCTAGGGTGAATAAAAAGTCTGCCGGTCACAGAGCCTTTTCTTATCATGCCCCTGTTTTGTGGAATGATCTCCCTGTGGAGATAAAACAGTCAGATTTTGTAGAGACTTTCAAGTCCAGACTTAAGATGCAGCTATTCTCCCTCTCGTGTGGCTAGCATGCTGGCATAGTATGAAACTATGCTTCCTATCCCTTTAACTCATTTTATTAGCAACAGAAAAGGTCTGTCTCTCTTCATCTAAATTCTGGTCTGTTAGGGAAGCTAAGGGCTAGCTGAAGGCAATTACCTTGGTATTCTCTCTGCTTTTCTGTCAATTTACTGCTGTGAACTCAATTTATCTTAGGTTAGTGGAGCAGATAACTGTAACAATTGTTCATTTCTGGAAAGAAGCACCAAAGTTGGCACTCCTTAGACATTACTCTTTTGAAAAAACTGAGTAGCCACTTGAGTTTTCAGTAGGTGGCCAGGTAGGGGTCAACTGAAGAATTACACAGGGGTCAAAATTTAAAAATGCTCCAATCATATTGAAAGCTATACCACATTATTTGTCTGATCACAACAATACCAAAAAGGTATAGTTTGGACTATCTATGACTGAATGTTATGGAGTTATGGGGTAAAAACAACAAGAATGGTGACAAAGGTCAGTTTCAGTTTGTACAGGGGTCAAAAGTTAAAGTTGCTCCAATTTTGGTCAAAAGTGGTGCAAATTATTGGTTGAACTAATAGGATTAATAAATGAAATAGTTTTGACTGTGCTGAATGCTTGGTCTGCAACGTCCATTGGATTCTATGACATGTGACATATGTTACCCTGTAACATGATAACTAAGCATGCCACATAGTGCAAACTATTCCTTTTTAAAACCCTATTAACTCAACCAATAATTTGCATCACATTTTACAATATTTAGAGCAACTTTAACATCTGACCCCTGTACAAACTAATGCTGACCTTTGGTACCATTCTTGCTGTTTTTACCCCGTAACTCCATAACATTCAGTCATAGATAGTCCAAACTATACCTTTTTGGTATCGTTGTGATCAGACAAATAATGTGGTATAGTTTTCAATATGATTGAAACATTTTTAAATTTTGACCCCTGTGTAATTCTTCAATTGACCCCTACCTGGCCGCCTACTGAAAATTCAAGTGGCTACTCAGTTTTTTTCAAAAGAGTAATGTCTAAGGAGTATTTGTGCCAACTTTGGTGCTTCTTTCCAGATTTGAAGGATTCCTCTGTAAATATTCTGTTATCTGCTGCACTAGGTGCAGTTTTTCCGACGAACTGATTCTGCTCTTTTTCTCTCTGTCCAAGGCCCTGATGACATCGCACAAGGCTGACAGCTGCACACCACAGGGCGCTGGACTGACCACAAGATGCAGTACACTGCAGTCTGCTTTTGGAATATATTCTGCCAGGATGACAGCTTGTGCTGTGGTCCACTGATGACGTGATTGATGGACGCTGGCCCTGCGCCACAGGGTGCTGGTGTACCCCCTGCCTGTGGCAGCAAAGACTGCATGCTTATCTCAACAGTGCACTTTGTTTTTTATGCTACTCTGGTTTTTCTGTTTCCCGTTTCTTCAGCTTGGTAAAAACTTTGTAAAACCTTGTAACTGTTAAGCCCCGTTTATACATAGACAGTAAGAGCTCCCGGAAGCGTCCCGGAAGAGTTTTTGGCCGTCTTAAGGATCATACGCCGCTGTTAACGCCAGCACTAGGGGGCGTGGCTTAGTTCCGGCTTTACCAGGAATCGTCAAAAAAATTATTCAACATGTCGAATAATTCCGGGAGCTCTCCCGGAGAATTCGCATGACGACGGAGACAACGTGAACAACGGCGTTTGATACTTTTTAATCGCTGTTTCATCCTGCCCCTTCCTGTAGTGCCGCAGTTTACACCGCCATAATTGGCGGCCGGCGTTGTATCCCTAATCAACGGCATGTAAAATGGCAATAGAGCCCACATCGGCGTCCTCAAGGGCGTTTTAACTGGCGACAGAGGCAGACAAAACGACGGCGTTCTAAACGCCACCTCCCAGTTAATGGCGTTCCAAACAGCCGATAGGCGGCGGTCAGTATAAAAACGCTAGCGCGCTGCATGCAGGCCTCTCACTCGCGGCCAGCTCCAGATATTTTTGCAGAGAAGCTCCAGTATGCCTCCTAAAAGATAATTGGCAGCGGCAAGGACTTACCAAGAGGTCTGGTTCAGAAGCAGAGGGTAACCCTGTGGTGGAGACGGAGCAACACGTTGAGGAGGGGAAAAGGAAGGAGAAGAAAAGGCTGAGGATGATCTCCCTCCCCCTGCAGTGACAGAGGCATGTATTCCTGCTGCTTCAGCCTATTATACTCTGGGGGCGGTGCCTATATGCAAAAGTTCCTGGAGTAACGCAGGATTTGCCTGGATAAATCCAGGGGTACACAGGGCATTATCGGTGGCAGCAGAATACCGCCGTTCTCACGCGCGTCTTAACCTGCGATTGTAAAGGATAGAGCTGGGTATTAACCCCCGTTGCCTGACGTGTACCGGATGCTACGGCGTCAAAACGCCGTTTTATTCGGCAGATTTAGCGCCGTTTTATCCGCGTATTTGCGGCTAGTACGGCGGTCAAAACGCCGGCGAAATGCTCCGCTCCTTTCCACCACAAAAACAGCCGGAACTACCGCGAACTTCGGTCTACGTACTACCCGCCGATAAAAACCGTCTATGTGTAAACGGGGCTTTAGAATGGTCTAAACAGTGGGTCACCCCTCTGAGTCTGGTCTGCTTGAGGTTTCTTCCTCAACATCATCAGAGGGTTTTTTTCCTTACCACTGTCACCTGTGTGCTTGCTCTAGGGCTTGGTAATGTTCGACCTTATGGCCCAGTCACACGACGATTCCTGAACGAAGGGAAAAAGTAAAAAACGTTACAATTCGGTGAGAAAAGGTGGACGAAAGAGCTTTTATCACGGAACAGTCTGCGAAGCAAGAGCGCAAAAGGGACGAAAGAGGAAATTAACAAAACCGAAGCTCACGATCTCGACGAAACACACCTGGAGCCACAGCTGGAGCAGTGTGTGTCTGCATCTCTGTGTTCCAGGACTCGGTGCTGGGACGGAGCTCATAGTGCACTCCGTCTTCCTCCAATTTAAAAAAAAAAAAAAAAGTGTGCTGTGGTCACTGCTGTATCACAGTATTATGTTCTAAGCCATATATATTTATTTATAACAGAAAACTGTCAAAAGGGAGAATAAATATAAATATAAGTGTAAAGATGATTGAATATATCAGAGCAGTAAATTAATCAGTGCGTGTGAACGCGCGCACTGACTCACGTGCGGTTATTCCACCAGCTGATCACTGATCCACAACGTGAATTCTTCCTTCCAGAACAGCTCTTATATAATCATTTTGATTCGTCTGCCTGTTGCCACATGTACAGAAGGACTGGATTGTCATTCCTACACTCATGTTGTTATATTTAATAAAAATAATAAGCGCACGCAGCAGCTGCTGCTGCCGCTGATGATGCATTCAAGTACCGTCGGACATTACACAGCATTTTTGATGTTTCAAATTCAACAGTTGTTTGTGGCAAAATAATTAATTATATCCACACAAAAGATTAATTCTGGCCTATCTAAGGTGCCTGAGCCCATTGAAGCTGCCCCCCACACAGATTAAAAAAAATCCAAGCAAGCAGGCTGAGTTTGCCGTGTAATTTCCAACAGTACATGAAGCAGCAGCAGCCTCACAAACCGGCTTCTGCACTGTGTGAAAATGTTCAGCTGCTCCAACGAAGTCAAATTAAACAATAACGTTACAAAAACTACACAAACGATGAAAAAACGTCAAGCACGACAGCAAAACGAGACACAGACGAATTGAGGTTTTCGTTGCCCTTCGTTCAAATTTTTCAACAGTTTAAAAATCCTGACGTAGCGCCAGCTGCAGGAACAAAGCTGCGCAAAGGTTAAACGATGCCAACGAAAGTCCAGATTTCTTGTTTCGTCAGGGCTTCATCACCCTTCATTAAGTGCCGTGTGACTGGGCCTTTACTCGTTTGAAGTGCCTTGAAGCAGCTTTGTTGTGATTTGGTGTTGTATGAAATAAATTGAATCAACTGAATTTACCCCAGGTGGACTCAAATTAAGCTGTAGAAACATCTCAGGGATGATCAGTGGCAACAGGATGCACCAGAGCTCAATGCGGAGCTCCATAGCAAAGGCTGCGAATACTTATGTACATGTGATTGTTTTTTTTTTTCATTTTCAATAAACGTGCAAAAAAAAAAAACGGATGGATGGAATTTCACAGAAATGTTATAAAAATGATTTTAGGTGGATTAGGAATTCAAACAGGTATAACAGATGTTATGGAAATCACTGTGCCTTGTTCATGGCTGAGATGGGAAGCCAACCGTGCTGCCTCTGGGCTAAATCCAACACTGGGAGAGTGGCTGCTTGCTTGTGTCCCTCCGGATACATCGACATGATTACCTCAACCCTCTGTTAAAAACAAATATTTATTTTTACCATGCATACAGTATCACTGTAAAACAACATTTGTACAAAAGCACAACTGTATCAATATTTATGATACTATCATATCAGGGAACTTTATGTGTATAAAAGAAATATGACTTGAAATACTAACAAAATTACCAACTTTTAAAATGTTGATCAAAGCTGTGAGATGCAAAGCACTTCTGATATCAATCAATCAATTTTATCAATCAATCAATTTTATTTATATAGCGCCAAATCACAACAAACAGTTGCCCCAAGGCGCTTTATATTGTAAGGCAAGGCCATACAATAATTACGTAAAAACCCCAACGGTCAAAACGACCCCCTGTGAGCAAGCACTTGGCGACAGTGGGAAGGAAAAACTCCCTTTTAACAGGAAGAAACCTCCAGCAGAACCAGGCTCAGGGAGGGGCAGTCTTCTGCTGGGACTGGATGGGGCTGAGGGTGAGAACCAGGAAAAAGACATGCTGTTGAGGGCAGCAGAGATCAATCACTAATGATTAAATGCAGAGTGGTGCATACAGAGCAAAAAGAGAAAGAAACACTCAGTGCATCATGGGAACCCCCCAGCAGTCTAAGTCTATAGCAGCATAACTAAGGGATGGTTCAGGGTCACCTGATCCATCCTGAATTTTAAATTCTATTCTAGAATTAACAGGAAGCCAATGAAGAGAGGCCAATATGGGTGAGATAATGCGCTCTCCTTCTAGTCCCTGTCAGTACTCTAGCTGCAGCATTTTGAATTAACTGAAGGCTTTTCAGGGAACTTTTAGGACAACCTGATAATAATGATGATATCAACTTCACCTTTTTGTTCTCCTCTGTGAATTCAAAAGGAGTTTCCGGGTTGTTGTCAGGTGTGTCTCTGTGCTAAAACAGAGAGGGAGGGGGCATTGTTAAACAAAGGCGTTGACTCTCCTTACAATAAATGCACACCTTACCTTTTAAAAATAATATTTCATTTCTGTGTAAATACAATGTCAAACTGATATCCATCAAATTTGACTTGTTAGCAACAGACTTACTACTCATGATATGTAGTATCATTAAAAACAAGACTAAACCATCATTTAATCCACAAAGGGAAAACAAGTGCAGATGTCAGAATATATGTGTTAAAAAATTAAAAATGCACAACACAGTCAACAATTTAAAACAGTATTTCCTCACACGCCCCCAGTAAAGAGAACAGAATAGTTTTACACTTTTAACAGCAAAACAAAGAGCAGAGAATGCATGCAATCCGTCCACAGAAAAAAACAAAGCAAGCAAGCAAAATGCAGCTCCACCTTCAATATAATTAGAAAGTGGAGAAACTGTGTTTTTGCTTTATGTATGAAAATGAACAGGCTGCAGCCTAGGGTTTTGCCTTCTCAAATCACTTGATAACCATGTAACTAGTAATTCCACCCACTGTGTAAAGCTACACATTCTAAATAAAGTACATATATCTTCATAATTACAGACCATCAAACCCACTTTTACTCCACTCTGGAAAAGATAGGTACGGTATGTACACTGTAAAATGTAATGAGTGAACAAATAGACGGTTAACAAATGAGGAACTCAAAAACAATAGACGCTGTCACATCTTGTAAAACTCCAAATGAAAAGCACATAATGATTTAAAATTCAGTGAACTTTAGCGCACCAGATCAATCAAGCAGCTTTGTTTTGTTGATGTAATATTCCCAAGACCTGCCTGCCACCTGCTGATCAGTCGGTGGATGCTCGATGGAAGATAAAATTTAGGAGCAGGTGTGTTTCAAGTTTTATTGAGCTTGAAATGTGTTTGCCAGTTTATGTCATTTGGAAATCTTAGGTTTTGTGGCCACCAAGGCAACTGCTGCTTGTTTACATCTCAAGATACCAACCCACTGTATTAAATGTATGGACATCATAATATGCTTCCATTCAGTGAATAAAGAATTGTTCATGCAGGATACAATACTGTATTCATTCTGTGAGACCAAATTTTATTTGCATTCTTTCTGTATTATATCCCACGTGAGTTTTTAACTGCTGTCTTGGGTTTGTACAGGACAGCATTAGATTCTGCTGTTGTTTTCTATCTTAAGGTTATATGATGCTTATGGTGTTATATGATTATATGGTTATATGATGATTGCACTATGTCTTGTTTAAGTGTTATCTGGTGTGGAAGCTGTGACTTACACCCCCAACAAAAGCGTCATACTAATGCTGCATTCAAGACACCTCAGAAATCCCAAGTTGGAAACTTCCAAAAAACTGCTTCACTTGATGAACATGGAAAGCAACATGGATGTGCATGCAGTAACATATTCTATCTCTGCTGTGTTTACAAGGTAAACATAACTTGTTAACCAATTGTTTTGAAGTTTTTTTTTTTTTTACCTCAGACAACCTAAAAATATATATATATTTTTTTTGTACCTATAAAAAAAATCATATACCTTCCAGTTATGCATTTCTGTTTTGCACTCAATTTAAAAATAGCGTCTTAGGATGTTATTGCTTGTATTGCCCTAATCTTAATTAAAAAAATATGCCTCTTAATTTTTTTTTCCCCGAGTATCTCTATCAAGTAATTTATTTTATAAATTGATAAATAAGCTATAAAATATGTCCGCATCACAGCCACACAATGTATAAGTGCAAATATAACGCAATGCTAAAATACCATTGGCCGTATGAGCACAAAAATAGGAAACAGAATGTGACCTTTTCGTCTCTTAAAATAGGTCACGGTTAGCCATCTTTTAACTTGTCCAAGGTCTGTGTCCCAAGAATGATCCCTGTGAATTTGAAGACCCTGGCTGTAATAGGACTGGACTTATGCTGAGCACAGACAGTCGGACGGACGCAAAGTCTTCGTAATACCCAATGGCCGTATTTTGGCCTTGGGTAAAACTGAAATTAGTGAAGCAAAACGGAAAAAAAAACTTGCAGTATCCAGGATTTGCTTCTATCTCCGTCACAGCGGTCTGCCAATGAAGTTTATCAGTCATCCAGGTCAGAGATACCTAAAAGTTTACTTTGATGTAACTGGACTTGTTATTGGTAGGGATGCACCGATACCACTTTTTCCAGACTGAGTACAAGTACGAGTACATTGTGGTACTCATCGATACGATACAAATACTGCTAAAAAAGCAGTTTGAACATAATAGTTTTGAGTTTGTAGCGTCAACAGCAGATGCTACTATTATTGTGAACACCCCCTTTTCTACTTTTTTTTACTAATAGCCCAATTTCATAGCCTTAAGAGTGTGCATATCATCAATGCTTGGTCTTGTTGGATTTGTGAGAATCTACTGAATCTACTGGTACCTTGTTTCCCATGTAACAATAAGAAATATACTCAAAACCTGGATTAATCTTTTTAGTCACATAGCACCATTATTATTCTGAACACTCCTGTAAAACACCAGGAACTGAACTGAAACTGTCCATCACTAACTTTACTTATGTCTGTGAGCACTAAAAGCCTTTTTTTAAAATGTGAGGGGCAGATTCAGTTTGATGAAAAGCAGCTTCTTTGCTTTATCAGCTGTGAGACTGTTTCTGTTTTTATCTAGTGTGTGAGACTGAGCTAAACAGTTTTTCACTCTCCACACTATTAAACTTTTAATTATACTCAACAAAAATATAAATGCAACACTTTTGGTTTTGCTCCCATTTTGTATGAGATGAACTCAAAGATCTAAAACTTTTTCCACATACACAATATCACCATTTCCCTCAAATATTGTTCACAAACCAGTCGAAATCTGTGATAGTGAGCACTTCTCCTTTGCTGAGATAATCCATCCCACCTCACAGGTGTGCCATATCAAGATGCTGATTAGACACCATGATTAGTGCACAGGTGTGCCTTAGACTGCCCACAATAAAAGGCCACTCTGAAAGGTGCAGTTTTATCACACAGCACAATGCCACAGATGTCGCAAGATTTGAGGGAGCGTGCAATTGGCATGCTGACAGCAGGAATGTCAACCAGAGCTGTTGCTCGTGTATTGAATGTTCATTTCTCTACCATAAGCCGTCTCCAAAGGCGTTTCAGAGAATTTGGCAGTACATCCAACCAGCCTCACAACCGCAGACCACGTGTAACCACACCAGCCCAGGACCTCCACATCCAGCATGTTCACCTCCAAGATCGTCTGAGACCAGCCACTCGG
This sequence comes from Thalassophryne amazonica, assembly GCF_902500255.1. NCBI lineage: Eukaryota > Metazoa > Chordata > Actinopteri > Batrachoidiformes > Batrachoididae > Thalassophryne > Thalassophryne amazonica. Next base: position 94,889,793 of record NC_047114.1, on the reverse strand, counting down.
ACAGCTGCTGAAACAATCGGTTTGCATAACCAAAGAATTTCTGCACAAACTGTCAGAAACCGTCTCAGGGAAGCTCATCTGCATGCTCGTCATCCTCATTGGGGTCTCGACCTGACTCCAGTTCGTCGTCGTAACCGACTTGAGTGGGCAAATGCTCACATTCGCTGGCGTTTGGCACGTTGGAGAGGTGTTCTCTTCACGGATGATGCGAAGGAGATGTGTTGCACTGCATGAGGCAAATGGTGGTCACACCAGATACTGACTGGTATCCCCCCCAATAAAACAAAACTGCACCTTTCAGAGTGGCCTTTTATTGTGGGCAGTCTAAGGCACACCTGTGCACTAATCATGGTGTCTAATCAGCATCTTGATATGGCACACCTGTGAGGTGGGATGGATTATCTCAGCGAAGGAGAAGTGCTCACTATCACAGATTTCGACTGGTTTGTGAACAATATTTGAGGGAAATGGTGATATTGTGTATGTGGAAAAAGTTTTAGATCTTTGAGTTTGTCTCATACAAAATGGGTGCAAAACCAAAAGTGTTGCGTTTATATTTTTGTTGAGTATAAATACGTACAGGTACATACACAAATACAAACCGTAAATGTTCTTTCCCTAAAAGTGGAACATGTAAATATTGGAGAAGCATGACGTGTGCACACAGACACGCACTCACGTGTGTATCACAACACACGGAGGCAAAACTTAGTAATTTTAACATTATTTTATTTTTTCTTTGTGGTTCATGAGATAATTTCCTCGCGTTCAGACAGAATCGCCCATTGCCTGTGGTAAATGAGCCGTTAACGAGGTGCAGTGACTCAACTTCTGGCACAAAATGCATTTTGTGGAGGCGAGCGGAGGCTCTGAACGCAGCGCCACAGACATTCAACAAATGGATTACACCCGTTGCAGACCGAGCCCATCTCCCATCGGCCGGAACACCCACACCAAGGGCTGAAACTCACCAACCTGATGGACAATCTCCGCCGCTGAAACCCTGATCAGAGCTCTGATGGAAGAACTGGCACAAAGTGCTGAAGTCACAGGACTTCAACACATTCTATTGTGCATTAATTGCACCTTACTTGACATACTGTGCTGACGTCTGGGGCAGTAACTATAAAACTTCAGTGCAACCATTATTCATCCTTCAAAAAAGAGCATTAAGAATAATTCACAATGCGGGGTATCGGGATCATACCAATCCACTGTTCATTCATACATGTCAACCTATACGGATTGTCCGCAAATTATACGGATTTTTCTGAGTTTCACAGTCATACGGACGTACAAATAAAGTCTTACAGATATTCAGGGTTTGGTCTGCAGCGGGTCTGTAATCAACCATTTCTGCAGCGCGACTGACGCAATGCTTCAATCCACTAGTTCGTTGGTTCTTTGATTTGCTGCTCTTCAGAAACGGCAAGTCCACTTCTTAACCCCTCTCAAAGCCATTAAAATACCGTGAGTCACTTTTATGTGGATTAAACTCACTAACTGGGACTCTTGTCTTGTTGCAGTTAAGAAATTAGAATCATCCTCCGTTCCATTGGCACAGCTCCAAATGCTACGCGGCTCTCTGCCGAGACAGAGTCTGGTTAGAATTAATAACTTCAAAATGAATTACCGCTTTAAATAAAATGACACCTCTTACAAATGTTGTATTACAGACAAGAAACTACAATCGACTAAACCTTTTTTTTTTCTCCCAAAATGAAACGTGCTGTATTCTTTATAAATTACATCCTGATGTGCAGCACAGCCAGCTGCAAAAGCTCAACTCAGACGTATGGAAAGACATTTATGCCAATAATGTCTGAAAGGAAATGCTTTTGACAAAAACTACAGATTTTATTTATTCCTATTTATGCCCAGAGATCAAGGATCCACCATGTAGAGTTTATTATGTCCAGAGTTTAAGGATCCAGTGACCAATTTCATATTTATTTACTTTAAGACTCAATAAAATGTTGTTCAATTTCAATTCAGTTTCAATTTAATCGGCTTATAAAGCACCAAATCACAACAAAAGCCGTCTCAAGGCGCCTCACATAGAACAGTTCAACATAAAAAATTTAAATAAGTAAAATTAAAAAAATTCAAATGCATAATTAAAAACAGAAGTAAAAGAATAAAACAGATAAAAAATGAAAACCATTCATAAGAAAGAGAATAAAAATGGCTTTAAGTCTTGACTTAAAAATGTCCACAGACTTCGACTGTCTCACAGTTGCAGGAAGACCATTCCACAGAGCAGGTGTATGATAAGAAAAAGCTCTTTGACCCGCTGACATAGAAAACCTGTAAAGCCTACTTTTAGTACACAAAAAATTCACAAGAGGTATCGATAAAGGAATCGATAAGGAATCAGATCGATAAGTGGAATCGATAATGGTACTGATATCGATAAAATCTTATCGATACCCATCCCTAATAAACACAGGGGCGAAGTCAAGGATCATCGACATGCCAGTCTGCAACACTGGAACTGGCGAGGCGATTTTCAATACACTTGATGAAGTTCTGAGGTATGTTTTATTTTGTTCATTATATTTGATTTATTTTTCATTTTATTAATGTATTTCCACTAGTGACACACAGTTCTTGTTTGTGTAAAAAATAACTACATTTGACACATTCAGTTCTATAAAATTCAGCTTGACACATGAATAATATTGTTTGAAATTCAACTGTGGAGGAAATAGTAATGATCCTGACTTTAATGTCATTGTGGCAACTCATAATATGTGGTCAAAAACCCAGTTATGTGATACTGCTGTGCGGCTGTGTGTACTGTAATAAAACTGATTTTGGTGTGATTTGGAGATTATAAGGATTTTGTGTTGATTTTATGGATTTTCTCACTTGGTTATACAGGTGGACCCTCAAAGGGGTTGACATGTATGTTCATTAAATCGAAGATATTAAAACTTGATATGATTTCATTCAAGACTGTTCAATTGATGTATAAAGTGAAAAACAAGCAATTACCATTTAGAATTCAAGAATATTTTACGCAAAGAGAAGGAATGTATAATTTAAGGGGTTTGTATCATTTTTAAATTGCTGGCACTAGGACAACCAGGAAATGCTTGTGTGTCTCCATTTGTGGTCCTAAAAAATGGAATAATCTACCTGAGAAAAATCAAGCGATGTCCAGATATCAGATACCGGTTCAAATATTTATACAAAGAAATGGTATTCTTCAGATATGTATTAGATGAAAGTGGTTGAGTTGTGTTGTATGAAGTCGTTATACTTGAACCTTTTCTACTGAAATATGTAGATGGTAACCAGCTTGTATTGGGAGCTGTTAGGGAAATATTTGCTTTCTTTTAATTGTAATTATGAGCTGCTGTTGTTCAGATTTTGTTTAGAAATTAATGTTTATAAACAGCCACATATGCCTGGTTTGATTTGATTTCATGGAGGGGTGTAGGCGTTGATAAGCTTTGCTTCTGCCTACACCTTTAGGCATCATGTACATTGTTTATTTTTTTCTTACTGTCTTTTTTCTTTGACTACTTTGAGTTTTGTTGTTGTATATGAGTGAAATTTTGTTGCATGGGTGTCTTAATAAAAAAAAAAAATGCAATTCAATGAAAATTCAATTCAAAGGAACTTTTTCAGCCACACAAGGAATTGTATTTGCAGATGTTGTGTTCCAAACTCAGGGGGTTTTATGTGGATTATTCTTCAGGATCAGATGATGATGAACTCCATGAGCAGGTAAGACTTTTTATTTATACTCTGTGAATTTTCTCCGCATGAGGACTGTGGCTTTCAGCCAATTAATGGATAGCATTGACGGATCATTGTTTAAGCCGCAGTGTTCAAAACACATGAAAAAAGTAGCGGCTTAAAGTCCTGAAATTTCAGAGAGTGTGGGTGAAAATCCCACACTGAGAGGTTGACATCACGTTGCTGTAAAGTGGTATTGGGTCACGGAGTATCAGAGACATTTTATGATTACAAGTTTGAGTAAATGAATACAGGATCAGGCCAATACCTGATACTGGTATCGAGATCACTGCATCCCTAATTATTGGTATGCAACATATTTCACCCTTCATCTAAGTGCACTCTTTATTTACAGTAGTGTTCAGAATAATAGTAGTGCTATGTGACTAAAAAGATTAATCCAGGTTTTGAGTGTATTTCTTATTGTTACATGGGAAACAAGGTACCAGTAGATTAAGTAGATTCTCACAAATCCAACAAGACCAAGCATTCATGATATGCACACTCTTAAGGCTATGAAATTGGGCTATTAGTAAAAAAAAGTAGAAAAGGGGGTGTTCACAATAATAGTAGCATCTGCTGTTGATGCTACAAACTCAAAACTATTATGTTCAAACTGCTTTTTAGCAATCCTGTGAATCACTAAACTAGTATTTAGTTGTATAACCACAGTTTTTCATGATTTCTTCACATCTGCAAGGCATTAGGTTTGTTGGTTTGGAACCAAGATTTTGCTCATTTACTAGTGTGCTTGGGGTCATTGTCTTTCTGAAACACCCATTTCAAGGGCATGGCCTCTTCAGCATAAGGCAACATGACCTCTTCAACTATTTTGACATATCCAAACTGATCCATGATACCTGGTATGTGATATATAGGCCCAACACCATAGTAGGAGAAACATGCCCATATCATGATGCTTGCACTACCATGCTTCACTGTCTTCACTGTGACCTGTGGCTTGAATTCAGAGTTTGGGGGTCATCTCACAAACTGTCTGCGGCCCTTGGACCAAAAAGAACAATTTTACTCTCATCAGTCCACAAAATATTCCTCCATTTCTTTTTAGGCCAGTTGATGTGTTCTTTGGCAAACTGTAACCTCTTCTGCACTTGTCTTTTATTTAACAGAGGGACTTTGCAGGGGATTCTTGCAAATAAATTAGCTTCACACAGGCATCCTCTAACTGTCACAGCATTTACAGGTAACTCCAGACTGTCTTTGATCATCCTGGAGCTGATCAATGGGTGAGCCTTTGCCATTCTGGTTATTCTTCTATCCATTTTGATGGTTGTTTTCCGTTTTCTTCCACACGTCTCTGGGGTTTTTTTTTTTGTCCATTTTAAAGCATTGGAGATCATTGTAGATGAACAGCCTATAATTTTTTGCACACAGCAATTTTTAGTCACATAGCACTACTATTATTCTGAACACTACTGTATGTTATGCTCATTTTGCACATTAAAAGATGCTAACATGGCTCAAAATAGGAGGATCACTGGTCTTCACGTGTCTCTATCCCAAAATTTCAGACCTGAATATGGGTTTTTACTGGAATTATTTAGGGAAATTTTACAGATCTGTTATTAACAAGGAAAATTAAGTCAGGTTATTTGTTTTGTTTGAGGTCAGGTCTGGGAGCATGTGCTGGTGCTGTGCCTCGCCTCATCCACCACCGTACGCACCCACCTTGGGTCTTGGATGGCAACCACAGTGGCCTATCCTCAGCACTTGAAAGCAACCATTTGTCAGTCATCTATCTCTTACCTAAGATCACCATCTTCCATTTTGTTCCAGGCATGAATAAATAAATATATTAAAAACCCAGAAAAGTGTGAACTTCATAGCACCACTGTAACTCACCACGAAGATGCCACCAGCCCCGGCCCGTGCAGCAGAGCAGTGCAGGCTCCTGACTCGCCTGCTCTGTAAACACAGAGAATGAAGACAGATAACACACCTTGGTAGTTTGGTGAGATCAATAAACTCAAGAAATCACTTTATTTTACTGAATTTAAGGCTCATGTTTACATGCAAATACATTATAATTCATACATTACTGTGTAATAAAAATGTACAAACAAATAAAAAATGTTTGGGACAAAAAAAACAGCAAGTTATTCTTGTATTGCTAATGGTGCAAAAAGTATTACTGTCATGTTTTAAATTATTATGGCTGAAGCGAAGCTTTTGCTTTTATTTAAATTACTGGTCTGAAACTGGATTTTTCTTCCTCCATTATATATATATATATATATATATATATATATAGGGGTTGCTCCAACTGACAGCTCCAAAACTAAAGAGTTTATAAATAACAATAAAAATCTACTGTGAAAGTGCAAAAATGTTTGAAACATGTATGGCTTCAATCAGCAACATGAAAATTAAAGTCAGATAACAGCGTAATAAAATTATTTTTATTACTTTCACCCCGATTACAAACTGCAATTTTCTTTCTTTTGCATGTTAGTGCTGTTTTCATCTTGTAAATGTTTGACAACAGCAAGCTAAGCTAACTAGCCAGCTAATCTTAGCGGCCTCCACCGCTTGCCCTTGCGAGGAGACATTATCATTTTATCTCCAAATTTTTGGACAAAGCGTTTTAACCTTCACTGTAAAACAAAACCAAGATGTGGCCATACCGTCTGCGACACAGCAGACCGGACAGCTGCAGATAAAAACATTCGGAGGTTGCCGTTTAGTCCCGATGTGTTAGCAAACGGAGAAGACAGCAGCCATAAAAAAATAAGCACTCGATTAGTACAGTCTGCCGTGACGTAGATAAAACGCTTCATGACTCAATCGATCACAGATCGACGCGCAAGCGCTGTCAAAATCGCTGATCTCTATCAAAATCAATCATAAATAATAGTACGTAAGAAAAAAGTGCATAAAATATCTACATAAATACACACACTATAATTTTATTATTGAATGTTGTAATCCATGCTGTGTGCTTTCATGTACAATTTAAACATTTTTTATCACATGAATAAAATGATTTTATTTATTTTTAGTAGATTTAAATCAAAAACATTGCATCTCATACAAACAGAATTTACCCATGTCATCACTCATTATTTTACATTTACAATGTAAAATGATCTTTATTGTCATTGTAACAAGCACAACAAAAGGTAAAAATAGTGCAAAAATAAACCTGAGTAAACCACACAGAGACTTGAAAGGTCTGGGGAAGAAAAAAAAAATACATGAAATTTAACACAATTAAAAAGTTATGTCAGCACGGTGGCTTAGTGGTTAGCACTGTTGCCTCACAACAAGGGATCGATTCCCACCTGTGGCCTAGCTGTGTGGCGTTTGCATGGTCCCCTTGTGTTTGCGTGAGTTCCCTCTGGGTGCTCCATTTTCCTCCCACATCCAAAGACATGCAGGTTGGGTGGACTGGAAACTTTATAACTGTCCAGGTCTCCCTTGTAAAAGAGATCTTGATCTCAGTGGGACTAACCTGGTCAAATAAAGGTTAAATTTAAAATGTCCAGAGCACAAAAGAAAAAATTATAACTACATAGTAGCAAAAAAGAGATAACATTATAAAAAAAAAAGAGAAAGATATGTAGAAAACTGGTTATTTCAGTGGAAGTGGATATTGGACCTAAACAAATACTGCTAATATTTCAAGTGCATCATGTGACCTGGCTGTTTGGTTGCAGTGGCATTTAAAGCTCTAACAGCAGTTGGGTAGAAACTGTTTTTCAGTCTATTTGTTCTTGCTTTAATGGCCCTGTACTGTCTGCCTAATGGCAGCAGCTCAAACAGAGAATGTCCAGGGTGGGATGAGTCCTTTAGGATGGTGTTGGCTCTCCTGAGACAGTAAGAACCATGAAGGTCCCCCAGTGTGGATAGAGGGCTCTTTGGGAACCCTCTGGAGCTCTTTCCTGTTTGCCCCGTGCAGGTGACAAACCACGTACAGAGGCAGTATGTGATGATGCTCTCCACGGCAGAGCGGTAAAAAGACACCAGCAATCTCTTGTTGATGTTTTTTCTGAGGATTCTTAGAAAGTGAAGTCTTTGCTGTGCCTTCTTTACCAAGTGTGTGGTGTTCCTGTCCCAGGTCAGTTTCTCTTCTATGTGGACTCCCAAGAAACAGAAGTTGCTGACCCTTTCCACACAGCACCTCCCCGGCCCCCCAATGATAACAATAAATGGACTGTATTTATATAGCACTTTCCCATCTGCATAAGACCTGCAAAGCGCTTTATAATAATGCCTCACATTTACCCCGATGTCAGGGTGGTGCCATACAAGGTGCTCACTACACACTGGGAGCAACTAGGGGATTAAGGACCTTGCCCAAGGGCCCTTAGTGATTTTCCAGTCAGGCTGGGATTTGAACCGAGGATCCTCTGGTCCAAAGACCAATGCTTAACCACTAGACCATCACCTCCCCCATTATTTTTATTCTATTATTTTTTAATATATTTAAATAAAAAATATTGCATCTCATACAAATAAAATTTACCCATATCATGAGGGGAGTTCAGTTGTCTGTTTTTCTCCAACAGTGTCTGAGTTAAAATGCAGTTTTGGGTCTGTGTCTTTCTCCCTCGCAGCAGACATCATCCGCCTTGTCAAATGGGTAAAATTCCACTTCCCTGAATCGCCAGACATCGTCCCGTTCCACATCCTTGTTTGGAAAAATAATACCACCAACAGGCCTGAGAGGGCGCATCCAATGAAAAAAGTGGGAGTGTGTCTCCCTGCAAGCCAATTGGCTGCGTTGGCACAAAGCAGATAGTGAGTATGTGAGCTCAGAGATCAGAGGCGGGTTTCTGTGAGGCCTTCTACTGGACTCTACAGGATCCGGATCAGCATTGACTCTGGATTAACCTTTTATTTTTATCTCACCTTCAGATGACACGGGTTGACCTGCACCCGTCTTTCCACAATGATCGTTCCTGAATCCCTCCTGATGACCTCCAGACACATGCACATGTACCCAATTTTGAGTCCTACTTGTCATTGTACAGGAAGTCTCTGGAAAACCCGGACGGTAGGTCAAACACTTCTGTTTTTGTAGTTCATTCTTGCATTTAACAGCCTGTTACTTTACTCCTGACAGCATATATTGCTTTTATTCCCCCAAAAAAGCTTTCTGGAAAGAGATCGCTGAAGATTTCTACTGGAAGAAGCCTGCAAGTGCACCGGTACTACAGTACAATTTTGATGTGACTAAAGGGAACATTTATGTCAAATGCATGGAAGGGGCCAAAAACCAACATGTGCTACAATGTGCTGGATAGACATGTGAAAGACAGGAATATCGGGGGAGAAGTGGCCTTTCACTGGTAAGCAACTGCATGAAAGCTTCCACACAGACTGCAGTTATGTTAAAAGCCAATAATAGCTGCCGGTTGCAGCGTGCAGACCCCATGTGCACCAAAACAATCCACAGCTCATTATCTCTCCCTTCACATGTTCCTGTCGTGATAAGATGACTGTACTCTTTTAGACACATTCTTGTAGATGGTTTTCTGTAGTTTATAAGAACATGTGCGTATATATATATATATCACCAATTAAAACAATCAGTTTATTATTAAGTGATGACCAGTTTTGTGTTATGAAAATGAAATGTTTATTGTTCTTTTGTTTTAAATGAGATTATTAACTAGACTTTTGCTTCATTACTCAATGTAAAGCAGACAGTAACTGTTGGGAAAGTGTAGTGACACGGACCCACAACAGGGGGCGCAAATGATCGGACAGTGAAAGATAATATGAATATGAACACTTTACTGTTGTGAAAGAGCACAACAAAAACACAGAGGATTACAGAATTTGAGCAAACAGTCAATCCACAAAGGTGACGTGTGGGCAGGCTCGAGGATAGAAGACGTCTGTCCTGAGAAGAACCGGAACCACACGATTTCCTCCGCCACCGAACCTGAAGAATACTGGAGCCGCCAAGTTCCGAGTCCCCAGGTGGCCACCGTCTTCGAGTGTCTGATCTGGTACTGCTGGTGAGGAGCAAAAACAGTCATATGTGGGTGTGTGCACACCCAGTAACAACAACGGTGGGAATGCCACCTCCACCTCTAACACACACTCGTGCAGCTCCTGTCTAACCACTTATCTGGTTGGGGTGTGAAGCGAAGCCGTCGCTGATCACACCAAACGCCAATCTCTCAGATAAGGAACACCACAGGAAAGCGGCTGCAAAAAGAGTTCAGACTAAAACACAGTTAAGGCTGAGACTATTACCTTCACAGGTAGATGATATCTCGGCAACGAGATGGAGATGACGTCCGGTTTTTATGGAGTGGAATGATGAAGTGTAGATGGATGACAGCTGTCATTAGATAATGAGTGACAGCTGTTACCCCCGGCTGTGTCCGTGGCGGCAGCGCCCTCTCGTGCCTGAAGCCCGCACTTCAGGCAGGGCGCCCTCTGGTGGTGGGCCAGCAGTACCTCCTCTTCTGGCGGCCCACACAACAGTAACAGGAATATTTAACCAGTTGCTGGGATTGGCTCCAGCCTCCCAGTGACTCTTAATTGGAATAAGCAGGTATAGAAAATGAATGAATGAGTATTTGGTCAAGAGTGATGGAAAACTCATTTCATACTTGTGCCTCCTAAGCAGAATGTCCCTCGTTTGAGGCCACTTCTGCATCTAGAAATGCATCAATAAGGATGTCCCATTTTCTTTCAGTCAGACGTGTTGCAAAATGCGAAAGGCAGCATACGTGCGTCACTTTTGCGTGAGTATATTAACGTGGCGCTGCAGCATGGTGGATTCCATGAGGGGATCTGCTCCCATGTAGATATGAAGGACTTCTTATAAACTTGTGAAAACACATTGAGTCTTTGCTGGAGATACTTAATTATCCACTAATGAACAGATGGTTATGAATGCTATATTCATTTCTGCAAAAAATAAAATAAAATAAAATAAAACCTTAAGTCCAACACACTGTAGGTTTAATTCATAATTGGATGTGTGGATGTTGGATGTTAATTTAAAATCTAGTATTTCAACAGGATGGAAACAATGAAGCATAAAAAGTTTTTTTTTTTTTCAGTGCAGTGATGCAAAACTTAATGTGACTAAAATCTTGTAAAATATTCAGTTAGGAACAAATTAATTCATATGATATAACTGATGTCACATCAGATTGGTTTATTTTGAATGTAATGTGACCACAATACGTCTTGTTAGTGAACTTTTAAGAAACTCTTTGAAGGACTTCTCAGCTTCCACTGTAATTTCCTGCATAAAGTTACACCCCAAATATCAAGCAAAGCCTTCATAAAAGCATTTTCACTTCTTTTTTTTAAACTCCATACTGTGACAGGTATTTGCTCTGTCTGAATGAAGAAATGGAGCAAACGAGACTCTGCTGTACTGCCAGCTCAGCAGTAAGGCGTGTTCAAAGATACGTCGTCGTCACCTACACGTGTGCCCTGTATCTCAGCTGTGTGTGTCCACGTCCATGTTATCAGTAATGGTTTCAGGTCACACCTTGGCCAAATAGCAGAACTGCCACATGGTGTGTGTGTGTGTGTGTGTGTGTGTGTGTGTGTGTGTGTGTGTGTGTGTGTGTGTGTGTGTGTGTGTGTGTGTGTGTGTGTGTGCGTACATCGTTAATGTGACAACACTTGTTTCTGCTTCTGGTAGTTGTGGCTTGAATTTGCAGTTACTGGGGTTACTAGATAACAAATGCTGATATCATGAGAGTGACAGTTTGTGTTTTAGGAGATGACAGTAATGGGTCTCTAAAAAAAAAATCTGACCATTTTCAGGTCTAGGATTTTGATAGTCTTCGACACACAGGAGAACATCCATTGCGCAAGTGTATGTGGAGCATGACCAACTCCACTGTGCTGCTTACATGGTGCGTAATCTTAGCACAAAGAAAGGCACAAGGTGCAAAAGGGTTGTCACAGAATTAGTCATAGGTGTACTGTGGGCATAGCATGAAATAAATCAATCAGAATTTCAGCTGTCATTGTCCTCAAGAGACAGTACACCAGCAAATGGTGCATTGGTGGCAAACTCAGAAGTGAGAGGTTTTCTGGCAAGGAAAGATTTCTGCACATAAAGCGTTAAATTATGTGAGCTAGAGCCTTCTTCCTCATCCTCCTGAAACAGCTCCACCCCCCGCCCCCAATGTCTGTACCAGGTGCAGACTGTCGATAATACTGCCATCAGACTGTTGTAGGGCTTTGATATTTCTGTCCCACATGCGTTTTTCTTTTGGATGTTTGTAGATGGCAGTGTCGTCTACAAACATGTTGTTGATTTTGTCCATTCGGCTGCTCCCGTTGTTGATCAGGGTCACCACAGTGGATACAGCCAGATCCGCATCAGTATTTGGCACAAGTTTTACACCAGATGCCCCTCCACACACAGGTGCTGGTGTTCCAACGAGGTCTCCCATCCATGTACTAACCAGACCCCGCACTGCTTAGCTTTGAGATCTGATGGGATCAGGCTGACACAGAGCAAATTGACTGCTGTCATCTACAAACATCCAAAAGAAAAACTTGTGTGGGACAGAAATATCAGTCTTATCTCCCACATGAGTTTTTCTTTTGGATGTTTGTAGATGACATTGTCATTTGCAGTGATAGAAGGAAACAGGTTGAGACTGGCTTAGAGAGGTGCAGATAGGCCTTGGAGAGAAAGGGAATGAAAGTCAGTAGGGTCAAGGTGGAGTACGTATGAATGAGAGGGTGCATGGTGGAATACTGAGGTTGCAAGGAGCAGAGGTGGTGAAGGTAGACGATTTTAATTACAAGACAGGAGGCAGAGCTGAAAATGCTGCAGTTTTCCTTGTGAGTGTTGGGGATGGACAGGGTTATGAATGAACAAATCAGAGGAATAGCACAGGTGGGACAGTTTGGAGACAAAGAAGTGAGCAGAGGAGCGACAGAGGGTATAATGGGAGAAGGATGCTGAGGATGGAGCCACGAGGCAGGAGGAGGAACGAAAGGCCTTTATGGATTATTTATGGACGTGTGCTCAATTACTTGTCCTTCTACATAATCAATTCAGTGAAAGCTTCTTCATGACTAAATTATTTTTAAACCCTACTTTGACTAACACCAAAATTCCATATTATACATTTACATTATTGTACAAACTCGATGACAGAAAACATTTCATTTCTCATGCACACTCACAGGTCAAGCTTCATGTCACGTAGAAAAGTGATATCAACACCATATGTTGATGGAAAAACAGAAGATTCTCTGAGAGTTTTCTGTTTCTGCTAGATAGATCAAAAAACTGAAAGCAAAAAAAATAAATGTTATATGCTGTCTCTTCAGGGAGGGAAACTCCCCCGACCACCATGTGACAATCACCTACAACCAGCTGTACAACCAGGTGTGCCGCTGTGCTAATGTCCTGAAAAAACTCGGTGAGAATGATTTTTTTTTTTGTCACTTACAATTGAGTGGAGAGAGATAGAGAAATATAATTAAAGTGTAAAATTAAAGATTTTAATTTAATTTCCATTGTAGTGGTGCACTGAAGCAAAATCACTGTCCAAATATTTATGGACCTGGCTCGGCATCAGTATTTTTTGTCAATAACAGGGCTGAATAAATGTAAGTAACATGCTCCACTCTGGTAATAACTAGCCTGAATGTTCACATGTACTCTTAAATAGATGAATATTGAACAAATAAAATTTGGTACTTATGCAAGAAACTGAAACTCAACTTAAATGTGGTTATAGTATCTGGCAATGTTTTTCTCTCTTATTTATTTTTTGCCTGAAGCGTGTATTTCATAGTTAAAGGACAAGATAAAAAGTGTTTAATAAACACAAGATGAGACTAGCTTGGAGAGGTGATGCTATGCTCTGGAGAGAAGGGGAATGAAAGTCAGTAGGCATGAGATGGAGTATGTATGTGAATGAGATGGAGCAGGTGGAATCAAACACTCAGATGCTTGATTTCTAACATTATCCTTTAGAGTCTTAGGCAGCTGTGAACAGGTATGTAAACAGTTCATGTGTTCGTCATTAAGGTGTGAAAAAGGGGGACCGGGTGTCTGTCTACCTTCCGATGATACCAGAGCTGGTTTTCACCATGCTGGCCTGTGCCAGGATTGGAGCTGTTCACTCTGTTGTGGTAAGTGTTCATGCTCAGGAGTCCAACCACCGACACCAAAGGGCCCCAGAGCCCGAAAAGGATATATATGAGGGGTGACTGAGATGTTCTGAGCCTGACCCAGAAAAGTAGGGCGTGGTTCTTCATCTTTTGTATTCTGAGAAAACAACATTTCTCAACATTGCAACCTATGAGTCAAAACTTCATACATTCTCGAGAAATGCTGGTTTCTCACATTGCAAAAGATGGAGAAACACACCCTACTTTTCTGGGTCAGGCTCAGAACCTCTCAGTCGCTCCTCATAATACAGGCAGTTATCATTTTTACCCAGGTGCTCTTGTCCTCTAGATCATCATATCACTTACACTCCTGTTGGTGTGCTGGTCTAAAAATGAGGTGTGGTCAGGCGCAGACTGATGCATTGATATCATCCATCACCAGAAGGTGTTTGAGCCTAGATATGAGCCTAGCCCAGTGCTGTCGAGTACATAAAGAGCACAACCATCACCACCAGGTTGAAAACACACGTGCACCTGAATGTGTTCCTTTCCTTCCTCACACAGTTTCTGTCTTTGTGTGTTCAGTTTGCAGGCTTCTCCTCCGAGTCTCTGAGTGAGAGGATTATGGATGCTCAAAGCAGCGTGCTCGTGATGGCAGGTCGGTGCAGCACAAGTCGGAACAATGGTTTCAATTTCAGATTTCTCCAATAACATATTTTGATTACATTTAGATGATTCAATGAGCACATTAAAGAAATCCAACCTATTTGTACCCAGCACCTGCCATTTAAACAGCAGTGTGTGCACACTCATGCCCCAAATGTATTAGCGCCAATGTTTTTGCATGTCAAGATAGGGCCCCCCAACTGCATTGAGTTTAAAACATTTTTTCTGCCCAGTTAAGGAAGCATGCAAACACAAAAGCACCAGGATGTGATGTGGTTACTTTATGGATCGGTCAATGTGACACCAGCGATGAATCAGTGTGTGAATACGTGTAAATCCTGCCTGTTGATTTGACTCATCATCAGCGGTGCCACATACCCTTTCTACCTCTCTTCCTCTGGGTCTTTTTTTTTATTTGCTTCCTCTCCACCCTTTTATATTTCACAGATGGTGTTTACAGAGGAGAAAAGCTGATCAACCTGAAACAGATTGCCGATGAGGCGGTGGAGAAGTGCAGGGCAAAGTACGTCCTGCTGACTCGGTCAACAACATCCTCAGCAACCCGTGTGCTCATATATGCCACATGCATCACGAGCGCCCACACACACATGCTGCATGCACACAGAAAACCCTCTAAAGGGAACTTCAAGGAAATGCACAGCCAGCTTTCCACATTTCGGGGTTGCTGGGCAACATGGAGCACACAGATTCATCAAGGAAGCCCATTCGCTCTTCTCCCATAGCAACATGTGAAGCAGAATAATTACACCTTTTTAAGTTCATTTTTTATTATGAAATAGAAAATCGAATATGTTTTTATTTATTGTTTTGAACGACTTCTAAAGGGCCCACCTGCAGTACCTTCAATAACCATCAGGGGGCTGCAGCCCACACTTATGGGAATTTCTGGTTTTGAGAATTTGGAGTGTGCACGGTGTAACGCGAGCGTCGTTCCTCGTGTCCACCCCGCATATGACATAATAGTTATGGTTTTCATGCCTGGCAACCGCATTCTTTAAATACCAAAGACCCATAAATCCATCTGCTTAGCCTTCAGGGTGTTTGTCTAAAAATAAGGTGTAATCAAGCGCACTGCCGGAGAAACGCAATCAATGAGATACAAAAAACGGCTGATAATATATGTAGCAACTTGTGTTTTGATACAAAACACATTGCAAACATTCATCACATACTCCAGCATTCACAGAAAAAGAAAGTTCACTCACATCCCACCAAAGTGCATGATGGCACATTTCCAGTTAAATGAAGATGTAACAGTTTATACCTTACCTTAAAAAGTACTGCATGCAATCAGTCTCTGTGCTTCCATTCATCCAGAGATTTGTGAGGTCATCTTAAAATTGGTAACAGCTGCGCCTACGTGCACAACAATGCACAGTGATTAGTGAACACTCTTTACATACTGCAGCTGCAACAGGTGTTAAATGACACAATATTCACACATAGCTTTCAGCATTATGTCTCTTTTGCCAGCTGATTTTGCTTGCATGCTCAGTGTTTCCTTGCCAGAAAACCTCTCACACCTTTCACTTGTGTCCACTTAATACTACAAAGCTGCGCATCCAGTGCAATACGGTTAAAGGGAATGACAGTGTTGACAGACTCCACTATATGGGAGGTGATCCAGATCTTTTTTTTTTTCCAGATTCTGATTGAGATTTTGCTTTATATAGGCTTTGAAGGATTACGTCAAAACTACTTCACAGATTCTCAACACATTTGCACTACAGATAGATATTAGGGCATGGAAGACTCCACTGCATATTGGAGGTGATCTGCATCACATCCAATTTTTTTATTTTAATTTAATTTTCAAAGAGAAATCATTTTGATGTGTTATAGTGCTTTTAACACTTTTCCTTTTTTTTCTTTCACAGAAAATTGTCCAGTGTCACTAAATGTCTTGTCATTAAGCACCAGCTGCTGAGAAAAAAAAGTGGAGCCGCATGCAACAAACTGCAGGTAATCATATTGGGAAATTTTGCTTCTTTATTCTTTCAGCTAAGCAGATTGTGTCAAATCTCAAATCATGTGCACCCATCAGATGCATGTGCATGCATGTGCATCCTATGAACCGCCTTGGGTCTTGGATGGCAACCACCCAGCCAAACAACCAGGTCTATCCCCATCTCTAAAAGGTAACCATCTATTTGCCAAAGCCAAGTGAAATGTGGGTGTCCATTGGCCTTTTCCAGTTGTTGGTGTCCTCAACACCAAGGCACCTACATGCTAGACCATCTTCAGAGAAATGCACCAAATGCCAAAAGTGCCATAGTTGATGTTCCTTCACAAAAGTCATTAACCTCATCTGAGCCTTCTTTAAAAACCCATCACACTCTGCCATATTCCTCCAAAGTCCTCAAAGTATTGGATTTACCCAGTGAGAAGTTCTAACTGATCGGAATGTGGAATTTTCTCTACGGATGTGGGGGACGCGGTTGAATTTCAGCAGTGCCCAAAGATCCTCCAAAGAGACAGAGTACCACATACTCAGTTTTTCTCAGTCAAAATCAAGGAGGATTCAAGTGTCTGAGTACCTGAATATCTGTCCCTGTACACTACAGTACCAATTTGGCAGGAGCTACTGGTCCTTCAGGTCCAACCTCTTCTTGTAATAAAATGTGAGTCTTCCAGTTTTTGTAAGCCTTTATTTGGCAAACATAGTGAAGTTATGACAGGAAGTAGGGACAGAGGGACACACATCAAAGGCAGCACAGACTGGGACACGAACCTGAGGATGCTGCAAAGGAGCAGGTGTCAACGGAAAACTGCTTTTAAAAATCAAATGTTTTTATGTGCCGGATATTGTTTGTTTGCTTTTTGGAGTTTAGACCTCCTGGAATTCAGAGTGTGACGTGTGCTGGGACGAGGCCACGAGAGACTCTTCTGAACACTGTGAACCCGAGTGGTTGGACGCCGAGGACCCCCTGTTCATTCTCTATACGAGTGGCTCCACTGGCAAACCGAAGGTAAAACACAACTGCAACGTGCACCTTTATATAAGTAAAAGTACAGGAATGTGAAAGACTGCCAGCAAACACTCCAGCTGTAGCACAACAACATCCTTTCTAAGGAGTGCAACGCTACAAAGAATTTTCCCACACACTGCAAGCACATCATTGATATTGCACACAACGACACGGTGACACACGCCCTTCTGTAAGCACTGACGGTTCCCCTATTTTTGCTGTCTGCTGAGTGTTGACCACTTATTTCCTTGTGTTGGGCACAGGGAGTTCTGCACACAGTAGCTGGGTATCTGCTGTACACGGCGCTGACCTTTAAGTACGTGTTTGACCATCACCATGACGACGTGTACTGGTGCACGGCTGATATCGGCTGGATCACCGGCCACTCCTACACCACTTACGGCCCTCTTGCCCTTGGCGCTACAAGTGTTCTAGTGAGTTGAAAACAAGCTCGCCGCTGTAATAAAAATGTGGATTTGGGTTATTTTGCAGCAGCAGCATCATCAGAGGAGTTTATAAATAACTGCTGCAGTGCTGTCAGCGTGCACGTCAGGAGCTGAACACCGTGTTGTGTCTGTGTTAGTTTGAAGGGATTCCTGTGCACCCCCATGCTGGTCGTTTCTGGGAGATTATTTAGAAGTACAAGGTGACCAAGTTCTACACAGCACCCACAGCCATCCGCCTGCTGATGAAGTACGGACTGGAACCAGTTCACAAGTAAGGACCCCCCCCCCCCCCCCCCCAACCATAAAATAATCCTTGTTTTTTTTATCTTGGCTATTTATTTCTTTTTTCTTTCTATTAGAAATGAAAGAGTCTAACTTGAATGTATTCTGATAAAAATGCTTTAATATGAAATACTGCATATGAATTTTGATTCTCAAAGATCAAACCAAACCAAAAACCTGTTTATGTAACCGGCTGCTTTGCTGCAGAAATTAAACACAACAGTATTCATGATACGACTCGTATAACGTGACATTTTCAAAATCCTCCACGTTCAGCTTCTTCTCCAGATGGACACAAGAAACCCCCAACACTCAGTAATGTGAGTTCTTCAGGCCTTGAAGCCCATCGGCACACTTATCCTGTGTGTCACAATAATTAAAAAAAAAAAAAAATCCAAATTTATCTTAGTATCGGTGTGTAATCTGACTGTTCCTGAGGCTGTTTCACCTCTAAATGTGACCGGCCAGAGTCTCTTTACCGTCCTCTGTAAGGCTTTAGGCTGTGTTTTGTGGATGAGTATATACATAACTACCATAATAAATAAGCCACTTGCTTAATAAATCTGGTCGACAGACAGGTCTGACTTATTTCTTTGTTGGGATCAAAGATGGTTAATCATTCTGATTCCAAAGTGATCTGTTGTATGGCTGGGGGGGCCTGGCTGCCTTTTTGTTTCTGTCTTTTGGTTTTCCTTCCAGGTGGCTTGCATTTGGGACTGAGTGGCTGTGTTGCTGAGGTTATCAGGACCTCACCCTGATCACCTGCGGCTCGTCAGGACTCACAGCTGAGGTGCATCTATATGGATTGGAACATGGTGGCATTTAAGACTGGAGTATACAGTGTGTATTTGCCAGAGACTCGACCTTGTGACCAGACGGGTGAGATCGTCGTCTCGGGAGCCATCTCATCATCAGTGGATGCAGAGAACGTCCAGGGTTTGATGCACGGTCTGTGAAAGAGGAGGGGGTGAGGTCTCACGCTCGTCAGCACACTTCCTGAGGTACGTTAGATTTTGTGACTAACGTTTATACAGTCAGTAAATGTGGTGTCCCTCACACCTTATTATATTGAGCTGTACGTTAGTCATGTATCGGCTTCCACTGCAGTGGAGTTTTGTGAACTGGATGTTCCATGCCTGCAGGTTGGGAAGCTGATTAGTAATTAAGCCAGGAAGTGTTTGCTGTTTATGTACACCTTTGAGTGGTCTCTCTGTGTGTAGAGTGTGGACTCACATAATGGTTCCTTCTTTCACAGACTCGGTTTGTTGCGGCCACCTGGGGGGGTGTCGGCGGGGTCCTTGGGTCCGAACGGCTTCTGGCTCCGGACCGTTAGCGCTGCTGGGAGCGCACCACGCCAGACCGCACACTCTTTTGTTGTTTTGTATCACATCACTGTTATGTATTAAATTCAGTTAGCCTTTGTACCGTGCTCTGCTTATTTCATACTGGGTCCTTCAAACGCTGGTCGGTTCTCCGAGCTGCGTCCGACACATAACATGATCATGTGGTTGTTGTGAGTCGTTTCCCTGATACTGTATATATGTGTTTATTTGAAATGGGACAATGCATATTAATGAACATAGTTGAGTCTGGAGACGTGGAAAACTGGATGTATCCGCAGTGAAGCTGATGACCTTCACGATGGTGAAGGGTCCTATAAATCTGTCCTTAAGCTTCTGGGATTCCGTTTGTAGAGGTATGTCCTTTGTGGATAACCAGACCGCCTGCACTGGTATGCAGGGGCCGGGGAACGCCGGCGGTCTGCATGGGCCTTAGCCCTCATCCGGGCTCTGAGCAGGGCAGAGCAGGCGGTACGCCACACCCGACGGCACTTCCTCAGATGGGCCTGGACCGAGGGCACCCCGACCTCTCCCTCCACTAGTGGAAACAATGTGGGCTGGTACCCCAAACACACCTCAAACGGGGAGAGGCCGGTGGCAGATGAAACTTTGCTATTATGAGCGTACTCGATCCAGGCCAGATGGTCACTCCAGGCCGTCGGGTGCACGGAGGTCACGCAGCGGAGGGCCTGCTCCAGTTCCTGGTTCGTCCGCTCTGCCTGCCCGTTCGTCTGGGGGTGGTACCCAGACGAGAGACTGACGGTGGCCCCCAGTTCCCTGCAGAAACTCCTCCAGACCTGGGAGGAGAACTGAGGACCACGATCCGAGACTAAGTCCAATGGAATCCCATGCAGACGCACGACATGGTGGACCAGGAGGTCTGCAGTCTCCTGGGCCGTCGAGAGCTTCGGGAGGGCCACGAAGTGGGCCGCCTTGGAGAACCGGTCCACTATCGTTAAGATGGTGGTGTTGCCCTGGGACGGCGGGAGGCCCGTGACAAAGTCCGGGCTGATATGAGACCAGGGGCGACGAGGCACAGGCAGAGGCTGGAGGAGGCCTTGGGCCTTGTGATGGTCGGCTTTGCCCTGGCACAGGTGGTGCAGGCCTGGACATACTCCCGGACGTCGCTTCCATAGACGCCCACCAGAAGCGCTGCCGGACCACTGCCACAGTCCTTCGCACCCCTGGGTGACAGGAGAGCTTGGAACCGTGACAGAAGTCAAGGATCGCAGCCCTGGCCTCTGGTGGGACGTACAGTTTGTTCTTCGGACCTGTCCCCGGGTCCGGGCTCCGTGTCAGGGCCTCCCGGACGGTCTTCTCCACGTCCCAGGTAAGGGCGGCCATGACAGTGGACTCGGGGATGATGGTTTCAGGGGGGTCTGACAGCTCGGTCTTGACCTCCTCTTCGTGCACCCGGGACAGGGCGTCAGATCGTTGGTTCTTAGTCCCGGGGCGGTAGGTGATCCGGAAGTCAAAACGCCCGAAGAACAGCGACCAGCGAGCTTGCCTGGGTTCAGACGCTTCGCGGTCCGATGTACTCCAGGTTCCGATGGTCCGTGAAAACCGTAAATGGTACCGATGCTCCCTCCAACAGGTGTCTCCACTCCTCAAGAGCCTCCTTCACTGCAAGAAGTTCCCGATTGCCGATGTCATAGCTCCGTTCAGCTGGGGTCAACCTGCAGGAAAAGTAGGCACATGGATGGAGAACCTTGTCGGACTCCCCGCTCTGGGACAGCACGGCTCCTATCCCTGAGTCAGAGGCATCCACTTCAACAACAAACTGGCGCTTGGGATCGGGCTGCACCAGAACCGTTGCAGTCGAGAACCGCGTTTCAACTCCCTAAACGCGGCTTCGCACTGATCCGACCAGGTGAAGGGGACTTTTGTGGAGGTCAGGGCTGTCAGGGGGCTAACTACCTGACTGTAGCCCTTGATGAACCTCCGGTAGAAATTTTGCAAAACCGAGGAACTGTTGTAGTTTCCTACGGTTCGTTGGTTGGGGCCAATCTCTCACCGCCGCAACCTTGGCCGGATCAGGGGCGACGGAGTTGGAGGAGATGATGAACCCCACGAAGGACAAAGAAGTGCGGTGGAACTCACACTTCTCGCCCTTCACAAACAGCCGGTTCTCCAACAACCGCTGTAGTACATGCTTGACATGGGTCTCAGGATCCGGAGAAAAGATGAGTATATCGTCTAGATATACGAAGACAAACCGATGCAGGAAGTCCCGCAAGACGTCATTAACCCATGCTTGGAACGTCACGGGCGCGCATTGGTGAGGGCCGAACGGCATGACCAGGTACTCAAAGTGACCTAACGGGGTGTTGAATGCCGTCTTCCACTCGTCTCCCTCCCGGATCCGAACCAGGTGATAAGCATTCCTAAGATCCAATTTCGTGAAAATTTGGGCTCCATGCAGGGGCATGAACACTGATCCAACAGAGGTAACGGGTATCGGTTGCGAACCGTGATCTCGTTCAGTCCTCTGTAATCAATGCATGGACGGAGTCCGCCGTCCTTCTTGCCCACAAAAAAGAAACCAGCACCCATCGGGGAGGTGGAGTTCCGGATCAACCCGGCAGCTAACGAGTCCCGGATTGTAGGTCTCCATTGATTCGCGTTCCGGACGTGAGAGGTTGTACAGCCTGCTGGACGGGTACTCAGCGCCCGGTATCAAATCAATGGCACAATCGTACGGACGGTGCTGGGGGCAGCGTGGAGTGCCAGATCCTTGCTGAAGACGTCAGCAAGGTCGTGGTACTCGACTGGCACCGCCGCCAGATTGGGGGGGACCTAAACCTCCTCCTTAGCTGTCACACGGGTGGAACCGGGATCCTAAACACTCCCGGTGGCAGGTTTCACTCCACTGCACCACAACCCAGACAGCCAATCAATCCGGGGGGATTGTGTTTTAACACCCATGGAAAACCCAAATCACTCGGGAGGTAGAAGGTGTTACATAAAACACAATCTCCTCCCTGTGATTCCCAGACACCACCAATGTCACTGGCTGTGTCTGGTGTGTGATATAGTGGAAGAAGGGTGCCATCTAGTGCCCGCACCGACAATGGTGACGGTAAGGCCACTAGAGGGAGCCCAACCTCCTTTGCCCATCTGCTATCCAGCAGATTCCCCTCCGACCCCGTGTCTACCAGTGCTGGGGCGTGAAGGGTTAGATCCCCACTCAGGATCGTGACTGGGATTCGTGCAGATCGTCGGGGTTTCCCACGTGGGTGTTGTGACCCCACCCTTAGCCCAGTCTCTAAGGACGAGTGCTGTTGTTTTGACCGTTTGGGGTATTCTCTCTGTATGTGCTCGGTAGAGCTGCAGAGAGAAAACACTCTCCACGGATCAGCCTCCTTTGTCTCTGATCTGATCGTTTTTTGGCCCTGCTCGTTTCCATAGCAACGTCAGCAGGGGCTAGCTGTGTCACGTGGAGAGCCTGGCAGTGGAGCGTGGGGAATCGGCTTCCTTTCGGACCCGGGAGGAAGAGGGACGGCTTGTGCCTGGCCACGCCCATCGCCTCGTTCCGTCGGTGTCCGTTTAAATCGGTTGTCTAACCGTATAACCAGGTCGTAAGCCCATCTAAATCCCGCGGGCTCGTCCTTCGCCACCAGGTGCTCCTTAAGGACCAGAGACAGTCCGTTACAAGGCGGCGCGGAGCGCAACAGCATTCCAGCCGGCTCGCGCTGCCGTGATGCGGAAGTCCACTGCATACTTCGCTGCGCCCCCTACGCCCCTGCCGTATCGACTAGCAGCATCACTGAAGCGGTCTCGCCTCTATGAGGGTGGTCGAACACCTGTCGGAACTCCCTCACAAACTCAGTATAAACCGTTAGGAGCCGTGAATTCTGCTCCCAAAGCGCCCGTAGCCCAGGCAACGTGCATCTCCTCAAAGCAAATTGATCACATTAAGCCACCCGGCTGGCGTCTGCTGCGTACATGACGGACGCTGTGAAAAGACGAGCGAGCACTGCATCAAGAAGTCCGCGCACATCTCCACACAGCCTCCGTACGGCTCCAGAGACTATGTATGCTTCAGGGGAGGTGGGGGGGTTCGTTGAACGACCAGAGGAATGTCTGTTTCTGGCATTCGGTCAGCAGGAGGAGGTGCTGCAGCAGCGCCCTGAGCACGCGTTCACCTGGGCGGTGAGAGCCTCCATCCTACGATTGAGAACACTGCTCTGCTCGGTAATTAATAAATCCACCGAGCGGTAAGGCGTGTTTAAGATGTGCTGCAGCTCACCCAACACGCCTCCTGCTGGCGCCTGTGCACCTCCGCTCTTCCATTGGCTGTTCAAGCGATGGTTGACGCCCCTCGGGATCCATGACGCTGGCCAAGAAATCCTGTTGTGAAAGTGTCGTGACACGGACCCACAACAGGGGGCGTTAATGAACGGACAATGGAATAGCCAAAAGGTAATTTAATGTTGTGAATCACACAACGATGTTACAGACAATAACAATATAGTGACTGTCAATCATACATCAGGTGACGTGTGGGCAGGCTCGACGATAGAAGACGCCTGGCGAGAGAAAAGCCGGATCCACACAGCTTCCACTGCCAACGGAGCTGAAGAACAACCGGAGCCGCCAAGCCCTGCGCCCCAGGTGGCCGTGTCTTCAGCAGTCAGACCCGGTACTGCTGGCAGAGAACAGAGACAGTCCAGATGAGTGTGAGGTCGCACCCTCAGTAATCCCACAGTCTGTATTCAGTAAAGGAGGGAGAACCTCCACCTCCAATCACACACTCGTGCAGCTCCTGAGTTAACCACTTATCTGAGTGGGGTGTGAGGCGAAGCCGTCGCAGGTCCACACCAAACGCCAACTCCGCAGATAAGGCACACCACAGGGAGAACGGCTGCAAAAAGAGATCAGACTAATAACTCAAAGTTTAAGTCAGCAGAGAAAATTACCTGATTGGTAGTTGATTTCTCGGCGAGGCGGTGGAGTTGCAGTCCGGCCTTTGTAGTGGTGGTGATGGGTGACAGCTGGGTTGATAGGTGACAGCTGTCACTTCCAGCGGCTTCCGACGCCCTCTCGGCTTGGAGCCCCCCACTCCAAGCAGGGCGGCCATCTGGTGGTGGTGGGCCAGGCAGTACCTCCTCTCAGCAGCCCACACAACAGTTACATGTAAATATCCTGGATCAGGGTTTATTCTAAGGATTTTTACACTGCAGAAAGCCTAAGATTGATGTTATGACTCTTACCAAAGACACATAAGACAGCCAATGAGTTGCACTTACTTGAACATTGGTTTAATATTACAATGCTAGCCATACTTAAGTTAACTTTACGTACTTTAGGTTGTGTTGTTGTAACTTGAGGTTTATGATCTTGTACTTCTGGTATGACCCCTGGGCCGCCCTAGATTATGACAGTTTTTGCTTCTTTTGCTCATTGAGGTTTATAATGTCAGAAGCAATAATGGTTGATAATCCTAATTGTTTAAGTAATAAGTAACAATTGCATGGTTTACAATGTATAGTATGAATAGTAGAAGTAATATTATCTAAGTTATTAATAAATAATAATTATGTTTGATTACATTATAAATTTAATGAAAATAAAAATACATTGTTGCTGAGTGATCAGTGACTTCTGTTGTGGTTCAGTAGTAACATTATCAACTCTTTTCCTCATGGAAATTTGGAAAATTAAACAAAATGTGAAAAATAAATCTGTAAAAATGTAATATTTACAATTGTACAAATTTGGATTTGCAACTGCACATTTTCAATTTACAAACTGCACAAAAGGAGTACAACTGCACGTTAGGAATAAACCCTGTCCCGGATTATAGCAAGATGCTAATTTCCATCCGTAGTCCCAGTAACATAGAAACAGACTAAGAACACACAACATACCAAAGTAAATTAATCATGACAGAAAAACAATTAAAACAAAATACACATACAAATATTTACAATTCAAAGTAACAATCATTGATAGATAATAAGCAGCCTACAGGTGGAGGAACCAAAAGAGTTTTATGATGGGTGGTGAGGGGCAAAAGTACTGTATTAAAGTGATAAGTGCAAAGTGCTCCATGTTTTTTTGTTTTTTATCAGGTATGACCTCTCTAGCTTGAAGATTCTGGGAAGTGTGGGTGAGCCCATCAACCCAGAGGCGTGGCACTGGTACCACGAGGTGATCGGAAAGGGCAAATGTCCCGTGGTCGACACGTTCTGGCAGACAGAGACGGTAGGTTTCTGACTAATGTTGGACGACAACACAGATACTTTCACGGTAGGTTTCTGACTAATGTTGGACGACAACACAGATACTTTCACACTTCCCCCGTTCGTTTTGAGTGGTGTCAGATGTACCTTGGACAGTGGTCGAACCAAGAAACGTGGTCTCAGTACAGATCCAACTCAACTGCGGTTTGGTTCAAGGATAAATCCGACTTTTAGGTCAATAACAGGAAATTCCAGTAAAGTAGGCTGTGGCCCCTCCCCTTAGTAAAAGTACTATATAGGCCGTGCTGTCCATTGGTGCCAATATTTATCCCCGGATACTGTAGAGTGAAGCCGATGAGGGTCTATAACACCAGCCCATCTCAGGTTACTTCCCCAGCCAAGGCCGGTGTCCACAAACAGCTGGGTGGACTGAAACAACACAGACTAGTCTCTCCTAAAACAGATTAACATTTCTGCCTGGATTATTTTCATTCTTCTGCTTTCCTTCATACAACAATGTTGGCCATTTAGCCAACTGGAGTCTTGCATATTGCATGTGACATTGTTCCTGCTGGCATTAGTGCCATAATAATCCTGCAAACTTCTTTCACTGTTGACTCAGTCTGGATTACTCTTGGAATTGACAACATGGACATATTAGATGCACATCTGTCTCCAAATAATTAATTGCAACTATAGGGTGCGGCGCTTGATGTGGGTGAGGATGGCGGGACTTGTGCAAGTCTATGGTGCACTCTCAGTCATCTGTTGGAGGAGGACCTGGAGCCATGTGCCACCCGAGGTCCTAACTGATCCATTCCCACCTATGGAATGATGCATAATTGTTACAATTAAAATGCTAATTCCAATTCCAGACTTTGCTTTGAGCTTTCACAATGAACATAATCTAAAAACACACTTCAGCTCATTATTTTGTTCATGTCACTGTGTTTTTATGTGCTGCTCTAACTTCATTGCCCCTCGTGGGATTAATACAGTTGTTTGAAGTTGAAGAGTCTTGTTTGCTGTTGAGTATAGCAGGTAACTCAAAGGGATAAGTGCTGGACTACCAGTAATGTGGGTTTGGTTCCCACTTACACTACCTGCCTTTGCCCTTGGACAAGACACTCCATCTACATGCTCCCAGTCCACTGAGCTGTAAATGGGTACCGCCTTTGGCTGGGGTCAGTAACCTGCAGTGGGCTGGTGTCTCCTCCAGGTGGAGCTGTAGAATCTGATCTATTTCAGTCCATTCAGGGATAAGCACTGACACAATGGGCCTCAGGACCACAGCTGTAAGTGGCTACCAACCTTAACTGGGGACATAACCTGCAATGGACCAGTATTCCATCCAGGGGAAGGTAGAGTCTCATCAACTCCATGCTGCAGAATTCAGGGAAAGCCCCAACACTGATGGGCCTCAGGACCTCATTCAGCTTACTACCCAGCTGAAAACTGGTCCCAGCCTTTGCTGGGGACATAACCTGCAATGGACTGGTGTCTCCTCTAGAGGTATGTGTAGAGTCTGTGTTTCAAGCTTTGGAATCCAAGGATAGGCACCGGCACCAATGAGCCTCAGAAGGGCAACTATAAGTGGGTACCAACCTTGGCTGGGGACTTAACCTGCTGTGGACTAGCATTCCATCCAGGGGAGTCATAGACGCTCGTGCTCTCCATGTTACGGAATTCAGGGATAAGCCCCGGCACCGATGGGCCTCAGGACCTCTATAGCATTACTTCTTCTCTTCTTCTTGTTTATAGCGTTGGCCTTAATGTCCAATTAACTTCAGACCTGAGACAAGAATAGAATTCATATTCCCTCTAAAAACAGTTAACCTTAATCTTCTGCAGGGTGGGCACGTCTTAACTCCTCTACCCGCTGCTACGCCTCTGAAACCAGGCTCCACTGTAAGTGACACCATCTCCTTCAGCTCTCACTCTGAAGTCTCTGTGTGGCTTTTCTGTAGCTTGTATGTTTCTTGGACACGCAGCTGAGAATATGAAAAACATGTGCAGGAGATGCTTCATGTCTGAGGCTCCTCAGAAGCAGTTTATGATCATGAAGAAGCAGATGTTTCATGAAAGACTCTCATCAGTCCTCGTCTCTGATTCCAGACTTTGCCATTCTTCGGGGTGGAACCCGCCATCCTCAATGCACGGAGAACAGCTAGAAGCAGAGGCCGAGGGTTATCTGGTGAGTTGACCTGAGTGACCCAACTTTAGTAACTGAGCACAAACCAGTCAGGTCCATAAGTATTTGGACATTATGACTGACATTTTGGCCTCTGTACACTTCCACAGTGGAGTCACTATATTGTTATTGTCTGAAACAGTCAACATTTGGTTGTTGTGTCGACTTTCTGCTTCAATTCAGGGGGTTAAGTAAAAATATCATATTAACCATTTACAAATAGCAGCCATTTTTATATGAGAAGTAAGTGGAAAAAATAATTATTCCGACTGGTATCACTTCCACAAACACTGCAAAAATCAAGCATTTATGGCAATTTTTGTCACTAACTCTAAATTAATACATAAACAGGATTTTTATTTGAAACAAATCATGCATCTGGTCTAGATTCATATGTAGTAATATTATAGGCATAATATTGGTTGTAGTAACAGTACTATTGTATTTTCTGTGTTTCAGGTGTTCAGGAGGCCCTGGCCTGGAATAATGCGTACTGTGTACAGAAACCACCAGTGCTTTGAGAACACCTACTTCAAGAAGTTCCCAGGCTTCTATGTGACCGGTGATGGTGAGATTTAAAAAACAAAAAGCATCCTATGTAAAATGTAGCTGTCGAATTTTGCATCCATATTTTTATGTTTGTACCACAGAGGTTTCTGAAGTTAATCTGAAATGGATCTGACTGTAATTTGGCACGGTGGTCCTCTGTATGCTGGGCCAGTGGATACTTCAGTTTGGTTGCGACCTTACCAGAACTCTGAGAGTTACTGAGATTTAAACCTTCTCCAAGGTTGCATTTTACATATTGGAGTTTTTCTTCACGTCTGTCTAAATGTTTCTCATCAGCTGTTGTTATATTCCTCGGTCGACCCATTTGATATCACTCAGTACACCAGTGGTTCATTTCTTTTTTGAGACATTCCAAGTTGTGTTTATTTCATCAGACAAACAGGACAAAATATATTCATCTATAGACACGTCACTTCCGGCAAAGTGGCGAATCTGAAGGCGAGAATTCATACTTCCACGACTGGCCACAGGCTGAAAAAAGCTCAGGCTGTATTGCTTGTCTATTGAAATCAACTGGTTTGGTTTTGTCTCTAACTTGCTTCTATCAGCCTGGAACAGTGAGATTTATACACCAAGCTGACCTGAAATGAACCACTGTACATTAACTTGACTTTATTGACGAGTCTGACCCCTTTGAAAAGTGACCAAATTACTTGAATTTGTATCGAGTTCGCCAATGTTTTCATCGAGCAACAATGGCCACCAGAGGGGCTTGGGTAAAGTCCGCCCCCTCCCATTGCCATTTTTTCATGACCAAGACAAGACAACGATGAGAGTCAGTTTTCTAAAATAATGACAAAGACGATATTAACATGCCGTAATGCTGACACAAAAGGAGGAGACTAAAATGTTTTGCATGAAATGAAAACTGAAATAAAATCTCTCTTCATTTTCATCTGCAAGTTCTTATGCCTTCAAATATTTCCAAAATGTTTTGCATTCAGAATGGTGCGCAGCGGCTCTTCCACAGCCAGCCGTAGCCCAACCGCCCTGAATTAGGCTGGATACTGGCCGCCATTTAGGATCCCACTCCTAAAGGACCAATAGGAGAGCAGCGCTCACCCCACACCAAAGTGAGGCTGACGTCAGTATCTCATCAACCAATCACAGGGTAGGACAGAGAGACCATTATCCAGCCTAATTCAGGCCAGTTGTTGCAGCTAAGTCAGCTGCTGTAGTTCCTGTACTACTCCTGCCACCTTGTGGCTGCAACACAAAATTACATGGAGCAAACATATCTTGTCCTCACTGTCAGAAGGGAAGAAAAGCTTCAATATCTGGTCCCATTTTAAATATCATGAGACTGACAAGAAAACCGAATGTCTAATTGTATCTGATGGGAAACTCTGCGGATTTAAAATATCAGGGGAAAAACACCACAACCTTCAATCATTCAACCAGTGTATTTTGTCAAGTAATTTATTTCAGAGTGTACAACACTATATTGACTGAAATGGCAATCAGAAGTAATCTAAAGACTAAAATGTCTCAACTGAAATAAAACTAAAATGCAGTCAGTTCTCTTTTGACTAAAACTAGACTTAAAATGAACAGACTTTTAGTCGACTAAAACATGACTAAATAAAAATGGTATGTGAATGACCCAATATGACTAAAATAGTAGGACATTTTGAAACAAGACTAAGATTAAATTAAAAAAACAGGTGACAAATTTGTCCAATTTGGAACACTAATTCCAAATTGGACTAGTGCTGACTTAGTTTTCATCATATGACCAAAAGTCATATGTCCTCACAGTGGCTCGGGGCGAGGCGGTGATGGCTCATAACCCGATGGCTATGATGGTGGATGAAGGCTGCAGCAGATCTGGGATTTCCCAGCAGCCATCCATCCAGGCTGAGGATCTGTCACGGACTGTGTGTTTGTCGGCGTGTTACAACATTCCCATATTAAACAAACCCACGCACAGGTGTCTCTAGAATGACCCAGGATGTAGAGCTTCTATCCCCACACAATCTTCCTTGCCACCGAGTCATTGCCACAATGACTGTTCTTTTCAAACGGACCTCCTCCAAATTTAGTGCATACTGTATTCGAACCTTGACCCGAGTTTCTCTGACTAAACTAGATGTCTCAAACCTCACGCTGAAGAAAAGCAGAGGGTCGCCTCTCTGAGTCTGGTCTACTTGAGGTTTCTTCCTCAAATCATCAGAGGGAGTTGTTCCTTACTACTGTCGCCTGTGTTCTTGCTCTGGGGGTTGGTAAGGTTAGATCTTACTTGGGTGAAGCACCTTGAGGCAGCTTTGTTGTGATTTGGTGCTATAAAATGAAAATAAATTTAAATAAATAAATACATTGAAATTGCATAAAAAATGTTTTTGTCACTTAACACAACTTGATTTGCTTTTTCTCAGGCTGTAAACGGGACAAAGACGGATATTACTGGATCACGGGGAGAATAGACGACATGCTGAATGTGTCAGGTAGGAACACAGAAACATCTGACAGTATAATATCACCTGCTGCTACTAAAACTGACATGCACGTGTGCGTGTTCTAGGCCACCTGATGAGCACGGCGGAGGTGGAGGCGGCGCTGACGGAGCACCCGGGTGTGGCGGAGGCTGCAGTGGTGAGCCGGCCCATGAGGTGAAGGGCGAGTGTCTCTACTGCTTCGTCACCCTTTTTTTTAAACTCCATACTGTGACAGGTATTTGCTCTGTCTGAATGAAGAAATGGAGCAAACGAGACTCTGCTGTACTGCCAGCTCAGCAGTAAGGCGTGTTCAAAGATACGTCGTCGTCACCTACACGTGTGCCCTGTATCTCAGCTGTGTGTGTCCACGTCCATGTTATCAGTAATGGTTTCAGGTCACACCTTGGCCAAATAGCAGAACTGCCACATGGTGTGTGTGTGTGTGTGTGTGTGTGGTGTGTGTGTTGTGTGTGTGTGTGTGGTGTGTGTGTGTGTGTGTGGTTGTGTGTGTGCGTACATCGTTAATGTGACAACACTTGTTTCTGCTTCTGGTAGTTGTGGCTTGAATTTGCAGTTACTGGGGTTACTAGATAACAAATGCTGATATCATGAGAGTGACAGTTTGTGTTTTAGGAGATGACAGTAATGGGTCTCTAAAAAAAAAATCTGACCATTTTCAGGTCTAGGATTTTGATAGTCTTCGACACACAGGAGAACATCCATTGCGCAAGTGTATGTGGAGCATGACCAACTCCACTGTGCTGCTTACATGGTGCGTAATCTTAGCACAAAGAAAGGCACAAGGTGCAAAAGGGTTGTCACAGAATTAGTCATAGGTGTACTGTGGGCATAGCATGAAATAAATCAATCAGAATTTCAGCTGTCATTGTCCTCAAGAGACAGTACACCAGCAAATGGTGCATTGGTGGCAAACTCAGAAGTGAGAGGTTTTCTGGCAAGGAAAGATTTCTGCACATAAAGCGTTAAATTATGTGAGCTAGAGCCTTCTTCCTCATCCTCCTGAAACAGCTCCACCCCCCGCCCCCAATGTCTGTACCAGGTGCAGACTGTCGATAATACTGCCATCAGACTGTTGTAGGGCTTTGATATTTCTGTCCCACATGCGTTTTTCTTTTGGATGTTTGTAGATGGCAGTGTCGTCTACAAACATGTTGTTGATTTTGTCCATTCGGCTGCTCCCGTTGTTGATCAGGGTCACCACAGTGGATACAGCCAGATCCGCATCAGTATTTGGCACAAGTTTTACACCAGATGCCCCTCCACACACAGGTGCTGGTGTTCCAACAAGGTCTCCCATCCATGTACTAACCAGACCCCGCACTGCTTAGCTTTGAGATCTGATGGGATCAGGCTGACACAGAGCAAATTGACTGCTGTCATCTACAAACATCCAAAAGAAAAACTGTGTGGGACAGAAATATCAGTCTTATCTCCCACATGAGTTTTTCTTTTGGATGTTTGTAGATGACATTGTCATTTGCAGTGATAGAAGGAAACAGGTTGAGACTGGCTTAGAGAGGTGCAGATAGGCCTTGGAGAGAAAGGGAATGAAAGTCAGTAGGGTCAAGGTGGAGTACGTATGAATGAGAGGGTGCATGGTGGAATACTGAGGTTGCAAGGAGCAGAGGTGGTGAAGGTAGACGATTTTAATTACAAGACAGGAGGCAGAGCTGAAAATGCTGCAGTTTTCCTTGTGAGTGTTGGGGATGGACAGGGTTATGAATGAACAAATCAGAGGAATAGCACAGGTGGGACAGTTTGGAGACAAAGAAGTGAGCAGAGGAGCGACAGAGGGTATAATGGGAGAAGGATGCTGAGGATGGAGCCACGAGGCAGGAGGAGGAACGAAAGGCCTTTATGGATTATTTATGGACGTGTGCTCAATTACTTGTCCTTCTACATAATCAATTCAGTGAAAGCTTCTTCATGACTAAATTATTTTAAACCCTACTTTGACTAACACCAAAATTCCATATTATACATTTACATTATTGTACAAACTCGATGACAGAAAACATTTCATTTCTCATGCACACTCACAGGTCAAGCTTCATGTCACGTAGAAAAGTGATATCAACACCATATGTTGATGGAAAAACAGAAGATTCTCTGAGAGTTTTCTGTTTCTGCTAGATAGATCAAAAACTGAAAGCAAAAAAAATAAATGTTATGCTGTCTCTTCAGGGAGGGAAACTCCCCCGACCACCATGTGACAATCACCTACAACCAGCTGTACAACCAGGTGTGCCGCTGTGCTAATGTCCTGAAAAAACTCGGTGAGAATGATTTTTTTTTTTTGTCACTTACAATTGAGTGGAGAGAGATAGAGAAATATAATTAAAGTTGAAAATTAAAGATTTTAATTTAATTTCCATTGTAGTGGTGCACTGAAGCAAAATCACTGTCCAAATATTTATGACCTGGCTCGGCATCAGTATTTTTTGTCAATAACAGGGCTGAATAAATGTAAGTAACATGCTCCACTCTGGTAATAACTAGCCTGAATTTCACATGTACGCTTAAATAGATGAATATTGAACAAATAAAATTTGGTACTTATGCAGAAACTGAAACTCAACTTAAATGTGGTTATAGTATCTGGCAATGTTTTTCTCTCTTATTTATTTTTTGCCTGAAGCGTGTATTTCATAGTTAAAGGACAAGATAAAAAGTGTTTAATAACACAAGATGAGACTAGCTTGGAGAGGTGATGCTATGCTGCTGGAAGAAGGGGGAATGAAAGTCAGTAGGCATGAGATGGAGTATTAGGTGAATGAGATGGAGCAGGGTGGAATCAAACACTCAGATGCTTGATTCTAACATTATACCTTTAGAGTCTTAGGCAGCTGTGAACAGGTATGGTAAACAGTTCATGTGTTCGTCATTAAGGTGTGAAAAAGGGGGACCAGGGTGTCTGTCTACCTTCCGATGATACCAGAGCTGGTTTCCACCATGCTGGCCTTGCCAGGATTGGAGCTGTTCACCTCTGTTGTGGTAAGTGTTCATGCTCAGGAGGTCCAACCACCGACACCAAAGGGCCCCAGAGCCCGAAAAGGATATATAGAGGGGTGACTGAGATGTTCTGAGCCTGACCCAGAAAAGTAGGGCGTGGTTCTTCATCTTTTGTATTCTGAGAAAACAACATTTCTCAACATTGCAACCTATGAGTCAAAACTTCATACATTCTCGAGAAATGCTGGTTTCTCACATTGCAAAAGATGGAGAAACACACCCTACTTTTCTGGGTCAGGCTCAGAACCTCTCAGTCGCTCCTCATAATACAGGCAGTTATCATTTTTACCCAGGTGCTCTTGTCCTCTAGATCATCATATCACTTACACTCCTGTTGGTGTGCTGGTCTAAAAATGAGGTGTGGTCAGGCGCAGACTGATGCATTGATATCATCCATCACCAGAAGGTGTTTGAGCCTAGATATGAGCCTAGCCCAGTGCTGTCGAGTACATAAAGAGCACAACCATCACCACCAGGTTGAAAACACACGTGCACCTGAATGTGTTCCTTTCCTTCCTCACACAGTTTCTGTCTTTGTGTGTTCAGTTTGCAGGCTTCTCCTCCGAGTCTCTGAGTGAGAGGATTATGGATGCTCAAAGCAGCGTGCTCGTGATGGCAGGTCGGTGCAGCACAAGTCGGAACAATGGTTTCAATTTCAGATTTCTCCAATAACATATTTTGATTACATTTAGATGATTCAATGAGCACATTAAAGAAATCCAACCTATTTGTACCCAGCACCTGCCATTTAAACAGCAGTGTGTGCACACTCATGCCCCAAATGTATTAGCGCCAATGTTTTTGCATGTCAAGATAGGGCCCCCAACTGCATTGAGTTTAAAACATTTTTTCTGCCCAGTTAAGGAAGCATGCAAACACAAAAGCACCAGGATGTGATGTGGTTACTTTATGGATCGGTCAATGTGACACCAGCGATGAATCAGTGTGTGAATACGTGTAAATCCTGCCTGTTGATTTGACTCATCATCAGCGGTGCCACATACCCTTTCTACCTCTCTTCCTCTGGGTCTTTTTTTTTTATTTGCTTCCTCTCCACCCTTTTATATTTCACAGATGGTGTTTACAGAGGAGAAAAGCTGATCAACCTGAAACAGATTGCCGATGAGGCGGTGGAGAAGTGCAGGGCAAAGTACGTCCTGCTGACTCGGTCAACAACATCCTCAGCAACCCGTGTGCTCATATATGCCACATGCATCACGAGCGCCCACACACACATGCTGCATGCACACAGAAAACCCTCTAAAGGGAACTTCAAGGAAATGCACAGCCAGCTTTCCACATTTCGGGGTTGCTGGGCAACATGGAGCACACAGATTCATCAGGAAGCCCATTCGCTCTTCTCCCATAGCAACATGTGAAGCAGAATAATTACACCTTTTTAAGTTCATTTTTATTATGAAATAGAAAATCGAATATGTTTTATTTATTGTTTTGAACGACTTCTAAAGGGCCCACCTGCAGTACCTTCAATAACCATCAGGGGGCTGCAGCCCACACTTATGGGAATTTCTGGTTTGAGAATTTGGAGTGTGCACGGTGTAACGCGAGCGTCGTTCCTCGTGTCCACCCCGCATATGACATAATAGTTATGGTTTTCATGCCTGGCAACCGCATTCTTTAAATACCAAAGACCCATAAATCCATCTGCTTAGCCTTCAGGGTGTTTGTCTAAAAATAAGGTGTAATCAAGCGCACTGCCGGAGAAACGCAATCAATGAGATACAAAAAACGGCTGATAATATATGTAGCAACTTGTGTTTTGATACAAAACACATTGCAAACATTCATCACATACTCCAGCATTCACAGAAAAAGAAAGTTCACTCACATCCCACCAAAGTGCATGATGGCACATTTCCAGTTAAATGAAGATGTAACAGTTTATACCTTACCTTAAAAAGTACTGCATGCAATCAGTCTCTGTGCTTCCATTCATCCAGAGATTTGTGAGGTCATCTTAAAATTGGTAACAGCTGCGCCTACGTGCACAACAATGCACAGTGATTAGTGAACACTCTTTACATACTGCAGCTGCAACAGGTGTTAATGACACAATATTCACACATAGCTTTCAGCATTATGTCTCTTTTGCCAGCTGAATTTGCTTGCATGCTCAGTGTTTCCTTGCCAGAAAACCTCTCACACCTTTCACTTGTGGTCCACTTAATACTACAAAGCTGCGCATCCAGTGCAATACGGTTAAAGGGAATGACAGTGTTGACAGACTCCACTATATGGGAGGTGATCCAGATCTTTTTTTTTTTTCCAGATTCTGATTGAGATTTTGCTTTATATAGGCTTTGAAGGATTACGTCAAAACTACTTCACAGATTCTCAACACATTTGCACTACAGATAGATATTAGGGCATGGAAGACTCCACGCATATTGGAGGTGATCTGCATCACATCAATTTTTTTATTTTAATTTAATTTTCAAAGAGAAATCATTTTGATGTGTTATAGTGCTTTAACACTTTTCTTTTTTTTCTTTCACAGAAAATTGTCCAGTGTCACTAAATGTCTTGTCATTAAGGCACCAGCTGCTGAGAAAAAAAAGTGGAGCCGCATGCAACAAACTGCAGGTAATCATATTGGGAAATTTTGCTTCTTTATTCTTTCAGCTAAGGCAGATTGTGTCAAATCTCAAATCATGTGCACCCATCAGATGCATGTGCATGCATGTGCATCCTATGAACCGCCTTGGGTCTTGGATGGCAACCACCCAGCCAAACAACCAGGTCTATCCCCATCTCTAAAAGGTAAACCATCTATTTGCCAAAGCCAAGTGAAATGTGGGTGTCCATTGGCCTTTTCCAGTTGTTGGTGTCCTCAACACCAAGGCACCTACATGCTAGACCATCTTCAGAGAAATGCACCAAATGCCAAAAGTGCCATAGTTGATGTTCCTTCACAAAAGTCATTAACCTCATCTGAGCCTTCTTTAAAAAACCCATCACACTCTGCCATATTCCTCCAAAGTCCTCAAAGTATTGGATTTACCCAGTGAGAAGTTCTAACTGATCGGAATGTGGAATTTTCTCTACGGATGTGGGGGACCGCGGTTGAATTTCAGCAGTGCCCAAAGATCCTCCAAAGAGACAGAGTACCACATACTCAGTTTTTCTCAGTCCAAAATCAAGGAGGATTCAAGTGTCTGAGTACCTGAATATCTGTCCCTGTACACTACAGTACCAATTTGGCAGGAGCTACTGGTCCTTCAGGTTCCAACCTCTTCTTGTAATAAAATGTGATCTTCCAGTTTTGTAAGCCTTTATTTGGCAAACATAGTGAAGTTATGACAGGAAGTAGGGACAAGAGGGACACACATCAAAGGCAGCACAGACTGGGACACGAACCTGAGGATGCTGCAAAGGAGCAGGTGTCAACGGAAAACTGCTTTAAAAATCAAATGTTTTTATGTGCCGGATATTGTTTGTTTGCTTTTTGGAGTTTAGACCTCCTGGAATTCAGAGTGTGACGTGTGCTGGGACGAGGCCACGAGAGACTCTTCTGAACACTGTGAAACCCGAGTGGTTGGACCGCCGAGGACCCCCTGTTCATTCTCTATACGAGTGCTCCACTGGCAACCGAAGGTAAAACACAACTGCAACGTGCACCTTTATATAAGTAAAAGTACAGGAATGTGAAAGACTGCCAGCAAACACTCCAGCTGTAGCACAACAACATCCTTTCTAAGGAGTGCAACGCTACAAAGAATTTTCCCACACACTGCAAGCACATCATTGATATTGCACACAACGACACGGTGACACACGCCTTCTGTAAGCACTGACGGTTCCCCTATTTTGCTGTCTGCTGAGTGTTGACCACTTATTTCCTTGTGTTGGGCACAGGGAGTTCTGCACACAGTAGCTGGGTATCTGCTGTACACGGCGCTGACCTTTAAGGTACGTGTTTGACCATCACCATGACGACGTGTACTGGTGCACGGCTGATATCGGCTGGATCACCGGCCACTCCTACACCACTTACGGCCCTCTTGCCCTTGGCGCTACAAGTGTTCTAGTGAGTTGAAAACAAGCTCGCCGCTGTAATAAAAATGTGGATTTGGGTTATTTGCAGCAGCAGCATCATCAGAGGAGTTTATAAATAACTGCTGCAGTGCTGTCAGCGTGCACGTCAGGAGCTGAACACCGTGTTGTGTCTGTGTTAGTTTGAAGGGATTCCTGTGCACCCCCATGCTGGTCGTTTCTGGGAGATTATTTAGAAGTACAAGGTGACCAAGTTCTACACAGCACCCACAGCCATCCGCCTGCTGATGAAGTACGGACTGGAACCAGTTCACAAGTAAGGACCCCCCCCCCCCCCCAACCATAAAATAATCCTTGTTTTTTTATCTTGGCTATTTATTTCTTTTTTCTTTCTATTAGAAATGAAAGAGTCTAACTTGAATGTATTCTGATAAAAATGCTTTAATATGAAATACTGCATATGAATTTTGATTCTCAAAGATCAAACCAAACCAAAAACCTGTTTATGTAACCGGCTGCTTTGCTGCAGAAATTAAACACAACAGTATTCATGATACGACTCGTATAACGTGACATTTTCAAAATCCTCCACGTTCAGCTTCTTCTCCAGATGGACACAAGAAACCCCCAACACTCAGTAATGTGAGTTCTTCAGGCCTTGAAGCCATCGGCACACTTATCCTGTGTGTCACAATAATTAAAAAAAAAAAAAAAATCCAAATTTATCTTAGTATCGGTGTGTAATCTGACTGTTCCTGAGGCTGTTTCACCTCTAAATGTGACCGGCCAGAGTCTCTTTACCGTCCTCTGTAGGCTTTAGGCTGTGTTTTGTGGATGAGTATATTACATAACTACCATAATAAATAAGCCACTTGCTTAATAAATCTGGTCGACAGACAGGTCTGACTTATTTCTTTGTTGGGATCAAAGATGGTTAATCATTCTGATTCCAAAGTGATCTGTTGTATGGCTGGGGGGCCTGGCTGCCTTTTTGTTTCTGTCTTTTGGTTTTCCTTCCAGGTGGCTTGCATTTGGGACTGAGTGGCTGTGTTGCTGAGGTTATCAGGACCTCACCCTGATCACCTGCGGCTCGTCAGGACTCACAGCTGAGGTGCATCTATATGGATTGGAACATGGTGGCATTTAAGACTGGAGTATACAGTGTGTATTTGCCAGAGACTCGACCTTGTGACCAGACGGGTGAGATCGTCGTCTCGGGAGCCATCTCATCATCAGTGGATGCAGAGAACGTCCAGGGTTTGATGCACGGTCTGTGAAAGAGGAGGGGGTGAGGT
Source organism: Thalassophryne amazonica (assembly GCF_902500255.1). Taxonomy (NCBI): domain Eukaryota; kingdom Metazoa; phylum Chordata; class Actinopteri; order Batrachoidiformes; family Batrachoididae; genus Thalassophryne; species Thalassophryne amazonica. The sequence continues at coordinate 94,850,513 of NC_047114.1, read as the reverse complement.
CTCACGCTCGTCAGCACACTTCCTGAGGTACGTTAGATTTTGTGACTAACGTTTATACAGTCAGTAAATGTGGTGTCCCTCACACCTTATTATATTGAGCTGTACGTTAGTCATGTATCGGCTTCCACTGCAGTGGAGTTTTGTGAACTGGATGTTCCATGCCTGCAGGTTGGGAAGCTGATTAGTAATTAAGCCAGGAAGTGTTTGCTGTTTATGTACACCTTTGAGTGGTCTCTCTGTGTGTAGAGTGTGGACTCACATAATGGTTCCTTCTTTCACAGACTCGGTTTGTTGCGGCCACCTGGGGGGGTGTCGGCGGGGTCCTTGGGTCCGAACGGCTTCTGGCTCCGGACCGTTAGCGCTGCTGGGAGCGCACCACGCCAGACCGCACACTCTTTTGTTGTTTTGTATCACATCACTGTTATGTATTAAATTCAGTTAGCCTTTGTACCGTGCTCTGCTTATTTCATACTGGGTCCTTCAAACGCTGGTCGGTTCTCCGAGCTGCGTCCGACACATAACATGATCATGTGGTTGTTTGTGAGTCGTTTCCCTGATACTGTATATATGTGTTTATTTGAAATGGGACAATGCATATTAATGAACATAGTTTGAGTCTGGAGACGTGGAAAACTGGATGTATCCGCAGTGAAGCTGATGACCTTCACGATGGTGAAGGGTCCTATAAATCTGTCCTTAAGCTTCTGGGATTCCGTTTGTAGAGGTATGTCCTTTGTGGATAACCAGACCGCCTGCACTGGTATGCAGGGGCCGGGGAACGCCGGCGGTCTGCATGGGCCTTAGCCCTCATCCGGGCTCTGAGCAGGGCAGAGCAGGCGGTACGCCACACCCGACGGCACTTCCTCAGATGGGCCTGGACCGAGGGCACCCCGACCTCTCCCTCCACTAGTGGAAACAATGTGGGCTGGTACCCCAAACACACCTCAAACGGGGAGAGGCCGGTGGCAGATGAAACTTTGCTATTATGAGCGTACTCGATCCAGGCCAGATGGTCACTCCAGGCCGTCGGGTGCACGGAGGTCACGCAGCGGAGGGCCTGCTCCAGTTCCTGGTTCGTCCGCTCTGCCTGCCCGTTCGTCTGGGGGTGGTACCCAGACGAGAGACTGACGGTGGCCCCCAGTTCCCTGCAGAAACTCCTCCAGACCTGGGAGGAGAACTGAGGACCACGATCCGAGACTAAGTCCAATGGAATCCCATGCAGACGCACGACATGGTGGACCAGGAGGTCTGCAGTCTCCTGGGCCGTCGAGAGCTTCGGGAGGGCCACGAAGTGGGCCGCCTTGGAGAACCGGTCCACTATCGTTAAGATGGTGGTGTTGCCCTGGGACGGCGGGAGGCCCGTGACAAAGTCCGGGCTGATATGAGACCAGGGGCGACGAGGCACAGGCAGAGGCTGGAGGAGGCCTTGGGCCTTGTGATGGTCGGCTTTGCCCCTGGCACAGGTGGTGCAGGCCTGGACATACTCCCGGACGTCGGCTTCCATAGACGCCCACCAGAAGCGCTGCCGGACCACTGCCACAGTCCTTCGCACCCCTGGGTGACAGGAGAGCTTGGAACCGTGACAGAAGTCAAGGATCGCAGCCCTGGCCTCTGGTGGGACGTACAGTTTGTTCTTCGGACCTGTCCCCGGGTCCGGGCTCCGTGTCAGGGCCTCCCGGACGGTCTTCTCCACGTCCCAGGTAAGGGCGGCCATGACAGTGGACTCGGGGATGATGGTTTCAGGGGGGTCTGACAGCTCGGTCTTGACCTCCTCTTCGTGCACCCGGGACAGGGCGTCAGATCGTTGGTTCTTAGTCCCGGGGCGGTAGGTGATCCGGAAGTCAAAACGCCCGAAGAACAGCGACCAGCGAGCTTGCCTGGGGTTCAGACGCTTCGCGGTCCGGATGTACTCCAGGTTCCGATGGTCCGTGAAAACCGTAAATGGTACCGATGCTCCCTCCAACAGGTGTCTCCACTCCTCAAGAGCCTCCTTCACTGCAAGAAGTTCCCGATTGCCGATGTCATAGCTCCGTTCAGCTGGGGTCAACCTGCAGGAAAAGTAGGCACATGGATGGAGAACCTTGTCGGACTCCCCGCTCTGGGACAGCACGGCTCCTATCCCTGAGTCAGAGGCATCCACTTCAACAACAAACTGGCGCTTGGGATCGGGCTGCACCAGAACCGTTGCAGTCGAGAACCGGCGTTTCAACTCCCTAAACGCGGCTTCGCACTGATCCGACCAGGTGAAGGGGACTTTTGTGGAGGTCAGGGCTGTCAGGGGGCTAACTACCTGACTGTAGCCCTTGATGAACCTCCGGTAGAAATTTGCAAAACCGAGGAACTGTTGTAGTTTCCTACGGTTCGTTGGTTGGGGCCAATCTCTCACCGCCGCAACCTTGGCCGGATCAGGGGCGACGGAGTTGGAGGAGATGATGAACCCCACGAAGGACAAAGAAGTGCGGTGGAACTCACACTTCTCGCCCTTCACAAACAGCCGGTTCTCCAACAACCGCTGTAGTACATGCTTGACATGGGTCTCAGGATCCGGAGAAAAGATGAGTATATCGTCTAGATATACGAAGACAAACCGATGCAGGAAGTCCCGCAAGACGTCATTAACCCATGCTTGGAACGTCACGGGCGCATTGGTGAGGCCGAACGGCATGACCAGGTACTCAAAGTGACCTAACGGGGTGTTGAATGCCGTCTTCCACTCGTCTCCCTCCCGGATCCGAACCAGGTGATAAGCATTCCTAAGATCCAATTTCGTGAAAATTTGGGCTCCATGCAGGGGCATGAACACTGAATCCAACAGAGGTAACGGGTATCGGTTGCGAACCGTGATCTCGTTCAGCCCTCTGTAATCAATGCATGGACGGAGTCCGCCGTCCTTCTTGCCCACAAAAAAGAAACCAGCACCCATCGGGGAGGTGGAGTTCCGGATCAACCCGGCAGCTAACGAGTCCCGGATGTAGGTCTCCATTGATTCGCGTTCCGGACGTGAGAGGTTGTACAGCCTGCTGGACGGGTACTCAGCGCCCGGTATCAAATCAATGGCACAATCGTACGGACGGTGCGGGGGCAGCGTGAGTGCCAGATCCTTGCTGAAGACGTCAGCAAGGTCGTGGTACTCGACTGGCACCGCCGCCAGATTGGGGGGGACTAAAACCTCCTCCTTAGCTGTCACACCGGGTGGAACCGAGGATCCTAAACACTCCCGGTGGCAGGTTTCACTCCACTGCACCACAACCCCAGACAGCCAATCAATCCGGGGATTGTGTTTTAACACCCATGGAAAACCCAAAATCACTCGGGAGGTAGAAGGTGTTACATAAAACACAATCTCCTCCCTGTGATTCCCAGACACCACCAATGTCACTGGCTGTGTCTGGTGTGTGATTAGTGGAAGAAGGGTGCCATCTAGTGCCCGCACCGACAATGGTGACGGTAAGGCCACTAGAGGGAGCCCAACCTCCTTTGCCCATCTGCTATCCAGCAGATTCCCCTCCGACCCCGTGTCTACCAGTGCTGGGGCGTGAAGGGTTAGATCCCCACTCAGGATCGTGACTGGGATTCGTGCAGATCGTCGGGGTTTCCCCACGTGGGTGTTGTGACCCACCCTTAGCCCAGTCTCTAAGGACGAGTGCTGTTGTTTTGACCGTTTGGGGTATTCTCTCTGTATGTGCTCGGTAGAGCTGCAGAGAAAACACTCTCCACGGATCAGCCTCCTTTGTCTCTGATCTGATCGTTTTTTGGCCCTGCTCGTTTCCATAGCAACGTCAGCAGGGGGAGCTGTTGTCACGTGGAGAGCCCTGGCAGTGGAGCGTGGGGAAGTCGGCTTCCTTTCGGACCCGGGAGGAAGAGGGACGGCTTGTGCCTGGCCACGCCCCTCGCCTCGTTCCCGTCGGTGTTCCGTTAATCGGTTGTCTAACCGTATAACCAGGTCGATAAGCCCATCTAAATCCCGCGGCTCGTCCTTCGCCACCAGGTGCTCCTTAAGGACCAGAGACAGTCCGTTTACAAAGGCGGCGCGGAGCGCAACAGCATTCCAGCCGGCTCGCGCTGCCGTGATGCGGAAGTCCACTGCATACTTCGCTGCGCCCCCACGCCCCTGCCGTATCGACAGCAGCACACTTGAAGCGGTCTCGCCTCTATGAGGGTGGTCGAACACCTGTCGGAACTCCCTCACAAACTCAGTATAAACCGTTAGGAGCCGTGAATTCTGCTCCCAAAGCGCCGTAGCCCAGGCACGTGCATCTCCTCAAAGCAAATTGATCACATAAGCCACCCGGCTGGCGTCTGCTGCGTACATGACGGGACGCTGTGAAAAGACGAGCGAGCACTGCATCAAGAAGTCCGCGCACATCTCCACACAGCCTCCGTACGGCTCCAGAGGACTTATGTATGCTTCAGGGGAAGGTGGGGGGGTTCGTTGAACGACCAGCGGAATGTCTGTTTCTGGCATTCGGTCAGCAGGAGGAGGTGCTGCAGCAGCGCCCTGAGCACGCGTTTCCACCTGGGCGGTGAGAGCCTCCATCCTACGATTGAGAACACTGCTCTGCTCGGTAATTAAATCCAACCGAGCGGTAAAGGCGGTTAAGATGTGCTGCAGCTCACCCAACACGCCTCCTGCTGGCGCCTGTGCACCTCGCTCTTCCATTGGCTGTTCAAGCGATGGTTGACGCCCCTCGGGATCCATGACGCTGGCCAAGAAATCCTGTTGTGAAAGTGTCGTGACACGGACCCACAACAGGGGGCGTTAATGAACGGACAATGGAATAGCCAAAAGGTAATTTAATGTTGTGAATCACACAACGATGTACAGACAATAACAATATAGTGACTGTCAATCATACATCAGGTGACGTGTGGGCAGGCTCGACGATAGAAGACGCCTGGCGAGAGAAAAGCCGGATCCACACAGCTTCCACTGCCAACGGAGCTGAAGAACACCGGAGCCGCCAAGCCCTGCGCCCCAGGTGGCCGTTGTCTTCAGCAGTCAGACCCGGTACTGCTGGCAGAGAACAGAGACAGTCCAGATGAGTGTGAGGTCGCACACTCAGTAATCCCACAGTCTGTATTCAGTAAAGGAGGGAGAACCTCCACCTCCAATCACACACTCGTGCAGCTCCTGAGTTAACCACTTATCTGAGTGGGGTGTGAGGCGAAGCCGTCGCAGTCCACACCAAACGCCAACTCCGCAGATAAGGCACACCACAGGAGAACGGCTGCAAAAAGAGATCAGACTAATACTCAAAGTTTAAGTCAGCAGAGAAAATTACCTGATTGGTAGTTGATTTCTCGGCGAGGAGGTGGAGTTGCAGTCCGGCCTTTGTAGTGGTGGTGATGGGTGACAGCTGGTGTTGATAGGTGACAGCTGTCACTTCCAGCGGCTCCGACGCCCTCTCGTGCTTGGAGCCCCCACTCCAAGCAGGGCGCCATCTGGTGGTGGTGGGCCAGCAGTACCTCCTCTTCAGCAGCCCACACAACAGTTACATGTAAATATCCTGGATCAGGGTTTATTCTAAGGATTTTTTACAACTGCAGAAGCCCTAAGATTGATGTTATGACTCTTACCAAAGACACATAAGACAGCCAATGAGTTGCACTTACTTGAACATTGGTTTAAATATTACAATGCTAGCCATACTTAAGTTAACTTTACGTACTTTAGGTTTGTGTTGTTGTAACTTGAGGTTTATGATCTTGTACTTCTGGTATGACCCCTGGGCCAGCCCTAGATTATGACAGTTTTTGCTTCTTTTGCTCATTGAGGTTTATAATGTCAGAAGCAATAATGGTTGATAATCCTAATTGTTTAAGTAATAAGTAACAATTGCATGGTTTACAATGTATAGTATGAAGTAGTTAGAAGTAATATTATCTAAGTTATTAATAAATAATAATTATGTTTGAATTACATTATAAATTTAATGAAAATAAAAATACATTGTTGCTGAGTGATCAGTGACTTCTGTTGTGGTTCAGTAGTAACATTATCAACTCTTTTCCTCATGGAAATTTTGGAAAATTAAACAAAATGTGAAAAATAAATCTGTAAAAATGTAATATTTACAATTGTACAAATTTGGATTTGCAACTGCACATTTTCAATTTACAACTGCACAAAAGGAGTACAACTGCACGTTAGAATAAACCCTGTCCCGGATTATAGCAAGATGCTAATTTCCATCCGTAGTCCCAGTAACATAGAAACAGACTAAGAACACACAACATACCAAAGTAAATTAATCATGACAGAAAAACAATTAAAACAAAATACACATACAAATATTTACAATTCAAAGTAACAATCATTGATAGATAATAAGCAGCCTACAGGTGGAGGAACCAAAAGAGTTTTATGATGGGTGGTGAGGGGCAAAAGTACTGTATTAAAGTGATAAGTGCAAAGTGCTCCATGTTTGTTTTGTTTTTTTATCAGGTATGACCTCTCTAGCTTGAAGATTCTGGGAAGTGTGGGTGAGCCCATCAACCCAGAGGCGTGGCACTGGTACCACGAGGTGATCGGAAAGGGCAAATGTCCCGTGGTCGACACGTTCTGGCAGACAGAGACGGTAGGTTTCTGACTAATGTTGGACGACAACACAGATACTTTCACGGTAGGTTTCTGACTAATGTTGGACGACAACACAGATACTTTCACACTTCCCCCGTTCGTTTTGAGTGGTGTCAGATGTACCTTGGACAGTGGTCGAACCAAGAAACGTGGTCTCAGTACAGATCCAACTCAACTGCGGTTTGGTTCAAGGATAAATCCGACTTTTAGGTCAATAACAGGAAATTCCAGTAAAGTAGGCTGTGGCCCCTCCCCTTAGTAAAAGTACTATATAGGCCGTGCTGTCCATTGGTGCCAATATTTATCCCCGGATACTGTAGAGTGAAGCCGATGAGGGTCTATAACACCAGCCCATCTCAGGTTACTTCCCCAGCCAAGGCCGGTGTCCACAAACAGCTGGGTGGACTGAAACAACACAGACTAGTCTCTCCTAAAACAGATTAACATTTCTGCCTGGATTATTTTCATTCTTCTGCTTTCCTTCATACAACAATGTTGGCCATTTAGCCAACTGGAGTCTTGCATATTGCATGTGACATTGTTCCTGCTGGCATTAGTGCCATAATAATCCTGCAAACTTCTTTCACTGTTGACTCAGTCTGGATTACTCTTGGAATTGACAACATGGACATATTAGATGCACATCTGTCTCCAAATAATTAATTGCAACTATAGGGTGCGGCGCTTGATGTGGGTGAGGATGGCGGGACTTGTGCAAGTCTATGGTGCACTCTCAGTCATCTGTTGGAGGAGGACCTGGAGCCATGTGCCACCCGAGGTCCTAACTGATCCATTCCCACCTATGGAATGATGCATAATTGTTACAATTAAAATGCTAATTCCAATTCCAGACTTTGCTTTGAGCTTTCACAATGAACATAATCTAAAAACACACTTCAGCTCATTATTTTGTTCATGTCACTGTGTTTTTATGTGCTGCTCTAACTTCATTGCCCCTCGTGGGATTAATACAGTTGTTTGAAGTTGAAGAGTCTTGTTTGCTGTTGAGTATAGCAGGTAACTCAAAGGGATAAGTGCTGGACTACCAGTAATGTGGGTTTGGTTCCCACTTACACTACCTGCCTTTGCCCTTGGACAAGACACTCCATCTACATGCTCCCAGTCCACTGAGCTGTAAATGGGTACCGCCTTTGGCTGGGGTCAGTAACCTGCAGTGGGCTGGTGTCTCCTCCAGGTGGAGCTGTAGAATCTGATCTATTTCAGTCCATTCAGGGATAAGCACTGACACAATGGGCCTCAGGACCACAGCTGTAAGTGGCTACCAACCTTAACTGGGGACATAACCTGCAATGGACCAGTATTCCATCCAGGGGAAGGTGTAGAGTCTCATCAACTCCATGCTGCAGAATTCAGGGAAAGCCCCAACACTGATGGGCCTCAGGACCTCATTCAGCTTACTACCCAGCTGAAAACTGGTCCCAGCCTTTGCTGGGGACATAACCTGCAATGGACTGGTGTCTCCTCTAGAGGTATGTGTAGAGTCTGTGTTTCAAGCTTTGGAATCCAAGGATAGGCACCGGCACCAATGAGCCTCAGAAGGGCAACTATAAGTGGGTACCAACCTTGGCTGGGGACTTAACCTGCTGTGGACTAGCATTCCATCCAGGGGGAGTCATAGACGCTCGTGCTCTCCATGTTACGGAATTCAGGGATAAGCCCCGGCACCGATGGGCCTCAGGACCTCTATAGCATTACTTCTTCTCTCTTCTTCTTGTTTATAGCGTTGGCCTTAATGTCCAATTAACTTCAGACCTGAGACAAGAATAGAATTCATATTCCCTCTAAAAACAGTTAACCTTAATCTTCTGCAGGGTGGGCACGTCTTAACTCCTCTACCCGCTGCTACGCCTCTGAAACCAGGCTCCACTGTAAGTGACACCATCTCCTTCAGCTCTCACTCTGAAGTCTCTGTGTGGCTTTTCTGTAGCTTGTATGTTTCTTGGACACGCAGCTGAGAATATGAAAAACATGTGCAGGAGATGCTTCATGTCTGAGGCTCCTCAGAAGCAGTTTATGATCATGAAGAAGCAGATGTTTCATGAAAGACTCTCATCAGGTCCTCGTCTCTGATTCCAGACTTTGCCATTCTTCGGGGTGGAACCCGCCATCCTCAATGAACACGGAGAACAGCTAGAAGCAGAGGCCGAGGGTTATCTGGTGAGTTGACCTGAGTGACCCAACTTTAGTAACTGAGCACAAACCAGTCAGGTCCATAAGTATTTGGACATTATGACTGACATTTTGGCCTCTGTACACTTCCACAGTGGAGTCACTATATTGTTATTGTCTGAAACAGTCAACATTTGGTTGTTGTGTCGACTTTCTGCTTCAATTCAGGGGGTTAAGTAAAAATATCATATTAACCATTTACAAATAGCAGCCATTTTTATATGAGAAGTAAGTGGAAAAAATAATTATTCCGACTGGTATCACTTCCACAAACACTGCAAAAATCAAGCATTTATGGCAATTTTTGTCACTAACTCTAAATTAATACATAAACAGGATTTTTATTTGAAACAAATCATGCATCTGGTCTAGATTCATATGTAGTAATATTATAGGCATAATATTGGTTGTAGTAACAGTACTATTGTATTTTCTGTGTTTCAGGTGTTCAGGAGGCCCTGGCCTGGAATAATGCGTACTGTGTACAGAAACCACCAGTGCTTTGAGAACACCTACTTCAAGAAGTTCCCAGGCTTCTATGTGACCGGTGATGGTGAGATTTAAAAAACAAAAAAGCATCCTATGTAAAATGTAGCTGTCGAATTTTGCATCCATATTTTTATGTTTGTACCACAGAGGTTTCTGAAGTTAATCTGAAATGGATCTGACTGTAATTTGGCACGGTGGTCCTCTGTATGCTGGGCCAGTGGATACTTCAGTTTGGTTGCGACCTTACCAGAACTCTGAGAGTTACTGAGATTTAAACCTTCTCCAAGGTTGCATTTTACATATTGGAGTTTTTCTTCACGTCTGTCTAAATGTTTCTCATCAGCTGTTGTTATATTCCTCGGTCGACCCATTTGATATCACTCAGTACACCAGTGGTTCATTTCTTTTTTGAGACATTCCAAGTTGTGTTTATTTCATCAGACAAACAGGACAAAATATATTCATCTATAGACACGTCACTTCCGGCAAAGTGGCGAATCTGAAGGCGAGAATTCATACTTCCACGACTGGCCACAGGCTGAAAAAAAGCTCAGGCTGTATTGCTTGTCTATTGAAATCAACTGGTTTGGTTTTGTCTCTAACTTGCTTCTATCAGCCTGGAACAGTGAGATTTATACACCAAGCTGACCTGAAATGAACCACTGTACATTAACTTGACTTTATTGACGAGTCTGACCCCTTTGAAAAGTGACCAAATTACTTGAATTTGTATCGAGTTCGCCAATGTTTTCATCGAGCAACAATGGCCACCAGAGGGCGCTTGGGTAAAGTCCGCCCCCTCCCATTGCCATTTTTTCATGACCAAGACAAGACAACGATGAGAGTCAGTTTTCTAAAATAATGACAAAGACGATATTAACATGCCGTAATGCTGACACAAAAGGAGGAGACTAAAATGTTTTGCATGAAATGAAAACTGAAATAAAATCTCTCTTCATTTTCATCTGCAAGTTCTTATGCCTTCAAAATATTTCCAAAATGTTTTGCATTCAGAATGGTGCGCAGCGGCTCTTCCACAGCCAGCCGTAGCCCAACCGCCCTGAATTAGGCTGGATACTGGCCGCCATTTAGGATCCCACTCCTAAAGGACCAATAGGAGAGCAGCGCTCACCCCACACCAAAGTGAGGCTGACGTCAGTATCTCATCAACCAATCACAGGGTAGGACAGAGAGACCATTATCCAGCCTAATTCAGGCCAGTTGTTGCAGCTAAGTCAGCTGCTGTAGTTCCTGTACTACTCCTGCCACCTTGTGGCTGCAACACAAAATTACATGGAGCAAACATATCTTGTCCTCACTGTCAGAAGGGAAGAAAAGCTTCAATATCTGGTCCCATTTTAAATATCATGAGACTGACAAGAAAACCGAATGTCTAATTGTATCTGATGGGAAACTCTGCGGATTTAAAATATCAGGGGAAAAACACCACAAACCTTCAATCATTCAACCAGTGTATTTTGTCAAGTAATTTATTTCAGATGTGTACAACACTATATTGACTGAAATGGCAATCAGAAGTAATCTAAAGACTAAAATGTCTCAACTGAAATAAAACTAAAATGCAGTCAGTTCTCTTTTGACTAAAACTAGACTTAAAATGAACAGACTTTTAGTCGACTAAAACATGACTAAATAAAAATGGTATGTGAATGACCCAATATGACTAAAACTAGTAAGGACATTTGAAACAAGACTAAGATTAAATTAAAAAAACAGGTGACAAATTTGTCCAATTTGGAACACTAATTCCAAATTGGACTAGTGCTGACTTAGTTTTCATCATATGACCAAAAGTCATATGTCCTCACAGTGGCTCGGGGCGAGGCGGTGATGGCTCATAACCCGATGGCTATGATGGTGGATGAAGGCTGCAGCAGATCGTCTGGGATTTCCCAGCAGCCATCCATCCAGGCTGAGGATCTGTCACGGACTGTGTGTTTGTCGGCGTGTTACAACATTCCCATATTAAACAAACCCACGCACAGGTGTCTCTAGAATGACCCAGGATGTAGAGCTTCTATCCCCACACAATCTTCCTTGCCACCGAGTCATTGCCACAATGACTGTTCTTTTCAAACGGACCTCCTCCAAATTTAGTGCATACTGTATTCGAACCTTGACCCGAGTTTCTCTGACTAAACTAGATGTCTCAAACCTCACGCTGAAGAAAAGCAGAGGGTCGCCTCTCTGAGTCTGGTCTACTTGAGGTTTCTTCCTCAAATCATCAGAGGGAGTTGTTCCTTACTACTGTCGCCTGTGTTCTTGCTCTGGGGGTTGGTAAGGTTAGATCTTACTTGGGTGAAGCACCTTGAGGCAGCTTTGTTGTGATTTGGTGCTATATAAATGAAAATAAATTTAAATAAATAAATACATTGAAATTGCATAAAAAATGTTTTTGTCACTTAACACAACTTGATTTGCTTTTTCTCAGGCTGTAAACGGGACAAAGACGGATATTACTGGATCACGGGGAGAATAGACGACATGCTGAATGTGTCAGGTAGGAACACAGAAACATCTGACAGTATAATATCACCTGCTGCTACTAAAACTGACATGCACGTGTGCGTGTTCTAGGCCACCTGATGAGCACGGCGGAGGTGGAGGCGGCGCTGACGGAGCACCCGGGTGTGGCGGAGGCTGCAGTGGTGAGCCGGCCTCATGAGGTGAAGGGCGAGTGTCTCTACTGCTTCGTCACCCTCAAAGCCTGCTGGGAGTTTAACCACCCGCTGGTGGAGGAGCTGAAGAGGTTCGGTGAGGCTCTGACTCGATGCTTCAGATCACAATTTAAGGAAAAGTGCACTTGAATCTATGGAATTTTACTTTTTTTTTGTCTTTATTGTCTGTTATGTCCTTTCATCTTTTAATCGTTGCGAAAAAAAAGTGCATGCGACGTAAAATATGCTCACATGTTAACATGACCATGTGATCTGTCCTGACAATCTGTGGTGCACATTATAAAGTGCATAGTGCAGGTGTATTTTGGGCGTGTGCAACTCTGCATTGGTATTTACACAGCACATAATCTGTGCATAATGTAGGGTGCAAAGGAGGTGTATGGACACTTAATTAATTATGGGCATATCATGAAATAAACCAATGAGATTATCTTTAAGTTTTTTTATGACACAAGTGTGCAGTATTTGGTGCGTCGCTAATTAAATAGACTATGAAGTGAGAGTTTTTCTGGCGAGGAAACAGACATACGTGCATGTCAGTGGATTATTCACTCTGAGGTGACAGACCTCCTGCTCCTCCTCGTCCTCGACCATCCAGTCCCCTCCAATTTGCTTCAGGTGAATCCGGAAACCTGCAGCCAACCCACTCTTGACCTGCCTACCAGCCAATCATTGTATCAACCAGAATTCTGAAAGTTTTGTGTTGTTCCTTTAGTTTTTTGTTGTCACTTTAAGTTTTGTTTATACAGTAATTAAATTTTGAGGTTTTATGATGCAGTTATGTGAATCTCTGCCTTTGCAAACTCAGTGCACGCGGGTTGTGAACCCGCCTCTGGGAGACGTATCTAAATATTGCTGAAAACTGCGCTTGACGTTATACCAGATTTTTGATGTTGTAATGTGCAAACATTTTTTGCTGCAACAGGCACTGTGTCCAACCACACCTCATTTATAGACCAACATGGCCACAGTGCGAGAGCGACTACGTGTGCTAGTCACGCGACGTGGGCGCTGGGTGTGACAGTTACATCTCCATCAGTTGCACCCGAGTAATGACACTTGCACTATGCTGTTCACTGCTTTGTGCCAGGTGACAGATAGGGCCCCGTAAAGCTGCACTGTGGGCTGCTCTAATTCTGTCTTTCGATTTTATAGTGAGAGAAAAAATTGGGCCGATCGCCACGCCTGACTTCATTCAAAATGCTCGGGCGCTCCCCAAAACCCGCTCAGGTAACAGCTCAGCATTTTCCACCTGCTGACATATTCCAGTCCTCTGTCCTCACCCTCAGCCACCGATCTCTTCTTTTTTTTGTTTCCTCTCACTCCTCATATAAATCTGCAGGGAAGCTGATGAGGCGAATCCTGAGGCAGATCGCCCACAACGACAGGGACCTTGGCGACCTTTCGACCCTGGCCGACCCCAAGGTGGTGGAGGTGCTGTTCAGCCAACGATGTGAAGCTGCAGCCTGAGTGCAGCTTTTGGATCAGTGTCGGCAAAACACAGGGGGATTTGGGTCAGAAAGTGACATCTGATGCCGAGATGACAGAGTTCAGTTTATCAACTCAAATAAAATGCCAGTGATTTATTATTATTATTATTATTATTATTATTATTATTATTATTATTATTATTAATGTAGACATTAATATGGGGCTGGTATCTTTTCATGTATTTCAGATAAAATGTTGCAAACAAAAAGTTTGCTCTTTTAAAATGAACTATGCTCACAACAGACATGTCATTTTTGCACAGTTTGTTTTTTGATGACTGCTGTGGTGTGTTTTCAATCTGTGACCTTTGGGCAGGATCAAGCCTTAAATCTGGTGGTTGCTCCTTTTCCGCAGCAGCTGTACGCCGTTTCACTGACACCCCCATGTGGTGGAAATCCTCCTCTGCAGACGCCTTCGGATTCTGTCTTTGTTGACTACAAAGAAAAAAAAATCCTTTTTCTTTCATGCTGAGACTTTCTGCCCTTTGTCGTCTGCAGCTCAGCCTCTGATGGTGCACTGTATACTGTGCACTGTGCACATGTGGCTCTGTTGGTGGGATCAGTGCGGTGGGAAATGAGGATTATGTGACAGCGGGAACATGAGGGTTGAAAAATATCAAAACTGCACACTGTTTATTTAAAAAAAATAAAGATTAAATCTGGTTTGAACTTTGCCCCTTGGTTTACTTCATGTCACGGCCGCACAATTAACCAAAGGAGAAAACCCCCCAGAAAAACAGTAGTGGACAGTGTTACATCATCATCCTCAGCAGCAGAGGAGTGGTTACCATGACAACCCCATCATCCCCTACCTCTTCACCCCCCCCAATTCTTCTGATCACATCAGCAAGCTGCAGATGTTTTCTGAGTGGGTTGAAGGATCAGCTGTGGACCTTTCATCCACAACACAGGATCACAGACCTCCTTTACTCTGCACCTCCACCACCGTCACAAACAGCCCAGAGTCAAAAGCAGCAATTTTAGCTGCAGCATGCAGAAAAAGCATTTGTTGTCGTCTTCCTGTCAGGGGTGTTTGGAGCAGTTTGTGGCTCCTGCAGAGGTCGAAGTGTCTTCAACAGGCTGCAGTTTGTTTGGAATCTGTGTCAGACTTAATTCAAAGGTCACCAACACGAAGGCAAAAGTAACAAACACACACCACGCGTTCATCACCAACTAATGTTCTGATATCTGAACTTTGTACCAGAATGATGACCTCTAATCTTAACCTTTGATTCTGAGCACTGACCTTTGATCCAAATTGTTGACCTTTGATCCTAACCACTGATTTTCAACCCTGATGTGTAATCTTTGATCACCTTCTGACTTGATTCTCATCTCTTATTCTGAGCCTGAATTTTAATCCTGTTCACTGACATTTGATCCTGACTGCTGTTCTTTTACACTATTCAATGGCCTTTGATCCTGACAGTTGTTCTTTTATGATGTTCTCTGACCTTTGATCTTGACCACTGTCCTTTTATACTATTTCACAGCCTTTGATCTTGACTGTTGTTATTTTGTCTAAATCCCTTACCTTTGATTCCAACTACTCTTCTTTCATGATAATCATTGGTCTTTGATCCTGATAGTTGTTCTTTTATAATGTTCTCTGGCCTTTGATCCTGACTATTCTCCTTTTATGCTATTTCACAGCCTTTGATCTGACTGGTGTTATTTTGGCTAAATCCCTGACCTTTGATCCCCACTGCTGTTCTTTTACACTAATCCCTGATCTTTGATCCTGACTGGTGTTCTTTTTTAAATCTAAAATCACTGATCTGGACTAATTGCTGTTCTTGTACCCTAATAACTGACCTTTGTTTTTGATTCCTGATCTTTGATGCTAACTGCTTAATTTTGACTCTGATAGCTAAGGTTTGATCATGTTCCTGACTTTTCATTCTCACCTCTGATGTTCTGTCCTGATCCTGGACATTAATCCTGTTCACTGAACTTGATCCTGATTACTGTTCTTTTATCTGACTCACTGACCTTTGATCCTAATTAATTAAGCAACTAGGATCAAAGACTAGGAACCATGATCATAGATTAGGTGTATGTTAGTGAATTTTGATTCTTGATTTTTTTTTTTATGCTAACCCTGAAGTTTGATCCTGCTCACTGAGCTTTGATCCTGACTGCTGATCATCTATCCTAATTATTGAACCTTAATCATATTTGCTGACCTTTTAATTCTGTTTGTTTCAGTTTTGTCTGCTGTTTGATTTGAATTAGCATTAGATTTAATTGAAATAAAGTGAATTGTATGGATAAGTGGAACAGCTTGTGTCTGAAGCTTGTGTCAAACGTCATGCAGCTTCAAGCTGAGAGGTGATTTCAGCACCAAACTGTCCGTCATTGTTTTCGGTGTGACGTCATAGAAACGCTCATTCTGCGTCAGTGTCTACATGGCTCAGAAGCTGAGACACTCAGAGGGTTTTGTTGTTGTGCGTGTGCATGAGGCTCCCCACGTCATTAAAATGTCTGAGTCCGTCCATAGCAAATTAGACAAAAGAGGAATCAGGTGCAGAATGAACAGATGAACCCAGCAGTGATGGTTCAAAGAATTAAAATTAAAAGGAGCCACTGAAATGGCATTTGCAAATTCTGCAAGTGTTTAGAACTCTGTGGGAGGAATAAACAGCACCATTATGAAGATATTCACACACACACACGCACGAGCCAGTGCATTTTTTTTCATCTCCATCAGCTCATTTGGTGAGAGTTTGTCCTCTGTGGACAGGCATAAGATCAACCTGGAATTTGGAAATGTTTATTGCTATTTGAGCAAAGGTCAGGCACTGGCTCTTGATCCTGCTTCCTTCAGTGTAAGTCACAGGATCATCATGACAGCAATGAAAAGATCCTTACTAATCTCTTGCACTTCCTGAATTACTCTCTCCACATCATTCAGTCTTTTCTCTCTCTCATTTTCTTCATCATCTCCTCAAAACACTTGTCAGCACATTATCATCTGCATCTTTTACAACTCTAACCTGCTGCACATCTTTTCCAGCTCTGTCCCTTTGTCTGGCCAATCAGTACAGTACCTTTTCTCCTTCTCTGTTCACCTTATGCTGCATCTCCTTGTACTCCTGTCAACTGTCTTCATCTCTCTATCCCAGTTATTTTCACCAAACTCTTTCTCCTTATTCTTTCCTAAACATCTTTGTTCCACCACCAAGTCTGCATGTCTTCCTTCCATTGTCCAGATGTCACACCCCGTACCTTCCTGTATGTCTCCATCACATCTACAGTACTTTTCCAGTTGTTCAAAATCACTTCACCTTCATCTAGTACTTCTCTCACCTGCTCACTGAATTTCATACAACAGTCTTCCTCCTTCAGCTTCCATCATCTGATCCTTTGTTGAGCTCTCACTCTTCTTCTTCTTCTTCACCTCTAAAGTCATCCTACAAACAACCATCCTATGCTGTCTAGTGACACTCTCTCCTGCCACCACTTTACAGTCTGTGATTTCTTTTAGCTTGCATCTCCTATAAAGAATGTAGTCCACCTGTGTGCATCTTCCTCCACACTTATATGTCACCCTGTGCTCCCGTTTTCTTAAAGTAGGTATTCACCACAGCCATTTCTATCCTTTTTGCAAAATCAACTACCATATGTCCTTCCACATTCCTATCCTTGATACCATATCTACCCATTACTTCATCACCTCTGTTCCCTTCACCAACATGCCCATTGAAGTCCACTCCTATCACCACTCTTATGCTTGGGTTCACGCTCCACCACTTCATCTAAAACACTCCAAAAAATCTTATTTCTCCATCATCTCACAGCCTTCTGTGCATTGATGATCATCATCACCCCTTCAATTTCCAACTTCACACTCATCACCCTGTCAGACACTCACTTAACCTCCAACACACTCTGAACATACTCCTCCTTTAAAATCACCCCAGCACGATACAACTTGAACCCACCGCCAATGCTCCTGCTCTTACTTCCCTTCCAGTTGGTCTCTTGCACACACAATATGTCTACCTCTATCTTCTCCATCATATCAGTCAGCTCTCTCTCCCTTTACCAGTCAGACAACCAACATTCAAAGTCCCGACTCTCACTTCCACCCTTCTAGTTTTCTCTTCTCTTGCTGTCTGTGGACATGTTCTCCTCCTCCTTCTTCTTCGCCAAGCAGTAGCCCAATTTCCGCCAGCACCGTTTTGGGCAACGGCACTGGCGGCGGTCATTGTTAACCCGGGCCTCGACCGATCCGGTATGGAAATGTGATTTGTACTCTGCGTATTTGTTTTGGCTTGTTTTACATCAGACTCTCTTCCTGACACAACCCTACTCATTTGCCCAGACTTAGGGCCGGTGCTCAGAATGTACTGGCTGCTCACCCCATGTGGCTGAGTTGAGCAAAACACAACTACCAGGATAAATAAATAAAATAAAAAAATCAGATTAGGATCAAAGTCTTGGAACAAAAATGAGTAATTAGGATCAAAGGTCAGAAATCAGTTTCAAAGCTCACTGATCAGGAGCAAAGGTCAACAACCAGGACAAAAAAGTGTGTTCAATGCCCTGGATCAAAGATCAGATATAAGAATAAAAGCTCACTGATCAACAACCGGGATAAAAAAAAATATGTGATTAGGATCAAATCAGGGTCAAAGACCAGAAATTGTGGAATATGTCAGCAGGTGGAAATTGGTGAATCAAGCATCAATGAGGATCAATAATTAACCATCAGGCTCAAAGGTCAGCAACCCTGATCTAAAAATGAGGGAAATAACCAAAATAATCCTCTCACAATGAATAAAAAGTGGTAAAATATCAACAGACTTGTAAATACACCGCTGCTGGCACTGTAGGTGCTCCGAGTGCCCTTCTAGTTAATTCATTCAGTCTTGGAAATTCCTGCGCTTGTTTCACCCCTTGGGTTTAAAGTCAGCTCATCTTTTTTCTTCTTCTTCTTTCCCGTGATGACTCGTGTACGATGTGTCATGTTTGTGTTGATCTGATTCCAGGCCGGCCTGAAAGAACCATTTGTCTGAGTAACAGTCACCGCTGCTGCTTCAGATCGGGGCTCAAACGACCCATGGAACAATGGAACAGGTGTGTGGAAAGCACCAGAACAGGGTGTGTCCAGACAGAGGGACACACCCACCACCAAGCACCAGGAGACAGACAAGAGAGATAGGGACAGAGAAAGCCCATGCAGGAAAGAGACCAACAAGAGAATTGACACACACAGAAAACAATCACATAAAATAACTAAATCCAACACAAACAAAACAAAACCCTGACTCTGTGACCATTAATTGGAGTACGCGGGTGTAGAATGGATGGACGGATGATATGGTGTGACAAAATCACTGTCACTACCAAAGAAACCATGTCAAACTCACAACAACCATGTTTTCTCATATGACCACCAACCAAGCAAAAATGGCATAAACACAAATTAAGAATCCAACAGATTCCAATCAAGCACTTGCACATACACTAACAGTCACACACTCACCTTGACACAACAAGACCCCACAAATGTCACTCACAACAATCTAGCAATAATCAATAGCGCACAAATATGCATAAAAATTAAATCAAGTTACCTGTTCTTCCTTTAAGTATAGTATATGTTTCCCAGTAAATCCACCACTAAATATGTTTTTCTCTTTCTGCATGCCTTGTCAGCCCCCCTGCTCCCACCCAATCTGTAATGTGTTCAAAAACAAAAAACAGACAGAAATAAATATGCAGGGGGGGGGATGGGCTCAAAAAAATCTATCGTTTCCGTTAATTCTAAATACGTTTTGACAAATGATTACGAAATTAAAAGTTACGCTCACTACACTAGCTTGTCGAGTAAAGCTGTGAAGGTTGCTAGGTTGGAGCGCGATAAGCTAACAGCACAGTCGCAAAATGCTTCATGGGTTTGACCATCTCATTTTAGAAGGGTCGGTTTGGATCTCAGGGTCTGAGAAGGACAGATCTTTGTAGGACGCAGCCTTCGAAGGATGCAGCCCCTGAAATGAGACACAGCCTATGAACTGATCTGGAAACAGCAGAGCTCAGGAAGAGTGACAATCAATATTCAATCAATATATTACTAAAAAGAAATGTCAGCAAATAATAAATAAATAAATGATGGGATTGTTTTCTTTTGTAAAATACATGTAACATGAATGAATATTAAATGATGAAAATAAATTTTCTGATTTTGACAGTATCAATCTATCTATATATTTGTAACAGCATGTTGTGGTGTTTGTTTGTTTATTTACTAAAGTCAGTAATCAGAATAATTCTTCCACAGCTCCCTGAATGTGCTTGATGTTCGAAGTCACCAGAGAATCAAATCAAATCAAACTGTCAGCCGAGTCCTCAGCAGATGGAAACTCCAGCAGTCAAACACACACATTTGGGAAAACAAAGGGAAGAAACAGTGGGATTGAGACGTTTGGAATTCCGACAGCCGCTGCTGCATTATGTATCACAGCCACAGAGAAAAACAAGTTATAAAAAAGAAGAAAAAAAAAAACCCTAATATTTCAGTGCAGCTTCGTTTGTAGAATATAAACAGAATGTTTAAACATTTCTACAAAACATTGTCTTTTATGCTCAGTTAAATCTGAGTCTTTTATTGTCAATTAATTTTCATGACATGAAATTTTAGTCCAGAAAAGAGGAACATTTGACAAATCTGCACTGGAGTGAGATGCAGTGATGTGTTTGAAAACCTAGTGGCTCTAAAACACACAGTAAGAGTTGGGAATGAGTTTACAATTTACATTAAAAAATAACAAAAAAATAAATGAAATAAAAATTCCTACATCTTAACATTCATCCAGTCTGAGTGCAGGTCAGTGCAGAAGGCAGTGATGACTTTAAAGGGGGGATATTATGCAAAATCATTTTTTTTTTTTTTTTGATTTTCAGAGTAAAATATAACTTGGATCTTAAGGTTTGACAGTTCTGTGTCTGTGCTTGTAGAAGCTACGCTGCTATGAGCATGTTAGGTTGGAAAACAACTCCTTTTAGGCCTCTGCGACATATGTCACAGATGTTCCTGTCTAAACGATGCTGGCTCTGAGACACTCCTGTTGCCCTGCACCCACAGGATCTGTAATGCCCACGCATTAAAGAAATAAAGGGTGTGTGACTAGCAGCAGCTCCTTTACATTTAAAGCGACAGGCACAAAAACAGGTCCATTTTTTAATACAATTCAAAACGCCCTCCACCAGATGTATTCAGTATCTGTAGGTTTTGGGTTTTTTTTTTTTTGGCTACATAGTTAGTAAATCAGGTGCCTCATATGGCCCAATATTAGCAGTGCTAGCTGAACGGACATCTCAGAAGAGCGCCACCAATAGGAAATTTCCTGCCAGAACACACTTGCAATAAAACTGTTAAACCCACTGCAAATCTTGATGATTCTTGGTCTCAGTGGAGGTACGAGAGCTCCTCCACTTACACAGTTTGTCTTTATGACATTTGTTGAATTGGAGTCAAGAGGGAACAATTCCCTTTCTAATAATGTGGAAACATCTGGACAGGGTTCGAACCAATAGATTAAATGTGCAAACTGAACCTGTACATATAGCTCTGAAGACTTTATCAACACAATCATCTATGAGTTCTACTTTTTATAGTTTCTTATTTTATGCAGAAAAATGTGTTTTTACAGTACAGCCGGGATTTGAACAGTGTTGTTTCAGGTTACATTTCACTTTTAAATTGGCAGTTAAAGACAGAATTTGGTTACTCCACAACTTTTGTGTTAAATCTCAGGCAACAGGTAAAATTTGAACAAACAGCTTAAGTGTTAAACTGCAGCCTATCAATAATATTTGAACCCAGAGCCCAACTGTTACATTTTAAGTGACACATGACATGAATCAAACCCACAGTATCATTGTCAATTTTCAAGTTATAGGTGGGATTTGAACCCAGAGGCTCACTGTTACATTAAAAGTTACAGATGGGATTTAAAGCAATAGCTTCAATGTTCATTTTCAGGTTACAGGTAGGATTTGAACAAACTATTTCAGACTTGTTTCAGATTACAGGTGAGATTTGAACCCACTGTTTAACTTGTTAAATTTTAAGTTACAGCTGGGATTTGAATCAACAGTGTCAGCGTTTATTTTCATGTTATAGGTGGGATTTGAACCAATAGCTTCAGTGTTAAGTTTCAGGTTATAGACAAGATTTTAACCAATAGCCTCACTGCTAAATTTTAAGTTACAGATGAAATTCAAGCCCACATCAGTGTTAAATTTCAGGTTACAGGTGGGATTTGAAGCAACAGCTTCAGTGTTATATTTCAATTTACAGCTAAGACTTGAACACAGAGCCTGACTGTTAAATTTTAACATAGAGATGGGATGTGAACCAATTAAATAGCCTCAGTGTCAGTGTTTCATGTTATAGGTGGGATTTGAACAAAAAGCCTCAATTTCAATTTTCAATTTATTTTCATTTATATAGCGCCAAATCAAAACAGAGTTGCCTCAAAGCGCTTCACACAGGTAAGGTCTAACCTTACCAACCCCCAGAGCAACAGTGGTAAGGAAAACTCCCTCTGAGAAAGAAACCTCAAGCAGACCAGACTCAAAGGGGTGACCCTCTGCTTGGGCCATGCTACAAACAGAAATTACAGAACAATTCACGGACAAACATACAAGAAATGCTATTGGCGCACAGGACAGGAGGATCGCCAACATGAATACAACTCCCATCTCTGGATGGAGCTGCACCTTAAACAGAGAAAAAACTGAATCAGGCATCAGAAAGACAAAAAATACTGTATAATTTGCCAGCATTAAACAACAAGAAAAACAGAGAAATACTAAGGTGATCGCCGGCCACTAGCCCTAAACTTCACTAACAAACCCAGAATTTAGGTAAAGTTGAGGCCGCAGCCCGCTCCAATTACTAATAAATTAATTAAAAGAGTAAAAAGCGTAAAACAAAACTGTACCAGTATGCTAGCCACATGAAAGGGAAAATAAGTGCGTCTTAAGTCTGGACTTGAAAATCTCCACAAACAGCCTCAGTGTTATTTTTCAGATTAGACAGGATTTAACCTAAGCCTTCACTGTTAAATTTTAAGTTACAGATGAGATTCAAACCCACGGGATCCGTGCTAATTTTCAAGTTACAGGTGGGATTTGAACCAATAGCTTCAACAGTAATTTTTCAGGTTATAGGTATTAAAACCAACAGTTTTAGTTTTATCAGATAATATAAGCAACAGGTTTGTTGTTGTGTTAATGCAAGAGCCTATAGTCATTTTCAAGTTGGATTTGAATCTGCTTCACTGCTAAAATTCAGGTTACAGATGAGATCCAAATCCATACCTTCAGTATTAAATTTCAGGAAACAGGTGGGATTTGAGGCAGCAGTTTTACTGCTATATTTCAGTACACAAATGGTATTTGCATAAATTTGTGCACAATGTGATGCAGTTTCTGTAGACTGGTGGCACTGTTGCTTCACAGTGAAAAAGTCATGGGTTCGCTTCCCAGCTGGTTCTGTCTGCATGGTTTAAAAAAGGAATAGACGTTACGGGGTAACATATGTCACGTCATAGAATCCAATCGCCCTTACTTTGGAGACCACACAGTCAAAACTATTCCGTTGATTAATCTGATTAGCTCAACCAATAATTTGCACAACGTTTTAGCAAAATTGAAGCAACTTTTTTTGACCCCTGTACAAACTGAAATTGACCTTTGTCACCATTATTGCTGTTTTTAACCCATAACTTCATAACATTCAGTCATAGATAGTCCAAACTATACCTTTTTGGAATCTTTATGATCAGACAAATAATGTGGTATAGTTTTCAATATGATTGGAGTATTTTTTAATTTTGACCCCTGTGTAATTCTTCAATTGACCCCTACCTGGCCAGTCGTTTTTTTTTCAGAACAGTACTGTCTAAGGTATATTTGTGCCGGATTTGGTGCTTCTATCACCATTTGAAGGATTGTTTCAGTTATCTGCTCCACTATTATCTTGTGTGACAAGCTCGGTGGCACACGCATGGCTGTAATGCAACAGGATTTGACTTGTGTGTAGACACAATCTCCTTATTCACATTGTGTGTCTGACAAGCTGTAATTCAGACACACGGATCAGGATCCACCTCTGCCAAGACCACAAACGCCGGTCTCAT
The DNA here is from genome assembly GCF_902500255.1 of Thalassophryne amazonica. Taxonomy (NCBI): domain Eukaryota; kingdom Metazoa; phylum Chordata; class Actinopteri; order Batrachoidiformes; family Batrachoididae; genus Thalassophryne; species Thalassophryne amazonica. Next base: position 94,826,911 of record NC_047114.1, on the reverse strand, counting down.
CAAACGGCGTGTAATCCATCACGACCTTCATGTTCAAGCATGAGCGCGGCGTGCAAAACACAACACACCGCGGATCACATTTTACTTTAAAACCCATCAAAGAAACGACAACAAAAGATGGAAATACACATTCATGTTTATTACGTGTACATAAGACGAGAGATCGGCTTTCTGACGTAGACTTTTTTATCTCATTTAAACATTCAGACTTTTCACAATCATTTTTTCGCATCAAAAGAAAAAGTCGTTCATATCCAAGAGTAACAACTGTACAAATACGGCCTATAGGTACAATCATTGACTTAAAAATTATTCTTTATTCAATGCAAATAATATGACAACAAAAACAAGAGTTCGATTCCCGCAGTGGTGACCGACGGTAACTAGCACTCGTATGTACATGCACTAAAGTGCTCGTCTTCAAAAGGCATGCAAATATTTCACTGTGTTTCTACGTCTGCCTTCCAAATATGCATAAGTGTTTCCAGTCGATGCATCCCGCCATCCCCAAGTGTGCAGACAAACATTCATCGGAAACGCAAAAGTAAAATACGCAGGTTTTGTAAATGACATCATGAGCAGCTGCTTCACACCCAGTGAAGCGGGAGCTTTTTGTTTTTTGTTTTTTCTGTGAACAAAACCCGAGTCGTTCGCATTCCAGCTTCGAAGGCTAACCGCCGAACATCACGGTTTACGCAGCAGAAGAAAACATTTTGCACATGAAGGGATGCAGGCAAAACAAAAACAACAAATATGTAAACAGATGAGAAAAAGTGCGTAAACTTTATGTGAACCCAACTGTGTTTTTTTGTTTAGTTTCTGTTGGGTTAAAAAAAGGTTCAGACTTGCAACTAAACATTCGGACAGGTGGGAGCAACTCAAAGACGTACAGGCACCTTTTATGGAAATGTACGGTTTATGTTGTTGATGAGTCTACAGGGTCCAGGTTCTTCTAAAATGAAGTTCTGGTTGTTTTTTCAAAATCGCTGGTGCTACTGGTGCATCCAAACCCCACTGTACTCCTGGTGGGAGTCTCTAAGGGGGTCGGGGGTCGAGGCTGGACTCTGAGGTACTGAGCCTTTTTCAGCTCCACTAACGAGAGGGGAGGAGTCAAGAGGACGACCTCACACCAGCTCCTCGTCTTCTAGTAAAGTCTTCCTGTGTCCCGGTGGTGGGAAGGTGAACCTTCTAGCTGAGCCCTGGCTCCACTTGGGGGAGGATGAGGGGGAGTGGGCGGCCCAGCGTGAGGGCGGTCGGCGGTTGGCCGGGCGGGCCGGTCTCAGGAAGCAGGAGTCCAGGGGCGGAGCCACAGGAGACCGAGGCAGATCCTGCCAACGACAAGGAGCGGTCAGAGAGGGACAAGCAAGGAGGCGACTTCAGACAGTGTGAACGCCGAAACAGAAGTGGACAGATTCAAACAAGTGACACAATGGACCAGATGTTGAAATGAAGAATGTGAACAAAAAAGATGGGATCAACTTCAGCACAAAAACTATAAAAGTCTAAATAAAAACTTTTTTCTACACTAACTGTAGCTCACGAGATCTCAACATACCTGAAAGAACCCTCCAATTCACAAATTTCACCAATGTTTACCTGGTGCAGAGGGTTAAAGAAGGTCCAAACATCTAACCACAGCCTCCTTATACTGCTAGGATGACTCCAAAGTCTCCTCCCAGTTGGACACACCCAGAAAACCAACCACAAGGAGGCGACTAGGAGGCATCCTAATCGCAAACCCGAATCACCTCAGCCAGCTCCTTCCTACACAAAGGAGCATTGGTTCTGAGATCCTTCTGGATGTCAGAGTCCCACCAACATGTGAAGCAAACCCATTTCATCTGCGTTTAGGCACAATTTTATTATTTTGCCATTACCCAAAGTTCATGATGATAACTGAAGATTGGACCGTAGACTGGGATGTACACTGAGAGCTTAGTTGTGTGACATGGCTCCATGTTGAGGCATCATGACTCTAGCCAGGTCAATTTAACCGTCGAGTTTACACTCCAGTGTGCCCACGTCATAAAAAAACCCTAATACCTAAATGTCTTTGAGGCAATAAGTTGCACCCAACACGAGAAAGAAATCCAGTGGTTTCCAGAAAAGTACCACAGCCTCAGAAGTGAGACTGAATCTGCACAAAAATACCCCCAGAACTAAGTGACATGAACCCTCATCAGTGCACATTGTGTCGTGACACATACTAATCTGCACACATGGGATCCCGCTAGAACGTTTTGTTTTTCAATACGGTTAACATGTTTTTATTGACAACACTAGGGCAGCGTGGCTACAAGGTTCCCAGTTGGAGAAATCTCCCTGCCCATTTTCCATGGAATGTGGATTTGACAAGAAAAAACAAACAAACAAAAAACTTGGAGAAATTAACATACAGATCCATCTTGGAACTGCTGTGGTGACCCCAAGTGGGAAAAGGGAGAACACTAAGGAACATACTTTTATTAAAACCATTCTTGCATAATAAAACTAGAAAGGGTAACTTTGGAGATTATATATATATATATATATATATATATACACGTATATATATATATATATATATAAAAACAAATGACTCATTTTTTTTCAACATGATTTTTCAATACAAAAATTCAATACCTTACCTCCCTACAGATACCAACCAACCAACAAACCAACCCAGTACCGTTATATCAAACTGGGATCCAAGAGGATCCTATAAGAAAAATTATTATGGAGCCCAAAGTATTAAATCAAAGTGAATCAAAATACGTGAAATGGAAGATAATTGCATAGGTGACAATTACATAAAATTCCATCTGAATAAATATAACATTTCAGAGAATATTTCAATAAATACATCCCTGGGTTTTGCTTGGACCCCAGGTGTACTGATTAGGATTAGATCAGTTATTAATTATGAAATTTCAGAAAAATGCAACCAAAGGGGTCAGAGTAGGGCGATACAGAGAGTTTTCAGCATCTGTTCTCCAGATTCAAGAGGAAACTGAAGAAAGAAAAGATGTTGACTACTGAGTGTATTTGAGTGAATGATCACACCACTGTCCGGATTTAGAAATAGGTCATCTTCAGGCGAGTACGTCTGAAGGTTGGGGAAAATTGAGCTAAAAATACACAGCAGTCAGGCCGCAGCGGTGTGAGAGGATGAACCGAGGGTGAAGTGAGACGGATAGTGTGCACGCAGAGAAATATTTCATATTTAGGGTCCGAGTAGGCAACGTCCTATGAGGACCCTATTGTAATTGCACTGTTTATTATTATTATTATTATTATTATTATTATTATTAGGGCCCGAGTAGGCAACGTCCTACGAGGCCCCTATTGTAATTGCGCTGTTTATTATTATTATTATTATTATTATTATTATTAATTATTATTATTATTAGGGCCCGAGTAGGCAACGTCCTACGACGACCCTATTGTAATTGCGCTGTTTATTATTTATTTATTTATTTATTTATTATTAGGGCCCGAGTAGGCAACGTCCTACGACGACCCTATTGTAATTGCGCTGTTTATTATTTATTTATTTATTTATTATTAGGGCCCGAGTAGGCAACGTCCTACGAGGACCCTATTGTAATTGCGCTGTTTATTATTATTATTATTATTATTATTATTCTCACTCTTGAAATCGAAATTTCGGCCTCTTCCCATGCTCAAAAACTCACCAAACTTTCCAAAATTGTCCGGCCGGATCCAAAATTCGATATTTTGGGGGCGTCGCACATGGTTGCAGAAAAATCGCGAAATAGCGCCCCCTAGAAATTTTCAAAAACCCCTCCGCATTGGGCTTTTTTCGTCGTAGCCTTACAAAATTCGGTACACATATTTACCATGCCAGGACGCACGAAAAAGTCTCTTACTGTCATGGTGAAATATCGACAGGAAGTCGGCCATTTTGATTTTAAGTTTAGATTTTGAGCAAATTTTTGCCATTTTTGGCCATTTCCACTACTTACATTTGAACGAACTCATGCTAGGGATTTCATCCGATCGTCTTCAAATTTGGTCAAAATCATCACCACACAATGTTGATCAAAAGTTATCAAAAGATTCTAATTAAGTCAAAAGGCGTGGCTGCTAGGGGTCGTCAAACTTTGGCGAGCTTTGTGGAGCACGCCATTTCACTTCAAACGGCTGTCACTCCCACATACTTCATCGTAGATCCTTCAAACTTGCTGGACATGATGAGGGCTCTGCCCTGAACGTCTACATATCTTAAGTTCCCACCTGCACCATAACGCCCCCCGGTGGTGGCGGGAAATGTCCTATTTTTACTTTAAGAGGTCCTGATGTCACATACTTAACCCAATCAACTTCATTCCACTTTTAAAACATGCAGAACAAATTGGTGGACGTAGGCAATGAATGCCGTAAAGTTACGAGTAACGGCGTCCGTGTAGTGGCGTGCCGCATATTGCCCATTCGCCATGAAATTACGTTCTTCCTTTTGACGGCTTTAATTTTGTCATATCATCATGAAAATTGATATACAGGTCGAGCACGACAACCTATTACAATTCATAGGGGCGTCACCCATGGGCGGGGCAAAATGCCTCAATAGCGCCCCCTTGAAACTTTCAAAAAACCCCTCCCCATAGGGATTTTTTTTGGAGTAGGGAGATGAAAATTGGTACACATGTGTGACTTGCATAGACGTACAAAAAAGTCTCTTGCACCATCAGTCTACTCCAAACAGGAAGTCAGCCATTTTGAATTTTCTTCTCATTTTGCAATGATTTCCACATGTTGTATTTGAACAAACTCCTCCTAGGGATATTGTCCAATGCACTTCAAATTTCTTTGACAGCATCCACAGATGACACTGACCAAAAGTTATCGAAAGCTTTTCTCTATGTTGAAGGGTGTGGCCGCTATGGTGCCGCCATTTTGACCCTGTGCCATGGAACATCAAATCATGATAACTCCTTCATGCTTTGCCTGATTGACTTGAAACTTCACATGTATGATGACGGTTGGCTCCTGAACACACCCAGCCCCTCTGTTTGTACACTGGCTGTCACCTAGTGGATGAACAATCAACATGTCATAAATCCTTGATGCATTGTGTGATTTGTTTAAAATTTTAACTGTGTCATGAGTGGTTGCCCCTGCATGCACATGCCCACCACAAGAGAACACACTGCCCTGGGTAGGCGGTCGCGCGGAATGAGGGCCCGTATATGACTGCTTGCAGTCCTAGTTTATCTTATATTTTATCTTATTTTAGCACATATTTTATCTTGCTCTCTGTTTAATGTTGCACCATTATACCAAAGCAAATTCCTAGTCTGTGAATCCTTTTCATTGGCAATGGCAATAAACTTCTGAGTTCTAAATTATAGTTCCACCCGTGAACGATGTGGCTGACAACCTGCTGGAAGACCCAGACAAAAGCAGACCATCGAGATGGATGGGTCATACACCGTGCCAAATCCAGGAGCCCATCAATAAATCATGTGTCTTCAGAGCACTTTAGAAGTCCAACGGAAGTGACAGCATACGTGCTGGAAATACAAACAAATCCATATTTAATGGGTGGCTTGTGGGACAATATACGCGTATGTTCCTAAAAGATGAGACCACAGAGATCCTGCACCAGTAAAACAGATCACAACAACTCAACAAAACTGTCTCTGACATACTAGCCAGGATTTCTCAGGAGATGTTTCCGTCTTATAGGAGACTTCCACTAAGACAGGACTGTGACTTTAGTGCTGAGATGGTAAAGACTGACAGTAGAGGGCCCGTTTGGGAGCATGCGATGTTCCTGTGCATCGCCACATCTACCACACGATGGAACCACCCTGGGTCTTCGCTGGAGAATAGTCTACCTGCTGCTACCAGGTGACATGTGGGTGCCCTTGTGGTCTTTCCTAGTTGTGGGATCCTCAATCGTGAAGCTTGTCACATGGAAAAAATTTCATAACTGTCCCTCTCAATGCAGACAACACGCCTCACCTGACTTCCTCTACGTAACCAATAGTTTGACGCAAAGTTATTCAATGGTGAGACACAGTACCAGAGAGGGATGATAAGTCTTTTCTTCCAGTCCACTGAGTTGATACTTGTTTGCAATACCGTGAGAACAACATCTCCACTTGCCTGAAGACCTTCAGCCTGGACACCACATATCCCAGCAGCTTTACTCACCTCATTATTTCTATTCATAGCTAATAAGTTCCCATTTATTTACTGAAGCTTTCCAAATGTTTCAAGACTGAAAAAGAACAAACAAAATACCACCATGACTGCAACAAAAATCTTAGAAAAAATAAGGCTGCAGCAAGCTTGGGTCGGGTTGTGGAAACCAACGACAGGTACTTTTGTTGGCGAGGAAAGAGATTTACTTACTTTGACTTCGTGGAAGATGCTGTGAGCTTTGCAGAATCAATGGACACTTTGACTCCAGCACTTGAGAAGCTGAGCGAGGAATCAGAGTGTCTGAGTTTGTGGTTGTCCGGGATCAAGACTAAAATCTGAGCTTTTAATGCCTTCCTGGACTTGGTCATCAGAAGTAGGTTGACTCAGGTCAAATGGACTTGCTTATTTCCTTGAGAATGTTTTGCTCTTCCTCCAGAAAAGCCTCATCAGTTCTAGTTCCGGTTGTGAGAAACTCTAATATTTGTCCTCTGTTTGGTCGCAAAGAAAGGCCTGAAGAGTCTTGAATTACCGGAGGTCACTTGAGTTCATGTGTGAGTTTTCATTGTTCTTCGAGGAGAGGTGAGAATGATTTTTGAGCCTCTGTGGTGAAGATGAAAGAAGGGTGTACACTCTTAATGCTTGACATCAGTGACCCAACACTCGAGTCTCTCAGACAGGGAGTGAAACATTTTCAAGGAAATAAAGAAGTCCAGTTGACCTGACTCAAACTACTTGATAACGTGACCATGGATGTCTGAGAAACTCCACAGGCAAAAGTGCTGAATTTCTTAAGAGACATTCACATATCTCAGCAGTCATATTCATGTTTCTGGGTCCTCAGCCTGGAAAGAGCTCATGGCAGCATGTGGATTAGTGGTTAGCACTGTTGCCTCACAGCAAGAAGGCCAGGGGTTCGATTCCCGCCCGTGGCCTTTCTGTGTGGAGTTTGCATGTTCTCCCTGTGTTTGTGTGGGTTTCCTTTGGGTGATATGGTTTCCTCTCACATTTACAGACAGGCAGGTAAGGTGAACTAGAAACTTTATAATTGTCCAGGTCTCCCCTGCAAAAGAGATCTCAAGCCCACTGGGACTAACCAGGTTAAATAAAGGTTACATGGAGTCAAGAAGTTGTTGATCAAAGGTGTCTGTTGATGGTGAGGTCTTTGCAGGAGAATGAAGGTCTAAGTGGTTAGGATCCTGGTGTTTCCGGTCTTACTGTATGGATGGTGACCACTGGATGTCATTGGTCCCACCGTCCCACCGATCCAGAGGATCCTTGGGTACCACTGGAATGACTTTCTGTCAAAGGTGTGGTTAAGTATGGAGACTAAAATGGTGAGTACCACTTTAATTGTGAGGGAGCATCAGCTTCGACTTTTAGGACATGAGGTGGGTTTTCAGAGCCTGATCCAGGACAGAGGTGCCTCAGTGTTGAGGACCCCGAGTGCTTGAAGAACGTCAAGGGAACATCTGCAATTCTCCTGGCCCTGGCAGATAGATGCTTACTTTTGAGAGGTGGGGACAGAACTGGGTCTGACTGGGTGGCTGCCATCCAGGACCCAAAGTGGTTCCGTGGTGTTGAAGGGTGGCACCAGTGCACTCTCCCAGACTTGTCTTGAAATTATAAGGATTTGGACACATCATTGTTTATTATTATTATTTTGCATTATGGCTAATTTTATTCAATTTCAAATTTCAAAACTGTGACTCCAAGATAAATAGAAAAAACTTTCTGGGGGCTGGTCAGATGCATTCTGGGAAATGTAAGACCTTCATAAAATGACCCCCCCCCCCCAATACACACAAACAAACAAACAAAAACCATCCCAGAAATGCACTTTTGGTGGACTGTACAAAATGGACCAGAATTTACAGTTAGTTTAACACACACACACACACACACACACACACACACACACACACACACACACACACACACACACACACACACACACACACACACACACACACACACACACACACACACACACACACACACACACACACACACACACACACACACACACACACACAGAGAGTGTGGCGCGTGTTAAAAGGCCTCTGCATTGGAAAATCTCCAGAGGAACAGTTAGTATGAGAGCAGCAAACGGGGAGGTTTCTGTAAAAAAGAGGAAACGGTGCTCGAAGGAAGTGAAAAATACCACATAAGCAAAAACACAACCGACAGTCCATCGAGTGGGACAGAGTGGGATGCAAATAGAAACCTGCCAGGAACACAACAGTCACATTAGAAGAACTGAGGATAAAAAATATGATCCAGTCAGCAATTAAGATATAAACTAATGACACTAAGAAACAAAAACTTGTTTTTTGGTTGTTTTTTTTTTTTGTTTTTTTTTTTTGCAGGACTTTGCCTATTAGTTACAAATTCCTGGCTCTAAATCTGTCATCAAACACACCATCTGTTTTTATTTATTTGCTTCCTTACAGACATTCGCTTGTTTCACTTTTTTACTCTTTCAGTTGGTAAAAGTTATTTTCATTAAGTATTTTATTGCGGCTGGTATTTTTTGCTATATTTGATCACAGTCTGTTTGTGAGCAGGGTCTGGATCTTGTCATGGTGGGGAAAAAACAACAAACCTCCTGGTGGTGCTCCAATGACAACAGCAACTCATTGATATGCTAGTATAAACATAATATTTATTTTGATGGCGTGAAAGTAATAAAATGTTTAAACGTTATAGTACATCATACACTCAACAAAAATATAAACGCAACACTTTTGGTTTTGCTCCCATTTTGTATGAGATGAACTCAAAGATCTAAAACTTTTTCCACATACACAATATCACCATTTCCCTCAAATATTGTTCACAAACCAGTCTAAATCTGTGATAATGAGCACTTCTTTGCTGAGATAATCCATCCCACCTCACAGGTGTGCCATATCAAGATGCTGATTAGACACCATGATTAGTGCACAGGTGTGCCTTAGACTGCCCACAATAAAAGGCCACTCTGAAAGGTGCAGTTTTATCACACAGCACAATGCCACAGATGTCGCAAGATTTGAGGGAGCGTGCGATTGGCATGCTGACAGCAGGAATGTCAACCAGAGCTGTTGCTCGTGTATTGAATGTTCATTTCTCTACCATAAGCCGTCTCCAAAGGCGTTTCAGAGAATTTGGCCATACATCCAACCAGCCTCACAACTGCAGACCACGTGTAACCACACCAGCCCAGGACCTCCACATCCAGCATGTTCACCTCCAAGATCATCTGAGACCAGCCACTCGGACAGCTGCTGGAACAATCGGTTTGCATAACCAAAGAATTTCTGCACAAACTGTCAGAAACCGTCTCAGGGAAGCTCATCTGCATGCTCATCGTCCTCATCGGGGTCTCGACCTGACTCCAGTTCATCGTCGTAACTTCGCACAGCCATTGAAGAGGAGTGGACCAACATGCCACAGGCCACAATTGACAACCTGATCAACTCTATGCGAAGGAGATGTGTTGCACTGCATGAGGCAAATGGTGGTCACACCAGATACTGACTGGTATCCCCCCCCAATAAAACAAAACTGCACCTTTCAGAGTGGCCTTTTATTGTGGGCAGTCTAAGGCACACTTGTGCACTAATCATGGTGTCTAATCAGCATCTTGATATGACACACCTGTGAGGTGGGATGGATTACCTCAGCAAAGGAGAAGTGCTCACTATCACAGATTTAGACTGGTTTGTGAACAATATTTGAGGGAAATGGTGATATTGTGTATGTGGAAAAAGTTTTAGATCTTTGAGTTCATCTCATACAAAATGGGAGCAAAACCAAAAGTGTTGTGTTTATATTTTTGTTGAGTGTACATTTGCAGTGTAACATTATGAGATTATAAATTATAGCATTAGTTCTATTACAAATAATAATAAGAAATAAATAATCTTTTGGTTGTGGTGGTATGGAAGCCAGTGTTCAGAAGACTGTTCTCAGACCACGGGACGTAGAGCATGAAGACATTCCTATATTTTTCCTTCTCCCTCAGATTTCTGTTTATGGAACGTGTGGTTAAAATGTGTCCTTGTGTGCTGGTGGAGGTGTGTGTGCTCAGAGTACTTCTTGTTGCATCATTTATGAAGCAGGAATTAGCTCGTAGCTTTTCAAATGCAAAGCCCTGATCTCATTTTCATAGACATGTACCTTGGAAGGACACTTTCATAATTATGAAGTTACACTTATATGTGATAATATACTGAATAGCTGCAGCTATAAATAAATAAGCAGGAAAAAAAAAGGCAGCGATCGCTCAAACACAAGACATTTGTCTGTATAAAGGCACAAACATAACCTGCATGTTTTTAAACTCTTGAAAGTGATGTTAATACAGTGCTGATAGAAAACCTGTCTAATAATGTGATTAATTCAGGTGATGGAAATGAATGTGTGATTCAACGTTAATGGACAAAAAAAACATGCAAAAAAAAAAAAAAAAAAAAATCCAGAATGATCCTTTAAAAACAGAGCATGCACATCAAGATGAAGAAAGAGATGCGTGGCTGTTGCACCAGCGGATGAGTTCACACACACTCACGGTGCCGTCCTGTGAAGCATGCAGGAATGGAGGGGGGGGTGGGAGCCCGAAGGCCATGAGGTGTCCGTGTGGCTGCTGAACCCACCAGCAAAGGTCTCAAAGAAAGACGAGGAGAAAGAGGAACTTACATCACGGAGACAAGCAGAGTTAGAGTCCCCAAGGAGTTGTTAGTATGACAGTGTGGTTCTGGATCAGAGCACAGCGGAAAGGTAGGAGGGAGAGATAGAACCCCGAAGGGTGGAAAAGAGGGCAGGGGTTTGGGGAGATAGAACGGAAACGTTAATCGGCAAATCGGGCAAAGAGGAAAAGGAGAGACGGCATATCAAAGGCAGAAAGGTCAACTCGGAGAAACGAGGTCGCTGGCACACGCCCCCTCACCGGCGACCTGGAACAAACAGACGGGGAGTTTGGCGTGCGCACTCACACAGACGACCGGGGGGGATAAAGAGGAAAGGATGAGATTGATTATTTTCCAAATTATGCTGGAAATGGTTTCAATGATTCTATTTTATGGTTATATTCCCATTTCTCTGTGTGAATCAAAGCACACAAACAACAGCAGCACATGAGTTAATATGCAGGCCGTCCCTTTATGACACGTCCCGTCCCTTTATGACACGCCCTCGCTACCATCCATAAAAACCACACAGACACAATCTAATCATGCTGTGTCTGTCGTCCGGGGTGGGGGGGGGTGTGAGTGCTAGTTTTCGAATTTGTCAGCACTAATGCAGCATAGTCTCCCTCCATGAAGTCCTACGGTGTAGGATTCTGGAGTTAAAGGGGTCATATTGTACATCTGTTCATCAAGATGTTGCACGTATCCAAAAAACAGAAATGTCACTGAGGTGACGCATCTGACAAATGCAGAACAGGTTGTACTGTGACTAGGGTTGGGTATCGAGAACCGGTTCTTTTTGGGTATCGTTAAGAAATGATTCGATCCACCGACACCAATAGTCTTTTTGCTTAACGATTCCCTTATCCTTCAGAGTCGCTGTTGTTTTTGAGGGCGTTTGTCTGGAAAATTATCATATCTCTACATTGATTACAGACCCTGCAGCGGGTCTGTAATCAACTGTTGCTGCAGCGCGGCTCCACTTTGAACCTTGAACCAATGAAGCAGTGCTCCGATCCACTGCTTCGTTGGATCTTTGCTTTGCTGCTCTTCAGAAACGGAAACTCCGCTTCTTAATCCCTCTCAAAGCCATTAAAATATGTCAATCGTGAGTCACTTTTGTGTGGCTTAAAGTCACTAACTGGGACTCCGGTCTTGTTGCGAGAAAGAACACAGTAAAATCACCAGTGTAAAACTAACACTGACAGTGTTAAAATAACACTGCCAGTGTACATATGGTTCTGCTCCGGTCAGAGTGGGACCATATGTTCACTGTCAGAGCTAATTGAACACTGGTGATTTTACTGTGAAACAAGAATCGTTGCTCCAAATCGTTCCATTGCTCCAAATGCTGCATGACTCTCTACTGAGTCGAGTCTGCTTGAAATTTATAAGGTCAAAGCGAATTGCGTTTAAATCAAATGACACCTCTTTCCAAACGTTGTAATGCAAACTATAAACTGCAATCAATCAAAATGTTTTTTCCTCCCAAAATGAGACGTCAGCTCAAGACTGTATGGCTGCAGACCTGCAGACTCCAGCAGCTGGCTGAGCTCAGCTCAGAGGTATGGAAAGACATTCATGCCAAAAACTGACAAAAACTACAGATTTTATTTATTTCTATTTATGCCCAGAGTTTAAGGTTCCAGTGACCAACTTCATATTAATTTACTTTAAGACTCAATAAAATGTTGTTGACATAGAAAACCCTACACTGTTAAACTGAACACTCCATTTTAATACAATAATTAAGTTAATGTAACTCAAACTTTGAAAAAAGTTATAGTCACTCATTTCCATTAATTAAACTAACTCAAAAATGAATTGTTGTCATAACAACTCAGTTCCTTTAAGTGCATTTAAAGTTTTGGGGCATTTAAGTGTTGATGAATTTCCAGTGCATTCCATTCACTCATTTTAATTGCGTTTATGAAACAGAGGCCAGGAGGTGTCAATGTGCAGATGTAGTTAGTAAACCTCACTCCCAACAGCTCAAAAGGATTCTCTGCTCACAAGGCCAGAGCCCTGGGTTTTACCCTTCTGGTTAGAGAGTCCGACTTCCATGCCAGAGACTGTGAGTTTGCGTCCTGAGGGGAGTGAATGGGCGGAGTCATAACAACACAATGCAGAGTCAACAAGTAAATGAAAGAATGCATCAAATAATCTAATCCAAAATGTAATGCAAATTTTTTAGCCAGAAATTTGTCACTTTTTTATTGAAAAACATAAACTAGATTTACATAAATTTAACTAGAAGCACTCAAAGAGTGCAAACCTCCGCCAAGGCCATGGGGTCACTGACGCCATAACATCTACACGCCGTGGAATCACTGAACCTAAAAAAGTCTAACAATGATGTTTGCTCAGTAGTAAAAAAAGTTTCATCTGCTGTGACTGGATAGCATGTATCCTTAGCGCTTGGCATCACAGTTTATTGCAACTTGCACCTTTCCCAGAAGCTACTGTCATCTGAGCACTGATATTGATATTGCATGTGCTTATAGACAAAAACAAATAAGAGACAAAATTCAATTTATTATTCAACTAAACTGCAAATATATGAATTTTTTAACATTTATGAAACACTTCTCTAAACAAGGCCATAGGGTCACTGAGCCTAAAGAGATTCCCTCCTTGGCACAGTGATCTATATCTTTGTCTCTTTCTCTAAAATTGTATATAATAATCATTAGATTATTAATATATAAACAAAAATAAATGTAAGAAATATTACAATTTGAAAACAAATACACCCGAACGTGATGACAGCTGCAACTGCTTAATGCTAACTTTTAACATTGAAAATGCCATAGACATGCTAACGCGTTAGCATCGTGATCCGGATCATGATCCAGATCACCACTAAAATTTAATCACTTGTTCCTCTTGTCATTTCCAACCACTCCACAAAAATTCAACAAAAATAAATTTAAGAAATATTACAATTTGAAAACAAATGCACCCGAACGTGATGACAGCTGCAACTGCTTAATGCTAACTTTTAACATTGAAAATGCCATAGACATGCTAACACGTTAGCATCGGGATCCGGATCGTGATCCGGATCACCACTAAAATTTAATCACTTGTTCCTCTTGTCATTTCCCACCACTCCACAAAATTTCATCAAAATCTGTTCAAAACTTTTTGAGTTATCCTGCTGACAGACAGACAAACAAACAAACACAACCAAAAACATAACGTCCTTGGCGGAGGTAACTATTCCTCTTGCTTGGTAAGTCAGGAAGCGCATTTCCGGAAGACATCTTCCTCTGCATTTCTCACTGTTTCTTGGCATGTAATGTATATTTTAGCAAATGTAGAAACATCCCGATGGCTGGCTGACAGAGCAAAAAACGGTGCTATGTCTAATAACGAAGCTTTTGAGCTTTCATTGGAAAGTGATGGCTCGGATTTATCAGATACAATCGGGAACGTCGCCCTGACATCTGACAGCGAATTTGATGATGATGTTAAAGAAGCTGCAGCAGGATTTGCTGAAACACTGCCCTACCGTTCGGAGCCAGAGGTCCACTGACATGGAGGATGTAGCTGTTGGGTATGATCACGTGGGAAATACAAAATGGTGAGAAATCACTGATAATTAATTTTGTATAACTGTACTGTTTAAGCCTTATGCTAACAGCTGATACGGGACAAAATTATTAGGGCCCTGTGAAAGTTAGCATTTTAATTTCATTTAAGGTCTTCCAAAATTTCCCAAATGATTTTTTTTTGTAAACATATAAAGGAAATTTCAACACATTTCTAAAGTTTTATTTTGGATGCTTACAGTTGTTTTACTGTGCATACAGAAACATTATTTCACAGAGAGCAAAAACCTTGAGATTCAAAATTAATACTACATGTACACTGGAAGATAACACTCAGTTATATCTTGATTGTACAAACTTTGATGGTGACGTTGCCAGTTGAGACCTCTTTGATGGCATGGAGCCGGACATTCTTCTCCAGCTGGTGATTGTGCCCCATCCATGTGTGACGGTGCCAGTTGAGTTACATATTTAATCTTGGAAATCATTCTACAATTGGGTGAGTGCCCTGTTCAGTTTTTGCTTTCCTTTTGTATTTTATTCTCCTTAGTGGAGCTGGTATGCTTTGTTAATTGTACTTTGAGAGGGTCTGTCGGATTCTGGAGTCTGTGATCTACTAGAGCAGCGTGCTGTTTTAACCCCTTTATAGCTCCCAGCATGAATGTGCAGGTG
Organism: Thalassophryne amazonica; assembly: GCF_902500255.1. Classification (NCBI taxonomy): domain Eukaryota; kingdom Metazoa; phylum Chordata; class Actinopteri; order Batrachoidiformes; family Batrachoididae; genus Thalassophryne; species Thalassophryne amazonica. The sequence goes on along the minus strand of NC_047114.1, from coordinate 94,811,865 downwards.
GAACGCTCCGCTGTTTTTTCAGGCAGCCTGATTCCACAGAAGTATCGGAGATTTTTCACAGTTATATTGATGACAACACTTATAAACATGCACAATGCCGAGCCTCTAGCAGAGACTGTCTTCAACAGGCTGTGTTCATGCTAATGGATGTGCACACGCACTACATCCTCTCACAGTGGAGAGTGGCTGCTGCTTTTACCGTGACTGCATCAAAATTAATAGTTACCACTTAAAAAGGAGTTATCATAACATGACATTACACTTATGTAAACTTTGCAATTAATCTGTGGCTCCTTTCTTAATGTTAGCAGCTACATTCCATTCAACAGTGCGCTGGGACTTTTCCTCAAAGCTACACAAATGCTGTCAAAAACACTCTGAAAAATGAGTACTCACAAGTACTTTGTTTTGGCAGATTCCACAGCTGTTTATTGCAAATGGTGTATACTTTGAGACCAGTCATGGAAGTGCACAAAGTAATCCCGACCTATCATTGGATCATCACTAACAGCCTAAATCTAATTAGTTATGATTTGTGTGCGACATGTCCTTTAAACAAATCACACACACACACACACACACACACACACACACACACACACACACACACACACACACACACACACACACACACACACACACACACACACACACACACACACACACACACACACACACACACACACACACACACACACAGCAATACTTTGTGCATTTCTGCTCAAAACATGACATGGCGTATATTGCTATCAGGCACACAGACATGGACAGCGTGCAGCAGCTGGTGACAATTAACTTTCAAATCACTTGCAGTTCATCCAACATTTATTTGGAAGGTTTCATAAACTCTGCAATAAATCTGCACTTGTTGCGATGTCAGTGCACTGTAGACATTACCTATGACACACAACATGCTGTATTTTGGTTGTATTTCTCCCACATAAAGATGATTTTGGTCACACATGTCAGAATGAATTTAGATTTATTTCCGTGACTTACGTCACAGAAATCCAAAACGGCTCGATTTTCTGCCAGGAATTCACTTATGGCAGTAGGATTTCTACATGCACACTCATGGAATTGTGGGACTTTGGTAATGTTTATCATGAAACCCGACCATATGTAAGTATAAAATCTAGATCCACATTTTGCACAATACGACCCCTTTAAATGGTGAAGGGTCAGCGTCTCTGAGTGCATGTATGACAGCACATTTAATGAACCGTTCTTGATTTTCCATCATTTAAATGACAAGCAACGTTTCCCCAAAGTGGGGTTTCTGCAGATTATTTGTTTTTCTGAGAGGTCAGCGGAGCGGGTGGTGAGGAAAAGAAAAAGTACCAAATTCATCACATGAAATCAGTGTCATTGTTGAAGTTTAAAAAAAATGTTGACAGAGCTGACAATAAAGATTTTGCTGCAACAAACAAAAATAGTTACATTTAATTTGAAAAGAGAGCGAACAGATAATTCAATGACTTTAACCATTTTTAAGTCTTTGCTGGAAGATCTTCTCCAGTTATATTAATAAAAAGGGAGTCCAAAGCAGAGACAAAAGAGGAAGAAGAAATAGAAGAAGAAGAAACCCCGTATAGAGGATAAAAGTGGATTAAATAGCTTTACATTACCCCTGCATGGCTCCGTGCTTTCAATCTGGGAAAATAAACACGAATATTTTAGGATTCATGCGTATTATCGAGGAGATGATTTCTTGCTTATTCATTTATTAACCGCGGATGCTTCACGTTTGTCTTCAGCCGTCGCGCGGAAAATCACAGGAGAAGTCATTAACATCACTGTGTCATAAAACATGGACCCCAGATCACGAGTGATGAGGCGGTGAATCCAGTGAGTCTGTGTATTTACCTCCATACATCCAGATGCTCCTCGGTCCGAGTCGGCCTGCCGGCCACCGTCTCTGCTCTGGCTGCCCTGCCCTCCTCCCGCCTGCAGCCTCCTCTCCTCCCTGCAGCCCTGGTCCTGCAGCTTCTTATTCAGAATCCGAGCTGCGTTTTCGGTCAGCGTGTAGCCTGGGGGGGCGGACAGGTCCTGCCGAATACTCACCACCTCTAGGTTTTTGTCCCCCTGTGTTTCCACTATTAGCTGCACAGGACTTGGTGATCGACCACGAGCAGTCCGCAAGCAATCCTGTGCAGTGCCTGTGGATTTAGGGTCCATGCTGAGGGCGGCGTGAGCCGGGCTCGGCTCGTTGTTGGAGGGCGGCGCGGGGCGAGAGCGGCTCGGGGACTTGTTGAACTTCTGCATGGAGTCGTATGCCACAGGGGTGTGGTCAATGATGTTGAAGAGGCTCGAGAGGCCGTCGTTGATCGTTGTGTGGACGGGACTGTCACGGGTGGTGGTGGAGCGGGCCCAAGCTGACTCGCTGTTTCCCTTCTGGGGTGTAGTTGGGGTGGGGGCACGAGTGCTGTTGGGCACTTCAGCTTTATTGGATGTGGACAGTTTGCGCTGAAGCTTGGGTGAGCCATACTTTGGCGAGCAGCAGGGGCGTTCAAACTTGTTCTGAACCACAGGAGAGTACTGAACTTTCCTTGTGCTGCGGGACGGGGAAGAGATGGGGGTGCCGCCACCTTTTGGAGTGAGGCATCGGTGAGGGCTGCTGGTCAGGTTCCTCAGAATGTCTGTTTGTAGACCGACACTGATGGTCTGGGTGGTCTGGGTGCCGCGCGAGGTGAAGCCATTGGTTTGGCATGCCATGTCCCGGACCACAGGGCCTGCTGGTGGAGGGCGGATGGCGTTCCTCACAGAGATGGCCACTTCCTTCATGTCGTCACTCAAGTTTCTTGAGAGCTGAAGCTCCAGAGAAGAGGCAAAGCCTACTGTGGGGCAAACAGGAGACTGGTTAGGAGAAGGCCTGAGGCCCCCACTTTCCAGAAGGCTACAAGGCCACCTAGCACTGCTAAACATCTCATCTGCACCACTAGGCCCCACCCCAGCCTCTCCTCCACCCCTGGCTTTGGTCCCCTTGGCGTACAGAAAGTCTGAGTCTTGGGCAGTAGGACACTCATTTGTCCCAGTTCTGGCTGGACTGTGGAGAATGTGGACCCCATAGTGTTCCACTCCCACCCCTGCTGTCCCTGCTCCATTGCCCCTCAATGGGGACTTGTGGCAGTGTTCGGTGCTGCTCAGGGTGCTGGTGGTCAGGGTAGCACTGGTGGTCAGGAACCAGGAAGTTGGCTGGAATGGATCCGGAATGGAATCACCACCCAGGGCCTCAGGGATTTTGCCTACCCACACTTCCTGGGAGGGGCCTGACCCAGAGGTGGACTCTGGAAAATCCCAGCCGCCCTTGTTATTGAATTCCTCAATGTACTTGAGATCGTCTGGGGACAGAGGGGGGGTGATGTCATCCTGTCCTCGGTCACCGTGACGACTTTTTTCAGGGAGGAATGGCGAGCTGTCCATCAACCGCTGGAAATCACTCATGGAGCACACTGATTTGGCCCTAGAAAGGACACACACACACACACACACACACACACACACACACACACACACACACACACACACACACACACACACACACACACACACTGCATTAACTGGTCTCGTTTTTCAGTAGTGTCCCTAATGAATCCAGAAAGAAACACTCCAACCATGACCTCATCTCACTCATCGAACCCTTAACACGGTCAAACAGACTGCGTACATGTTTTAAAAACACATGAATAAAAAATGAACTTCTCAATGTTTCAAGTCTGGCTGTTTGATTTCAGTTTTTGCTGCACTTGCTGTGTGTCTGTGGGTGTGTTTGATTCTCAGTAGGTTGTCTCAAAATGGCAAAAATGGATTTCATTGACATTTGGTGGAGACGTAGGCACTGGGGGCAGCACGGTGACTCGGTGGTTACCACTGCCGTCTCACAGCTAGAAGGTCCTGGGATCACTTCCTGCCTGATCCTTTCGGTGAGGAGTTTGCATGTTCTCCTACGTGGATTCTGTCTGGGTGATTTCCAGCTTCCTCTCACGTGCAAAGATATGTGGGTTTGGTGAACTATTGACTGTAGGTGTGAATGTGTTTGTGTGTTTATATGTGGCCCTGCGATGGACTGGCATCCTGTTCACGGTGTACCCTGCCTCTTGCCCAAAGACCACTGGGATAGGGTCCAGCACCCCCACCCCCCAAGGACTATGGAAGATGAATGAATTAATGAATGAAAGTAGACAAGAAAGAACCCATTAAATTTTAGATCAAGGGGCAGAACTTTATGAACTTTATGCTTTGGTCACTAATCTTGATTCCCTTAATTGTGATTATAGGGTCAAAGGAATAAACAGCCAGAGCAGAAGTTCAGCAATTAGGATCAAAGGTCAACATCAAAGTTCAATAATCCCAATATAGTTCAGCAATCAGGATCAAAACTTAAGCACAAAGGTCAGTGATGTCAGGTTTTGATCAAAGGTCAGTGATCTCGGGTTTTGATCAAAGGTCATAGGTCATCAATCAAGATCAAAGCTCAGGTTCAATGATCAACAATCAAGATCAAAGCACAGGTTCAATGGTCAGCAGTCAAGATCAATGATCAGATAAAATGTCACCAATCATAATCAAAGGTCAGCAATCAGGATCAAATACCAGCAATATGTTCAAATGTGACTTATCAGGATCAAAGAGCAAGATTAAAGTTCAGCAATTAGAATATTTAATTAATCAGGATCAAAGGTCAGCAATCAAGATCAAAAAGTGTTATCAGCAACAAAGACCAGGATTGCAGTTCTGCAATCAGAATATATGCTCATTAATGAGGATCAAAAGCCAGGATCAAAGATCAAACAGTCATGATCAATGACTATGATCAAGAGTGAATTGATCAGGACCAAAGGTCAGCATTCAAAATCAAAGAATAGGTTCACAAAATGCAGCAATGAAGATCAAAATTCACGCTATTGAATACTGGGGAACTCAAGAAAAGTAGAAGACCTTGATTTGTGAATTACAATACCAAATAATGATGTCAAATTTAAGAAGAATGAAATCATCAGACACAGCTAGTAAATACAGGCGACCAGGTTTTGTCGGATATCTGCAGGACAGGTAAGACAGTCGCACAGACCTGCTGTATCAGTTTTCATTACCAACATGTCACAGTTACGTTGTCTTTACTTGGTTTGTGAAAACGAGTCAGTGGTGAGATAAATGTTTTATAATCCTTTAGCTCTATTAGATGCATTTTTCTAGCTGAAAGCTGTAAATTTCAAGTTCCCATTTTCCATCGAATGCAGCACAAACTCTGAAACATTTCATGAAGCAAAGCTACTGTATTAGCTATGGACCCAGTCCTCCCACCACCACCAAAAAATACTTTATCACCTATAAAATTTGCTGAAATTTTACGATACAACATAGAAATACACGTACTTCATATAGACTATGTACAGTAGTGTTCAGAATAATAGTAGTGTTATGTGACTAAAAAGATTAATCCAGGTTTTGAGTATATTTCTTATTGTTACATGGGAAACAAGGTACCAGCAGATTCAGTAGATTCTCACAAATCCAACAAGACCAAGCATTCATGATATGCACACTCTTAAGGCTATGAAATTGGGCTATTAGTAAAAAAAGTAGAAAAGGGGGTGTTCACAATAATAGTAGCATCTGCTGTTGATGCAACAAACTCAAAACTATTATGTTCAAACTGCTTTTTTAGCAATCCTGTGAATCATTAAACTAGTATTTAGTTGTATAACCACAGTTTTTCATGATTTCTTCACATCTGCGAGGCATTAATTTTGTTGGTTTGGAACCAAGATTTTGCTGGTTTACTAGTGTGCTTGGGGTCATTGTCTTGTTGAAACACCCATTTCAAGGGCATGTCCTCTTCAGCATAAGGCAACATGACCTCTTCAAGTATTTTGACATATCCAAACTGATCCATGATACCTGGTATGTGATATATAGGCCCAACACCATAGTAGGAGAAACATGCCCATATCATGATGCTTGGACCACCATGCTTCACTGTCTTCACTGTGAACTGTGGCTTGAATTCAGAGTTTGGGGGTCGTCTCACAAACTGTCTGGCGGCCCTTGGACCCAAAAAGAACAACTTTACTCTCATCAGTCCACAAAATATTCTTATGTAAATATTCCTATATTCCAAAATATTCCAGACTGTCTTTGATCATCCTGGAACTGATCAGTGGGTGAGCCTTTGCCATTCTGGTTATTCTTCTATCCATTTTGATGGTTGTTTTCCGTTTTCTTCCACACGTCTCTGTTTTTTTTGTCCATTTTAAAGCATTGGAGATCATTGTAGATGAACAGCCTATAATTGTTTTGCACCTGCGTATAAGTTTTCCCCTCTCCAATCAACTTCTTAATCAAACTACGCTGTTCTTCTGAACAATGTCTTGAACGTCCCATTTTCCTCAGGCTTTCAGAGAGAAAAGCATGTTCAACAGGTGCTGGCTTCATTCTTAAATAGGGGACACCTGATTCACACCTGTTTGTTCCACAAAATTGACAAACTCACTGACTGAATGCCACACTACTATTATTGTGAACACCCCCTTTTCTACTTTTTTTTTACTAATAGCCCAATTTCGTAGCCTTAAGAGTGTGCATATCATGAATGCTTGGTCTTGTTGGATTTGTGAGAATCTACTGAATCTACTGGTACCTTGTTTCCCATGTAACAATAAGAAATATACTCAAAACCTGGATTAATCTTTTTAGTCGCATAGCACTACTATTATTCTGAACACTACTGTAGATGTGAAAGGAAAGTACCCAGGAGCCTACCTGAGCAGACTCCCACTGCTGATCTCCACCTCTGGGAACTCAGGAGGACCTTCTCTCTCTGATAGCTCATTCAGAGCCTGAAACACAAACTCAAAATCAATTTGAGGACATTTTTTTTTAATGTATATGATATTCTGAGACAAATGAATGTGTGGAGGTAATTCAAAAAGTTCTTGGCTTCAATTGGAAACCATCACAAGACAAAGGTTCTTGCATTATTTTTCAACAGCACAAGGTGCACTTCATGCTTCACTATCCCTTTGCAGAAGAACGTCACATCTTGAGCCTCGAGACACTTTTGTCTCCTGGTGAGCCGAGTAACTTTGTGAAGTACCTTCATAATTGATTCTAAAGGGAAGAGGTGACCTGTATTGACTTGTGTTACTACCTCCTTCATGCAGGGGAACCTCTTCTCACTCTCCAGTCTGGAAGGTGGAGGCACCTCCAAACTGCTGAAGGGGTCTAAAGAGAGCGCATCAAGGAACAGGTTCTCTGTTGGGCTTTTCAGTCTGATCACACTCCGCTGTTCCTCCAGCATGGTGTCAGACTCAGAGTGGGACTGTGTAGCTGCGCCCACCACAGGGCCGGGGGATCGAGGTGACTGGGTGGCGCTACAGGGACTGTGATGTGGGGAAAAAGCACCTCTGGTGCTGGAGGTGCCATCCTTGACGTCTAAGTTCTCACCTCGCCGTGAGTTCAGTTCTCTCTGCATCTGAATGAGGAATAACACATATATGGAGCGCATAGTTATACAAATTATTTTTGACCCCTGACAGATGAAATTACTATGATCTCACATTTAAAAATGTTCAAATTGTAACACAGAATGAATCTTTACATGTCAATTATGTGTGATTTGTCTAGACAAGATCATAAAATTCATAAAAATAAAAATCAACAGTTTCCCAGAGCTCGAGGTGAGTGTGCATATTTTTCATTTCCAGCAGTTCAAAAACGAAACATTTAATTTTAAATAATTCACAATTTAAACAGAAAAAATGATTATTTTTGCATTCATCTCGTAGTTTCACTAAATATTAACTGAAGTTTCTTTCTGTTTGTGTGTTTAATAATATGGTATTTTCTCATGTTTACATGCACAAACATTATACAGACACGATACACTTTCCTGTGAATTTATCGATATGAATTTAATCAAGATCCAGTCATAACTTTTGGAGTTCACTGTTGCTACAGTTCTAAGATTTTTCTGTATTCCGGATCCAGAATATGTTCCAGATTAACTAAAAACCAAAACAAATGATATCCTAGGACAGTATTCATCTGCTCACAAAATGTTATCAAAGTTTATGAATAAATGTTTGACTTAAATATTCCTGAAGCCTCAAAACGTCTTCTGGCTCGTGGATCCAGAATGTGTTCTGGATTAAATTCCAAATAAAATCCCCCGTTTTCTATCACATTATCCATTTGCTCACCACATTTCATCATCTTCTCACAATGAAAAATTTGTTAAAAGATTATTTTTTATTTTTTTGCAAAAACACAAAATACCACATAATACGCAGCACACAAAAAAAATGATCACATAATAGATGAATAAAATGATTTTAAACATATTGGACAAAAACATAAATAAGATCTAATGTAAACAGCACTGACTTTAACCCCCCTTGTTGTCTAGACTTTGAACCGCCACTGCAGCTGTCAGATGCCGAGTAAAACTCCTTGCTTCATCACAGGATTGTGTCAGGTGGATTATTCCTGCACTTCCCTGGGGATTTTCGGCCAGTACTGTGTGCACTGTGCAGTGATGTCACTGAAAACCAGATCTCTGCTTCCTGTTGGCGGTCTTCACTCAGGGGTTCATCATCACAACTTGCTCCTTCCCGTCAGCAGCGTCCCTGTTTTATACATCAACACTGTACACTCACATTAACATTATGAAGCTTGTTCTTATTTCCTGCCCTGAGCGTCCCGTACACACGAGGTAAAACTCTGCGGCTCTTCAATTAAATCTCTGAGAGGAAATCAATTATTCATTAATCGCCCGTATTTGTCGTATCTGGCCTTTCAAAAGTAATTGCACAGTAAAATTAATAATCGCCTCAGGTGTGTTTGCTGTCTTCAAACACTACAAAAACACACAGAATGCATTTGGATCTGTCCTTTCCTAACCACTCTTCCTGGACCTCGAGCTTTCGACCAGTGTGGGTTTACAATGACTGATGTCGATTTTAAGAACGCGAGGTGGCTGATGCCTGATATATAACGTTGATATCTATTTATTTACCTTTGTACGTGAGAATAATAATAACAAGTGAGACACAAAACAGCCCAACATATTTAACACTGCTTTTGCTTCAAGTGTTGAGAAGTAGTGATGTTGAAATGAGTCTTCATGATGCCTTTGGAGTTTTAATTTATTTTGAGCCCACTAGATGGCAGTGTCTAAGAAAATGGTTCCAAGGAAACTAAGGTGCATTGTGATTTGAATCATTTTTGTATCAATATTGCCATCTAGTGGTCTCAGAAAAAAAGCACCAAAGGCTTCACGAGGCCTCACATGGCCATCACTACTGAGATAGACTAAGAACGGTCACCTGCAGTACTTTTTGAGGTAAGCTAATAACAGTTCAGTCTGTTTTTAAGTGAACTTTTGCTGACCAGATGAATTTATGTTATTCAGAATTTCTGTTCTACTCGAGCGGTAAGCTTTGACAGACTCAGATGAAGCTCGACTGGAAGGAAAAAGTTGCTGTTCCGCGACTGGCCACTTGAGGCTGGCTCCAAAAGTGAGCAGGTTTGCATTCAACTCCATGTTAAACTGTGCAATTTTAGAGCAGAAATAAACATGTTTACAGACTGGTACTGTGACCGTAGGACCTTTGTGGCCGGGACGGCTGTGGGATTGAACCCCGGTCTGCTCGATCTAAAGACCAGAGCTCTACCTGGTCAGCCAAAGCGGAGTTCCCCATTAGCCAAGCTAGCGGGAACGTCTTTTCAATCCAGACTTCACCTTGCTACATATCTCCCTACCATTTTTGACTTCGTCCCGAAGTCACAGGTGCATTTAAGCATGTTCTGTGACTCCTGCCGACAACACCAATTGTGACCAGAGGACCTTTGTGTCCGGGACGGTGGTGGGATCATCTTTTCAATCCGGACTTCACCTTACTACAGGTACAAAAAAACATTTTAGTCTCCATAGATAGTTTCCGCCTCCATGACAACTGTACAGGGGTGAATTTGTTTTTCTAACGACTTAGTTTAAGAGGTCTGAAGCCATAAAGTGGTCACTTTGAGTGACTTAGCGTCGGTTCACTGTAGCTGTTAGCTGTTATGAAGGCTGTGCAAACACCTGGAAACCCCTGGAATAACATGGCTCGTTGTGTGGTGAAACATCCTAACAGCTCTTGTAAGGCATCCATGCTGCAGTATTCACGCTGAGAGAAATTCTTTTTTGATTTTGTATGCTATGGCATTAGCACTATAGGTAGCCTAATCATTTAGTAGGTGCCGTTAATGTATAATTACTGAGAAAATAAGCAGCTCATAACTTTTAATGCTTTCACCAAAGTAAACCGTTAGGAGAACCACAGGGCAGTCCCCAAAAATATGATTTAATTAACACCCAAACGGAGGTTAGTCTGTTAGCTTAGCTGGTTCAGACTTGAAGAGAGGGGCATGTTCAGGCTGCTTTGATCGCACACTGAGCCACCCAGACTCCACCCCTTCATGCATTAATGAGTTCATAGTGATGTTCAGGTTATGAGTTCCTGTCATCTTGATTTGACTGTCATCCTCACAACCTTGTCTCCTTCCCTCCCTTAACCTTCACCAATGATCTTTCTCACTTCACTCCTTCAACTTCCTGACCCTTCTTTCTCCACTTTATTCATGCTCTCTCCGGTGTCTCACCTTGTCCAGCTTGCGGTGGAGCTCCCTCATGCTCCCGTCCCACTCCTGCCGCTCCCTGTCAAAACGCTCCAGGAGCTCCGCCTTCTCGCGGGTCCATCTCTTCTCTTCATGCTGCAGCCTCCAGCGCAGGTCCAAGGAGGTGCTGTGGCTCTCAGCCAGAAGGCGCCGGTGCTCCTCACGCTCCTGCTTGAAGGTCCAGTCTGGGTCTCTGGCTCCCCCTTCACCTCCCTGCGCTTCTCCTCGCGTCTCCTCCTCCAGCAGTTCAAAGAGGGAAAACACAGTAGCACTGAGCTCGGTGGAGTCATTATTATGACAACGGATGGAGGTAATATTAGAAAAGATAAAAGATTAACACGCCACCCCAAGTTTTAGAGACTAAAATGCCACAGTAGAGCTTGATCATTTTTGATTAACTGAATGATTGATACATTGATTTACTCAAGACGTTTTTCAAAATCAATCAAAAACAGCCTAAAATATGAGAAACCCCTATTTTAAAGCTGTACGGCCTCTGTTTTTTTCTTTTCTTCAGATTTAAGTCAAAAAGTATTTTCTTTGGTGCCACCATAATTTTATTCCTCAGCATTTAAATAAGGGATTCATAATATGATTTTGCCAATATGATCAAAATTTACTCTGTCTGGAAACAATTTTGAATTTTGACCCCTGAAGGGAAGAAATTCAAGAGATCAGATGGCATGACGTACATTTGGTATTGACATCTTAGCTCACATGGGAGCTTCCCTCGATTTATGTGAGGGATGCTGAGAAGGATGCGGCAACAGCCAATTGGAGTACAGAAAGGCAGTGTGACATCAACTGGCTGCTTGCTCGAGCAAAATAAATCAAGATAGTGGAAAACGCTCGAAAGAAGCTTATTTTTGTATAAATCTCAATATGTTTCTCATATATTTTGTACACGCCTAATCTCGAAACGCTGTTTTTGTAACCAGATAACATCTTTGAAGATATTTACAAGACATCTTATGGATGTTAGCATGCACGCCTGGGATCGCGCATCATGCAGGAGGGTCAGGTCAAAGGTCATCTCAAAACCTCACGTATGCGCACACGTGCTTCCTCTTGCAGACGGTGCATGACAGAAAAGACACTATTCGTTATGGAATTCCCTCCAGAAAAATATGTTCTCTTCATTAAAATGAGCCGTTATTTTGCAACATGTTACAAAAATAAACCAACATTATAATGCTTGGATGCTTTAATGCCAAATTATCCTGGAGATGGATCCGACCTTAAAATGTAATCAATTCGTCCATAATGCAAAGCTGAGCTCTGCATCAAGACCCAAATAAATTCAAAGGTGTACAACCAGTTCTTGTTTTTTAAAGTCATTAATGATGGAGGCTGTACAATTGTTCCACTCAGACAAAAGAACAAACCAAGGACATCGTTAAAAGTGCAAAATTAGAATTATGTAAACTTACAAGCACCACTGTATCTGTGGTGCAGGGACACGGAACTAACCCGAGAGAGTTCTGTCCTCTCAGATATATATTGCAAACAGTGAACTGAGGATGGAGAAAAACTTCAAAGCTGCAGACAGACAGAAGGAAGCGTCTGTGCTCCTGACACAACAGCTTTGTAATCTTCAGATGGGCTTTGATCCCACAATGTACTGGTACAAACCAAGTGTGTAACACCGGTGCAGCTCCCGAGTTACACAAGCTTGACTTCAAAGATGCAGGAATAGTTCATAAATATTTCTTGTGTGTACTTCTATACTGAAACTACCGATTGGCAAATATCTCGTTATAGCGGCTATATTAACTCAAAGAGCCACATAACGAATTATAAATAAAGTTATTTATCAAGTGCCAACACAGAGCGCGAAACATGAGCAATGACACAAATGTCTGTCATTTTACTATTTATATCCAACTATGAAGATACAAGTGGGGATCATTTTAAATGATTATCACATATAGGGGAAAAGATCAATGTGCTGGGATGGATACTAATTATGTGTAAGAAGGAAAACTATTTAAAGGGGCCATATTATAGGAAGATATGAGCCCTATATAAGCCTTTAAGCCCCGTTGGTGCCGCTGCTCATCTCCAGATTCCGCAGAATCAAGCAGATGAGTCTATCGGCACCTTCACACTTGCATGAATTTGATCCCTGCACAGCGCAAATGTGTCCAGCTTTGTCCCGCTGGACACCACGCTATAGAAAATAATCATTTCGTAGCTGATGACGCATTTGCTCTCAGAATTTGGCTGATGAAACCATCTCTCATCGTTCCTAGAATCACAGAGAAATTATCTACAGCTGCAAGTTGTCGCGTGTCTGTCATGCGGTGAAGAACGCATTTGGAATCATCTCAAAGATAATTATATATATTTATACCATGGTCAGTGAGAATTCCATGTCTAACTGGCATGCATTATTTTCGTGTATATGCACACGTAGTTCGACGAGTTAAGTCACTGTAATATCACTCCGCTCTGGTCGTCACCATAGCAACGCTCAAATCAGTTGGCGCAGATCAGCTGTGTTTTGATAGGTGAATGACAGAAACATGATAAAACATGGATTTCCAAGTGAATTTTAATATTTTTGGCCAAAATAAAACGTTTGAGGAATGGGAAGAGGAGGAGAGCAAATGAGAAGAACAGCAAAAGCAACGGCATAAAGATTCAACATCGGACGAACTGGACAAGATTGAAGACGGGAAAGAAGAAGAGAACACAAAAAAAGTTAACTTAAATAAATATTTGTGTGTTAGCTCAAATATTTCCACATACACAATGTCACCATATATATATATATATATATATATATATATATATATATATATATATATATATATATATATATACACACTCAACAAAAATATAAACGCAACACTTTTGTTTTTGCTCCCATTTTGTATGAGATGAACTCAAAGATCTAAAACTTTTTCCACATACACAATATCACCATTTCCCTCAAATATTGTTCACAAACCAGTCTAAATCTTCTCCTTTGCTGAGATAATCCATCCCACCTCACAGGTGTGCCATATCAAGATGCTGATTAGACACCATGATTAGTGCACAGGTGTGCCTTAGACTGCCCACAATAAAAGGCCACTCTGAAAGGTGCAGTTTTATTTTATTGGGGGGGGGGGGGATACCAGTCAGTATCTGGTGTGACCACCATTTGTCTCATGCAGTGCAACACATCTCCTTCGCATAGAGTTGATCAGGTTGTCAATTGTGGCCTGTGGAATGTTGGTCCACTCCTCTTCAATGGCTGTGCGAAGTTGCTGGATATTGGCAGGAACTGGTACATGCTGTCGTATACACCGGTCCAGAGCATCCCAAACATGCTCAATGGGTGACATGTCCGGCGAGTATGCCGGCCATGCAAGAACTGGGACATTTTCAGCTTCTTGGATGTATGGCACAACAATGGGCCTCAGGATCTCGTCACGGTATCTCTGTGCATTCAAAATGCCATCAATAAAACGCACCTGTGTTCTTCGTCCATAACAGATGCCTGCCCATACCATAACCCCACCGCCACCATGGGCCACTCGATGCACAACAGTGACATCAGAAAACCGCTCACCCACACGACGCCACACACGCTGTCTGCCATCTGCCCTGAACAGTGTGAACCGGGATTCATCTGTGAAGAGAACACCTCTCCAACGTGCCAAACGCCAGCAAATGTGAGCATTTGCCCACTCAAGTCGGTTACAACGACGAACTGGAGTCAGGTCGAGACCCCGATGAGGACGATGAGCATGCAGATGAGCTTCCCTGAGATGGTTTCTGACAGTTTGTGCAGAAATTCTTTGGTTATGCAAACCGATTGTTTCAGCAGCTGTCCGAGTGGCTGGTCTCAGACGATCTTGGAGGTGAACATGCTGGATGTGGAGGTCCTGGGCTGGTGTGGTTACACATGGTCTGCGGTTGTGAGGCTGGTTGGATGTACTGCCAAATTCTCTGAAACGCCTTTGGAGACGGCTTATGGTAGAGAAATGAACATTCAATACACGAGCAACAGCTCTGGTTGACATTCCTGCTGTCAGCATGCCAATTGCACGCTCCCTCAAATCTTGCGACATCTGTGGCATTGTGCTGTGTGATAAAACTGCACCTTTCAGAGTGGCCTTTTATTGTGGGCAGTCTAAGGCACACCTGTGCACTAATCATGGTGTCTAATCAGCATCTTGATATGGCACACCTGTGAGGTGGGATGGATTATCTCAGCAAAGGATAAGTGCTCACTATCACAGATTTAGACTGGTTTGTGAACAATATTTGAGGAAAATGGTGATATTGTGTATGTGGAAAAAGTTTTAGATCTTTGAGTTCAACTCATACAAAATGGGAGCAAAACCAAAAGTGTTGCGTTTATATTTTTGTTGAGTGTATATATATATATATATATAGTAATGGATTGGTGGATGTGACATAATCGTCATAATCATTCAAATGCTCTGCAGTGTTTTCGAATAGGCTGTGCAATCTTCACAACTAGTTCACACAAGTGGCACGAAATTAATGTTTGCCACAAATTTTGAACATTTTTAAAGCCGGTACCCATTTACAGCAGGTTGGACTGAAACAACGCAGATGAAGTGTCTTGTCTAAGAACAAACAGGTCTACATTTTCCAGTTAATGTGGTTTGGTATCAGAGTAAATGTTCCCCAAGTCCTTCAGTTCTGCTATAAGCAACATTATCCAAGCTCCATTTTATATTTCTGTGACATATGGCACCAGACTGAACTTTTGCTTTTTCTTTGCAACGTGCATAAATAATCTACAGCATGAGTGACAGATAGAGGGGTGGGAGGGAGGCGGGGCAAGCAGCCACTCCTTTTCATTTAAAGCAACAGATGTTTTTTGATGCTTCACCTCAACATCTACACAGTAACGTTTAGATGCACACTGTCATATTGGACACTTGATCGAAATCATCAGAGGCAGTTCAGGTGGAGGAGGTGATAGCTTGTGAAGGTGGATGAAGGCTGCAGCAGGTCCTCAGACCCTGATCGTCTGGGATTTTGCAGCCGTGGGACCAAGCTAAGGATCTGTCAGAGGCCGTGTGTTTGTCAATGTGCAACGATATTCCGTTAAACAAACACCACGGGCATCTCTAGAAGAGACCATCTTCCGAGCCATGTGGGATTGCCACAATGATTTGACACCTGGTGGTGGTATTAGCTCAGGAAAATGTTTTATCCTGATGCTTCCTGTATGATTGGAAGACTTGGACAGTAACGACTGGATGTTTCTGTGATGGATCCTTGGGTATCTGCTGGAATGACTTTGTATCAAATAAGACACTTGCACTGTTAGGGGGTGTTAATTATGACATTTTGGCCATGTGGCGTGTTTCTCTGGTCATGATCCAGCATGTAGGTGCCTCAGTGGTGAGATCCTCAACTGGACAAGGCCAAGTGGATGTTCACGTTTCGCCTGGATGCAGCTGACAGACGGGTACGTTTTTGGAGGCAGAAGAACTGATTTTCTGCGTGGGTGGTTGACGGTCACAACCCAAAGCAGTTCTCCATGGTGGTTGATGTGGAGACGCGGGGCGCCAGCACATGCTCCCAGACCCGACCTGAGACACTGGAGCAATGAGAGTAGAGGTTGAGAGAAACCACATTTGACCTTTGCTCTGGAAGGTCATGAACCATGTAAATGCTGCACAAAGTAAATCACATAAAAAGGAAATTATCCTCAAACTCATTGTAAAAGCCAAAGCTGACACTTTCTTTGGTAACAAACGGGTGACATGGCCGATGTAAAAGAGGTTTCATATGCTCTACCTCTCTGCAATGAAAAGCACTCAGGGATGATAAATAACTGCAAATAAAAACTCTAAATAAATAAATAAATTGAGATCAGCCTCTAAAATCCTCCACACTGTGAGCAGGACGTATTTGTATCATTTTTCAAACACCAGTAGAAATGACGTTAGTTTCTAATCTTCACATTATTTGTCCTCCCATTAGGAGAAACAAACAAACTAAAAAAAATGAAGCACATCCACAGCTGTCTTCTGTTAAATGGGCAAAGTTAGAGGCAAAATGCAAAATTAATTACTTTGCATCATGATACACAACATTCCCATTATGATGTTAAGTGCCAGAGAAGTGATTGATCGTTTTCTTGTCACTGGCGGCCGCCTTTCCTCTTTTAATTCTTTAGCACATAATGAATTGGATTTTGTCTGTCAGCTTAATGCAGCTATCAGATGTTTACACTCGTCGCAATCTCAGGTCAAAAAGATATATATATATATATATATATATATATATATATATATATATATATATATATATATATATTTGGCTTGTTGTTAATTTATCAGTGAGATCTCATCCGTGGAAATTACAACATGTTTACTGTCGTCCTCTTTGAACGCATTGTTGAGTTTCTGCACCGTATTGTGTCCTGCCACTTTAAGGCAGGCACTGAGATGCCATCTGTACCTGGGAAACCTGGCACTTCATCTCTGCCCACTTGACCTCCCAGGCAGCTTTGTCATTGGCATAGGACTGCTGCAGCTGGCATCGCCGCATCTCCTCCTCCTGCAGCTCCTCACGAAATTCCTCCAGCAGGGTCCGCAATGCCTGCACCATCCGACGGTTCTCCCCAAACTGCACGCAGAGAGAAAGCAGGTTCATCCCACACACTCACAATAATAAATATCCCCCCCCCCCACCACCACTATGTATGTATATGAATGTAATCCACTCTAATCTAACCAATTTATCACATTGAATTAACGGTGTATGTAAAATTTCCCAAATAACTATTTTAGTAGGTTTCTCATAGCATTTATCAAATACGAGTTGATGAATAAAATGTATTTTATTATGATGAATTTGGCTATAATTGGTTGACTCAGTCTTTCCGTAGAGCAGTTATTGGGAAAATACTGAAAAACATGTTCCAAGTTCCTTTAGATAAGATACTTAAGATACTTTATAGACTACGTTGTATAATTGGCCTGGGGCTATCTTGGTGTTAGGTAACATTAGCATGAGCTGAGAGCCTCTATTATTAGCCAATTACAGCTGTTTTGCAAAAGAATTTTAAAACAATTAATTGCACTGAACAAAGCCACTAAACAGATGTTTTGTTTTCGTCTGTTCAGTGGCCAGAAGAAACAATCTGAGGTATTTGTGCCTCATACAATAACATTAATTTGCCAGTCGGTTTCTGCTTGCTAATACAGTGTCTGTATTATAGATAAATAATGAAGCAAGTTGTCAAATGTTTAAAAACATGACTACCTCACGTATGATCATCTGTTCATTGGCCACATGAAGCAGTTTACTCTTCAGTTCTTTGTGCCTCATGCAACAATAAAAATTAACCCATTAGCTTCTGCTCGCTAATGCAGAATTATAAATAAATAATACACAGAGTTTTCAAACTGTTAGTTATACTGCATGTTTGCCTCACCTATGATCATCTGTTCAGTAGCCACAAGAAGTGATTTATATAACTTCTTTGTGCCTCATACAATAACATTAATTAGCTTATTGGCTTCTGCTTGCAAACACAGTGTTGGAACATACAGTGCATCTGGAAAGTAGTCACAGCTCTGCAATTTTTCCACATTTTTTATATTACAGCCTTATTACGAAATGGATGAAATTAATTATTTTCCTCAAAATTGTACACATAGTATCTCATAATGACAATGTGAAAAATGTTTTAGGCGATTAAAAGGCGTTGTTTGGTTTAGGCGTTGTTCACCTGCATCCCCACCGCTGAGGCCATCTCAGCTGTGAGGCAGAGACTGCTGGAAGATGTGTCTCTACCTGAAAGGACCAAACTCACACCAGACCACATCTGCCAACTCTTGGAGATCTGTCTTAACACCACGTATTTCCTGTTTAGGGGGAATTACTACAGGCAGACCCATGGTCGTGCGATGGGGTCTCCGGTATCCCCCATTGTGGCCAATCTGTACATGGAGTGAGTGGAAAAGACAGCCTTGACGTCGTTCACGGGCATCTCTCCCAGTCACTGGTTCAGATATGTCGAACATGGGTTAACATGGGTTAAAATCAAGCAACAGGAGGTCGAGGACTTTACAGAACACATCAATTTGGTGGACTCCAATATCAAGTTCACACGTGAGGATGCCAGAAACAACCATTTAGCCTTCTTGGACTGTGATGTTATGATTGGAGAGAACAGGCAGCTCCAGACAGAGGTTTACAGAAAACCCACTCACACTGACCAATATCTGCTCTTTGGCTCAAACCACCCCCTTGAACACAAGCTCGGGGTGATCAGGACTCTTCAACACAGAGCCCTACAGGTGCCCATAACTGCAGAGGGAAGGGCTAAAGAGCAACAACTTGTACGGAAAGCCCTCACAGTATGTGGGTACCCACGATGGTCCCTGGACAAAGTGCAGAAGTCCCAGAAAACAAAGGGACCAGATAGACAGGAGACGGAGACAAGAAGAAGAGGAGTGTCTCTCCCTTATTTAGCAGGAGTAGGGGAAAAACTACAGAGGATCTTCAGACAGCACAAAATCCCAGTTTACTTTAAACCAGTCAACACCTTGAGACAGAAATTAGTTCACCCTAAGGACAGGATCCCTAGTTACAAACAGAGCAATGTAGTGTATCATATCAGATGTCAGGAAAACTGTAATGAACACTACATAGGTGAGACGAAGCAACTTTTACACAAGAGGCTATACCAGCACTGCAGAGAGGTCGCCAGTGGACCTCAGTCTGCGGTTCATCTCCACCTTAAAGACAGTAACCACACGTTTGAGGACAAGGAAGTTAAAATCTTAGCCAGAGAGAAGAAATGGTTTGAGAGAGGTGTCAAGGAAGCATTCTTTGTGAAACAGTTGAAACCCAGCCTTAACCGGGGAGCGGGTCTCAGACACGCTTTGTCCCCTGTTTACAATGTAGTACTCAGGTCAAAGCAGTTTCAGTCTTTTGTTCATGGTAATGAGTCATTCACGTCATCAGGAGAGAGTCGTCAAGGGAGCCATCAGGGGAGGCTTCTGTCCTGTCATTAGGAGAGTGCTAACTAGAGCACAATAGGTGCTAATTGTTGTGTGGGCCACCAGAAGAGGAGGTACTGCTGGCCCACCACCAGAGGGCGCCCTGTCTGGAGTGCAGGCTCCAGGCACCAGAGGGCGCAGCCGCCTCACAGGAGCAGCCAGGGTGACAGCTGTCACGCATCACCTGCAACAGCTGTTACCAATCATCTGATCGGCAGGAGTATATCAGCAGGACGACGTCTCCACCTCTTTGCCGAGATATCGTTTCTACCGAGAAGGTAAAGTACTCAGCTAACTGTTTGACAGTGATCTTTGTGACTTTGTGCATTACTCTGAGAGAACTTTCCAACGAGAGGTGGAGGCAGCTTACCTGCCGTTCGGATTCCTGGGTGCGAACGCGCCCTCCTTTAATTGTTCTTTATTCCTCGCCAGCAGTACCAGGTCCGACACGCGGAGGCAGTGGCCACCTGGGAATTCGGGACTTGGTGGCTCCAGTATTCCCGGGGTCTGGTGGCGGAGGAAACCGTGTGGTTCCGGTTCTACTTTGGAGAGGCGTCTCCTATCTTCGAGCCTGCCCACACGACACCTGTGTGAATTTGACTTTGTCCATTATTGTAATCTGTTGTACTTGTTGTGCATATTCACAACAGTAAAGTGTGTTATTTGACCTATTCCATTGTCCGTTCATTTGCGCCCCCTGTTGTGGGTCCGTGTACTTACACTTTCCCAACAGGATATCTCGGCCTACGTCATGGACCCCGTGGGGCGTCAACCGGCTGTTGAACGGCCAATGGAAGAACAGGGCGCACTGGCGTCCGCAGGAGGAATGATCGGTGAGTTGCAGCGGATCCTCACCGCTTTCACGGCTCGGTTGGATTTAATGACCGAGCAGAACGTCCTCCTTAACCGCAGGGTGGAGGCTCTCGCCACGCAGGTGGAAGCGCGCCCTCAGGGCGCTGCTGCGGCTCTCCCTCCTGTCGACCCTGTGCGTAACAGTGACGTTCCACAGGTCGTTCAACGACCCCTCCCACCTTCCCCTGAAGCATACATAAGCCCTCCAGAGCCGTACGGGGGTTGTGTGGAGACATGCGCGGACTTTCTTATGCAGTGTTCGCTCGTCTTCGCACAACGTCCCGTCATGTACGCGACTGATGCTAGTAAGATAGCTTATGTCATTAATCTGCTTCGCGGCAAGGCACGCGCTTGGGCTACAGCGCTTTGGGAGCAAAATTCACGGCTCCTTCTGACATATGATGGGTTTGTGAGGGAGTTCAGAACAGTGTTCGATCATCCAAATAGAGGAGAGACCGCTTCAGCCATGCTGCTGTCAATGAGACAGGGGCACCGGAGCGCAGCTGTTTATGCAGTCGACTTCCGCATCGCGGCTGCGAGGTCCGGCTGGAATAACACTGCCCTCCGCGCCACCTTCGTAAACGGACTGTCGTTGGTCCTGAAGGAGCTCCTGGTGGCCAAGGACGAACCGCGGGATTTAGACAGGCTTATTGATCTCGTTATACGATTAGACAATCGGTTAGAGGAACGCCGTCGGGAGCGAGGCGAAGGACGTGACCGGATACGCGCCGCCCCTCTCCCTTCCGGGTTCGAAAAGGGGCCGCCCTCCCCACGCTCCACAGCCGCAGCGCTTTGTGGGGCAACAGCTCCCCCTGCTGACGTTGTTAGGGAAACGCACAGGGCCAAAATGGGGAGGCTGATCCGTGGAGAGTGTTTTCTCTGCAGCTCAACAGAGCACACACAGAGAGACTGCCCCAAACGGCCAAAACATCAACACTCGCCCTTAGAGACTGGGCTAAGGGGGGGTCAAGACATTCAAGTGAGACACACACAAATTGCCACACGACTCCCAGTCACAATCCTGAGCGGGGATTTAACCCTTCAAGCCCGAGCACTGGTGGACACGGGGTCAGAAGGGAATCTGCTAGACAGCAGATGGGCAAAGGAGGTAGGGCTCCCTCTGGTGGCGCTTCCTACGCCATTGCAGGTGCGGGCACTAGATGGCACCCTCCTCCCTTTACTCACACACAAGACACCACCAGTAACTCTGGTGGTGTCTGGAAACCATTGGGAGGAGATTGAGTTTTTTGTAACTCCTTCTACCTCCCGCGTGATTTTGGGCATCCCATGGATGTTAAAGCACAATCCCCGGATCGATTGGCCGTCTGGGGTGGTGGTTCAGTGGAGCGAAACCTGCCATCGGGTGTGTTTAGGATCCTCGGTTCCTCCCGGTTCCCAGGCTAAGGAGGAGGTCAAAGTCCCTCCCAATTTGACAGCAGTGCCGGTTGAGTACCACGATCTTGCTGACGTCTTCAGCAAGGATCTGGCACTCACCCTTCCCCCGCACCATCCGTACGATTGTGCCATTGATTTGGTTCCAGGCTCTGAGTTCCCGTCCAGCAGGCTGTACAACCTCTCACGACCTGAGCGCGAATCAATGGAGACCTACATCCGGGACTCATTAGCTGCCGGGCTGATCCGGAACTCCACCTCCCCGATGGGGGCAGGTTTCTTTTTTGTGGGCAAGAAAGACGGCGGACTTCGTCCATGTATTGATTACAGGGGGCTGAATGAGATTACGGTTCGCAACCGATACCCGTTGCCATTATTAGATTCTGTGTTCACCCCCCTGCATGGAGCCAAAATCTTTACTAAGCTGGATCTTAGAAATGCGTATCACCTGGTTCGGATCCGGAAGGGAGACGAATGGAAGACGGCATTTAACACCCCGTTAGGTCACTTTGAGTACCTGGTCATGCCGTTCGGCCTCACAAACGCCCCCGTGACGTTCCAAGCATTGGTTAATGATGTCTTGCGGGATTTCCTGCACCGATTCGTCTTCGTATATCTAGACGATATCCTCATCTTTTCTCCGGATCCTGAGACTCATGTCCGGCATGTACGTCAGGTCCTGCAGCGGTTGTTGGAGAACTGGCTGTTTGTGAAGGGCGAGAAGTGCGAGTTTCACCGCACTTCTTTGTCCTTCCTGGGGTTCATCATCTCCCCCAACTCCGTCGCTCCTGATCCGGCCAAGGTTGCGGCGGTGAGAGACTGGCCCCAACCCACTAGTCGTAGGAAGCTGCAACAGTTCCTCGGCTTTGCAAATTTTTACAGGAGGTTCATTAAGGGCTACAGTCAGGTAGTTAGCCCCCTGACAGCCCTGACCTCACCAAAAGTCCCCTTCACCTGGTCGGATCGTTGCGATGCCGCGTTCAAGGAGTTGAAACGGCGCTTCTCGTCTGCACCCGTTCTGGTGCAGCCCGATCCTAGTCGCCAGTTAGTGGTTGAAGTGGACGCCTCGGACTCAGGGATAGGAGCTGTGCTTTCCCAGAGCGGGAGGACCGATAAGGTCCTTCACCCGTGTGCCTATTTTTCCCGCAGGTTGACCCCGGCCGAACGGAACTATGACGTCGGCAATCGAGAACTCCTTGCGGTGAAAGAGGCTCTTGAAGAGTGGAGACATCTGTTGGAGGGAACGTCCGTGCCATTCACGGTTTTCACTGACCACCGGAACCTGGAGTATATCAGGACCGCCAAGCGGCTGAACCCCAGGCAAGCCCGCTGGTCACTGTTCTTCGGCCGTTTTGACTTCCGGATCACCTACCGTCCCGGGACCAAGAACCAGAAATCGGATGCCTTGTCCCGGGTACATGAAGATGAAGTCAAAACGGAGTTGTCGGATCCACCGGAACCCATCATCCCGGAGTCCACTATCGTGGCCACCCTCACCTGGGACGTAGAGAGAACCGTCCGGGAGGCCCTGGCACGAAGCCCGGACCCCGGGACTGGGCCGAAGAACAAACTCTACGTCCCACCAGAAGCTAGGGCTGCAGTCCTGGACTTCTGTCACGGCTCTAAGCTCTCCTGTCATCCAGGGGTGCGAAGAACCGTGGCAGTTGTCCGGCAGCGCTTCTGGTGGGCGTCCCTAGAGGCCGACGTCCGGGATTATATCCAGGCCTGCACCACCTGCGCCAGGGGCAAGGCTGACCATCGCAGGGCTTCGGGACTGCTCCAGCCGCTGCCCGTGCCCCATCGCCCCTGGTCCCACATCGGCCTGGATTTTGTCACGGGCCTCCCGCCGTCCCAGGGCAACACCACCATCCTCACGATAGTGGACCGATTCTCCAAGGCGGCCCACTTCGTGGCCCTCCCGAAGCTCCCGACGGCCCAGGAGACAGCGGACCTCCTGGTCCACCACGTCGTCCGGCTGCATGGGATACCATCGGACATCGTTTCGGATCGTGGTCCCCAGTTCTCCTCGCAAGTCTGGAGGAGCTTCTGCCGGGAACTGGGGGCCACGGTGAGTCTCTCATCCGGGTATCATCCCCAGACCAACGGGCAAGCAGAACGGGCCAATCAGGAGGTGGAGCAGGCCCTGCGTTGCGTGACAGCCGCGCACCCGGCGGCCTGGAGTACCCATCTGGCCTGGATCGAGTACGCCCATAACAGCCAGGTGTCGGCAGCCACCGGCCTCTCCCCTTTCAAGGTGTGTCTGGGGTACCAACCTCCTTTGTTTCCGGTGGTTGAGGGAGAGGTCGGTGTGCCCTCGGTCCAGGCCCACCTACGGAAGTGCCATCGGGTGTGGCGTGCCGCCCGTTCTGCCTTGCTGAAGGCCCGGATGAGGACGAAGGCCCATGCAGACCGTCGGCGGACCCCGGCCCCTACGTACCGGCCAGGGCAGGCAGTGTGGTTGTCTACAAAGGACATACCCCTTCAAGTGGACTCCCCCAAACTGCAGGACCGGTACATCGGTCTGTTCAAGATCATCAAGGTACTCAGTCCAGCCGCAGTGAGGCTTCAGCTTCCGGCCTCACTGCGGATCCATCCCGTTTTCCACGTGTCCCGGATTAAGCCCCATCACACCTCACCCCTCTGTACTCCCGGTCCGGCACCACCTCCTGCCCGGATCATCGATGGCGAGCCGGCTTGGACTGTGCGCCGGCTCTTGGATGTCCGTAGGATGGGCCGGGGCTTCCAGTATTTGGTGGACTGGGAGGGGTACGGACCTGAAGAACGCTCCTAGGTGAAGAGGAGCTTCATCCTGGACCCGGCCCTCCTGGCCGATTTCTACCGCCGCCACCCGGACAAACCTGGTCGGGCGCCAGGAGGCGCCCGTTGAGGGGGGGGGGGTCCTGTTGTGTGGGCCGCCAGAAGAGGAGGTACTGCTGGCCCACCACCAGAGGGCGCCCTGTCTGGAGTGCAGGCTCCAGGCACCAGAGGGCGCAGCCGCCTCACAGGAGCAGCCAGGGTGACAGCTGTTACGCATCACTTACAACAGCTGTTACCAATCATCTGATCGGCAGGAGTATATCAGCAGGACGACGTCTCCACCTCTTTGCCGAGATATCATTTCTACCGAGAAGGTAACGTACTCAGCTAACTGTTTGACAGTGATCTTTGTGACTTTGTGCATTACTCTGAGAGAACTTTCCAACGAGAGGTGGAGGCAGCTTACCTGCCGTTCGGATTCCTGGGTGCGAACGCGCCCTCCTTTAATTGTTCTTTATTCCTCGCCAGCAGTACCAGGTCCGACACGCGGAGGCAGTGGCCACCTGGGAATTCGGGACTTGGCGGCTCCAGTATTCCCGGGGTCTGGTGGCGGAGGAAACCTGCCCACACGACACCTGTGTGAATTTGACTTTGTCCATTATTGTAATCTGTTGTACTTGTTGTGCATATTCACAACAGTAAAGTGTGTTATTTGACCTATTCCATTGTCCGTTCATTTGCGCCCCCTGTTGTGGGTCCGTGTACTTACACTTTCCCAACACTAATTACAGCTATTGTTTAGTCACTAGCCTATAGCAGTCAGCCTCTCGGTAGGTGGGGTCTGGTTAGGTTTGTTGGCTTCTGTTTTATTCTTCTCTACAAGAGTCAAGACAGAAGTCAGACTACCAGAGCAAGAATTTTAGCTGAGGAAGCTTCTGTGATTTGAAGCGAAACGTCCTCACGTCAAGCAACCCAGTCCAGTCGAAGATTCAAGCTTCTCTACTATAGGCGATTAGAACTAAAAAACTAAGAAATCACGTGTACATAAGTATTCACAGCCTTTGCCATGAAGCTCAAAATTGAGCTCAGATGTCTCCTGCTTCCACTGATTATCCTTAAGATGTTTCTGCAGCTTAATCGGAGTCCACCTGGGGTAAATTCATTTGATTAGACCTGATTTGGAAAGACAGCTGTCTACATATAAGGTCCCACAATTGACAGTCAGAGCACAAACCAAGCATGAAGTCAAAGGAATTGTCTGTAGACCTCAGAGACAGGATTTTCTCGAGGCACAAATCTGGGGAAGGATACAGAAACATTTCTGCTGCTTTGAAGGTCCCAGTGAGCACAGTGAGCACCATCATCTGTAAATGGAAGAAGTTCAGATCCACCAGGATTCTTCCTAGAGCTGGCCACCTGTCTAAACTGAGCAATCGGGGGAGAAGGGCCTTAATCAGGGAGGTGACCAAGAACCTGATGGTCACTCTGTCAGAGCTCCAGTATTCCTCTGTAGAGAGGGGAGAACCTTCCAGAAGGACAACCATCTCTGCAGCAATCCACCAATCAGGCCTGTATGGTAGAGTGGCCAGATGGAAGCCACTCCTTAGTAAAAGGCACAATGCAGCCCACCTGGAGTTTGACAAAAGACACCTGAAGGACTCTCAGACCAGGAGAAACAAAATTCTCTGGTCTGATGAGACAAAGATTGAACTCTTTGACGTCATGTTTGGAGGAAGCCAGGCACCATTCCCTACAGTGAAGCATGGTGGTGGCAGCATCATGCTGTGGGGATGTTTTTCAGCAGCAGGAACTGGGAGACTGCATGAAAACCTGCTCCAGAGTGCTCACCATCCAACCTGATAGAGCTTGAGATGTGCTGCAAAGAGGAATGGACCAACTTGCTCAAAGAAGAAGAAGAAGAGCCTTTACTGACATTGTACATATATACAATGAAATTTGTCTTCTGCATTTAACCCATCCTAATTACAGTTAGACACAATCCAATGACTATGAGCAGTGAGCAGCCACAGTCTGGTGCCTGGGGACCAACTCCAGATGTAGAGACGCTACTTTGTTCAGGTGCAGAGAAGAAGCAGACTCTAAATAAGCATGTTTTGATTGTGGGAGGAAACCGGAGTGCCTGGAGGAAACCCACACAGACACGGGGAAAAGATGCAAATTCCACACAGAAAGTACAGGAATCAATCCCATGACCTTCTTGCTGTGAGGCACCAGTGCTAACCACTGTGCCAGATAGATGAAGATCGGTGCGCCAAGCTTGTGGCATCATATTCAAGAAGACTTGAGTCTGTAATTGCTGCCAAAGGTGCATCAACAAAGTATTGAGCAAAGGGTGTGAATACTTATGTACACGTGATTTCTTAGTTTTTTATTTTTTAATAAATTAGCAAAAAAAAAAAAAAAATTTCATGTTATCATTATGGGGTGTTGTGAGTAGAATTTTGAGGTGAAAAAAACAAGAAAAAGAATTTACTCCATTTTGGAATAAGACTGTAACATTAAAGATGTGAATACTTTCCGGATGCGCAGCAAATAAATAATGCGCCAAATTTTCAGCTGTTTAATTACATGAAAATTCAGTAAGGTATATCTTATATATTATATTCCAATTCTAAGGTGGAACTATGCCAGTATACAAAGGTATATCTAAATATCTAAAAAGGAAGAGTAAAATAGAAGAGTAGAAAAGAGTAGAGTAGAACCACTTAGGTGCCTGGTCTTGAGAACCAGGGATGGTAGGTTGAAAAGCTTTTTTATCCCATGGGAACCCTCACTACCCACCCAAGCAGCTCAAGAAAAAGGTATATATTATATAATAAATAATAAGACATAAGAAGGATAAGACATCACAGGAGACGATTGTAGTAAAAGTAATTAGTATGTAGACTAGTAGTGAAATCAAATATGAGGTCTGTTAGAAAAGTATCCAACCTTTTTATTTTTTCAAAAACCTGATGGATTTGAATCACGTGTGCTTGCATGAGCCAACGAACCTTCGTGCACATGCGTGAATTTTTTCATGCCTGTCGGTTGCATCATTTGCTTGTAAGCAGCCTTTGTGTGAGGATGGGTGGAGTCTCTCGTTGTTTTTTCTTTGCAAGGAAAATGGCAGAACGACTGGAGCAGCGCGACTGCATCAAATTTTGCCAGAAACTGGGCCACAGCCAGGTGGAAACCATTCGGATTATTCAGACGACTTTCGGTGACGATCCTCTGGGCATCACACAGATTAAGGAGCGGTACAACCAGTTTAAAGACGACTGCACAACGGTGGAGAGCGAGCCGCGCTCCGATCGGCATCAACACACTGAAATGACCAGATCATTTCCAAAGTGAACGCTGTGGTGATGCGGGACCATCGTGTGACTATCCGAGAAATTGTGTAAGAGGTGGATATCAGCATTTTTTCAGGACATTCCACTGTGACAGAAGATTTTGCCATGAAAAGAGTTGCAGCGAGATTCATGCCGATGGCTTCGGCACGAAGCTGCTGATGGAGCAAAAGCACCTTCGTCTTGAAGTCTCACAGGACATGTTGTGACATGCCCACCTCTTCCACAATTTCTCAGATAGTCACACGAGTGAAAAGCCACCGAAAGCCGTCTGAATCATCCAAATGGTGGAAGAGGTGAGCATCATTGTGTCTAGATCTTACTTGTGTAAAGCTCTTTGAGGTGATGCACTGTATTCCATGATTCGGTGATTTATCAACACATTAAATTAAATTGTTTTGGCTGGGATAGGCTCCGGCCCTCCTGTGACCCATAACAAGACTAAACTGGATCTGAAAATGAATGAATGAATATGATGCCATGGTTTATTCTATGCACTCTATCCAATGCCCTTATGCTTTGCTCCTGCATTGATCAATCATGCCGCAGGAGAAGATACATCCAGGCTTTATTCATCAGTTTTGTGAACAATTTTTGTAACAAAGTGAAGCATATAAAACCAACTAATATCTAATTATGTTTATAGGCCTTAAGAGAACACAGCACTGTACCTTTAAACTTATCCTAGCTACTGTATTAATAGCTGTGGTTAGTATGTTTGAGGTTACAGAGATAATCTTGGCTGTCCCTTGACAGATGTGACTCTAGGTTGGCACTTTGATGGTCCACAAGCTGAGCCAGTGCAATTTTGATTTTTATCAAGGTTGGTAGAGCGTTCTAAAAATTCCAAACCTTTTCTATCTATGAAGTTGTTGGGGCACCCACCACAAGTTTATCATTTTTTCCACATCCTGCCCTATCCTCAGCAGTCTGCAGTTCTCATCTTAAGGGAGACTGTCCTCCCACTATGAGTTCTGTATTTTGTGTTGTCTACCTCCTGTAATGATGGAAGACCTGACATTCATGTTACATGTCCATACAAGAACAGAAGATTTTTGAAGCATGGGTAAGGTTCCTGTCGTCCAAGACTGACTTTGTCTTTTCCAGTGCAGGTATTTCTTGCTTCTGGTAATGAAGGAGAGTTAGTTGTAAGTCGGTCGACCTCAAGCCTCTCAGGTGCCGGAGCTTATCATCGGATTCTGTAGCATAAAACATATGAGATTCTATACTTCCTCCTGGATGAATTGATGGTCAGTTGCAGGTTACTTACTCAGCCAAGGCTGGTACCCATTTACAGCTCGGACAACAGAGATTAAGTGTCTTGTCCAAGGACACAGACAGATAGTATGTTTGAGAGTCAATCCCAGGTCCACATATAGGACGTCCAATTCCTTATCCCACTGAGATACCTGCTCTAACAGTTATTATCCCCTACTTCCTCCCTGGTGACTACAGTACATTGTGTATGTGTATGTAGCCTTAGCATCCACTTACCCATTGATCTCTATGAATGCATCTCATTCTTTTTCCCCAGTACAAAATTTGCCTCAAGCGCATTGAATAAAAATTCTACTTTTGCCATGGATTTCCGATCAAATGTAAGCAATGCGCACCAGGAAGCTAGCTTTTGATAGCTCATAAAGCTTCAGTTGCTTGACTGTTGATGTTCAAAGTGCAGTTGAAAAATCAGTAGTTTAACGACTTCAACACAAAGTGAATATTAGCTATTTTGTACAGATGTAAGATGCAAATTTCTTTGAGTTGAACACTAGATGGTATCACATATATTACACACGTTTATATGCTAATGTCATCAGGATATACATGGTTGGGTTCGTTGACCAGTGTGTTGTGGTCACTGTGAGAGAACAACGTAAAGTATCATGCTTACAACTTACCCACTTGAGACAACGACCACTACTAGATTATGTGGAAATTCCATTGGAAATGTGAGAGCTCATTATGATTAAGTTCAACAGGGAAATTAATCTTATGCATTAGTCGGAACCCAACTATTTAGGAGCAGCAGGAACCCATAGGACAGAATCCTGGACCACATCCAGTTTGAGGATGCGGTGCAGTAAGATTTCTGAAACCTTGGATGTGTGTTGTCTGATGTAGCAGGAAACACTCTCAGTTCACGGTTGGTGTACGATTTATTTTAGATGATTCCAGTTTTCTGAGTACAAATTCCAACATTCCCACTCAGATCGTACCAGAATAAACTGGTTGTCTTCCAAAACAAACTGCCAGCCAGTTTGAATTATGTGCAAATATTCAATGAAATCATCCGACAAACTTATCACGCTGCTCCCTGAACTCGGTCTTGAAAAGTTCTTCCATATGCAGATGATACTTTACTTCAATATTCAAGCGCTGAATAAAGTCTGCATTTTTTTTTTCGATACAGCAGTCCACTGGGCACATGTTAAAATGTCAAAATTGCCCTGAGAAAAGCAAAGATGTCAGATTACTGTGCCGACTGTTCTTGTGAAACTGTAGAAAAATCACAACACGAGATGAAATAGTGCACTTAGGTTTACTTAATAATGCACTGGAGCCAAAATGCTTCAGTTCTCTACAACAGGAGGCTAAAGTTGTAGACGGAGGTACAGATCACATCCCCCTCAGAAAACACCTGCATCTAATTAGTTATCTAGGCCACAATTCTCATTTGCATATCAAATAAAAATGACTGCGTTCAGTGTTGTGTTTGAGCTTCTCCAAAAGAACCCACAAACCAGTTGCAACTTTTCTAATAACTAGCTAATAGTACCCGAGTGCATGAAGACAATAACAGCTACGGCACTCTGACTCTTGACCCTACTGACTTAATCTTCATCCAAATGATTGATCTCTGGCTGACCATGTCATGATAATTCTGGAATCTATGAGTGCGGGCCTCATGTGGTCCAAGTCAAGTTGAAAATCAAATCCTTTGACCTTGATCTTTGTCAAAATGAATGTTTTTCACAGCAAATTCAGGATCAACTTTCAATGACATACCAGGTTTGGTAGAAATCAATAAAAGCACCTAGGAGGAGTTGGCCAACAGATAGGGTAGACATGACCTTGATCACCAATGACTGACCTTTGGCAAATTTGATCAAACTTGACCAATTCCAAAGCCCTTAATATACACATGTGCCAAGATTGATGCAAATCATTATCACGGAAAGGGGGGGTTGGACCTAGATTTAACCTTTGACCCAATGACCTTGACCCCCAATGATTGACCGTTGGTAAATTTGACCTAGTTTGAGCAATTACAAAACCCTTAATAATCACACACACACATTATATATATATATATATATATATATATATATATGCAACTTATTGCTGGGGAAGGATGGACTTAAATTTGACCTTTGACGCCAATGACCTTGACCCCCAACAATTGACCTTTAGTAAATTTGATGTTGCCTTGGCAATTCCAGAACCCACCAACATACTCCAAGTATAGAGGACACTGGAATGGAAGGTGGGTGGAATCATATTTTTGACATTTGACCAAGTGACCTTGACCTCTGCCAACACATACTCTTAAAGGGTAATTCTGAGTTTGACTGTCATCCATATATCAAGTTTGTTGTAAATCAGCCAAAGTATCTCAGAGAAATTAGGGAACAAACGGACAAAGAAATCAAAATTTTGACAGATGAATGAAATGATTTTGACTTGTGAAATGATTTTGCCTGACCAGGGCAACTTGAGGGTCAAACACAACAAGTCTGATGGGAATGACCTCTGAATAGTGGAACAAACACACAAACAAACAAACATTTCTCAAATTACAGTCAAATTGTAATAAATATTTAAGTACCTGTCTTTGATGGTGCTGGCGATCAGGTGATGGCAGCGGGATGCCAGGACTGGGGTCAGGGGTGTCCCCTGGAGTTTGTAGCA
Source organism: Thalassophryne amazonica (assembly GCF_902500255.1). NCBI lineage: Eukaryota > Metazoa > Chordata > Actinopteri > Batrachoidiformes > Batrachoididae > Thalassophryne > Thalassophryne amazonica. The sequence continues at coordinate 94,779,953 of NC_047114.1, read as the reverse complement.
AACACAGTCTGTCGTCTTTATCCGACTCACCCTCCGTCTGCTCCATTATCACTCCCAACTCTGGGATTCCCTCCAACTTCTCAAACTGGAACAGACGACAGAGCCACAAAAAGCCATGTTGATGTAGTCCTTTAATTGATGCAACGCAGTTTCTGAAGCCACACATTCTGTTCCACACTCCACTCAGCTGCTCCCAGCATGCAACGGGCAGGAGACAGAGAAGAAGACCGGATGAGTTTCCGATCTATCAGCAGTATATAAGGAGGTTAAAACAACCAGTAGATTATCTACTGTTGTTCACTGCTAATGTACAACTGCCACACTTGTTATTTCACACCGAGCGCCCGTATCGTGCAACAAGTGAGTAGAACTGTGTTCATTTGTTCGCACACGGATGTGCTGATCTTTAAAGAGGTGTGGACGGGTGCAGTGCTGGTGAACTGGTATTGTAAGGAGGCCATAGACTATCCAAAACCTGGTCTAAAGTCCAGCATGGAGTTGTTGTGGTATTTACATGCAAAGCAGATGGTCACGCCTGTGATTTCAGTCTGCTTGAGGTTTCTTCTGAAGGTTTCTTTTAATAATCAAAACCACTGTTGTCTATGTACTTGTTCGGGGGGGTGGGGGGTGGGGGGGGTAAGGATAGACTTCACCCCTGTGAAACACCTTTAACGGACTTATGTTGTGATTTTGTGCTATATGAATAAAGTGAGTTGAATTGAAAGCATATACGAAGTTTGGTGACAAACAGGCCACTACAACTGAAGTAATGTCACTCACAAGAGAAAGCTTACATAACTGGCTGACTCCCGACTTACAGTGATATGTAGCCCACCAGCTGTACCTCGGTAAAAATTAGAGCCTTACCAATATATTGATAATATCAGCCAATATGAGCCTTCTAAGAACACATTGGTATTGATGTTATTTTTTGGCAAAGGCTATTCACCCAACCGCTGGACAGATAAATATGATGTCTTATCTTATTTGCCCAACCGTTGGGCAGATAAGTCATACATTGAACGTTACACGCCCAACCGTTGGGCAGATAAATATAATGTCTTACCTTATTCGCCCAACCGTTGGGCAGATAAATATGATGTCTTACCTTATTCGCCCAACTGTGATTGTGTATTTGACAGGTTTTGTGCATCTAAACTACGTTTTTTACACCACGTTTTAAGACTCTATTGTGGTGTATGTTTCACACATTTAACGGCGTCGTCTTGACTGCGAAAATACCGCAATGGATGAAAACAGACAAAATTCATAAGCATTTTGAACGGAAGCCTGTTAACGACGACAATACAGTTTTTGAACAAAATGCTGCTTGTTGTCTGTAAGATGGTTTTAGTTTGAGACTGTTCCCTGGGTGTAATGAACCAAACAGAACCGTTTTAGATCACAGCCCCTCCGCGGACTGTGAACCCTCCCGCAGTGGGCGAGAAAATATCCACCCTTTTTCCCTCCCGTGTTGAAACTGGAAGTGAACTTACAAGCACACACATTGGTCGGTTGTGGTTGGGCGTATATGCTCGCGTATTTACTTTATTGAACCAACGGTTGGGCGTATAGTCACTCCGTATTTTTTTACAATATGAAAACTTTTACTTTGTGAAATAAACAGTGCAGAAAAACACTTTCAGAGTTTGAAATGGTGTCATTACATAACTTGACCAGCAGGAGGCGATCTGTGAGTCAAGTGAGGGTCATCATCACTTGGTCACATCAGCTAAGACACAGAGGTAAAACGACCAGCTGCCATTCATTTGGGCATTTTACAGTCACAAGAGACAAGTGGTCGCTATGCCAACCATCTAGGCGGGGCCAAAAGAGACAAGACATCTATTTGATGTAAATGCTGACTGATGTCACACAGCGACTGCCAATCTGACAGAAGGCAGAGTGATGCACGTGGGTTGCTTGTTGGTTATATTTATCGGTTTTTGTAACAAAGTTCATAAAACATCAAACCTCAATTACATTTCTTTGTCATAAGGGTTTGATAAGGACAATTTTTTATGTATGTATCAGAAGATATACTGGTATCGTAAATTTTGTAATCACTAATATCGATATAGTATCAGCCCCCTAAAAATCTGTATCGGTCGGGCTCCAGTAAAAATAAAGGAGCAAAAGCAAGATGAGGATTTATATGTGGTCAGATTTAATTTTTGGCCTCTTAGGTCTTTATGTTCCATTAGAATTATCCAGATTCATCATCGATCACAGCAGTTATTTCTTATCTCGTATGTTTTCCCAGAGTTTAAGGGCATCATTTCCTGTGAAGTCTTTCACAAATGAAGTCTTCTTGAGAACCATTTAATGGGAACTGATGTCAGGTCAAGGTTATGTAGTAAACAAGCGACAAGGTACCTGTGCTTGCTAACTGCTGCACCATCTGTTTGAAAAAATTACCACAGGATGCAGCAGAGTCCTGGTTGGATAAACTGATCAGTTAGGAAGCAATCAGGAGAAATTTAATTCAGCAGAAACAAGAAAAACGTACGAGATGAGAGAAAAGCTCTGACACGACAAGAGGCTCATTCTGATGTTTTGCAGCAGTGATCAATAAAACACAACTACAAAGAATATGAGGCTGTTTCTCAGGAAAGAAAAACTCCTCCTGTGCACATATGTGTGCAGCAAAATAATTAGTTTATTACAAACACAAAGGAACGGCCTGTCAGTGTGAGGAGTGACAGCAGTGAGACTGTGATGACAGACAAATCTCCGCCAACAAAACTTTTAACAAAAAGGCTTCACCGTGCCAAACTATTGACTAACAATCAGCTTTTAGAGCTCAGCATTCTGAGGAAACTGCACTTGCTAAAGTGCTGATTGATCTGTTATTGGCTCTGGATGCAGACTCTCCTTCAGTGTTACTGTTATTACATCTGACTGCTGCATTTGTTCCTGTAAAATTGAAACCTATTTTGGTGTCACCGGTCAAATGCTCTCGTGGCTGAGGTCCAATCTGGTAAAATCACAAGAACATTAAATTGCCTTGACACTTTCACGCATTTTGGCTTCACACTCCCGCGCACTTCGTCGTGATAATGCCACCTGCTGTGTTCCCAGCTGGATGCTGCGCTTTGTACCCCTGGACTCTGTGTATATAAAGTACACTCGACAAAAATATAAACGCAACACTTTTGGTTTTGCTCCCATTTTGTATGAGATGAACTCAAAGATCTAAAACGTTTTCCACATACACAATATCACCATTTCCCTCAAATATTGTTCACAAACCAGTCTAAATCTGTGATAGTGAGCACTTCTCCTTTGCTGAGATAATCCATCCCACCTCACAGGTGTGCCATACCAAGATCCTGATTAGACACCATGATTAGTGCACAGGTGTGCCTTAGACTGCCCACAATAAAAGGCCACTCTGAAAGGTGCAGTTTTGTTTTATTGGGGGGGATACCAGTCAGTATCTGGTGTGACCACCATTTGCCTCATGCAGTGCAACACATCTCCTTCGCATAGAGTTGATCAGGTTGTCAATTGTGGCCTGTGGAATGTTGGTCCACTCCTCTTCAATGGCTGTGCGAAGTTGCTGGATATTGGCAGGAACTGGTACACGCTGTCGTATACGCCGGTCCAGAGCATCCCAAACATGCTCAATGGGTGACATGTCCGGTGAGTATGCAAGAACTGGGACATTTTCAGCTTCCAAGAATTGTGTACAGATCCTTGCAACATGGGGCCGTGCATTATCCTGCTGCAACATGAGGTGATGTTCTTGGATGTATGGCACAACAATGGGCCTCAGGATCTCATCACGGTATCTCTGTGCATTCAAAATGCCATCAATAAAATGCACCTGTGTTCTTCGTCCATAACAGACGCCTGCCCATACCATAACCCCACCGCCACCATGGGCCACTCGATCCACAACATTGACATCAGAAAACCGCTCACCCACACGACGCCACACACACTGTCTGCCATCTGCCCTGAACAGTGTGAACCGGGATTCATCCGTGAAGAGAACACCTCTCCAACATGCCAAACGCCAGCGAATGTGAGCATTTGCCCACTCAAGTCGGTTACGACGATGAACTGGAGTCAGGTCGAGACCCCAATGAGGACGACGAGCATGCAGATGAGCTTCCCTGAGACGGTTTCTGACAGTTTGTGCAGAAATTCTTTGGTTATGCAAACCGATTGTTTCAGCAGCTGTCCGAGTGGCTGGTCTCAGACGATCTTGGAGGTGAACATGCTGGATGTGGAGGTCCTGGGCTGGTGTGGTTACACATGGTCTGCGGTTGTGAGGCTGGTTGGATGTACTGCCAAATTCTCTGAAACGCCTTTGGAGACGGCTTATGGTAGAGAAATGAACATTCAATACACGAGCAACAGCTCTGGTTGACATTCCTGCTGTCAGCATGCCAATTGCACGCTCCCTCAAATCTTGCGACATCTGTGGCATTGTGCTGTGTGATAAAACTGCACCTTTCAGAGTGACCTTTTATTGTGGGCAGTCTAAGGCACACCTGTGCACTAATCATGGTGTCTAATCAGCATCTTGATATGGCACACCTGTGAGGTGGGATGGATTATCTCAGCAAAGGAGAAGTGCTCACTATCACAGATTTAGACTGGTTTGTGAACAATATTTGAGGGAAATGGTGATATTGTGTATGTGGAAAAAGTTTTAGATCTTTGAGTTCATCTCATACAAAATGGGAGCAAAACCAAAAGTGTTGCGTTTATATTTTTGTTGAGTATAATTATTGTAGTGGATTAATCATTTTCTCTCTCAGAGTTTGACTGATGAAAACATCTTCTGGAACCACAGAGGTCCGTTACAGCAGCAGCTTCTCTCTTGTGCGCTTCATGAGAATATTTTCATATTCATTTAGAATATTCTAAAAGGTAATTACTTGTAATATTTATATTGTATTAGCTTGGTAAAACAGTTGCATGTTCATTCCTTTTTATGAGTCACTGTAAAACTATGTTCATGATAGATTTAACATTTTGTTATAATCGCTCAAATGAGCTGTGCTGTAATGCGGTGCACTGACACTATCACTCACACGCAGTGTGTTTTAGTTGTTTGCACAACATTCACGTGAAGTTCACATAATAAATGTGTGACAGAGATTTTGAACATTTCAAAATTTTCTTTGTGCACTTGCACAAAGCTGTGCACAGTTTAAAACGAATTTGAGACGAGTTTACTCTCCTACATGGCAGATTGTGTGCAAGTGCGCGGATCAAATTCGTGCAAGTGTCAAGGCGCCTTAACAGTCTCATGAGGGGCCTCGTGTTGACCTTTGAACTGTTAGAGATAAGATGCAGAATTAGCAGCATAACATTGTAATTGATACATAATATTAAATTTGGGCCATGGACTTGTTTATAGTGCATTTACATAAATTGATCAAGGGGTCCACATATTATTATGTATTAGTTATACAAACCACTAAACAAAATAAACTCTAATAAAAGAATAATTGCCAAGAATAAGAAGTACACTACACCAATACTCAAAAATCCCAAATTAAGGCACTGATAATACAGAAAAAAGGTGTAACATATATTGTTTTTTCTCTTCAAGAGGCCTTTTTTTTAACTTATACTCTGGAAAATCCAGTATATCTTCGACTTTGAAGCCAATTTTTGATTTGTAGCAGTGACCTCTTACAACCCTAATACAAACTCTTCAAAAGATTCAGAATATGGCTGCTGGAGCTTTGACCAGAACTACAAAATTCAGTTATATAACAGCGTTCCTGGACTGCTTTCCCTGACTACTCTGCAAGGGCAGATTTCAAGGTTTTGTTGCTAAGACATAACATATTTTATATCTGTGCACCACTTTATCTTATGGAACTGTATGAACCTTACGTGCCACCACGAGCCCTTCGTTCTCCGAGTGTGGGCTCATTATGTGTTCTGAGCAGTGGTGGGCACAGTTCAGATAATCCGATAACCGATAATTATCAAAGATAAAGTTTTCATTATCGGATTATCTTTTCAGATAACTTTGAAAACCATTATCGGACTAATTATCTTCCGATAAATTTTTGTCCGATAATTTTTAGAGCGTTAACATGGTAAGCAAAGGTGAACAGATGAGTAACTCTACCGCCTGCAAACAGAGGAGAACTGCTTCTAGAAAAAAACGCTCTATCCTCTGCAGGCAAAGGAGAACTGGTCACCAAAAAAACAAACAAACAAACAAAAAAAAAAACTAATTTCTCTTAACCCCATACTGATACGCAGCCAATATCACCCAAGTCATCCAGAGGCATACATTTTTAACTCATGGTTCAAATTTTAACCAAACTTATTTCGGACAAGTTATTTAAATTAACGTCATGTCTGAAGTATTATAAAGTGAAAATATCAGATATATGTTTTAGTTTTAAAGTAATGCACTATTTTTTAAGGTTTTAGTGTGGACATGCTTTGTCCAGTTGCATTATGGGTGATAGGGTAATCTCAGTATGTTCATGACAGGAGAAATGCATTTGATCAGGTTCCACGGACAACAGCATTAAACTCTAGTGCCTAAAACTCTCGTGAATATATTCTCTGGGTTTATAGATGTTGTTATTGTGTTTGCGTTTATTAAATTCCATGCATCTTAAATGTAGCAAGTAGTAACACAGATTATCTGGAATTTTGTTTTGGCACGTTTTCAAGGTCTCTACTGCCATCTACTGGCCAGTAGTGTTTATGACAGTATTCAAACTGAAGCTGGGCTGATACTTGCAATCACTGTACTCGGTTCCAGCTCAAACTGTACCACAGAACCGCACGGTGTAAAAGTTCAGAGTGCACAATTTATGTTCTCACACACATTGTACATTCAAAAACCAGACAGACTCATGTTTACAGAAGCAAAACGTAAACAGAAGCTTTTTTTTCAAACTTCATTTACATAAACTCGCAATGGGAGACATCAAAGTTTAAAAAAAAAACATTACAAGACAGGTCTGCGGTGTCTGCACAGGCACAGTGTGAGGGGATGCTTGTAGCGCTTCAGCAGTGGGGTACCCTCACGACGGCCGACCAGAATATCAAACAGGTTTAATTTTCATTTGACCATACGATTGCCAATCAGGAGGTGGTCTTGAGATGTTACTCGTTACTCCATGTATACTAAACAATGCAGGACGCGCGATTAACCTGAAACTCTGTGCGATCCAAAAAATTCTCGCAGGAATGAAAAATCAGCTGAAAAAGGGCCAAAAGTCACACTGGCACCAGTAGATCATGGCCGTGTTCTATCAGACGGTTATCTAATTATAACTTGGCTTTTTTTTTTTTTTGAAATGCCTTTTTTTACAAATAAAAAATGGCATATTTTACAAAAGCACATTTATTTGTAAACACCAACACACGACACACCTCACATTAACGTGTTGGTTTACACAGAATGAATCAACCAATCAGTGTTAGTGGAGGCACATTTTACCCAGAATGCCATCTGTCTGTTTGTTACAAAACGTCAGAATTAGTGCATTATTCAACATTAAAAGATATGTTATATCTTAACTTTGTAGAAATGACAGAATTGACATTAATGGAGTTATTCTATCAGTATTCATTTTATTTATACACCAAACCATAAGTCAGCACTACTTTCTTCTTACTTATAAGGTTTTGAATAATCAGGTCCCATCTTATCTTAGGGACCTCGTAGTACCATATTACCCCAATAGAGCGCTTCGCTCTCAGACTGCAGGCTTACTTGTAGTTCCTAGGGTTTGTAAGAGTAGAATGGGAGGCAGAGCCTTCAGCTTTCAGGCTCCTCTCCTGTGGAACCAGCTCCCAATTCAGATCAGGGAGACAGACACCCTCTCTACTTTTAAGATTAGGCTTAAAACTTTCCTTTTTGCTAAAGCTTATAGTTAGGGCTGGATCAGGTGACCCTGAACCATCCCTTAGTTATGCTGCTATAGACGTAGACTGCTGGGGGGTTCCCATGATGCACTGTTTCTTTTTCTTTTTGCTCTGTATGCACCACTCTGCATTTAATCATTAGTGATCGATCTCTGCTCCCCTCCACAGCATGTCTTTTTCCTGGTTCTCTCCCTCAGCCCCAACCAGTCCCAGCAGAAGACTGCCCCTCCCTGAGCCTGGTTCTGCTGGAGGTTTCTTCCTGTTAAAAGGGAGTTTTTCCTTCCCACTGTAGCCAAGTGCTTGCTCACAGGGGGTCGTTTTGACCGTTGGGGTTTTACATAATTATTGTATGGCCTTGCCTTACAATATAAAGCGCCTTGGGGCAACTGTTTGTTGTGATTTGGCGCTATATAAAAAAAAAAAAAATTGATTGAATTGAATTGAATTGACTTTATTTTCCAAGACCTCGGCCTGACGGCAGCATTGTGATTGGGTACAGAGCTGGGCTTTGCGGCTGCTCTCAGCTTGCTTCTGTGCTGGAAGCCATGTAGTAAACAGGAGCTTCCAGCAGGGGGCAGGATGCTCAAAGACAGAAGTGTGGGCTCATTGTTTGGGTCTGTTGTTGCTTTTGATGCTTCCAAAAGCGATCGTAGTGTTAAAACTCAAAATCAGCTTGTTAGTAGTTGCAAGTGTACCGGAGACAATACTGGAATTTACTGGTTATCTGTAACTTCCGATACATTTTTGGGTGGTTTATCATTTTAGCTTTATCGTTCATAACTTTTCAGTTATCTGATTATCTGTTATCAAAGTTAATTTTTTGGTTATCTGTGCCCACCACTGCTTCTGAGGGTGCAGATCGCTCTCTGGTGTTACGGAAAAGTCCACCTGCTGACATTTGGTTGAACTGTTTGTTCAAACTTAAAACTCAAGGTTTTTTCTGCCAGTTTGATAGAAATGTCAGCTTTTATCTCTGGTCTTACCTGCAGTTTGTTTTACAATCATTTCAGAAATATTTAAAATCTGTTTCATTCATTGTATTTTTGCACTGTGATTGTTTATTCTGTCAGCTGAATAAATGCTGTTTGATTAATGGGATGTTTTTCAGCCCAGAGAAGATAAATGAATTTAAAATATTCCACTTCCTTGTGCAACGTGAGGAACAGCAGAAAATATATTGTTTTGACAGTGTGTGTGTGTGTTTGTGTGTGTGTGTGAGTGTGTTCTTAAAATCTATGACTAAGCCTTCAACACCAGAAACAGAATTAATGAATCATTTCAACCTAAATTGCAGCGGTGATTATAAACTCCTAAAATGTGTCAAGCAGACGTAACATCACAGTTGTGCCTTACGTCTGGGTGCACCCTTCTTTCTCCAGCGTCGTCCCTGAGTCCGAGCCGCCAGCGCGTGAGGATCCACCTGAGCTTCATGTAGAAGATGACGGTGTTGCGTCTGAAGAGGTGGAGCTCTTGTTGCAGTGCGGCCTTCTCCTGAGCCCAGGGAACCTCATGAGTCTGAAGTCCCTGCAGCTCCAGACCACCGTGATGAGCACCCAGACGCAGGGGCTCCTCTTCCTGCTACAGAAGGAAATGACAACTGAAACTGTCTTGGTCTCACACACACACACACACACACACACACACACACACACACACACACACACACACACACACACACACACACACACACACACACACACACACACACACACACACACACACACACACACACACACACACACACACACAAGGTCTGTTAGGAAACTATCTGACCTATTTATTTTTTGCAAAAACCATATGGATTTGAATCATGTGTGATTGCATCAGCCAAGCTTGAACCTTCGTGCGCATGCGTGAGTTTTTTTCACTCCTGTCGGTTGCGTCATTCGCCTGTGAACAGGCTTTGTGTGAGGAGTGGTCCAGCCCCCTCGGCGGATTTTCATTGTCAGGAAAATGGCTGAGCGACTGCCGCTTTTCCGCATCGATTTTTGTCTCACACAGAAACTGTGTGAGACAGCCAGGTGGAAACCATTCGGAAAATTCAGATGGCTTTCGGTGAAGATCTTATGGGCATCACACAGATTAAGGAGCATTACAACTGGATTAAAGACGGCCCACAGTGGCTGAGGGGGCGCCGCGCTTCGAGCGGCCATCGACAGGCTGAAACAACCAGATCATTTCCAAAGTGAAGGCTGTGTTGATCCAGGACGTCATCTGACTACCAGAGAAATGGCAAGAGAGGTGGACAGAGCACTTTTTCGGCACATTACACTGTTACAGGAGATTTTGCAATGAAAGACGTGCAGCGGAATTCGAGCGTCAGGACTGAGCTGCGTAATGGCGCAGAACAAAAAGCACCTCCGTGTTGGAAGTCTCACGGAACATGCCCAGCTCTTCCACCGTTCGGAAGATTCAGATGGCTTTGGGTGGCTTTTCAGTCGAGTGAGTATCCGAGAAATTGTCGAAGAGCTGAGCATGTCACATGTCCTGTGAGACCAACACGGAGGTGCTTTCGTTCCACGCCATTAGCGGCTCCGTGGCGAATTCCTCCGCTCCCGTTTTCATGACAAAATCTCCTTTAACAGTGGAATGTGCCGGAAAAGTGCTATGTCCACCTTTTCTGCCATTTCTCTGGTAGTCAGACGACGACCCGGATCAACACAGCATTCAGTTTGGAATTGATCTGGTCGTTGCAGCCTGTCGATCGCTGCTCGGAGCGCGGCGCGCCCTCCACCATTGTGCGCCGTCTTTAAACCGGCTGTACCACTCCTTAATCTGTGTGATGCCCATAAAATTGTCCCTGAAAGCCATCTGAATTTTCCGAATGGTGTCCACCTGGAGGTCTCTTACAGTTTCTGGAAAAATTTGATGCAGCGCTGCTCCAGCCGTTCAGACATTTTCCTCACAATGAAAATCCAACAAGGGGGGAGGACCAGTGCTCACTCAAAGCCTGCTCACAGGCGAATGACGCAACCGACAGGCGTGAAAAAACTCACGCATGCGCACGAAGCTTCAAGCTTGGCTGATGCAATCACACGTGAGTCAAATCCATATGGTTTTAGCAAAAAATAAAAAGGTACTTTTCTAACAGACCTCGTATATATATATATATATATATATATATATATATATATATATATATATATATATATATATATATATATATATATATATATATAGTGGTGGGTACACTTCCGATAATCTGATAACAGATAATTATTGAAGATAATGTTTTCTTTATCGGATTATCTTTTTAGATAACTTTAAAAACCATTATCGGACCAATTATCTTCCGATTAATCTTTGTAAACAAATTTTGGACAAGTTATTTAAAATTACTGTCATGTCTGAGTTTTATTAAGTGAAAATATCAGATATATATTTTAGTTTTAATGTAATGTGCTAATTTTTAAGGTTTCGTGAGCACATCCTGTGACCTGCAATGCATTTTGGGTAGGATGATGTAATCTCAGTACATCACGACAGGACAAATGCATTTCAGACACTCTCTTCAGGCTCCACAGACAACAGCATTAAACTCTAGTGCCTAAAACTCTCGTGAATATATTCTCTGCATTTACAGATGTTGGTTTTATTTGCGTTAAATAAAATTGTTAAATTCCACGCATTTTAAATGTAGCAGACAGGGATTACTGTATCTGGAATTTTGTTTTCAAGGCCTCTACTGCCATCTACTGGTCAGTAGTGTTCACTAAGCGTGTGGGAACCAGTAGATAGCAGTGTTCTATTTATTTTGACCCCGGTTATGTCAGATGATTGTCAAATCAACTTTTTGGCTTTGCAAATGGCTTTTTTTGTGTGCAATGAATGTATACGAGGTCTGTCAATAAAGTATAGGTCCTTTTTATTTTTTTCAAAAACTATATGGATTTCATTCATATGTTTTTACGTCAGACATGCTTGAACCCTCGTGCGCATGCGTGAGTTTTTCCACGCCTGTCGGTGACGTCATTCGCCTGTGAGCACTCCTTGTGGGAGGAGTCATCCAGCCCCTCGTCGGAATTCCTTTGTCTGACAAGTTGCTGAGAGACTGGCGCTTTGTTTGATCAAAAGTTTTTCTAAACCTGTGAGACACATTGAAAAACATCGAGACACTTCGAAAAATTAAGCTGGTTTTCGGTGAAAATTTTAACGGCTGATGAGAGATTTTGAGGTGATACTGTCACTTTAAGGACTTCCCACGGAGCGAGACGTCGCGCAGCGCTCAGGCGCCGTCGTCAGCCTGTTTCAAGCTGAAAACCTCCACATTTCAGGCTCTATTGATCCAGGACGTCGTGAGAGAACAGAGAAGTTTCAGAAGAAGTCGGTTTCAGCATTTTATCCGGATATTCCACTGTTAAAGGAGATTTTTTTATATTTGTTTACAAAATACACACACGTTACAGACCTTGAAATCCAACAGCAGGGGTTGATATTATCCAAAGATTTATGAACAAACAAATTAACGTGCTTACACTTTATCATGATTTTGTCCATTGTGAGATATAAAAGTGTCTTATCGTAGCGTTCGTGTGTATGTGCATTATAACGCAGCGCACGAGCGACGTTACGATATTCTTCAGAACGACAACATACGCAACATGCATCCAGCAGCAGACACGCTGCTGTCATAGACAACTGCCTGTAAAGTTTTTTGGCAAGTTATAACTTTCTAAACAGAGTAATTTGTAATGAAAGCCGCTTCATTTGTGCGGCTCTTTCGGTGCCATGTTTGTTTTTTCAGAGACAGCAGTAAGCTCCTCCTACCCCTCCAAACGGAGGGATTTGTAGCCCTTCGCCTTCCCCTCCGCCTCGCTCCAAAAAGAGGCACTTTTACCCAGAATCCTTTGCGATCTGTCTGTTTGTTACAAAACCTCAGAATTAGTGCATTACTCAACATTAAAAGATATATGTTATATTTTAACTTTGTACAAATGACATAATTGACATTAATGGAGTTATTCTATCTGTATTAATGTTATTTATAATCAAAACCATAAGTCAGCATGACTATTTTTCAAGACCTGCGCCTGACCGGAGTGTCATAATTGAAAGAGAGTTGGCTTTATGGCTGCTGTTGGAGTGCCTCTGTTTTGGGAGCTCTGTAGTAAATAAGAGCTTCCAGCAGGGGCAGAATGTAGAAAGAAAAGTGTGGTCTCATTGTTGGGGTCTGTTTTTATTTTTAATATTATTGTAAGCTATTAAATTTGTTCTACTACTAGTTGTAGATGTGTCAGAGGTAATATTGGAATTTATCGGTTATCTGTAACTTCCGATACATTTTTGGGTGGTTTATTTTATCTTTATCAAAGATAACTTTTCAGTTATCTGATTATCGAAGTTAATTTTTTGGTTATCTGTGCCCACCACTGTGTATATATATATATATATATATATATATATATATATATATATATACACACACACCACTGCACTGCACACTGGGACCAACTGGGGGATTAAGGACCAGTGGTGGGCACAGTTCAGCTAATCCGCTAACCAATAATTATCAAAGCTAATGTTTTTGTTAGCGGATTAGCTTTTCAGATAATTTTTAAAGCCATCAGCAGACCAATGATCTTCAAATAAATTTAGTTCCGATAACTTTAAGCTGCTAAAATTTCTTTGCTGGTAAAGTGAGCAAAGTTTAGCGGTCAAAAACATTTGTAAACCCTAAAATCAAACATTTTAGTTCCTGTTTTGTGTTTGTGGCAGACTGGCTGTCACTTGCTAATGACATCATCATTAAGCGGAAGATGTGATTGGCCAGTCGACGCAGGGAGCATTGTGGGTAGTGTAGTTCAGGTTCACTTTGGATGTTACAGTGTTACCTTCCCCTCGACACAGAAACAAAACTGACTAATTTTAACATTATTTTATTTTATTTCTTTGTGGCTGATGGGATAATTTAATTGCCAGGACTCAGTGGGAGAGAGGAGTTCTCACGGTGTAGCTAAGTTACAGAGGGAATTTTCTTCACCGTTTAGACATCGTTTTGGATAATCAGGACACATTATGTGGAATATTATTTTTCTTCAGAATTTAATGAATCCCACTGAAACTAACAGGTAAGAATTGATATTTACTACGTATCTTTTTTTTCTACTACTCTGCCAATCAATGCATTAATGGACGTATTTCGGTTGCTTAAAGTAGACCTGCATTGAAATAAATGTGGTCAGATTTCAGAAAGAAATAGCTGATATGTATTTATAAGACCCTTGTGAATGCAGTAAAGTAAATCTGTAAGCCCAAATTTGTAATTTAGCGGAGAAATCTTCATTTAAAAATGACAAATTTGCAGCTAAAATTTAGCCCTCTGTGAAAACAGTTTGTACAGCCGTATCATTTCCATGACGTCAGGGACAAGACGACGCGCTCCCCCCTTCAGTCCGATCCCGCATTGAAATTGATTTTATCTGTTAGTAATGTTACTTATACACGTCCTGGTTTCAACATCCAAAAGCAAGCTGCAATGAATGTGAGATACAGATCTGTGTGCTCAGATCAGCAACGACATCAACAGCGGGCGCCGTTCTTCCTCTCCCGCTCCGCTGCGCTTATTAAGTCTGCAGGCTTGTTAACGAGCTCGTTAACCGCCGACGCGGGCCACTCACACCGCCCGTGTCTGCTTTGCAGCCGGTGTTGTGCCAGATTCAGCGCACAACACCGGCATCACCTCTCTGGCTACTGAATGGAGCTGCAGCACACTTGGCACAAGTCCAGAGACTACGCTCGCCGTTTTGATGTGGAGCGGCCGGTGACACCTGTTGCTGCAAGGACAGACTTCTTGCGGCAAAATCCACAGCTCCGCACGTCTCGGCAATCGGAGCACCAGAGCTCCATGGATGCTGACAGAGGTTTATATATTTTTAATGACTGGGATTCTTTGCGGGTCTCGGCTCCATATCCCGCGATGGTACCGGAGGCGAAAGACAGTAGATTTTCATTGCGACACCACTCAATCAAACGGGCGTATGAAAAAGTCCCCCAAGATCATTTTCAAGCACAAATAAAAGAAATGTGTACTCACCAAACGTGCCGCAAGACAATATGAAGTTTTAAAAAAAGTAGATCCTTCCGTATAAGACAAGAAAAAGGTGCAGATGCAAACTGACGTAAATCCACAAATTACAATTGGCGCAATGCATGCTGGGAGAGGGTCTTGTCCGTGACGTCTCGTCAGCGTCCATGATGAGAGGGACAATTTGCGGAGGGCTAAATGTTAGCTGTAAATTTGTCATTTTCAAATGAAGATTTCTCTGTTGAATGACCGATCTGGGCTTGCAGATTTACTTTACTACATTCAGAAGGATCTCATGTGTAAATGTAAGTCATTTTTTGTTCAAAAATCGGACTGAATTTTTTTCAATGCAGGTCTCCTTTAAGACGCAGGGTTCAAAGTGTGTGAAAAAAGCAGCAGCTTTTAGTTTTTAAATGACGGTGTATCTAATACAGACATAAACTGTGACTTCTAATACTGTGTTTTACCGCTTTTGAAAGATGATGACAGTGTTTGGGGGTTTATTTTTTTATTCATTTATTCGTGCGTTCTTTTTGTGTTTGTGATCCTGCCTGGGAATGACTTGATCTTTCAATTTACCCAGCAGCCCCTGCGGCGCTTAAAGTGAAACTGGTTTATTGGAAGCCGACAGTGTAATCTGATGTGGCCGCATCTGAATCAATACTAAAAGCTATCGGTTATCTGTAACTTCCGATAAATTTTTTTTAGCAGTTTATCGGTTTAGCATTATAAATGATAACTTTTTAGTCAGCAGATTAATGGTTATTGAAGCTACCATTTTGGTTAGCTGTGACATTGTCCAATAGTTTATGGGCCAAGCAGGTTTTCGGTACCACTTAAGGGTATTAAACAACACTTACAATCCAGCCTCAGTGTAACATGAACTACATAAAAATGTATGGTGGCCATCCCAGGGAGGTAGCTGTAGCCAGGTGCGAGTCAATGAACAATTACAAAGGGGTCAAAATTGAAAAATGCTTCAATCATATTGAAAAATATACGACATTATCTGTATGGTGATAAAGATTCCAAAAAGGTATAGTCTAGACTATCTATGACTCAACGTTATGGAGTTATGGGGTAAATTTCTGTTTGTACAGGGGTCAAAAGTTAAAGTTGCTGCAATTTTGATAAAAAAGTGATGCAAATTATTGGTTGAGTTGACAGAATAGTTTGCACTATCTGTCATGCTTAGTTTTCAAGTTACAGGAGTATGACTTGTCATAGGATCCAATGGACGTCGACCTTGTTTGACATTTACTTTAGAGATCAATCATTCAACACAGTCAATGATCAGTGGTATTGATTAGGTCAAAACTGTCTCCTGGCTGATGGACTACAAGGGCCCTTATTGATTTTCTATTCTAGCAGTGGATTTGAACTGAGGATCCTTTTGTCACAAGCCCCCTTTAACCACTTCACCAGTACCTCCACAATCTACCGGTTAGTTTAATGATGTACAGGAGCATACATGTTGTTTATCATGAGAGAAGTGGAGAGAGCATGAATCCCCGCCGCCAATGAAGCAGAAATGGGAATGGAAACCTAATGCAATCTGTAACCTCACCACTAAATGACACTAAATCTTACACACTGTAGCTTTAAGGTGAAGTGTTCCATGAATGGGATGATGTCTGTTCTCCTAATGGACAACCAAACCTGTGGTTTTTACTGTGTACTGTACCTGAGTCAGTGCGCCAGCAGCCTCCTGTTCCTCCACCGCCGCCGCTCTCAGTCTTCGTTCGTGATCCAGACGAAACTGGATCTCAGGGGCAGGAGTGTCTCGGAGCTGAACCCACAATAGCAGCACAACACACAGTTACTTCACCGGCTCTTTGAGTAATGAATCTCACATCTATATTTCATCATTTCTATTTAAAAACACAACTGCGAGTCAAATGAGATAAAACTCTTTGCATGAGATGATTTCGCTTTTTATTTCTACTGATCAGACTGAAGAGATCTGACTTTCAAACCGTCAGCTCTTGTTTACATCCACGCCGTTCCCTGTTGTGTGTGGCGCCTTCACCTCCAACAGTAGAAGTAGAGCTGTTGAGCGTGTCCGCCGCTCGCTCGGTCAGCCCAATGTCAAAACACACAGGACGGTGCTAATCCCGCCACTGCACACAAGCTGCCTCCCCGCTCATTCATTTCACCTCACAGTTACGTAACAGCCGCCAGATTGTCTACAAATGCAAGTGTGAGGCAGCGATGATCAATCACAACGTTCTGCAACCCAACAGATGCTTTATTAAGGAGCCGCGCTCGCTGAGTTGATGTGTTAGCGCTTACGTCTTTGATGCCCTCTTTATTTTTCTGAACCTAAGTGTATAAAGTGAACTGTGACAGGGCAATTCGATGGTAACGGAAGTACAAGGACAGCAAACTCTGGTCATATTTCAGCTTGCCATTAAAAATGTGCTCCGACTATAATTCCGTTACCACAGAAATACCCGGCAGGTTACGGAAAACAACACGTTGAAGTACACAGCAAAATCCTGTGATAATTCAACTCACACCGTATTAACATTAAAACTATTCCCAGATCAGGTGGCAGAGCAGGTACTTCAGTGGGATAGGAGAAGGGCTATCGATATGTAGACCTGGGTTTGATTCTTGGTCAAGCTACCCGCCTGTGTCCTTGGACAAGACACTTCATTTGCATTGTGACAACTCCACCCAGCTATAAATGGGTGTCATTCCTTGTTGGGACAGTAATGTATGATGGAAGCCTGCAGACAGATTGGCCAAGCCTCGTCAACATTTGCCAGGCTCTCAAAGTGGGTCTGGAACAACACCTACCTGACCCTAAAGACCAAGACGACTGCTTACAGAGCCTGTGTCCTCAGCGACCTCTTACATGGCAGTGAGTCATGGATTATGTGCTCGGGGTAAGAAAGGAGGCTCAATACCTTCCACGTGCACAACCTGAGGCAGATACTGAGTATCAAATGGATGTATTGTGCAACAGACAATGAAGTACTTGAGCATGCTGCCACACCCAGCACCTTCACTCTACTACGCCAATGTTGCCTCCAATGGCTAGGACATGTCCACAGGATGGAGGGCAGCAAGATTCCCAAGGACCTACTTTATGGTGAGCTTGCAACAGGCAAGAGAGCCCAGGACCGCCCTCAACTCCTGCTCACAAATGTGTGCAAAAGAGATATGAAGGCCCTCAACATGGACATCAATGGATGAGAAGACCTTGTCAAAAATTGCTCCCGCTGGAGACAGGAACTGAATCACAACCAACACATGTGGGAAAAGAATCTACAGCTTGTGGCAGAAAAACAAAGAGCAAAAAGGAAGAACAGCCATCAACCACAGACACCAGCTTTAAGTGCAGCCACTGCAGAAGGCACTGTCATTCCTGCACTGGCTTGCACAGTCACAGCAGGCACTGCTCCAGTGCCAACCGATCGTGACTCTCAAGGTGCAGATCCGTGGCCACTCGTGACCGAAGGTTGCCAATGACAGTGTGGTGGACTGGCATCCTGGCAAGGAGAAGTTATAGACTCTCATCCGTGTCAAGCTACAGTATTCATAGAAAGCATTGGAACCGATGGACCTCATGGCCTATATCAGGCTTTCTTCCTTTTCTGAGTTAGGTCAGGTCTGGGAGACTGCACTTGTGCTGCACATTGCTGCATCCACCAGATGACAGAACTGCCTTGGGTCCTGAATGGTAATCATTCAGGCAGACTAGCCACAGTTTGAAAGTAACAATCTTTCTGCTGGAGCCAGGTCAAACACGGGCAAGGCCTTCTCTAGCTGCTGTCGTTCTCAACACTCAGCCACCTGTGCACTGGATCATCTACAGAGAAATGCACCATATGGACAAAATGTCATAGCAGATGTTGATTTATGATGCAAGTGATTCATCTCATCTTTGTCTCCTGAAGTAACCACACAAACTCTTTCCATGGGTACCTAAGTACCCTCTGAAGAGACCTGGTACCAAAGATATCCAATCAGCACTTGAAGTCACTGATTTGTGTCCAAGTCTCATACAGTAAGACAAGAAGGACAAGGTCCTTAAATTCTTGGACCTTTACTTCTATTACAAAGGTATGCGTATCGGCAGGACTTCTGTCCAGTGACATCATGACTCCACAAGCTGTTCTCACGCATGTCCAAATTTCAAAGGCCAAGGACCCAGAGGCATAATTGGAAAATTTAAAATATTTGAAATATTTTTTACTGGTTCAGAGTTAAAGTTGCACCTTCGATACAGTGCCATTAGCTCTTTAGGGTGTCAAAATCCAACCCCTCGCCTATGTTGTGACACCTGGATAATGGATCAAGTAGATGATTGCCTGTTGGGGTGAAACATGGTTGGGCTCTCGTGTGCTCTGTGCCTGCTATGGTAACCATGAAAGCCCAACAGGAACCCTGAACACAAGACGGCTAACAGGGGTCTGGTGAAACAAGAAGTCATCAATGGCAGATCAAGCCAGACGAGGTGACGGCTTGCAACCCAACAGCTGTGAAGGCGGATGAAGGCTGCAGCAGGTCCTCAGAACCTGAATGTCTGGAATTTCCCAGCAATTGGACCAGGCTAAGGATCTGTCAAGGACTGGGTGTTTGTGGCATGCAGTGGCATTCCCGCTTTAAACCAAAAAAGTGTCTCTAGACTGACCCTGGATGTAGACATCCCTTCCAGGAATTGATCAAGAGACAATCTTCCTCTCCAACAACAGTTAACTTTTTAACAGTGTTAACATCCTCTTGCAGGATTACTTTATGGTGCATGAAAGTGTTTATTAAATGGTATAGAAAGTACTTTAACACTCTTCAGATTTAAAAGTGCTACTGTCTGGGCTGCAGACAAAAACCAAAGGCTGGATTTGAACCCACAACCTTTTGGTTAAAACAGCACTGTGATAGAAACAACCAGAACTCCATTTTCTGACTTACATCAAAGAGATAACTGCATCAACATGTTACAATCCACTGAGAAACAACCCCAACGCATTGCAACATTTAACACCAAGAGTGTTAAACACCTATGGTGCTGAATTAACTCTGAACTATTTGACATTTTAACACTGCAGTTTCAGCATGCAGTGATAAAACATGGCCACAGTGCAGAACCTTGACACACGTAACAAGGCATTTGGTACTTTTCCAGTGAAGAGACGAGTACCACATTCAGGAACTAGTACCTGGGTCAAAGAGGAACTGCTGCACATGTGTTTCTGCCAGTGGACCCGAGGTTCATTTAATTTACTGCCCAGCTGAGCTTGGGGAATACTGGAGAGTGTGTAGCAGCCCAAATGCCAGTGATTAGTCACGCCCCAGTATGTCAGGAGATTGTGACTCTCTCATGCTTGCTATCAGCAGCGCACAAAGTCTCAAGCTGGGTGCTTTTCGCACAACACTGCTGCCACTTTACATTAAGCTTTAGGTTTTTCCAGCTCGGTAGAAATAAACCTGCGGATGGGACTAGTACCTGAAAGCGGCATACTTTAGGACTCAGGAATTAGTCCCTACACGAAGTGCAACACATTAGCCAACAGCAGATGTGGCTTTATTTTTGTTTTTAAGAATAGGTGATGCACAATATAAGAGAAACAGTTATTATTTAATGCAATAAATAATTAAAACTTTGCAGTGAGCGATCTGTGCTCACGTTGCAGAATCGTGCTACACACAGTGGGTCTGGAATCGAAACCACCAAATATCCAGGGGCGTGTGACACAAATTAAGTAAATAAAAACAAAAGACTGACTCAAAGAAGCTGTAAATTAACACCAGTGGCTGTGGGAGTCGATATTTGGTGTGAAATTTGAGTGAAGTGAAATCTTGCTGGCCAATCAACGAATAATCTGGTCTGGAGTGTCACGAGACATGCTGGACAAACCGACCCTAAAAACTCAAACCTCTGCAATATGCAAAAAAACAAAACAAAACAAAAAACAACAAAAAACACAGCCCAATAAAAACGCCTTTAAATAGTTTTTGTTCCCATGCAAATTGTCTTTATTGACTCTTAAATGCTATGCAGTACTATGCAAAAGTGTTAAGCAGCCTTGTATTTCTGTATAAATGTATATTTTTTCTTCATATAACTTCAGTTTTGTCCACATCTGCATGAGACAGACAATTGTGCATGCAGTCAGCTGGTTACTTTCTGGTTGACCCCTTAACCCTGCACCACTCAGACCAAATCTTTGCCCGATTAGCATAAAATGGGGTTCCGGTCCGAAACTGGCCAGAGGTGTGGTTTTGCCTCTATACAAGAACGTGCTACAGGGCTCGCGGTGGACGAAGTGTCGACTCAGCCAGGCAAGGTGGAAGAGAGATGGAGGAGGGAGGAGGCACTGACCTCTGCTCTTAAAGCCAGGGGCCTGTGGTACCTAGTGAGTCCCGTGGCTCCCCTGCTCTGGGCCTGGCCCCCACCCTGGTTCTGGCTCTGGGGTTCCACGCCTCGCTCCTGTCCTAGATGCCACTCCAGCTCATCCCTCTGACCGAACTGTGAGTGACGTGGGCAGGTTAGGGTTGGGGGGGGAACGACAGGAGGTGCAAGGGTCTGGGGAGTTTTGGGGGAGGGGGTGTCAGAGATGGGATGGTAGGATGACGGGTGTAGAAGGGGGTGATGTGAGATATCGGGGAACATGTGTGAGGTGGATTGTGGACAAAAACAGACAGAAGGCAACAAACCCAGTGAGGGGTCGAGGACAGAAAGCAGACAGGGAAGACACACACACACACACACACACACACACACACACACACACACACACACACACACACACACACACACACACACACACACACACACACACAAAAACAAAACAGAAAATAAGTGGGGGGGGGGGGATAACTCAGAGACTACACAATGTGGAGAAGAACAAACGGCCTAGAATACGAAGAAAAGCGCAAAGAGAAAGACTAACTTAAAGATGACGGCGTATGAGAGAGATGAAAAGAGAACGAGGATGAGGATGAACAAAATCATGGGCTGAAACATCTGGCGGGAACACAAAGAGGAACGAAGAGAGGGAATCGGGGAGGGAGGAAAGAATGCAAAACACTTGTTATGAAGCGCATGCAATGAGGGATACATGAGTCCAGAGATACTGCAGAGCCAGAGCAGGTTTACAACACATGCCCATGCACAACCGAGTGTGCTGTCTTAGACATGTGCATGTATGTGTGTGTGTGCATGTGATTTCTCAACCAATACAGCATTTTCAAAAGACTGCAGATATACAAAGCTTCACATGAGGTTGAAGCTCAGTAGAAACGTCTTACCATCAAGCCAAAAACTGCATTCATCAAAGAAAAAGAGAATAAAATGACTTTTTCTCATAACTGTGACTTCTGTACATCTCAAAATTACAGCATCTCATATAAGGTCTGCAGCTAATGCTTATTATTAATTAGGAGATATGAGAGTCAAAATAATGAGAAAATTGCTTCAGGTTCTCTTTGAATGTAATGCAGTTCGTGCGTATGCTTTTTTCTAATTAAAGGGGACACATTACAAACCATTAGGTTCATATGTTTTTGGACAGTGATCAGTTTTAAAATGCATCTATTTTTAATTTTCACATTTCCATCCTCTGATGTGCCTTAGAAATGGCTGTAAAAGTGATGATTTATAATAATCCTGACATTTATTTGTCCAATTACTTATGACCTCCAAAAACAGAGGGCCAGGGTAAAAAAAAAACCAGCTGCAATCTCTAACCTGTTAATGCAATATTTTGTTAAACCCCTTGAATTATAGCTAAACACTACAAACATCGGGATTGTATCATTACAACACCATTGTGGTGTTATACGGAGGCACGATTACAAAAATCATGTCACTGTCCACATACATATGGACCAGACTCTACATGTGCTACAAGCACCAGATTTTCATGTCCCAAGGTTGTTGAAATGGAGCAATATATCCACCTGGTGGACAATTAATGCAGGTACAATAGAATTTCACCAAGTACTCCAGTAAAATGATAGGATACATCTAGACAGATGAGCTTTGATACTTTATAAACAAGTTATTATAAGTCAGCAAATGTTCTAAAACAGATATTATGGTTTGCAAAAATAATATTCTTTGGTCTCAGGTAAGGAGCTCCCTGTTTCTGTGCCTGTTGCTTTAAATGGAAAGAAGCTGCTATTTACCACACCCTCAGTCCCTTCAGAGAGGGGTATCTCCTCCTCTTTCTCGATAAGATAATAATAATAATAATAATATGGGTGTGCAGACCGGCTCACTGTTACGTATGTCACGGTGGTCTGACACTGCATTTTTTTTTTTAGTACAGAAACAGCATTAGTGAAGGTTACAAATGATCTTCTTATGGCCTCAGACAGTGGACTTATCTCTGTGCTTGTCCTGTTAGACCTCAGTGCAGCTTTTGATACTGTTGACCATAAAATTTTATTACAGAGATTAGAGCATGCCATAGGTATTAAAGGCACTGCACTGCGGTGGTTTGAATCATATTTATCTAATAGATTACAATTTGTTCATGTAAATGGGGAATCTTCTTCACGGACTAAGATTAATTATGGAGTTCCAAAAGGTTCTGTGCTAGGACCGATTTTATTCACTTTATGCATGCTTCCCTTAGGCAGTATTATTAGAAAGCATTGCTTAAATTTTCATTGTTACGCAGATGATACCCAGCTTTATCTATCCATGAAGTCAGAGGACACACTCCCATTAGTTAAACTGCAGGAATGTGTTACAGACATAAAGACATGGATGACCTCTAATTTCCTGCTTTTAAATTCAGATACAACTGAAGTTATTGTACTTGGCCCCACAAATCTTAGAAACATGGTGTCTAACCAGATCCTTACTCTGGATGGCATTACCCTGACCTCTAGTAATACTGTGAGAATCTTGGAGTCATTTTTGATCAGGATATGTCCTTCAATGCGCATATTAAGCAAATATGTAGGACTGCTTTTTTGCATTTGCGCAATATCTCTAAAATTAGAAAGGTCTTGTCTCAGAGTGATGCTGAAAAGCTAATTCATGCATTTATTTCTTCTAGGCTGGACTATTGTAATTCATTATTATCAGGTTGTCCTAAAAGTTCCCTGAAAAGCCTTCAGCTAATTCAAAATGCTGCAGCTCGAGTACTGACGGGGACTAGAAGGAGAGAGCATATCTCACCCATATTGGCCTCTCTTCATTGGCTTCCTGTTAATTCTAGAATAGAATTTAAAATTCTTCTTCTTACTTATAAGGTTTTGAATAATCAGGTCCCATCTTATCTTAGGGACCTCATAGTACCATATCACCCCAATAGAGCGCTTCGCTCTCAGACTGCAGGCTTACTTGTAGTTCCTAGGGTTTGTAAGAGTAGAATGGGAGGCAGAGCCTTCAGCTTTCAGGCTCCTCTCCTGTGGAACCAGCTCCCAATTCAGATCAGGGAGACAGACACCCTCTCTACTTTTAAGATTAGGCTTAAAACTTTCCATTTTGAAAAAGCTTATAGTTAGGGCTGGATCAGGTGACCCTGAACCATCCCTTAGTTATGCTGCTATAGACTTAGACTGCTGGGGGGTTCCCATGATGCACCCAGTGTTTCTTTTTATTCACCTCTTTTTGCTCTGTATGCACCACTCTGCATTTAATCATTAGTGATCGATCTCTGCTCCCCTCCACAGCATGTCTTTTTCCTGATTCTCTCCCCTCAGCCCCAACCAGTCCCAGCAGAAGACTGCCCCTCCCTGAGCCTGGTTCTGCTGGAGGTTTCTTCCTGTTAAAAGGGAGTTTTTCCTTCCCACTGTAGCCAAGTACTTGCTCATAGGGGGTTGTTTTGACCGTTGGGGTTTTTCTGTAATTATTGTATGGCTTTTGCTTTACAATATAAAGCGCCTTGGGGCGACTGTTGTGATTTGGTGCTATATAAATAAAATTGATTTGATTTGATTTATGTCGTCTGGTAAAAGTGACCCATATGTGATCTTTTGCTCCTGTGTGACACAGATCGGAACTGTGCTCTAATCATTAACGACAATTAAGACCTTTTTTCTCTCATTGGATTTAATGATTCAGTGACACAAGTCTGCTATTGCACTGACTTCTTATTTAATCTGTTGGCTTCACACGCGTTAATACATTGATTTGTTAATTTGTGCCATGCCACAAAAAATACACAGTGACGTAATGCTGAGCTGAGGCACAGACATTAACACGGTCGAGTGATTTCAGCAACTATACACAGCAAATTCATCAGTGTTAAAAATCCAGTGTTAAGGCCAGTGTTGCCACAGTTACTTTGAAAAAGTAATCCAATTACTGATTACTGATACTCCTTGAAAAAGTAACTTAGTTACTTTACTGATTACTCAATTGTAAAAGTAACTAAGTTAGATTACTAGTTACTTTTTTAGTTACTTTTCCCAGCTGCCGACAACAACCCTCTGCCACGTCAACATGACAGTGATACCTGTTTTGCCAAAACTCACTTTATAGTCACCCTTTCTTGACTTCAATGAAAATAATACTTGTTTTATAAAAAGTAAAATAAAGACCTCTTTCTTGACCTCATATTTAACTGTTGACAGCACTGTAACAGTAAAACTTGCAATTTCAACCTACATTGTTTATAAATGTAACTATTAAATTCATTCTAGCATTTTCTAACATTTAAATTCTCTCTAAATATTTACTTGTCGAAATTAATATTATTTTAAGGAGTATTAGTAGTTGTAGTAAAAAAAGGCTTCAAAACTGGACCTTTAATCTCGGGGTGTTGTGAGGGGGGCACATCCCTGCCCCACGCCCCCATTCCATCTGGATTCGCCCCTACTTTGGCGTTTGAGCACAAAGAATGGATAACATTTATTTATGCAGAAAACGTGACCAGATTTACAGGTAAGAAAGTTTTATTGTGTTTTCACATCATGTGGTCCTCAGAAAGAGAGTTTAGGTGCATTTGAGTGGAAAATAGTGTTAGTTGTTGACGCGTCGGAGGATCAGCTGTTTTAACGTGCAGATACAGAGCGGCTCAGCTCAGAATTCTAAATAAAGGAGGAAAAAAGTATAAAAATGTCTTTGTAAAGCTCAGTGCAGGTGTGCTGATCACCGTGCTTTAAGAGGAGACGACGAGTCGAGCAGCTGCAAAAAACCGTGGATGAAAAGCTCACAGCTCGCTTAAAGTGGGCAGTTCAGTCGAACCCCGACCTCCTGCCCACAGACCAAGTTTAATGCTGCTGTTGACCCACAATGAAAAATAATAGTAACGCACAGTGACATGGAGAATTAACTTTAATCTGATTACTGATTTGGAAAGATTAACGCGTTAGATTACTCGTTACTAAAAAAAGTGGTCAGATTAGAGTAACGCGTTACCGGCATCACTGGTTAAGGCATTTCAGCATAAAGTGTTAACATTCTGGTGGAAATTTCAACTGAATTTACACCCATACCAGAGTCATAACAGAATTTTAAAACTGTCCCTGTGTTGGTTTTTATCCGATAGGAAAGCTATGTTAACATTGCTGAAACACATGATTACAGTGCCATTTTGTGTTTTTATCAGCTCAAGTTAGCTAACATTAGCTTTTGCTTACCTTCCAGCTAATAAGCTAACACCAACGTATGACAATCTGAAAAATTTGACAGTTGGCGTAACAGTATAAGGGCCCGTGTTTATATAGTATACAGTGCTAAAAACACAACACTCATCAGCAACATTTAGAGTCAGTCCAATCTGCTCCCATAGATATTTTCTGCCTGTATTTTTTTTTATGTGAGATGTCGTACAGCTGAGCCGGTCAGCCCTTTCTGTCTTATGTGTCTTGTGGATCTCTGTCTTAGTGAAGCCAGAATGCTCACTCCTGAGTGTAAGCATATGCATGAGCGCATGCTTGGAACGGGAGAAATGACGTTTGGTTGCAATGTAAAATTTCACCGCTAGATGCTACTGAAAACTACATAATACACTCTTAGCACTTAGTTGAGTTAAACTTCAACACAGCTAATGTTAACTCTCGTTCTTATGGCGGCCCCGACCTGCTTGGGGTTGCCACAGTGGAGCTGGTCAAGTTCCGTAATACTAACACACTTTCTGGTGTTTAATTAACATTTTCTAGTCTTGAAATAACACTGCAGGATGTGGACCAAGAAAGACATTTTCAAAGTGTTGAGATGAACTCTTTCAGAGTTATTTTGACTCTGCTATAGTGCATCCAGAAAGTATTCACAGTGCTTTGCTTTTTCCACATTTTGTTATGTTACAGCCCTGATCACTCAGTTTAGATGGGTGTCCAGATGTGTATAGATGATGGAGGCCACTGTGCTAACTGGGACCTTCAAAGCAGCAGAAATGTTTCTGTGCCCTTCCCCAGATTTGTCCCTCCAGACAATCCTGTCTCTGAGGTCTACAGACAATTCCTTTGACTTCATGCTTGGTTTGTGCTCTGACTGTCAACTGTGGGACCTTATATGTAGACAGGTGTGTGTCTTTCCAAATCAGGCCCAGTCAACTGAATTTACCCCATGTGGACTCAATTAAGCTGCAGAAACATCTCAAGGATGATCAGTGGAAACAGAAGGCATCTCAACTCAGTTTTGAGCTTCATGGCAAAAGAAGGCATCTCAACTCAGTTTTGAGCTTCATGGCAAACACTGTGAATATTTATATGCATGTCATTTCTTAGTTTTTTTTTTAAATTTGTAATAAATTTGCAAAAATATTTAAAATAAATATTTTATCACATTGTCATTATGGGGTATTGTATGTAAACATTTGAGAAAAACTGAATTTCATCCATTTTGGAATAAGGCTGTAACATAACAAAATGTGGAAAAAGTGAAGTGCTGCAAATACTTTCTGGATGCTCTACATGTGAACAAAGTGATATAGACATTCCAAATAACAAAAAAAATAAATAAAAATAAAAAATGAATTTGGTTAAAGGAGTTAAAGGAGATCGTTTCATGTGTTGGAATGTTTTGTTTTCATCCACCTCAGAACTCTGCACATCTGCAAACTGGTGCATTTGCATCCAAAGAGATTTGGTTCAAACCCACGTTAACGCAAATATCAGATATGTACAGGCCATTTAAAAAAGCAGATATAGGCATACTGTGTGATTGGTGCATCACAACCTGAAGTGTAAATGCGGCCGTAAACAAGCTATTTCAGACAAAAATATTCCTATAGCTGGAGAAGTTTCACATTTATGATCACAGATTTTTCTTTTTTCTTGTAGGGCTAAGAGAAAAAACCCAGATGCTCATAATATCGCATTTTTTAACATGAAAATAAGTTTTTAAAATCCAGAATTGATATTCAAATTCAACTGTGTATAGACAAGGTGGAAAAACGTGGTACCATTTTTATTCAGCACCGGCCACAATGCTTTGCTGACATAGTCTGAGTATTACATCATTTCTGTTTTAAATTAAAGACAAGAAATAAATGTCAGCTCGTGACAAATTTTCCTGCAGATCAAACTGAACACTGATGAATATTTCCTTTTAAGGAGTGGTGGGCACAGAGTGCAAAATTAGCGACGATTGAGATGCACCATTTGTAAGCCAAATGTGGGCTGGTCCAAGGAGGGGAGGCGGGGCGCCCTGCAGCATGCTCCTGGCTGCTGTTGGAGGGTTGCGGCGGTGTGCTGCACAGCATCACATTTTCATGCTGATCATTGAAATAATTAATCCAAGATAAGAAGAGTTCATCTGCCTGATACAGTGTAACAGATATTGTGATGCACGGTGCTTAACCTTAATGCAAAATATGGATACCACTTTTTAAGGAGCCAAATCTGAGGTTGTGAATGACATATTGTCAGGAAGAAGTTTTCATTATTTGATTACCAAATATGCAGTACAGTTCTGGGAGGTTGCATTGTTTTTGTAATATGATTTTTATGACACAGTCTCTAGAAGTGTACTACTTAACTTTCTCCCCATGGACTACTGGTACAAAAAGCAAACAAAAATCATAGTATATTGAAATAAAGTGTTCACAACTGCAAGTTCCATCCTTACGGCAAACTTTCACATCTTAAAAATCAAAAACTGTAAAACTCTCAAAAGTTACATTTTTATTAATACTGGGAGGTCAAAGCTCTTTAAACAAAAACAAACAAACAAACAAACAAACAAAAAAAAATTATGTTTCTAAATGGCTTTTTTTTTTTTTTTTTACTAGTTTGGGTTTCATGTAGGAAATGTACCAGCAGCCCTAAAATACTCATATCGCCCACTAGATGGCGACAAAAGCTGCTCAAATGCACAGGAAGTTCTTGACTCTTCATTCACTTGAGAAATTAACTTTTGTCAAAAATAAGATGTGTTGAAAACCAAAAAGTGAACTTACAGCTGTGTCCCTCACCCTTATGGGTAACTTGTAACACTTTAAAATCGCATTAAGAACTGCGATATGTACTGAATCAGCACCAAACGGTGATATGGATCATATCAAGAGATAAGTGTTTCATCCCACCCCTTTGTGTGTGTGTGTGTGTGTGTGTGTGTGTTTAGCATGAAACCCCACCCATAACACCCCTTTTGTCCATTACGACCCCTTTAACTTACTGTAACATATTTGCATCTTCTGTGTAAAACGCGGCCGCTGTAGTTACGAGTTATTACGCGCTGCCATCTATTTCATTTGACTCAAAAGCTTTGTTCATGTCAAAATACATTTTGTCTGATCACGTCATCACTTCAGCAAGTGTGCGTCTGCCTAAGCCCCACCCACCCAGCGTCAGGAGGCCGAGGAGCGCCTCCGAAACAAGTCATCGGACAGGATGAACATGGAAGCAGCTTCACTTTACTGTCTCTACCAAAGCAGATTAGTGAGAAATATCTGAAGCGCTGTTTGCTTGATTCTTCACGACAGCCATCTGAGAGGTCTGACCAGTCTGTTGTGCAACACAGACATAATTAACCTTTTTTTGAGGGGGAGTAAACACAATGATGACATGCTGATTTAAGACACAGAGCAGGACACCAGCCACAGACAACCTCATGCAACTTCTCTGTTTGCATTTTTTTTCTTTTCTCATATTATTTTAGATATTTCGTTTTCACAGTCCATCTCCTTGGCAACAGCGGGGAGTCTGAGTAATCACTCCCTCATACGTCTGCATGTACTCCATCATTTATGTGTCATAACACTGGCAGATCTGTAACTACAAATAGTTTGTGTGAAGCTCCTCATGCTGCAATTCACAACATGTAGAAAAGCGCTGAATCTGACCACATGTAGAAGCCGCCATAAACCCCCCTTTTTTTTGTGCATTGGCTCCATTCCTCCAAAGCACCCTCCCTCCCACACACCCCCTTACTCAGCCTCGGCCTGTCCGGCTGGGAGCAGGGCAGCAGCAGACAGTGGGTGAAGAGAGCAGGAGGCAGGCAGGGCTGCTGGCTATGAGGATGTGCGTGAGGATGCAGATGTGAATGTAGGAGCGGGGGTGAGAAGCGATGGCAGTGGCGGCGGCGGTGGTGTTGGTGGCTTGGGGCGGGGGGGGGGGGGTTGGTTCCAAAGTGA
The DNA here is from genome assembly GCF_902500255.1 of Thalassophryne amazonica. Taxonomy (NCBI): domain Eukaryota; kingdom Metazoa; phylum Chordata; class Actinopteri; order Batrachoidiformes; family Batrachoididae; genus Thalassophryne; species Thalassophryne amazonica. Next base: position 94,749,575 of record NC_047114.1, on the reverse strand, counting down.
CAGAGCTGGGTGGTTGTTGGTGGAGCGTGCTGTGTCACCCTATGTTTGCACCAAAGCTCTGGGGATGTTTCCAGGACCAACACATTGTTCCGCTTTTGTCTTTTGTAACTTTCAGCCCACAGCCAGGTCCATAAGTATTTGGACAATGACCCAGTGTTGTCATTTTACAGCTGTGCACCACAACAAAGGAGTAAAAATGGGACTTTCAGATTTAACCCTCTGGGGTCATTTGACGTGGAGACGCGTCAAAGTCACATAACCGAATTACGCGGACCTTCCATCAAATCCCCCATACTCTGAGGTTCCGTTTGAATATGTGTTGGAAGTACAGACTTCAAAGTATATACGAGTTTTTTTAAATTTTGTTGATAGGCCCTGTAAAACTTGAATCACGTTTAATAATTCTCACCAGGATTTTTCCCTGAATATTATGGTGATGTGTGGAGTGGTGCTTCATCCAGCATGAGTGCAAACAGGAGTTCTCTCCGTCTTTTCTCCTCTCTGGCTGGAGCAATTACAAGAGGAAAAAAAATATGACTTTCCCTTTATCATTTGGTGGAAAATACATGACCTAAACCAATCAATATCGATCATCAACCCACATATTTGGAGGCCCTTCGTGCAGCACGCTCGTGAACATCTTCCTCTTTTCTCTTCTCTGGCTGGGGAGGGAAAATAAATGACTTCCCCTCTGTCATTGGTGGAGAAATGAATGACCTAAACCATTCAAAACTACTAACCCCACGTGGATTGATCAGCACACCCACATAAGGGTGTTGCTGAGGGGAAAAAAAAAAGCTACCAAAGACAATCTGAGGTGCCAATGCTGCCTCCGGGTAGACAACAGGATGAATGACAAAATGTCAGGTCTGTGACATGTCCAACACGAGTCAGAGGTCTTGTGTTGGACAGGAATTATTTTTCTGAGTGACAGAAATAATTTTTGGGGCATCTTATTGTTTTATAAATAGCTGTGCAAAAAAAGGCCAGAAGACTTTACTTGTGTGAAGCACCTTGAGGCAACCTTGTTGTGATTTGGCGCTATATAAATGAAAATAAATTGAAATTGAATTTCCTGCATTTTAATGTAAATAGTTGTATATAACTTTGTTGCTATATTTGTACATGTTTTTGGAATTTATAATTTATACTGCATTCCAAGTTATAAAAATGGTTTGTTAAACTGCAGAGCAAGGCAGGCAGCCGGGGTGATGGAGCAAACCCACTCAGTCCGAAATCTCCCACTTTTTGGATATATGCGAAGTCCCAGTTTGCCCAACGGAGTTTAGTTCTGCAGCTTTATCGAGGTGAGAATAATGTAAAAATAAAACGTGACGTTTACTGAACTGCTCTGAAGGTTTAATGATCAGCTAACATTAGCTTAGCCTTTTAGCACAGTTGATCTGAGTGAACGCTTTAATTTGTAAATGGTTCAGTCTTTTTTATTTTTACCAAATAAAGCTACAGCTTTTTTCAGACACCACAAAAGCTTAACTTTAAATAACTTATTTTTTCGGGTGTTTTTTTCCTTCGTTTTTCCCCATTTTTTCCCTTTCTTATATATAAACTGTTTAGTGTTTCTTTATATTTAAAGAAATATTTTTATTTGTCCTAATCAGGAACATTTGCTGTGCAGACAACCAAACTTCCATTGATGAGCTGAACACCACGAAGTCCAGTTGAAAGAAACACCACCAGAGTTCAAAGCTGCAGAAGAGACCTTCATCTGGTCCTGAGAATTCAGCAGAACATCACTTGCTTCTAAATAAAAGGCTCTTTCAACAGCAACTATTTTATTAGTTTTAAAAAAGCTGTTTCATTTTATATTTTAACAATAATTGAACACAAACTAATGAACATAAATTGAAACAAAAACAATGCAGCCGCACTATGTCCTAGTAGCACAAGTCAGGGAGATGCCCAAAGACACTGACCAACTGGTCAGTGACAACAGGGAAGGGAGAGGAAAACAGAAAAATAATATATGATATTTTTAATATTTATTTATTCATTTTATGTTTTATACAGGTAAGGTACAGTACATTTTAATTTGGAGGTTTTGCACACATTGTCTATAACAATTTTATTGTTTAGAGTGAGAGAAATGCTGAATAAATGCATTGTGTAACTAAAAAAAATAATCGTTTGAATAATCGTGATTTCAGTATTTCCCTAAATAATCGTGATACTGATTTTTTCCATAATCGAGCAGCCCTAAGATGTTACATGTTTATCTGTGGAACTTACCTGGAAGTCTGTTGCCAGATCTCTTCCAAAAGTGCCAATGGGAGAGTCTCTGGACATGGAGGTGACTGTGGACAGGAAGCTGCTGGACTCCGTGAGGTTGGGCATCGATGAAAGATCCTCCGTTCTATCTCTTAGTCCCTCCCCTACATGGTCCAACTTCTCCATGAAGACGTGCAGCTCGGTACGGAAGGCCTTCATGCGAGTGTTGATGGAGTCAAGAACTTGGGAGTCAGATTTAGATCCAGATGTGGTCCCACCTTCCAGACCTTCTCCTGTAGTTACCAGTAGTCGGCCTTCAAAAATCAGACTGTCGGTGTCGGTGATCAGGCGTTCCACCGTCTTCCCCAATCTTTCCGCCTCTCGTTTCACACTGGCGAATGACTCCCGTTCTTCTCTCCTGCGATTGGCTAATTCAGTAGCACTGAGCTCGCTACCGTCTGAGGGTTTATGCTTCCAAATCCTGATGTGTTTGCCATTTTCTTCAAACAGGTCTTCGGAGTCACTCTCGCCACCAATTGGACCCTCCCTCTTAGGGTGGAGGAGAAGAAGTCGTCCTGCTTCCTCATCCTCAGAGCCTTCCCTGCGGCCTGCGTCGCTCTCTGCGTCGCTGTCCCGAGGGCTGCCACTGTGCAGGCCCAGGTGTGAGGCCAGGTCACAGCGCTGGACGTTGGAAATGAGGACACGGTTCTCGTACTGGAGCTTCATTACCTTCCCGCTCAACTCGTTAATCTGCATCCTGGCTGATTTTAGCTCCTCCATCATCATTCCGCTGGGGGAGCCATTACCATTCCCACCATTACTGGGCTTAAACAACCCCCCTTCACTACCCTCCTCCCCAACTGATGAAGAGTTGTTGCTGGGACCAAACTTGAAGCGGTTGAGCTCAGAGGTAAGTTGCTTGTTGTGATCTTCGATCTCTGAGATTGAGCGTCGTAACAACTCAGCTTCTTCCTCAACAAACTGGAGGTGGCGCCGCAGCTCGCTGGCCGACTCCAGTGTGTCACCGCCGTAGGGGGACGACGGCATGCTGGAGAAAGGTTCGCGGGCCAAAGCAGTCTCTTTCATACTGACATCGGATGTCTTCGTTTTCTGACCGCAAGCTGCGGTTCTCCACCTCGAGCTCCACAATCTTTCTGCCGAGGATGTTAGCTTCCTCCTCGACCAGCTTGAGGCGCAGTCGCAGTTCAGCCTCCCGAGTAGTGTGAGGGCCCCCGCCAGAGCACTCGGCCAGGGGAAGGGGACTGTCCACGTCCCCATAAACGGACTTGTACTTTTGCAGTTCCTGCTCCAATTCATTCTTTTCCCGACCGAGCTTTGCCATCTTCTTCCTCATCAAACTGGACTCCTCCTTGGCAAACTGGAGGTTGGCACCTGAGGTCTGCACTGTCCTCCTAGGAAGGTGGACAAGATTAAACAAGCTGACACCTACCGACCACAGCAAGAAGGAAACAAAGAAGCAGAAAATGCGATGGAATATGTATTTATTACCTGACTGGTGGATTTCTTGTCTTGTCTTTCCCTGCTTCCTCGTCTCCTGAGTGCCATCTGAAAGAACAAAGAAGGAAATAAAGCATGAATCAAAAAGGTCTCCGGTGACCAGACTGACATTTGTTCAATATTCAGACTTGCTGTTGCATCAGGAAGACGTAGACACAGATGAGTGCAAGAATTCAATAATTACCAACTGATGCAACTTCGTATTGATACATCAGAACATACATGAAGATGCACAAAAACTGATGATGATCACAGCTATTGGTGATACTATACAGTAACATTAATGCTGTGGAACATTAGCGTGCACTAACATGTGAGCCAAATCCCTTTAATGTGAAGCAGGACCTGTATGAAAGATGATTCTTAACCAAAGTGGAAGTTTTATGTAACATTTGCATCATCAGGTCACGTCTCAGACTAGTAAGGAAGCGATTTGTCAGTGCAGGCTGCAGATGTAATAATTACGGTCTGATCTGAGCGTGAACATGTATTAAAGTCTAACATCTGCTTACAGTGAGAGTCTTCTATGTGCAGGTTGAGAGGGACAGTGAGAGGAATGAAACTGGACACCATAGATTTACATGCTGACATTTGAATAATTTGAGATGCTCCTTTTCCTTTTCTAAATCCAGACACAAAATCAGAATGAGGAAGGTTTTTCCTATGATGCACGAACAGCATCATGAAAGGATCACCTAGATTACAACAGCTACAGGGGTATTACAGTGGTCTCTGTGCTGCTCAAGGCACTTGCTTGGGTTAATTCTGAACAGAGTCCCAGGAAATTCCCTTTGTCACTTTTCCGGATATGAAATACCAGAAGCTAACGGGCTACAACTGCGGCAATCTGGCATGTGAAGATCATGATCTAGTGTATGGTTTGATGATATAACAAAGGGGCTTGTATCATGCAATGTGTGTAAAAACCACCACAGCGTGACCGTATACACTGCTGCATGCACTGTTGTATATTTTCAACATGGTTTAGTGTTTCCTGAAAACCTCCCGCTGATGCTACATCATGTACGAGAACATTAAGGGCCCCATCAAAACGCCCAGTGATTGCCAAAGTATGTCAAAGGCCACGATAGAGAAAAAGAAACTCTTGAGGAAGTTGAAAATTCACATGCATCTGAAACAATGACAGAATACGTCAGTTCACCGTGGATACCCTCCCAGATGCTCTAAGGTTGACCAAAGTAAGACCAAGGTCTCAAACAGTAAGGGTTCACTTGCTGCTCAGTGACAGAAGGAGTCCAGCTTCTGCTACAAACTGCATTCTACCTCTCCAAGTACCCATTGAACACGTGTGAATCTCAAAAGTGCTTGTTTGTGGTCTACCTTGATCTCTGCAAAGCATCTGATTTGCATGATTGGGGTGCTGTTCTTCATCTTAAGAATGTGCAGGATACCCAACAAACTGCAGGACATCATAGCCGGCCTGCATACAGGTATTGTGAGGACTGCGCAGAATGGCGTCAAACTCTCTGATATCTTCCCAGTGAATCCTGGTGTCCGTCAGAGATGTGTTCTGGGTCTGTTCAATGCTTGCTTGGACTGGGTGTTGGGTAAGACCATGGAGTTCAGTAAATTAGGTGCCTTTGCTGGTGAGGAAAGGTTAAAAGTGAGTGTGGCGAATCTTACCACCCATAAGTCACTAGGTGCATAAAAGTAAGTTTCTTCATCTTCACCCTTGTTTCACTCAGGGTTACCATAATTTCAATTCGATTTATTTTAGTTTATACAGTGCCAAATCACAGCAAAGCTGCCTCAAGATGCTTCACACAAGTAAGGTCTAACCTTACCAACCCCCAGAGCAAGCATACAGGCGACAGTGGTAAGGAAAAACTCCCTCTGATGAACTGAGGAAGAAACCTCAAGCAGACCAGACTCAGAGGGGTGAACCACAGCTTAGGCCATGCTAACAAAAAGGTTCACAATACAGAACACAACAACAACAACTGACAAGCGTCCATGCAGGCGTCTGGTCCACCGTCAGGTGGGGTTGGGGGGAGTCATCAAGCCTCTCTATTCCTGCAGCAGAGTCCATTCTGTGCACATTACAATAATCATCTAATCCAGCACGTGGATCCAGTCACATCTCAGACAGAGAGAAAAAAACAGAATCAGTCAACCAGAAAAACTACACTTAAGGTATAATTCAGCATTAAGCAACATGAAAGCTTAATGCTGAATGTCATAGCAGATCTGAAGTGGCTTATTTGGCACAAGTTTTATGCTGGATGCCCTTCCTGATGCAACTCCACATTTGAGAACGGGCAAGGGTGGCCTTAAACCAGGAACCTTCTTCACTGGAAACAAGTACACTTAACCTCTTAGCCACCACCATAAGTTATTACGTGTATATCCCTAGTTCATGGTTTGTATTATAGCCAGTGGTAGCTGTAGCCAATGATGAATTACAATAAAAATAAATAATAAATAATAATAAAATAAAAATGCTCCAATCACTTTGAAAGGTATACCACATTATTTGATCATAAAGATTTCAAAAAAGGTATAGTTTGGATGATCTACAGTAGTGTTCAGAATAATAGTAGTGCTATGTGACTAAAAAGATTAATCTTGGTTTGAGTATATTTCTTATTGTTACATGGGAAACAAGGTACCAGTAGATTACCAATCCTGTGAATCACTAAACTAGTATTTAGTTGTATAACCACAGTTTTTCATGATTTCTTCACATCTGCAAGGCATTAATTTAATTTTGTTGGTTTGGAACCAAGATTTGCTGGTTTACTAGTGTGCTTGGGGTCATTGTCTTGTTGAAACACCCATTTCAAGGGCATGTCCTCTTCAGCATAAGGCAACATGACCTCTTCAAGTATTCTGTCATATCCAAACTGATCCATGATACCTGGTATGTGATATATAGGCCCAACACCATAGTAGGAGAAACATGCCCATATCATGAAGCTTGCACCACCATGCTTCACTGTCTTCACTGTGACCTGTGGCTGAATTCAGAGTTTGGGGGTCGTCTCACAAACTGTCTGCGGCCCTTGGACCCAAAAAGAACAATTTTACTCTCATCAGTCCACAAATATTCCTCTCCATTTCTCTTTAGGCCAGTTGATGTGTTCTTTGGCAAATTTTAACCTCTTCTGCACGTCTTTTACTTAACAGAGGGACTTTGCGGGGGATTCTTGCAAATAAATTAGCTTCACACAGGCGTCTTCTAACTGTCACAGCACTTACAGGTAACTCCAGACTGTCTTTGATCATCCTGGAGCTGATCAATGGGTGAGCCTTTGCCATTCTGGTTAATCTTCTATCCATTTTGAGGTTGGTTTTCCGTTTTTCTTCCACGCGTCTTTTTTTTTGTGTCCATTTTAAAGCATTGGGAGATCATTGTAGATGAACAGCCTATCATTTTTTTGCACCTGCGTATACGTTTCCCCCCTCTCCAATCAACTTTTTAATCAACTACGCTGTTCTTCTGAACAATGTCTTGAACGTCCCATTTTCCTCAGGCTTTCAAAGAGAAAAGCATGTTGAACAGGTGCTGGCTTCATCCTTAAATAGGGGACACCTGACTGAATGCCACACTATTATTATTGTGAACACCCCCTTTTCTACTTTTTTTTTTACTAATAGCCCAATTTCATAGCCTTAAGAGTGTGCATATCATGAATGCTTGGTCTTGTTGGATTTGTGAGAATCTACTGAATCTACTGGTACCTTGTTTCCCATGTAACAATAAGAAATATACTCAAAACCTGGATTAATCTTTTTAGTCACATAGCACTACTATTATTCTTAACACTACTGTATGACTGAACATTATGGAGTTATCAAATAAAAAGAGGGAAAAAAAAGTTGAATCCAATTTATACAAGTATCTAAAGTTAAAGTTGCTCCAATTTTGGTAAAAAGATGCAAATTATTGGTTTAGATGATAGAGTTCTGAAAATGCATAGCTATCACATGGGGTAACATATGTCATAGAATCCAATGAACAACCACTTTTAAGGTCAAAGTTCAAAGCTCAAATTCATAAGAACTCACATACCACAAGCAGTATCTTTTGTCTTTGGTTTGATTCCTGCAGCAGAACGTCTCTGCTGCAGGTCTCACTTACACAGTGTTGCCAAATCAGGATAAAGAATAATCTCTAATAAGTAATTTGGCACACGAGGTTATTTCCTGCATGTGTGACATAAACTGGACAAAAAGCAAGAAAATCATGAAATTTATCCTTTAAAACCTTTGAGAAGTCCACTGTAACATCCAGACTGAAGGCCTGTGTTTAAATCTCTGCTGAATGCACTTATGATTAAAAGGTTCTGATGATCTGTTAAACAACTCCTCCAGCATTTTCACCCAAGTTCAACGGCTCAAGTGACAATTTTTCCCGAGTGTGTTATTGTTCTTTTCCTTCAGGACTGACACGCTTCACTGTAACAAGGTGGGGGGCTCTCCTACCAGCCAAAACAGACCAGTGGCACAGTGTGACTCATTCATGGCTGCACAGATGGAAAGTGTGAGGGTAAACCTGTTTGGCCCGGAGCAAAAGCGGGCGGACCTTGACTCAGTCCCTGGCTGTGAGACAGGAAGAGAAGACTCACTTAGAAACGCACCAAAACATGACCGTAACCAGACTGCGGGCAGTGATAATTATCCAGAGCCAAGTACGAAGGAACACATGAGAGGGGACACGGAATCGTGCACACAGCATCGTGCACACTACTGTGCCTGTGTTTCATGAAATGATTAAAGTGTTCACATCTGTGAGATCTGAACATTTTACACAAAGTTCCAACCAGACAGGGTGAAGACAGCTTTGTTTTACGAATGACAGCTACCAGCGGGCATGAAGATACGAAGGGCTACGGCAAGCTGACATTTGACCCCAATGACCTTGGACTTCACCAAAAATATTGACCCCTGGCTGACTTTGCCAGGGTAGTCCTGGAGTACACCTAAATCCAATCCAATCCAACTTTATTTAACGAGCACTTTAAAAGAACAACAAAGCTGACAAAGTGCTTCCCAAATAAGACATTAATAAAATACAACACAGATAAAAAAAAGTAAAAAAAAAAAAGTGACCAACATGACTAACACTGACCAGAACATGAACAATTTTGAAATGCCTTAGAGAAAAGATGTGTTTTTAAGCGAGACTTTAAAACCTCTAGTGTAGGAGCCAGCCTAACATCCAAAGGCAACTCATTCCATAGTTTGGGGGCCACCACTGCAAAAGCTCGGGCACCCCGGTGTTTCAGTCTCGACTTGGGTAAAAGCAAGAAGTAACTGTCTCTAAATGTCACATTTCATCCAAATCAGGCTGAAAATTAAATTCTTTGACCTTTACCAACGTTAATTCTTTCAAGGCAATTTCAGGGTCAACCTTCATTGACTGAAAGGAATGGTTTACAGACCTGGACTTTGCAGATGATGCTGTGATCTTTGCCGAATCAATGGATGCCCCGGTTGTGGCACTTAAGGGACTAGGTGAGGAACCTGAGCGTCTGAGTTTGCAATTGGTCTGGATGAAGACTAAGATCCTGGCAATGAATTCCTTGACTCGGCCATCAGAAGTGTATCTGTATGTGGTGAAAGTGTTGAACTTGTAGACACATTCACTTACCTCAGTAGTGGCGTTCATGTCTCTGGGTCCTCAACCTTTAAGATTGAGAGATGACAGGGAAGAACTTATGGAGTCATGAGATAGCTGGACAGAGGTGTTTGGCAATGCTGGTATCTTTGCAGGAGACCAAAAGTCTTTAGGGTCCTGGTGCTTCCTGATTCATTGTATGGTTGTGAGATTTGGATGCTAACCAGCCACGTAAAGTGGAGACTGGATGTTCGGTAGTAGGTCTCTTCAGAGGATCCTTGGGTCTGACTGCAATGACTTTCTGTCAGATGAGTGGTTACTTAAGGAGACTCATATGAGAAGTATCGCTTGCATTGTGAGGGAATGCCAGCTTTGACATTTTGGCTATGTGGCACGTTTCTCTACCCAAGGTGGTTCCATGGTGCCGTGGATGTGGTGAAGAAAAAACACCAGAGCATACTCCCAGACTTGAATTATTTCACATTCCAAATGTGGTAGAAATGAGCAATAGAACCTGGAGGAGTGAGCCAAAGGATCCAACAGGTAGATGTGACCTTGGCCCCAGTGATTGACTTTTGTAAATTTGATCTTGGTGGGCAATTCCAAAACTTGCTTCCACATTTGTGCCAAGTGTGGTGCAAATTGTAGTGAGAAAAACAATTTTGATCAGTGATCCCAGTGATTGACTTTTGTCAAATCTGACCTTGCAAGACAATTCCAGAACTTCCCTCCACGTGTGTGTCAAGGGTTTTACCCTCGATCCCAGTCACCTTCAGCCTGATGATCTTGCTTGATAATTCCAAAACCCACCTGTGTGCCCAGTTTGGCAGACACTGGAGCGAGGGGGAACAAAACTGACATTTGACCCCAATGATCTTGACCTTTGGCAAAACAACACATATCGAGTTTGGTGGAACTCAAGTGTGGGAGGAGCAGGGGAACAAACAGACAAACACTGCTCAAAGGATAGTGACTACACTTGTAAATTGTATGTTCCTACTTGTTCCAGTCTGTTTTTGATGAGCACGCTTCTTCATATGAAACAAACCATCACGTTTCTGACATGCAGAGGAGTTTGCAGTGTCTCCGTCTGCACGTCTGTCGCCCTCACAGTCTTGTTTTAAGTCACTAACATTCAGTGAGCACGAGTCAAACGCGCGACACCTGATGGGGAACCGTTTTGTTTTCATGGGGAAAGCCTGCGTCTCGTATCGACGGCATGTTTTCTTGTCAATTTACATCAGAAGGTGCTTGAAGGGAAAAAGCCATCAAACAGACACTGGAGGTTTTTCCAGACGTGTTACAGCACGCGAACCGCCAACGACACAATCAACAGAGTCGCACAACAACTTTTCTGGTTCTCCCAAAACCATTTTCAAACACCAAACCTGATCTTTAGAAGATCCCCGAAATAACCCAGTGACACATTTTACAGTTCTAAAGCTTGTGGCTACATTTTTGAATGATGTGAACAAGGATGGTTCTCTGAGGAGCAGAAGTGAACATCTCACTGGGAAATTTACCCATATTTATTTTAAAATTTGGTGATGACAGATGGGGTTTTGTGCTTTGGTTATTTATTCATCGCCACATCCCATATGTCAATCTGCCGCCGTCCTAGTTTACTGCCACCCCCCAAGCCCTGCCCCCTTCCCCAGTCCAGCCTCATCCTCATGTCTGTGTCAGTATCTCCAACACCAGTTGTGGTTTAATTCCCAGGCCTGGTGACAGAGCTAATCTCTCCAGGGAGACAGTGGATTAGACAGCCTCTTGTGCAAAGCTCCTCAGGGACCCAGTCTGCCGCGACCACGGATCCATGTTTACTGTAAGTCAATCTGAGACTCAGAAACACAAGGATATGACCAGCAACAAATTCCAAGAAGACACAATGCAATGTTTTTTTTCAGACTAATTGAATAATTTGTCTAAGTGGATTCTCTGCAAATTCAGTTGGGTGCACCACTACGAATACTGTTTGAGATAATGTAAAATATATGATAATGAAGACTATGAAGGGCGCATAATGCCTGGTGCAACTGGGTCACGCTTTGGCCTTTAGTTGTGGAACTCTGCGTTATTCTGTTTCAAGCATTATTTTCCATGTATTATTATTATCTCTCTGCGTTATCTGGCAAAGCCGCTCCTGTGGCAAATATTCTCTGTAGCTTAACTTCCCCTTTCTGGCTTTCTAGTTTGACATATCAATCAATCAATCAATCAATTTTATTTATATAGCGCCAAATCACAACAAACAGTTGCCCCAAGGCGCTTTATATTGTAAGGCAAGGCCATACAATAATTACGTAAAAACCCCAACAGTCAAAACGCCCCCCTGTGAGCAAGCACTTGGCGACAGTGGGAAGGGAAAAAACTCCCTTTTAACAGGAAGAAACCTCCAGCAGAACCTCCAGCATATTCCTGCACTTCCAGGTTCAGCTGTTTCCCTTTATAGTTGCTGTTGGAGCGTTCCATTAATGCCGGATTGTTCATGTTCCTCTTCCTCACATTTATATTCTTAGTGCTTTCCAGTGTTTTTGCCGCTCTATTGCAGACCTTTTGCTGCCTTTCTGAAATTCTGCCTGCCGTCTTGGATTTGTTTGCCTGGCATCATAGATCTCTGTGCACTGACCTACTGCTTTTGTTTTGGATACGTCTCAGTGTACTGGACCTACTACTACTACTTGAATTTTTTTTTAAGAATCCTTCTGCTGGTGAAAAGAAAGACTGTTTCTTGTTGGACTGATCGCCTGTGTGCCTGACCTCTGCCTGTTTATGATCAAGCCTATTTGCCTGCTGAATTTACTGTGCTAAGTAAATCAGGAGCAATAAACGTGGTTACCTTCCATTGTTGGTGTCCTCTGCCAACACCATCACACTTATAGTCCCATATGTCTGCGGAATCAATGGGTACTTTGATTGTAGCACTTGAGAAGCTGAGTGAGGAATTGGAGGGTCTGGATTTACAATTGTCCTGGATCAAGAAGATCCAGACTTTCAATGACTTCTTAGACTCGGCCATTAGAGATATATGTATGCGGTGAAAGTATCCAACTTGTAGAAACATTCACTTATCTCGGCAATGACGTTCTAGTCTCTGGGTCCTCAGTGTTGGTTGGATAGAGGTGTTTGGCAATATACCTTTACAGGAGAACGAAAGTCCAAGGAGAATGCCCAGGAAACATCCATGTTTCACCAGGCTGCAAGAGATAGATGGCTATTTTTGAGAGGTCATGATGGATCAGTTGTGTGGCTGGGTGGTTACTATCCATTACCCACAATGGTTCTGTAGTGTGGTGGATGTAATGACGGGCAGCTGAAGCTTGTGGTCCCCGGACTAACAATTATTTGAAAATGGAGTGAATTTTGTATAAAAATGGCTGTAGTTCCTTTATGGTTAATATAACTAAACCCATAGACTGCGTGTCTACTGGACAAACCCTCAGAAACGTTCTCCAGAGGCTTTCTGAAGACACCCGTAAAAGCTGTTTGGAAGCTCAAAAAATGCTGTTCTGGGTGTCGCCATGTTGACAGAGCTTACCCCACCTATGTCTCCGCCAACCCATAAATGGGTAAAGAGGTGAAGCATGGACAAGACGAGACCCTACATGACCTTAACGGGATAAATGAAGCTTGAAGACGCCCCCATTTCAGAGTTACCGAACTAACAGAACGGGCTAACCTCGGTTCAGGTCATTTATTAAAGCATATTTTTGTGCACGGGGTAATAATTTTCATAACGGGTGGCTTTGGTGTGTGTAATAAAAATTATGACCTGCTTATTTCCTCAGTAACCGTGGATTAACTGGACCTAATGTCATCAAGACACTGATAGCTGCTAAAAGTGCTAATGCCACTAGTATCAAAATTAAACTACATGAAAATTTCACTCAACGGAAATACTGGAGCATAGACTTATGTAGATGATCTGCTAAAACAATTAACCACACAGCAAACCACATTATTACAGATGTTTGTAATAAAATGCTCGAAAAGGACAGACACGGTTGGTTCACAACTAACAGCCACGACTAGCGGCGTGTTTCAGCAGGTATCTCACCATGTGTACAGTTGTCATGGAGCGTGAAACTACACCTATACAGACCAAAATAGTTTTTTTGTGCCTGGCTATAAACATGTTTATTTCTTCTCTTCAATTAGACATTTTAACATGGGCTTCCATGGAAACATTTGGAGCCAGCCTCAAGTGGCAACTCAAGGTACTGCAACTTTTTCCTCTTCCGGGTGGCTTCATTTTTGATGAAGCCTGAGGTTGGGGCTTGGTTCAACCCCTTGAATTAAAGCTGAAAGTCTACATGACAAGCAAATCTGGACTGTTTCACCGCAACTCCACTGCAGCGGCGTAAAGAGGAAAAAATGACAAAAACAGTGTCACTGTCCAAATACTAATGGAATAAACTGTACATATTGCTGGACTTGAGACCAGAGTATTTAGAGGCGATGAAGAGTAAATTAGATCATTATGACACTTGGAGAGGTTCTCCACACATCCACGCTTCCAGTACGGTGTAAAGTCAGTGAAAACCAGCCAGCAATTAACCTTAACCTCACAGACTCACTACTCTAATAGATCATATTTCTATGGAATAAACAGTTTTTTTTTTTTTTCATTTGACCCAAACTTAGTAGCAACAATTAAAGCAGCAAGATGCTGCCAGATGTTGCTTCAGCTGTTTTCCAGATGTGATCTTTAACTCAACTGATGAGATTATTTTGTTTTTGCAAATGTTTGCAGTGAAAAGAAGAAAAAAAAACATGCAATCTGACGCTTACACATTCTTTGCTCATCACACATCACATTTATTGTATTTTGCACAACTGCACTCGTGCACACCCGTCATCTCATGCACACGTCACCCACGGGTCTGTTAGCGGGGCCAGTCAGTCAGTCAGTCAGTCAGTTGTCTCCAGCTGGCTGCTGTACTGGTGAGGCTGGTGTTACTCGCGTGGCAACTTGCCAGCCTGCGAGATTAGCAGATTGTAGTTCCACAGCGAGGACCCTGCTGGGACCAACTGAACCAGGCGCCGCGGACTCTGACTGGCACTATGCAATTCATCGGCCTTCTGTTGCACCTTCCTGCTGGAAGCTGCTCTCTCTCTCTCTTAGAACAGTTTTAAACCATCAACATGTGAAAGACCAACTTTAATATCTGGACTGAAAATAGCCCTGCAGATGGATGCGTTTTTGCAGGTGAGATGATGAAGCGCGGTGATCTACAAAGTCCTGTTTGAATAATGCATCCATGAGGTTAAAGTGTTATCAGATTGGGGAGACAAAAAAAGGCAGCAGATTATAATGAAACGATGGCAAACTGTGCGTCATTAAGCGCCAACACTTTGTAGGTTTGTGGCTCAGCGGGTGAGTTCACTAATGAGTTTCTCCCCTCAACTCAAAGTGGTTTTATTGAGTAAAATCAGCTGATGGGAGTCTTTTGCTGCCATGAAAGTCTGCAGACCCTCACAGGACATGATGACCCTGACTGTTATGGAGCGGCAGGGCTCCATCATGAAGGTGGTTGTAAAAACGAGCTACTCAGATGCAGAGGGAAGTATCAGCGCCGACGAGGATGCAGGGCGCATAGGGGCAGCTTTAACGCTTCACATTACACAAGGGCGTTTTCTAAGCACATCATCAAACCATTACCAAGAGACCAAATGCTGGAAATTATAGTGGTCTCATCTGTATCAAGAATTTGTTCATGGACCAATCAGGTGTAGCTATTTCAGCAATAACTATGGACCTCACGTTCAGACTCCTGAATGTACTACAACCAGTCGCCTGCGCTATCTATTAAGGTAAGTGGAACCGTTTGGTTGTGCTCGCTGTGGACTTTGGTGCAGACGTGATCTGTCTTTTTCTGTTCTGTGATTAGTGTCTACACGTCCACAGTTTGCCACTATAGCACTTTTTCACAGTCCTCCACTGAATGTTGCAGGCAGGGGTGCCGCCAGGGATTTTGGGCCCCTTGAAAAGAAATCTTACTGGGCCACTCCCAATATTATTTTGTCAGTATTATAATTGTTTTAGGGGCCACTCTGGGCCCCTGTCAATCATGGGCCCCTAGAATCCTTCTCCTTATTCTCCCCTTTTTGGCACCCCTGGCTGCAGGACCTTCAATTGTCAATGATGTGTGTGGACAGAAATATGTGTAAACTGAGCATTTCCAAGCAAACTACTGGATTTATCAATACAAAAGAATAGGTAAATTTAAGCAGACCTTGAGCCACGTGTATGTATAAAGTACACTGTGATAAAAAAAGTCACTATGCCATTAAAATACTGTCCACCAAGTGGAGAAAGGATGACACACGGGAACAACGCACAAAATAGAAAGAGTAAAAGTACTGCATTCATAGTGTATCTGAATGTCTTCTGGTTACAGACACAGATGCACTTATATTTTTTCAAGGTGCAATCAATTTAAAAAATATGGGTGATTCTTAGACTACGGGCACTTATGTCCTTTGATCATATTGTTTGAACAACAGAAAAAAAGGGGAAATTTCACACGTTTATAGTTATCTTTACAATGAAAGTGTGTTAAGAAATTTGTTCTAGTAGTCTATGATGACCTTTTCACCTTTTTTCAGCATCATTATATGCAAATATTGCCATTTTGTGCTTGTCCCACACCCAGACTTTTGATCTTCAATGATAAAAATGAATGGTAAAGAAGCGTTTTTTCTAATGTTTTAAAATATCTCTGAATAAAATAGTAAAATAATCAAAACATAATTGGGGTATTCAATGTCATACAACTGTTGTGATTTTTTTTTAAACAAAATGTAGTTGTCCCACACTATGGCTGTAATTTCCACCACAACACTAATGTCCCTTTAAACAGTTTGTATGAAAGATTGTTTGGGTAGTTTCTATGGAGATAAACAGTGACATCAGAGCACATGTATATAGCGCCAAATCACAACAAACAGTTGCCCCAAGGCGCTTTATATTGTAAGGCAATGGTGTGGTGGAAATTACATTTACAAGGCCAATAGTGCCCGTAGCTAAAGAATCAACCATATATATAACTACTTAAACCTGCAGTCCCTTGGAATTTTTTTAAATTTTAAAATCATAAAAAGAATTTTTCTTTGTCGTCAACCATTTTATCCCCATGCTATTCAAACAACGGATTCATGATCTTACTGTATGAGGTGCCTTCAATAAGTTTTGAGACTTTTTCGTAGGAGCAGTTATAATCATCCCACACTCTTGTAATTTTGATATGTCATTACCATATGTCTAAGGAGATAATCTACCAATTTTTGTTATTCCGGGTTGAAAGAGACGGCTGTATGTGGACGTTAAGCGGACCCTACTAAATCACGCTCGTCCCAGCTGACTTTTTTGCAAAATGCAGTCGGGACGGGAGGACACTCGAAGAGCGATACGCTATAAAATTTTGTGTTAAGCTCGGAAAGAAAGCTACGCAGATTTATGAACTGCTTCAGACTGCTTAAGGATTAAATTGCATGGGCAGAGCATTGGTGTTTTGTTGGCACAAAAAGGTTAAGGGTGGCAGAGAGTCTGTGAGAGATGAGAGGTGTGGGAGGGGGACGGGAGTCAGAACACCGGAGCTGGTGGGGAAAATTCACACTTTTATGGATGAGGACCGTCGAATGTCAATAGAGACAATAAGTGTAGAGTTTGAAGTCAGTGTGATTTTTCATGATGAACTGAACATGCGGAAAATTTGTGCAAAGTTCAGGACAATGCACCAGTCCACAACTCCATCCGTGTTTCCAACTATTTGACAGATGGGCATCAAGACAGTTCCTCACCCTCCCTACAGTCCAGACGTTGCTCCCTGTGGCTTTTGGTTGTTCCCCAAGCTCAAGGAAACCTTAGAGGCAGTAATTTTGAAACCATTGAGGAGATGAAAGAGGCTGTGACAAGGGTCGTGGACACGTTCACACCAGAGGACTTCCAGGGGGCCTTCCAGAAGTTGTTGGAACGATACAACAAGTGCATTGCATCTGGAGGGGAGTACTTTGAAGGGGACTAGAGTTTCATGCTTGTCTGTGGAAAAAAAGTGTCCCTATGAAAAAACTTACTGAAGGCACCTCGTATGTCATCAATGTGCTCAAAACTTGGAAAAAATTTTGAATTTTAAAGCGCCTACTTAAGAACTGAGACAAGATGCCACAACAGTGGGAAAATGAGTTTTCCAACTTGCCATTTGAGAGTCAGAATCCACGGATGTGTGCCCTTTGTAAGCATTAGCATCATGTAGCCAAAAAAAAATGTGTCTTCAATTGTGACCAAAAGTGCCAAAAAGACCCAAAAAAGGATGAAAATGGAAACAAAAAGACAGCGACAGACACAACTAATAACTAGATCACCACAGATCCCACTGAAAAGAACTACGGATAAAATCTAGACAAATTTCGCATGAATTTTTTGCTGGATATCTGCTGGAGGGCTAAGAAAACCCTCACAACCCTAATGTTAGTAATAGAGACTAATGATTTATCACAGCTTTGTTAAAAATATGTTTCCTAGTTACCCTGCAAGCTGACAAAGCGGGATATTGTAATCGGTCCTGTGTGCGAGTGTGTGCATGTCAGCAAGACAACTACTTGGGCAGATACCTCAAGATCAACCTTTAGACAGGATTGGACAAAGGGCAAAGGTTAATAAATACATGGTGGTACCAAAAAACAGATTTCCTGCTTCATGTCCACAACCAATAGGGCTAGAAAGATGATGTAAAGTTGAAGTTGATCAACAAAGTAGTTGTGATTTGACACAAGTGGTTGTCATGATGAAAGTACAAGTTCTGTTTTCTCCGAGGGAACAGCAGAGGACTCTGTGCTCCGACACTCCCGTTTATGTAAGTCACTGGGGAATTTTTCTGGAACGTGCCGAATGACATCATGCGATGACGTTAAAGAAAATAGTACCAATCTGAGAAGGAGGAAAAACAAACAAACAAAAACACCTGGAGGATGAGTAAGAATGGGAACACAGCAAGTGTATTTTCGGCAGCATCTGTACTCAACAGCTTGGCCTATTTACAATTTTGCTCAAAGGCCGTAACGGAGAACAGAGTGGCGTTTGGCTGCAGTAATGGGATTTAACAGGAAGCGTGGTGTGACCAGTGTGCAGGGGGGAATTGACGGGGGGTGTGGGGAGTCGAGCACAAAAGGATCCGTGACAGCCGCTGGATGCAGATAAACCCGTTCTCAGCCCTGACAGAGGAGCCTGAGACTCTGGCACAACAGAATAAATAAGGTTCACACGGCGGGAGAGCTCAGAGAGATAAGTCGCGACTAAATGTTTAGAGGCAGATTATATTAGGGAGATGTGGACAAGTGAGTCAATCTGGACTGTAATCCTTTTTTAGAAATTAATTAATACCGCATGCACTGATTGAACGTACATAAATGATTTGTGAACACGCTCCCTTAGAACTTTGGATACATCTTCTTCCTAAATGAGAACACATACCAACAACGCGTGAGTCATCTTTTAAAGGAGCCACTGCGCCATGATTTATGGCACCGGGTTATTTTTGCACAAACGATCAATCTTTGGCTTCCAGCACCTGCAGTCGGCCTATACAGTCTAAATATACTGCATCTGGATCTGCGCCACCAGCCAAACATAGACCACACTTGGCTGCATAATGTACACTGGCTCCTGTAGATATTTGCAGATAGAAACATTTCAAATTAAAAAGAAAAAAGACATAATGCACGTGTGCATGCACAGCTGCAATCATCAACAGCCCACGTGCATCATCGACAGTGCACGTACGTATGTGCATGGCATCGCTACATGTTAGCATGTGAGTAGGTTCACAAAAAAGCATCAGTGACCCACGTGCATTATCTACAGCGCACGTATGTGCATAACATCACTACATGTTAGCATGTGAGTACATTCCCAAACAAGCAGCAGTGACTCACGTGCTTTATCTACAGCACACATATGTGCATAGCATCACTACACGTTAGCATGTTCAGCAGGTTCACAAACGAGCAGCAGTGGCCCACGTGTTTTATCTACAGCGCACGTATGTGCATAGCATCACTACACGTTAGCATGTTCAGTAGGTTCACAAACGAGCAGCAGTGGCCCACGTGCTTTATCTACAGCACACGTATGTGCATAGCATCGCTACATGTTAGCATGTGAGTATGTGCACAAACAAGCAGCAGTGGCCCACGTGCTTTATCTACAGCGCACGTATGTGCATAACATTGCTACACGTTAGCATGTTCAGTAGGTTCACAAACGAGCAGCAGTGGCCCACGTGTTTTATCTACAGCACACGTATGTGCATAGCATCACTACACGTTAGCATGTTCAGTAGGTTCACAAACGAGCAGCAGTGGCCCACGTGCTTTATCTACAGCACACGTATGTGCATAGCATCGCTACATGTTAGCATGTGAGTATGTGCACAAACAAGCAGCAGTGGCCCACGTGCTTTATCTACAGCGCACGTATGTGCATAACATTGCTACACGTTAGCATGTTCAGTAGGTTCACAAACGAGCAGCAGTGGCCCACATGCTTTATCTACAGCACACGTATGTGCATAGCATCGCTACACGTTAGCATGTTCAGTACGTTCACAAACGAGCAGCAGTGGCCCACGTGCTTTATCTACAGCACACGTATGTGCATAGCATCGCTACATGTTAGCATGTGAGTATGTGCACAAACAAGCAGCAGTGGCCCACGTGCTTTATCTACAGCGCACGTATGTGCATAACATTGCTACACGTTAGCATGTTCAGTAGGTTCACAAACGAGCAGCAGTGGCCCACGTGCTTTATCTACAGCACACGTATGTGCATAGCATCGCTACACGTTAGCATGTTCAGTACGTTCACAAACGAGCAGCAGTGGCCCACGTGCTTTATCTACAGCACACGTATGTGCATAGCATCGCTACATGTTAGCATGTGAGTATGTGCACAAACAAGCAGCAGTGGCCCACGTGCTTTATCTACAGCGCACGTATGTGCATAACATTGCTACACGTTAGCATGTTCAGTAGGTTCACAAACGAGCAGCAGTGGCCCACGTGCTTTATCTACAGCACACGTATGTGCATAGCATCGCTACACGTTAGCATGTTCAGTACGTTCACAAGCAGTGGTCGCCTTGATGGTTAGCAGGAGCCTGTGATTAGCTAAAAGGCTGCATGAATAACTTGATGAGCCCGTCTGTCTTTATTTTGTTTTCTGGTAATTTTGCATGGTAAAAGATGCCAACGTGGCCCAAAATAGAAGGTTCACTGGTCCTCACATGTATCTATCCATCTGTATCTATGGCTTGTTCCATTAATCATGTGCTAAACGGGGGGAACATAATAATTTCAAGTAATACATCTTCAAAACCACACACATTTTGAGACAGAGACAAGGAGATGGAAGACGTGTCTGTATCATGCATCAGCTTTGTTCAAACAAAATGTTTTCCCCGGAGTTATGACCACATTTTTTGAGTTTTAGAATGTAGCCACAAAGAAAATAATCTGAAAGGAACGACTTACTTCTGTAGTACAGCACAAAAAGGTCTGTATCTCTCTCACTGATACCTGCACCTGCTCCTAATTTCCATCACCCATCCAGCATCCACAAAGCATGCAGCAGGGGGCAGTGTTCAGCAGCTGATGTACTCATTAAATGTTGTAATAACTGATGTAGTTATCAGTCAAAGTTGTTTTCCCTACTGGAGGGGATGGACTCATTCATTTATCCGTCTGTTCACTCGCTGCATTTTACAGCCTTTTCTAAAGCCTAGAATGTGTTTTAAATGTGCACGCTGTGCATATGGTTAGCAGCAAGACAGGCTGGATGCAGCATCCCGCGGTCACTCCGGTGTCAGACCATCCCCTGTGGGCATGAACATCTTGCACACAGACTCTGGCTCCTCTAATGTGCCTCTCCATCTCCACATCAATAACTGTCCAGAAATTGCCCTCAACCCATGACTGTGAAATTCTCACTGCAAGACAGGAGAGAATCTCAGAAGAGCTTTTAAGAAGAACGCTGGAATTCGGCTGAACATCAAATCTCACAGAGATTTCAAACAAGACATTTGAAAATCTGGTATCAGAGGCTGCAGATCAGGTGCAGGGTCGCCTGCTGTAAATATTCGGTTGAAGAGAAGTGCAGCCGTTTTTGAAATTCTAAACATGGATATACTGCCATGAAACACAAGACAGAGCAGACAAACTTTAAAAGTGTTGATTTTGGAAGCAAACACGATCATAAGCGGTGATGACCTTGGTGGGAACCAGATCGAGGCTTTGGAAATGCAAGAAATTAAGAAAGAAGCCTTCAAAACCACACACATCCTCAGAGCAGAGGTATCCAAACTCTTAGTGCACCAGGCGGTGAAGAGCTGAACGCAGGTTGAGCCGCGGTGGGGAGTCCGGGTGCACTCAGACTCAAAACACCACCAACAACAGCTGCATGGGGAAAATCAGCCAAGGTGCACTAGTACTTTGCATGATTCCTCTAAATTATTAAATATTCCAATTCAATTTGTTTATACAGCACCGAAATCACAACTAAACCTGCCCCAAAACACAAAGGAGCACAATTTACCAAACCCACCCAACCAATGAACAACCACACTGGCAGCAGTAGTAAGGAAAAAAATAACTCCCCTGATTTATTATAGGAAGAAACCTCAAGCAGACCAGACTAAGTAGGGTGACCATTTGCTTTAGCCAAACTAACAAAATAAAACAAAACAACAGAGAATTTGCAGAAGATGCAGTGATAGAGAAGCTGGAGGTGAAAACCAGATTCATGGCAGCAACAGTCTATTGGCAGATGCACTGATGACAGATCAGTGACTGAAATTAGGACACTCCACAAGAGTAATTAATCAATTAAATGGACTGTCTATACAGCACTTTTCCATCTGACTCAGAAGATCCAGTGATGCCCTACATTCACCCACACACCGAAGTCAGGATGCTGCCAAGCAAGGAGCTCAACTGCATATTGGGAACAACTGGGGGATTAAGGACCTTGCCCAAGCACTCTTCATGATTTTTCAGATTTGAAGTGGGGATCCTCTGGTCTCAAGCCCATCGCTTAACCACTAGACCACCACCTCTTGAGTGGACATTTTAAAAACTGTAAAATAACATGTAGAATTTACAACCTCCACCCCAATTTCATCGTCTATCACAATGTTTTATTGCAGTCGTCACCATATGTGAATTAAGTCGACATCGCCCAACTCCATTAAGACAAGACTGTAAGAATTATGTGTTAGCTGTATTTTAAGCAAACATTTCTATATTATTGCAACAGGAGACTGCAATAATCTTTCAAATGGTGGTTCAAAGATCCCATTTAGTAAAAAAAAAAAAAAAAAATTGCTTGGACATGACACCTTTTAAAAACACCACAGATCACTTGAATTTTGAATTTTCAGGATGAAGAATGGTGACCATTCTGGCATTTTGAACTGTACAGACTCCCACTAGGTGGACCTATCCGCATGATATTGTCTCCAAAGGTAGGTGTTTGATGACAAAGAAGTAAGACCTGAGGCCCATTGGGTCGGTGCTTATCCCAGTATATCAGGGCATGCATCACGGAGACAAGAGTCTCCAACTGCACATCAATGAGACTCTAGTCCATCACAGGCTACTTTCCCAGTCAAGGTCAGTACCCATTTGCACCTGGATGGACTGTGATGATGCAAATGAAGTGTCTTGCCCAAGGACAGCGACAGGTAGCGTGATCAGGAACCAAGCCCAGGTCTACGTATAAGTAGGCAGCACGCTGGACTTGCTGAAGTAATGATGCTTGAATTGAAGAATGACTTCTGCAGTTCTAAATTTGGATTCTACATGGATAAAAAGGCACTGCATGAGCTGACACTAGAATCACCAGTATTGGGCAAGTCTGTGCTTCTTTATTACAGAAAGAAGAATTTCCATACCAAGCATGGCAGCCATCTTGGAAAATGGCTGCTGTTTGGAAAACACACATGGTCCCTGAGCATTTTCTTGAAGAGAGTCATGTCTAAGGGGTATTTGTTGCCACATTTGCAGCTTGTATAACTGTTTGCAAGATTCCCCTGAAATATTCTTATTTGCCAAACAATATTATTGGGACACCTTTCTGAGAAAGTGGTGAACACAGAAGTATAGGTTGCTAACAGAAGTAAAAATCCTCCAAAGAATCATTTCTACGTTTTAAACAAACCGTAGTTACTCTTTAATGGAAAGGTCAATAAAATACTACAACACTATATAAGGCAGGAACATCACTGATATTCTTACTCGCCAACAACATGCTAACCGACAAACCATAGACGGGAAAAATACTCCTTCTCAAAGGAATCACAGCGGTAGCTAACAGCCTAACCAGACCTGTGCTGGTTGGGCAACGTAAGCATGTGACACCTGCCTCAGGTGGGTATAAATGATTGAATGGATGCAGCACAGAACCACTCCCGTACTGGTCCTCTTTGCTAATCCTCATTTGACCTCAGTCTGAGACCCCTGCATGCATTAATGAGCAGCACAAAAGAGCTTTCATGGGGTGTGTCACTCGCTCTTTACAATCTGCCTGCACGACTCAACGGGCTGGCACGCCGCAGTTGGAAAACATGCCGCCACTGTGCCAAATGGCACAAAACCCTGATAAAGAGACAAGCTCTGGATAAAATACAAAAAGTGTAAAAGGCAGTGTTTTCCTGCTAATCTATTTTACAGAACAAAGAAGTTCTCAGACACGCTGTGGATTCACACCGATTTGAATTAAACAAAGTAGAACTCAACCGATCTATCAGCTGGCCGATATGAGCTTTTCACAAACATATCAGTATTGGTGTTAATTTTGCAGTTATGAAAACATTTATTTTACCTACTAAACAAAGCATAAAACACTTTGGCTGTTGGAAATGGTGTCATTACATAGTCTGTCCAGCAGCATGGTTTCCAACGTCTCCAAGCATGGCTGGAACCCCATCACCCCTTGGTCACATTAGCCAAAAGAGACAGAGGCAAAGCAAGTAGCTGCCATTTGCATTTTACAGCGACAAGAAACAAGTGATCACGATGCCTCCAGCTCGGTGGGTCAAAAATAGACGAGAAGTCTATTTTTTTTGGAAATGCTGAGCGATGCGGCATGGCGACTGCCAATCTGAGTGAAGTACGTTGGCTGGTTGTTGGTTATTATATTTATCGTTAATAACAATAAAGTGCATGTTTAAACTGCAAAACATCATTTGCCTCAATTGGATTTATTTTTCATAATCATTTGATAAGAAAATGTTAGGACTCATTGCCATTTTTATTGGTGTTGTAAATTGTTTACTGCCTAATATCGCCATTGTATCGACCCCTCAAAAGATCCATATCGGTCGGGCTCTAAAACAAACTGGACAATAATGAGATAACAGCTGAACACTGTGTGTTTCTGCAGTGTGTCTTCAGAAACACGGAGTCCAACAGTCCGTCTGGGCTCCTTCAACCCCAAAGTGAAGCAGGTTCCACAGCGTAATGCGAGCTCAGGTGTGTGCGAGTCGTCACTGTTGCAGTACGTCACGTGCACGATAACATTAATCTGCTGCCAACTGGTTCTCCAGTGCCTGAGTGTGGCGCTGAATCAGCAGATCCCTCAGAGCGAGGGAGCCAACGCACACTCCAGTAAACGGTCTCATCAGGAGCTTCAGCGTCCTCAAAATGCAGAATCACACTCAGCAACTCAGGGTCCCTTCACCACAAATAAACGTGTGTATTATACTCAACAAAAATATAAACGCAACACTTTTGGTTTTGCTCCCATTTTGTATGAGATTAACTCAACGATCTAAAACTTTTTCCACATACACAATATCACCATTTCCCTCAAATACTGTGCACAAACCAGTCTAAATCTGTGATAGTGAGCACTTATCCTTTGCTGAGATAATCCATCCCACCTCACAGGTGTGCCATATCAAGATGCTGATTAGACACCATGATTAGTGCACAGGTGTGCCTTAGACTGCCCACAATAAAAGGCCACTCTGAAAGGTGCAGTTTTATCACAGCACAATGCCACAGATGTCGCAAGATTTGAGGGAGCGTGCAGTTGGCATGCTGACAGCAGGAATGTCAACCAGAACTGTTGCTCGTGTATTGAATGTTCATTTCTCTACCACAAGCCGTCTCCAAAGGCGTTTCAGAGAATTTGGCAGTACATCCAACCAGGCTCACAACCGCAGACCACGTGTAACTACACCAGCCCAGGACCTCCACATCCAGCATGTTCACCTCCAAGATCATCTGAGACCATCCACTCGGACAGCTACTGGAACAATCGGTTTGCATAACCAAAGAATTTCTGCACAAACTGTCAGAAACTGTCTCAGGGAAGCTCATCTGCATGCTCGTCGTCCTCATCGGGGTCTCGACCTGACTCCAGTTCGTCGTTGTAACCGATTTGAGTGGGCAAATGCTCACATTTGCTGCCGTTTGGCACGTTGGAGAGGTGTTCTCTTCACGGATGATGCGAAGGAGATGTGTTGCACTGCATGAGGCAAATGGTGGTCACACCAGATACTGACTGGTATCCCCCCCCAATAAAACAAAACTGCACCTTTCAGAGTGGCCTTTTATTGTGGGCAGTCTAAGGCACACCTGTGCACTAATCATGGTGTCTAATCAGCATCTTGATATGGCACACCTGTGAGGTGGGATGGATTATCTCAGCAAAGGAGAAGTGCTCAATATCACAGATTTAGACTGGTTTGTGCACAGTATTTGAGGGAAATGGTGATATTGTGTATGTGGAAAAAGTTTTAGATCGTTGAGTTAATCTCATACAAAATGGGAGCAAAACCAAAAGTGTTGCGTTTATATTTTTGTTGAGTATACACACACACACACACACACACACACACACACACACACACACACACACGCACACACAGTATATATAAACACACAGTGACCTCCAATGGTATTGGAACACTTATTGGAACACGTATTAATTTGTTTATGCCATTTTAAATACAAAAAAAAAAAAAAACATTTCTAAAATTATCTTTCTTAAACTCAAACTGAAAGCATGTTTTCTTCAGACAAGTCAGGGGATGGATACATGCACATTTCCAAGAGGAGGATTTTATTAAACAGAAGATCTGAAAGTTCAGCTACAATTTGCCAGAAGGTAATGATTTGATGTTTTCCTGAGAGAAAATCCTCCTCTACACCACTTCATCATGAAGCTGTATAAGTGGGGATATAAAAAAATACAAAACATGCACTGTGCACAATTTCTCCAATCACAGCCACAGAAGCTGATTACTTCTGGGTTGTCTGGGTGTCTTGGTGGCTTTCCTCACTCTTCTCCTTCTTGTACAGTCACTCAGTTTTGTCTGAGTGACTGTACAAGTCTGTTGAGTCTGTGTCTACTTTACACAGATTTACCACAGAGTGTCATACTGTTTGTATTTTTCATAACTGATGTAAATAAAGTCCAAGACAGTCAGTGGCTTGGAAATGTACATGTATCCATCCCCTGACTTGTCTGAAGAAAATTAGCAATAAAATTGATTATTTACAGGAGTTATACCAAAGTGTTCCATTACTTATGCAACCTATCATCTTGGCTTTTATAATTTTTATTACATTTATATAAAGTTGTCCAGATTTGCTTTAAGTTTGAGCAAGGCAATTTTAGTATTTGAAATGGCATAAACTGTGTGTGTGTGTATATATATATATATATATATATATATATATATATATATATATATGTATATGTGTGTATGTGTGTGTACATACACACTTAAACTCAAAAAATATGGATGGTAATTTAATTTGAATATGTAGTACTTTAGTTGAGCCAATCAAATAGACTTCAGTGAGTGTAGAAGAGCATGTGTCACTATGTGTGTGCGTGTGTGTGTATATATAAATGGGTTTGGGTTTCTCTTTAAGAAGTGGAAAATAGAGGAATTTGCCTTTTTAGATCAGTAACAGAATCCTTTAATAGGACTCTCGTAATGTCATAAGAAAAGTGAGGTTTCAGTGGCAGCAAGAGCCTGAAGGTCAGAAAGTCATTTCACATCAGCTCTGAAAACAACATAATAAATCGAGAGTATCACTCGCTCCTTTCAGTACTCATCACGGAGTGCTCGAGGCCACGAGACTGAGCAGCTCCAGATGGCAACGTGTGTAAGTGTGTGAATGAGCTGCGAAACGCTGAAAAACACCGTGCAGACTCAGCACAACCTGTGCCAAGGCAGCGGTTAAAGAAAAAAAAAACAACAAAAAAAACCGACTCTTCTGAAGTGTGTGAAAGTCGAGTGAAGCACATGGTGACAAAAGCGGTTACACTCGGACACGGTTCATACCCGAGACTCAGAGTGAAAACTATTTAATAAAATAGGGCGTCCCAAAAGGTTGGCGTGTTTGCGGAGGAACCACATGATCAGCTGTAGATGGCACAGTGGGCGGAGGAAGCGTGTGGGTTCTCGGATGACAGGCTGGAGGTGATCAATACGCTGGATCACCTGCACCACCAGGTGAAAGCATGCTGACAATTTAGAAGCCAGCAACCCCCCCGCAGCTGTCCCAACACGTGTAGACGAGAATCACTTCTTTCGTTTATGGAACCTGCTGTAAACCAGTTGGTTGAGATTTTTCAAGAGCTGGTGTCATGTTTTGTGTCAGCTGGTTCTTTTTGCTGTGAACATCTGTCATTTCTGTCGATTTGCTGCTCGGTGGTAAACGAGTTGCACCAGGGTTTGATTTTGATTCGGTCACCTGTGTCTATGGCCTTGGATAAAACATTTCATCTGCATCGTCCCCGTCCAGCCAGCTGTGAATGGGCACCAGCTCAGCTGGGGAAGTAACCTGTGGTGGACTGGTGTCCCGTCCAGAGCCTACATCATTATCCAGGAATAAGCACCGGCGACTACTCTGCCCAAAACACATTTATTATATGTCCACCAAATCCCACCAAATGAAAAAGTTTATTGAAAGCTTTAGTATCCAGGTGGGGCTGTGAATCGCTTTAGTTTAGACAAACATTTTACTTTCGTCTCCAGGTCGTGCTGCCAAACACAAAAGGTGGAGTCAGGAGCTGTGTTTTCATTACAGATTTGCACAAACGTTAAGCGATATTTTAAGAATATTGACAAAAAAAAAAACCGACCACAATCACAGTGTTTCCAATGAAATATGGAATACGACTGCTGGGTTTTGTCTTCTTGTAATAAGTGTCACTGCAGCGGGTCTCTCATGAAAACTAATTCTAACAGTGATGGCGAAGGAATGGTAAGACTCGATAAATACTGGAATTTTTTTTGTTTTATCCAAATTCAATATCTCTTATAAGGTTTAACAAGCTCTTGTCATGTCACGTGACGTGTTTCTGTGCGTCATGTGAGCTGTAATGGCAGGAAAAGGTTTTTCCACTATAGTTTTGTGAAATACAGCTTTTTGGAAAAACCACCTCATGCAAGCATAAAAGCATTTTTGTCATATTTGAGAATTTGTTTGAAATACATGTTTCCATTAAGCATATTTTCATTTCAATGGTTTGAATTGTGTAATTCGGAGGCTAATGGAAACCTGCATAGTATGTCCCTACATGGGGTCTACTGTGTTATAATGGGACCATTCTAAACTTACAAAAACACGCTTGATTCATGGTTAGAAATAATGATATACTCATGAACATACAGTTCCATCCATCCATCTCCTATACCCACTTACTCCCATGAAGGGTTACGGGGGAGCTGGAGCCTATTTCACACTGATCAGGTGGGCTGGCTCTGTGGTTGGCATGAAGCTGGACTCTCTGGTGACGGTGGCAGAGAAGAGGATACCGGACAAACTGCTGGACATTATGGATGATGCCAGTCACCCTCTGCACACCGTCATCAGCAACCAGAGGAGCCTCTTCAGCCACAGACTGCTCCTTCCCAAGTGCAGGACCAACAGACTGAAAAACTCCTTTGTCCCTCAGACCATCAGACTGTACAACTCCTCACTCAGGGGGAGGAGGAGTAACAGGAAGACAGAGGACAGGAAGGAGAGGAACAGTAGTAGCCAGTAAACCAGTAGTGAGCAATAATTCTGGTATTTATATTTGTATTTACATTTTTTAAATTGTTTTTATTTTTACTTTTGATGCTCTGTGTGTTTCTTACCCTGTGTGCTGCTATACAATGCTGCTGGACCCTTAATTTCCATGAAGGAGTCTTCTCAAGGGATCAATAAAGTTCTGTCTAATCGAATCTATCTCATCAGCCACAGAGTGTGAGGTGGGGTACACCCTGGACAAGATGCAGCTTTAATGAAAGTATCAGGACTCAGGGACACACAAGGCGATAAATGTCTGTCACCTGCTATTTTTGTCGACATCTACAATGAGCTATCTACATATAATATAGTGTTTATGATCTATGCATACTATCAAATACTTCGGGGGGGGGGGGGGGGGGGGGGCTGTACCACCATTAAACTGAACACGGTGGCCTGTCTGCAATCAGAGGTGAACATCACTAAATTTGATAAACAATAATCCTCCTGAATCCGAGGTTCGACCATCGGTCGAATTCTCCTCTCCAGTACTCTGGAATAGACCTTACCGGGGAGGCTGAGGAGTGTGATCCGTTGGAACACACCCTCCGGTCCCCCTTCTTAAACAGAGGGACCACCACCCCGGTCTGCCAATCCAGAGGCACTGTCCCCGATCACCACGCGATGTTGCAGAGGCATGTCAGCCAAGACAGTCCCACTACATCCAGAGACTTAAGGTACTCAGGACGGATTTCACCCGCACCGTAAACAGTGCTGGTGGAGAGCTGCTACCGCCTCCTGAGGCGTCGGATGGTTTGCCAGAATCTCTTCGAGGCTGACCGATAGTCCTTCTCCATGGCCTCCCCAAACTCCTCCCAGACCCGAGTTTTTGCCTCTGCGACCGCACGGGCTGCGGCACGCTTGGCCTGCCGGTACCTGTCAGCTGCCTCCGGGGTCCCACCTACCAACAAAGATAAGTAGGACTCCTCCTTTAGCTTGACGGCATCCCTTACTTCCGGCGTCCACCACCGGGTTCAGGGATTGCCGCTGCGACAGGCACCAGAGACCTTGCGACCACAGCTACGAGCGGCTGCATCGACAATGGAGGTGGAGAACATGGTCCACTCGGACTCCATGTCTCCAACCTCCCCCGGGATCTGGGAGAAGCTCTCCCGGAGGTGGGAGTTGAAGACCTCGCTGACAGAGGGTTCCACCGGTCCCAGCAGACCCTCACGATACGTTTGGGCCTGCCAGGTCTGACCAGCTTCCTCCCCTCCCAGCGGATCCAACTCTTTTTTTTTTCCCCTCACTGTCTCACTGTCGCCAGCCCCACGGTGGGCGTTGAAATCCCCCAGGAGAACAATGGAGTCCCCAGTCGGAGTGCTATCTAGTACCCCTCCCAGGGACTCCAAGAAGGTTGGGTACTCTGCACTGCCGCTTGGCCCGTAGACCAAGACAACGGTGAGAGACCTGTCCCCGACCTGAAGGCGTAGGGACGCAACCCTCTCGTTCACTGGAGTGAGCTCCAACACATGGCGACTGAGCTGGGGAGCAGTAAGCAATGCGACCCCAGCTCTCCACCTCTCCCCGTGGGCAATGCCAGAAAAATGAGGTGTACAGGCCCTCTCCAGGAGTTGGGTACCAGAGCCCAAGCTGTGCGTGGAGGTGAGCCCGACTATCTCTAGTCGGTATCTCTCAACCTCCCGCACAAGCTCAGGCTCCTTCCCCCCCAGCGAGGTGACATCCACGTCCCAACAGCCAGGGGCTGTGAGCATGGACCGAGCCGCCGGCCACCCGCCCTGGACCGCCACCCAATCCTCTCGCACCCGACCCCCATGGCCCCCCTGCGGGGGTGACCACAGGAGGGCGGGGCCCACGTCGCTCTTTGGGCTGAGCCAGCGCGGTCCCCATGGGCTTAAGGCCTGACCACCAGGCACGACGCTGCGCGAGCCCCAACCCCAGGCCTGGCTCCAGGGTGGGGCCCCGGCTCCGCAATCCCGGGCGACGTCTCGGTCCTTGATTTTTTACTGGTCATGGAGGTTCTGAACTGCCTTTAGTCTGACCCGTCACCTAGGACCTGTTTGCCTTGGGAGACCCTACAAGGGGCACAAAGCCCCTGACAACATAGCTCCTAGGATCATCCGGGTACGCAAACTCCCCCACCGCGATAAGGTGACAGCTAGAGGGGGAGTTTATTTTATTTTATTTTTTTCTAGAATTAAAATGTGAACAGACCTAAAAATAAATAAATAACTGCTTTTGAATGAAACTAGGTATTTTTTGATGTTATGGTGCCGTGATATCTTAAATCAGCAATAAAGGAATGACTTATGTTATTGTGACCATATCTTAAATTAATAGAAACTACAGTCCAAATTTTAGAGTTAAGCAGCATAACATCACTATAATTATTATTACATGTAATTTGCGCAAAGATTTTCAAACTAGAATGACTCCAATGTTATACAAATAATGAATGTTTTTCCATTCGTTCAATGGTACAAATATTTCATGATGTGAAAGCTGGAATGTTCCATTCAACGAGGTGAAGCTGAGTTGAATGGAAAAACATTCATTATTTGTTTTACATAACGGCTAAAATAGATCTTTGTCATTTGATATTATATTTATTTATAAACAAAAGAAAAGGAATTTACATTTTGGTGTGCGTCACTGCTGCTTTGACATTAACAGTCCAACACGAACTTTAAATAGGAATCCAAAAATAATTCTAACGATGTACTCCGTGATGCTGTGCACTGACTTTGTGTACTATAAATAAATAAGTAAATAATAATAATAATAATAATACTTTGTCTACTTCCTCACTCCAATGAAAAATCCTGTCAGGAATTTGCCCAGCTTTTCATTCTAACTTCATCCTCTTAACAGCTCTTCATGCCTCCAGACGGGTTACAGCGTAGTGGATTTGTTTTGTGTGTCTGTTCGAAGAATTAGCACCATCAATTAGCACGTTCACATTGTCGTCCGTCAGCAAAACAAACCCTGCCATGTTTAGCTAAATGCTGCCCCCACTTGTGGGTTTGCAGCGTGCAATGGTACAAAACGTATGGAACCAAATTGCACGCTAAAAGGAATGAATAATCCACATCACATGACATACACAGCACCAATCAAATGACAAGGATCCACTCAGTCGTTATAGAAACTGAAATATTCAACCAATTACCAAAAACAAAGATTTGGACAATGGCAGACTATTTTCACACGGTTCCTTGAGAACTTGACCGCTTGTAAATTTTGCGCAAAAGAATTGAAAATAGAAGAAAATTGCAGATTGAGGGAAGTTCTTCAAAAATCACTCGTACACACCATTTACAAAAGAATTTGTTAGTACAGCTGGTTCTGGCATAAATAACCATTTTCTATATTTGACCATTCCTGTAAACAGCCGTCTCCAGACAGCTGTGGACTATTCATGAAGCCCTCAGCAGCTCATTATCCTTCACACCATCATTATTGTCTGTCTGGGGACTGAGGACACTCATAGGATCCTCTGTTATTCGTAATTAGCGTTAACCATGCTGTTCTGTCACCATTAATTGTTCAGGCAAAACAAATAAAATGTTAAAAATGTCACTGAGCACCTCTCTCAGACCTTCAAGTGATCTTCAGAGGTCCCCTGGACCTTCTCCTCGGGGCTCAGGTTATGAATCGACTGCTCCCTAATAGGAAACGGACATCACGCTGTTATTCTCATATGAGACAGGGTGAGGGATTAATGGGGGCTCAAGATGATGACAGGCTGACCAGCTGGCTGATAATGAGGTCTTCTACACCCCCCGTGACACTTCACACCTCCCAGTAGTTCCCTGTCCCATTGTGTCTCAAAAGGGTGGCAATTTGTGAATAATAAGGAGGAGGGGTCCACAGCGCTGCACACAGGACGGGAAACAATAAATGCAGAAAGTGAGACTGAAGATTTGAAATATCGATCTATTACCAAAGCCCAGCGGACCACCGAGACACCACAAAACATCGTAAAAGATAACAAACCAACACTCTGCACTCAGGTGGAAGCAGAAGCCCAAAGTAATCTAGAGGGTCGTTATGTGGACTCAGCGTTGACAGGGGCCCACATCATGTGGTTTATCTGAGTTGGAGCCACAGCTACCAGGGAAGGCCACTACTGCCAAGCGCTCCTCCCTCCATTAAATGGGATAAAGACCACTTTGTGTCCTGGAGGACATCAAACCCACTGTTATTCATGTTTGTACGGGACATATGCAGTGCACACGATTTATAGATGCGTTACCAGGTTATGGGTTCAAGTCTTTGTGGATCAGCGATAGGCTAGTCGAACACAAGATGACAACATACTACTTCTTGGACTGAGACAGAAACTCTATTTTTGATAGTGAAAAGGTAGAATTTGACAGCTGTGCTTGAGTATTGTTGGTTGGCCAGCTGTGTATAGTGATGCAGTGATGTCAGGAGGTGGAGGCGGACCCCCGGTTGAAAAACACAGATCCGAACTTCATCAACTTGCTCAATATATCTGCCAGTATGCCCAGATAACATGACCCTTTTCGTGACAAGAACCTACCTCTGATGCAGGAAAGGAAACAAGTGTACACAGGTTTGTCCAACCCGGTCAGTCACTCCAGCCCAGAAATCTTATGACTGAAAACCAAACACTGTTATCAGATAAGGAACACAGAATAACTAGAACACAGCTGACACACACAAAACTAGGAAAGTGTTTACTCTGTGATGTATATTTATGATCAACACACACCATGTGGGTAAGAATAACTGGCCACACCTATATTTTAAGTATACGTACATTTTACAATTCGTTTCAAAATAAAGGCAAACAAATCAATCTTGCATAATGAAACAAAAAAGTTCAAAGTTATTGAGCAACAACAAAAAAATGCTTTCAGAAAGTGTAAAAAAAATGAATGAATTTACAGCAAAAAATACATTTTATAGCAATATTTTTAAATTAATCAAGAAAAATACTGATCAATTTACAGTAAGACATATCTTACATTTATTTTTTTGTAGTTTGTTGACTACCCAAAAGACACTATGTGATGGCAAATGCTACTATTGATTCTAACTATTAAAAAGAGAAAGAACTAACATTGTCACGTTAAAGCTTCTTTATATACAATATATGTCTGTCACATAAAGGATGTCAGTATCTCTTTGTCTGACACTTCTTGGATTAACCTTTTCTTTCAATCAATCAATCAATTTTTTTATATAGCGCCAAATCACAACAAACTGTTGCCCCAAGGCGCTTTATATTGTAAGGCAAGGCCATACAATAATTATGTAAAACCCCAACAGTCAAAATGACCCCCTGTGAGCAAGCACTTGGCTACAGTGGGAAGGAAAAACTCCCTTTTAACAGGAAGAAACCTCCAGCAGAACCAGGCTCAGGGAGGGGCAGTCCTCTGCTGGGACTGGTTGGGGCTGAGGGAGAGAACCAGGAAAAAGACATGCTGTGGAGGGGAGCAGAGATCGATAACTAATGATTAAATGCAGAGTGGTGCATACAGAGCAAAAAGAGAAAGAAACAGTGCATTATGGGAACCCCCCAGCAATCTACGTCTATAGCAGCATAACTAAGGGATGGTTCAGGGTCACCTGATCCAGCCCTAACTATAAGCTTTAGCAAAAAGGAAAGTTTTAAGCCTAATCTTAAAAGTAGAGAGGGTGTCTGTCTCCCTGATCTGAATTGGGAGCTGGTTCCACAGGAGAGGAGCCTGAAAGCTGAAGGCTCTGCCTCCCATTCTACTCTTACAAACCCTAGGAACTACAAGTAAGCCTGCAGTCTGAGAGTGAAGCGCTCTATTGGGGTGATATGGTACTACGAGGTCCCTAAAATAAGATGGGACCTGATTATTCAAAACCTTATAAGTAAGAAGAAGAATTTTAAATTCTATTCTAGAATTAACAGGAAGCCAATGAAGAGAGGCCAATATGGGTGAGATATGCTCTCTCCTTCTAGTCCCCGTCAGTACTCTAGCTGCAGCATTTTGAATTAACTGAAGGCTTTTTAGGGAACTTTTAGGACAACCTGATAATGAATTACAATAGTCCAGCCTAGAGGAAATAAATGCATGAATTAGTTTTTCAGCATCACTCTGAGACAAGACCTTTCTGATTTTAGAGATATTGCGTAAATGCAAAAAAGCAGTCCTACATATTTGTTTAATATGCGCTTTGAATGACATATCCTGATCAAAAATGACTCCAAGATTTCTCACAGTATTACTAGAGGTCAGGGTAATGCCATCCAGAGTAAGGATCTGGTTAGACACCATGTTTCTAAGCTTTGTGGGGCCAAGTACAATAACTTCAGTTTTATCTGAGTTTAAAAGCAGGAAATTAGAGGTCATCCATGTCTTTATGTCTGTAAGACAATCCTGCAGTTTAGCTAATTGGTGTGTGTCCTCTGGCTTCATGGATAGATAAAGCTGGGTATCATCTGCGTAACAATGAAAATTTAAGCAATACCGTCTAATAATACTACCTAAGGGAAGCATGTATAAAGTGAATAAAATTGGTCCTAGCACAGAACCTTGTGGAACTCCATAATTAACTTTAGTCTGTGAAGAAGATTCCCCATTTACATGAACAAATTGTAATCTATTAGACAAATATGATTCAAACCACCGCAGCGCAGTGCCTTTAATACCTATGGCATGCTCTAATCTCTGTAATAAAATTTTATGGTCAACAGTATCAAAAGCAGCACTGAGGTCTAACAGAACAAGCACAGAGATGTGTCCACTGTCCGAGGCCATAAGAAGATCATTTGTAACCTTCACTAATGCTATTTCTGTACTATGATGAATTCTAAAACCTGACTGAAACTCTTCAAATAGACCATTCCTCTGCAGATGATCAGTTAGCTGTTTTACAACTACCCTTTCAAGAATTTTTGAGAGAAAAGGAAGGTTGGAGATTGGCCTATAATTAGTTAAGATAGCTGGGTCAAGTGATGGCTTTTTAAGTAATGGTTTAATTACTGCCACCTTAAAAGCCTGTGGTACATAGCCAACTAGCAAAGATAGATTGATCATATTTAAGATCGAAGCATTAAATAATGGTAGGGCTTCCTTGAGCAGCCTGGTAGGAATGGGGTCTAATAAACATGTTGATGGTTTGGATGAAGTAACTAATGAAAATAACTCAGACAGAACAATCGGAGAGAAAGAGTCTAACCAAATACCGGCATCACTGAAAGCAGCCAAAGATAACGATACGTCTTTGGGATGGTTATGAGTAATTTTTTCTCTAATAGTTAAAATTTTGTTAGCAAAGAAAGTCATGAAGTCATTACTAGTTAAAGTTAAAGGAATACTCAGCTCAATAGAGCTCTGACTCTGTCAGCCTGGCTACAGTGCTGAAAAGAAACCTGGGGTTGTTCTTCAATTAGTGATGAGTAGAAAGATGTCCTAGCTTTACGGAGGGCTTTTTTATAGAGCAACAGACTCTTTTTCCAGGCTAAGTGAAGATCTTCTAAATTAGTGAGACGCCATTTCCTCTCCAACTTACGGGTTATCTGCTTTAAGCTACGAGTTTGTGAGTTATACCACGGAGTCAGGCACTTCTGATTTAAAGCTCTCTTTTTCAGAGGAGCTACAGCATCCAAAGTTGTCTTCAATGAGGATGTAAACTATTGACGAGATACTCTATCTCACTTACAGAGTTTAGGTAGCTACTCTGCACTGTGTTGGTATATGGCATTAGAGAACATAAGAAGGACTCATATCCTTAAACCTAGTTACAGCGCTTTCTGAAAGACTTCTAGTGTAATGAAACTTATTCCCCACTGCTGGGTAGTCCATCAGAGTAAATGTAAATGTTATTAAGAAATGATCAGACAGAAGGGAGTTTTCAGGGAATACTGTTAAGTTTTCAGGGAATACTGTTAAGTCTTCAATTTCCATACCATAAGTCAGAACAAGATCTAAGATATGATTAAGTGGTGGGTGGACTCATTTACTTTTGAGCAAAGCCAATAGAGTCTAATAATAGATTAAATGCAGTGTTGAGGCTGTCATTCTCAGCATCTGTGTGGATGTTAAAATCGCCCACTATAATTATCTTATCTGAGCTAAGCACTAAGTCAGACAAAAGGTCTGAAAATTCACAGAGAAACTCACAGTAACGACCAGGTGGACGATAGATAATAACAAATAAAACTGGTTTTTGGGACTTCCAATTTGGATGGACAAGACTAAGAGTCAAGCTTTCAAATGAATTAAAGCTCTGTCTGGGTTTTTGATTAATTAATAAGCTGGAATGGAAGATTGCTGCTAATCCTCCGCCTCGGCCCGTGCTACGAGCATTCTGACAGTTAGTGTGACTCGGGGGTGTTGACTCATTTAAACTAACATATTCATCCTGCTGTAACCAGGTTTCTGTAAGGCAGAATAAATCAATATGTTGATCAATTATTATATCATTTTACCAACAGGGACTTAGAAGAGAGAGACCTAATGTTTAATAGACCACATTTAACTGTTTTAGTCTGTGGTGCAGTTGAAGGTGCTATATTATTTTTTCTTTTGAATTTTCATGCTTAAATAGATTTTTGCTGGTTATTGGTGGTCTGGGAGCAGGCACCGTCTCTACGGGGATGGGGTAATGAGGGGATGGCAGGGGGAGAGAAGCTGCAGAGAGGTGTGTAAGACTACAACTCTGCTTCCTGGTCCCAACCCTGGATAGTCACGGTTTGGAGGATTTAAGAAAATTGGCCAGATTTCTAGAAATGAGAGCTGCTCCATCCAAAGTGGGATGGATGCCGTCTCTCCTAACAAGACCAGGTTTTCCCCAGAAGCTTTGCCAATTATCTATGAAGCCCACCTCATTTTTTTTTCCTGCAGGAGCTCTCTTTTCATCACCACTTTTTCAACATGACTTTCATTTTCTCTGTTTGGTTTGTCAGTTTTGTTGTCGCTACTCAATAACTTAACAAAATGTCATTATAAAAAAGTGGTTTATTTGTATTACTTTCTGAACATAATTACAAAGTTACTGTATCCTAGCCATATTTGTTATTTCCTCCACGTTAGTTTGTATACATACGAGGTCTGTTGGAAAAGTATCTGACCTTTTTATTTTTTCAAAACCATATGGATTTGAATCACGTGTGATTACATCAGCCAAGCTTGAACCTTTGTGCGCATGCGTGAGTTTTTTCACGCCTGTCGGTTGCATCATTCGCCTGTGAGCAGGCTTTGTGTGAGCAGTGGTCCACCCCTCTCATCGGATTTTTATTGCGAATAAATGTCTGAACGATTTGGAGCTTTTCTGCATCAATTTTTTCCAGAAACTGTGAGAGACCTCCAGGTGGACACCGTTCGGAAAATTCTGTTGGCTTTCAGGGACGATTTTATGGGGATTACACAGATTAAGGAGTGCTCCAGCCGGTTTTAAGGCCGCCCACAGCTGCTGAGAGCGCGCTGCGCTCCAAGCGCCGATCAACAGGCTGAATAAACCAGCTCATTTCCAACGTGAAAGCTTTGTTAATCCGGGACATCATCTGACTTACACAAAAATGGCAGGAGACGTGGACATCAGCACTTTTTTGGCACATTCCACTGTTACAGGAGTTTTTTTTCATGGAAAGAAAAGCGGACGGATGCGCCACCGTGCCGTTCATGGTGCGGCACAAAACCACCTCCATGTTGGTCTCACAGGACGGCTTTGAGATGGCTTTCAGACGGCTGTCGGTGGGTTTTCAGTCGTGTGATTATCCGAGAAATTGTGGATGAGCTGGACATGCCAGAACATGTCCTGTGAGGCTTCATCACGGCTTTGCTTTGCGCCATGCGGCACCGCCGCGACGCGCACAATTCCTCCGCTCCTCTTGCCATGACAAAAACTCCTGTAACAGTGGAATGTGCCATTCATTTCCAAACTGGACGCTGTGTTTTATCCGGGACGTCCTCTGACTAGCACAGGAATTGCGGAACACGTGGACATCAGCACTTTTCGGCACATTGAGACAGACGTGCGGAGGAATGCCACGCGTCGCGGTGGAGCCGCATGGCGCAAAGCAACGCCGTGATGAAGCCTCACAGGACATGTTCTGACATGTCCAGCTCATCCACAATTTCTCGGTTAGTCACACGACTGAAAACCCACCGACAGCCGTCTGAAAGCCGTCCTGTGAGACCAACACGGAGGTGGTTTTGTGCCGCGCCATGAGCGGCACGGTGGCGCATCTGTCCGCTTTTCTTTCGATGAAAAAAAAAACTCCTGTAACAGTGGAATGTGCAGAAAAAGTGCTGATGTCCACGTCTCCTGCCATTTTTGTGTAAGTCAGACGATGTCCCGGATCAACAAAGCCTTCACGTTGGAAATGATCTGGTTGATTCAGCGGGGTCTGAGCCTGTCGATTAGCGCTCGGAGCGCGGCGCACTCTCAGACGCTGTGGGCGGTCTTGAAACCGGCTGGAGCACTCCTTAATCTGTGTAATCCCCATAAAATCATCCCTGAAAGCCATATTAATTTTCCGAACAGTGTCCACCTGGAGGTCTCTCACAGTTTCTGGAAAAAATTGATGCAGCAAAGCTCCAAATCGTTCAGACATTTATTCGCAATAAAAATCCGACGAGAGTGGTGGACCAGTGCTCACACAAAGCCTGCTCACAGGCGAATGACGCAACCGACAGGCGTGAAAAAAAACTCACGCATGCGCACGGAGATTCAAGCTTGGCTGATGCAATCACACGTGATTCAAATCCATATGGTTTTTGACAAAAATAAAAAGGTCGGATACTTTTCTAACAGACCTTGTATGCGTATCATGCACTAATTTTGTGGAACAGTATTCCAGCCAAAATTAAGTTAACCTATACTATTATTTTATATATACATTGTTGTAATGCAGTTTTAATTTTGGGGTTTATTTTGTTCAATGGTTTGATACCGCCTTTGAAATTTCACAAAACTAACAAAATTTAGTTTCTACTGAAATCCAAGCATTACAATGTCAGTTCATTTTTGTAACGTTGCAAAATAACAGCTCATTTTAATGAAGAGGACTCATTTATCTGGAGGGAATTTCATGCCAAATATTTTTTTTATATATTTAAAAGTGTTCATTTCTTGCTAACATTGACAAAATATATGAGAAACAGATTTATACAGAAATAAGCCATTTCTGAGCATTTTCAACCATCTTGGTTTATTTTGTTTGAGCAAGCACCCAGCTGACCTCACGCTGCCTTTCTTTACTCTGACTGGCTGTCGCTGTGTGTTTCCCAGCATACCTTGTGCAGGTCAGGGTTAGCCACCACATGAGCTAACGTCACCACCAAATGTAGCTCATGATGTCTGATCGCTTGAAAATCTCCCCTTCAGGGGTTGAAATTCTACAATGTTTCCAGACAGCATGAATTTTGATCATATTAGCAAAATCATATGAATGCCTTATTTAAATGCTAATGAATACAATTACAGTGGTGCAAATAATTTTATTTTTATGACTTAATCTTAAAAACCCCAGAGGCCGTACAGCTTTAAGCAAATGTGTATCGCTACATGTTGTACTTAACATAAAACGCTGTTAGATAAACACACCCGCTTTTCCCTCGCAGAGAAATGTTGATTCTCAAATCTTTCTTCACATATAATTCAACTGCATAACATGGACCAAAGCAGAGTCATTTATTTATTCATTACAATGGAAGGTTTGGCTTCAACATGCTGTCAGAAGTCCTCTTCTCCTGATGACCCATCTGTTCCTTATATTTGGAGGAGAGGTGAGAAACTCGGTGACTCAGGCCGACTTACAGCCTGCCAAGCTGCTTCCTAAATATAACCACAAACATTAGCTACAGCATAAGAGAAAAGCGTGCAAGAAACTCAAGACCGGAGCCTGGGCCGGTTTTCTAAGACCACTCTTGCAGCGTTCTGTGAGACGATGGTTTTGATCCTTCGTTCATCAGCTGGCATCCCCTCATTCTTTCAATTCATTCTTTTTTTTTTTTTTTTTTTTTTTTTTTTTAAATGTGGCGCCTGTTCCAACCGACAGACTCGTGCATGTTGTTTGGAGGCTGGTGTTTATCATAAACAGAATTTGGCATTTCCATTTTTCTTATAAAATGGGATTAATCTTCTCCAGCAGATTAAATGTGCACATCAGGTCAGCGTTTCACCTCAAGAGTACAGCTGCTGGATTATCTTGGCCTCTGTATTTTTATTATTCTTATTTTGAGCTGTAACCATGACAGCAAACAGACCGGTGAAGGTGGCAGCATCTCTCAACTTGTTCCAGTGAGGAAAAATTGGAAATAAATTGTCCTGTAAGTAGATCACACAGAAAGTCATGAAGTCCAACCTTTAAAGATGCACTAACTTCTGATTTTTTTTTTTTTTTTTTACCATTTAAGTTGAGGTTTGTCTTTCTTTATGTGATTTTATTCCTTAATATCAAATGAAGGATTCACAACTTTATTTCACTAATATGACCAAAAATTATTTTGCATGAAAACAAACTGATAATTTAGACCCCGGTGGTTAAAAGTACAGTAACATGGGGCCAAGATGCACTTTCTGTGGTGATGTCACAAAATCCTGTGGGGAAGAACTCACGATAAAATCTGGACATATTTCACACAAACGTTTTGCAGAATAGCTGCTCTACATGTAAGACGACACTAACACAGGTGGAATGTGTCACTTGTTAAAGATAACATTAACCACAGTTGCAACTTTTTTTTTTTTAACTGGTATTCGAAAATGAGCCAGTGGAGAAATTAATATTTTATCATGTCAGTGTTTCCCCTATAGCAGGACAGGCCCGGCAAGCCACCAGGCCCGAAGAAAACATAAAATTTCAGCTAAAGTTTTCCTAAAGGCATGTGGGAGACTGAAGCCTAGATATGATCAGTTTTCTCGTTTAAAATCCTTCTTTGGTTCACTCCAACATGAAGCTGTGACTGATAATGCAACCACCAAATGTTGCACTATGCATAGCTCCTCCAATCACAACCACCGAAGCCTGTAACTCTGTGGCTCGGTGGCTTCCCTTGCTAGTCTCCTTCTTGCACAGTCACTCTGTTTTTGAGAACTTCCTCCTTCATACATATTTAACATCCGGTGCCATTTATATTTCTTAAGGACTGATGTGAATTAAGTCCAGGACACAAACACAATGACTTGGAAATGTTCATGTATCCATCCCTTGACTTGTGGAAAGAAAATCTTGTATGTTATATGTTAACCTTTTCCTTCCTGTGTTGGCTTAACCTATTGAACCTTAAGAATCGCAATCGTCTTTGTAATATTGTCAAGGAATGTGGTAAAATTGTGGGAACTCAGTGCACGGACATTATGGACCTTTTTAAAACAAGAGTTGTGTCAAAAGCCAGGAAAATTATGGCCGATTCTGCACACCCTCTGCACCCACAATTTAAGTTTCTGCCCTCGGGCAGACGCCTGGTAATGCCCAGATGCAGAACCAAAAGACTAAAAAACTCTTATTCCCACAGCCATTGCTCTCCTAAATAACACCTAAGGACTCACTGTTGCACTTAAGTCTATACTGACTCGCACCTTATTTCTGGGCTCTTGTTTTATATATTTATTCTGCTGTGTTTTTATGTTTTTTATGAATTTGTATGATGTGGTTTTATGAATGTAATGTAATTTTTACTGCTGACTGCACCTGAATTGCCCCCATGGGGACTAAATAAATGATCAAATCAAATGAAAGTGAGGATTTACCCTAAAGTGCATT
This sequence comes from Thalassophryne amazonica, assembly GCF_902500255.1. Classification (NCBI taxonomy): domain Eukaryota; kingdom Metazoa; phylum Chordata; class Actinopteri; order Batrachoidiformes; family Batrachoididae; genus Thalassophryne; species Thalassophryne amazonica. The sequence continues at coordinate 94,706,482 of NC_047114.1, read as the reverse complement.
CACAGAGTTGTCCTGAAGCCATGCCTTTGGTATTTTAGCTGTGTGATTAGGGTCATTGTCATGCTGAAAGATGAACCGTTGCCCCAGTCTGAGGTCACAAGTGCTCTGGAGCAGGTTTTCATCTGGGATGTCTCTGTGCATTGCTGCCTTCATCTTTCCCTCAATCCTGACTAGTCTCCCAGTTCCTGCTGCTGAAAAACATCCCCACAGCATGATGCTGCCACCACCATGCTTCAATGTAGGGATGGTGCCTGGTTTCCTCCAAACATGATGCCAAAGAGTTCAATCTTTGTCTCATCAGACCAGAGAGTTTTGTTTCTCGTGGTCTGAGAGTCCTTCAGGTGCCTTTTGTCAAACTCCAGGTGGGCTGCCATGTGCCTTTTACTACGGAGTGACGTCCATCTGGCCACTCTACCATACAGGCCTGATTGATGGATTGCTGCAGAGATGGTTATCCTTCTGGAAGGTTCTCCTCTCTCCACAGAGGAATGCTGGAGCTCTGACAGAGTGACCATCGGGTTCTTGGTCACCTCCCTGACTAAGGCCTGTCTCCCCCAATCGCTCAGTTTAGACGGGCGGCCAGCTCTAGGAAGAGTCCTGGTGGATCTGAAAGTCTTCCATTTGTGGATGATGGAGGCAACTGTGCTCATTGGGACCTTCAAAGCAGCAGAAATGTTTCTGTATCCTTCCCCAGATTTGTGCCTCCAGACAATCCTGCCTCAGAGGTCTACAGACAATTCCTTTCACTTCATGCTTGCTTTGTGCTCTGACTGTCAACTGAGGGACCTTATATGTAGACAGGTGTGTGTCTTTCCAAATCAGGTCCAATCAACTGAATTTATCCCAGGTGGACTCCAATTAAGCTGCAGAAACATCTCAAGGATGATCAGTGGAAACAGGAGGCACCTGAACTCAATTTTGAGCTTCATGTCAAAGGCTGTGAATACTTATGTACATGTGAGTTCTTAGTTTTTTATTTTTAATAAATTGTCAAAAATCTAAAAACAAACAATTGTCATTACGATGTATTTTGAGTAGAATTTTGAGTGGAAAAAATACATTTACAACATTTTTGAATAAAGCTGTAACATAAAATGTGGAAAAAGTGAAGCGTTGTGAATACTTTCTGGATGTACTGTAAAGACATCAAAGGATGGCAATAACTTTCCAGCATAGATTTTATGTCTATGTTTTTTGTTTCAGTTTATAAAAACATTTTGTTTTGTTGCGTCTGCTCGATAACTTTTTTTGCAAAATTTTTTTTCATTCTACAAAATCGGTTTGTTTGCATTTATTTCTGAACATTTTAAAATGTGTACTTAAAACACAAGGGTGTCGTAATTCCAACTAGGACTGTATATGTATTTGAACTCATTGGAAATTCAAAATTGCCAGTGTTCATCAAACGCCAGCATAAACTTTGAATGTTGCACATTTACTTCTTTCATATCGCCTGTAAGATCTCTGTAAAGTCACCATGTTTACCACGAATTCCGCCAAAAGAAGCACTTTGCCAGCAATAAAATTAACTAATTTTGAGTTATAGTAGAAAAATAAAGGTACTTTATAATAACTAGAATTCAACCCAAAGTAAGTATTGAGATTTTTTGTGGAAACATTTACGTGTAAATGACTCCAGCTTTAAAATATCAGATCTGGATGAATGAATCTGTTGCATTTAAGACACTGTTGTTGTTGTTGATGATGTTGTTATCTAATTAATTTTGCCTGGTTAATTAAGGCATAAATTCATTCAAAGCTGGAGTCTTGACTTGGAAAATATTTTCTAACTGCACACCTTCTCCTCTCTGTTCTGCAAAAACAAACAAAAAGAAAGTGTATTTCTGCATCCAGAAGATGTGGCGTGGTGGCTGTTTGAAGATGAGATTTACACGGATGCGTGTCACTGCAGCAGATTTCAAATGACGGTAGAATCCCTGCACCACTCGGCGCCTCACAGCCGCCGCTCGCTCTCATTGGTGGAGTCAGACCTGAGACATTAACTGGGTCAATGAGATTCCTTTTATTCTTCTAACAGGGAACCACAGCGGAGGAGAGCGACAGATATGAGGGAGATGAGAAGCAGAGAGGAGACGACTCAAGGATCACGAAGCCTCGTCTTTGACTGCTGAGTTGTGCAGAAAAAAAAAAAGATCTGCAGGAGGTGCAAAAGCCGGCTGTCTGTTGACATATTACGGATGCAGCCGTTATGCTTCTTAGTACAGTGACACCGTAGTTGGAATCAACAATTTTTTGTGGTGGTGGGGACTTGGGGAGAGGTTACAAGTCAAGTGCTCTGAAACCTGGATAAAAAATGGGTCATTTCCACACAGCGTATGTCCACCTCTGCCTGTTAAATCAACCAATCGCCTCCGTTTGCGTGTTTCTGGACAACATTGTGGACTGTTCCTATAGTGTGTTCTCACAAAAATCAACTGAACCTTTGTACAACAACACAGATTTTACTCTGTCTCTGTTGTTCTCTGCAATGGGGTCCTGTGTCAAGCCATTACTAAATCAAACAGAACATTTGAAAGATCTAATTTGAATCAGCAGGGATGGAATGAGGCCCCACTTGGACACAGAACATCATGTCTTCCTTTTGACAACAGATTCCAGAACAACGCAACAGGTGTTCCAGAACTGTGTTTTGTGGTTGCCACCAATAATCTGCAGTTCTAGCAAAGTTTGTTGTGTCATCCCCAGCCACACTTTCTATCTATTCTCTAATTCCAGTTTTACTTCCCCTTTTGTTTTACTGCATTGTTCCATCACCTTTCTTCCGCCGTTGCTAGCTTAACTGATTAGATGATGTTGTCATAAAGGAGGTGCAGGTGGGTGGAGCAGCGCTTGCCAGGTGTTGACCAGATGGCAGACAAGTACATGTAAGTTCACCCACATCAGTGGGTCGCCGCAGCAGATCCTGTTAAAGCTGCACTGGGATTTGACACAGGTTTTTACACTGGATGACCTCCAGTTCTACATGAAGAGACACGGTGTTCCTAAATGGTCTCCAAGCCAAGTACCCTGCTGCTACCCTGCTTAAGTTCTGAGATGTGATGGGATCGTAGTCGTGCAGAAAGCAGTAGAAATTTTCCATAATCCATCCAGAAGGTGGCAAACACCTCTATGTGATATTACACAGGCAAAATTAAGTCACTTTTTCGATTGATATGATCCAACAAAGTACCTAATGTAGCTAATTCATCCTCATTATCTACTTTTTTTATTGTGGTGAGTTACGAGATGATAGCATTTATTGTTCTAAAATTATTGCTTTCAGAAAGCTGCTTTAACATATCCACTCAGTCATCTACATGCTTCCAAACCCCCCCCCCCCCCCAATTGCCTGATACTGTTGCACACAGGGACATTCATTATTTTTGTTTCATTACACTTATCGGCAGGAGTTTAATCAATGTCGCTAGTAAGAAATCTCTTGACCAATCGCTGCTCAGCTCCACACCAGCCACAGAGATAAGCGCTGACAGCAGCAGTGTTCCCCTCAGGCCATTACTGCACCAACGGAAGGTCCTGATCTATTTAATATCAGGTTCGGGAGCTGCAGCCGTATCGCACGCAGACAGCCGTTCGCGCCCTCTCTTCCCCATTGTCTCCCCACCCGTCACAAAGCGCAATAACACGCCAGGCCTTCTGTCGGATTAACTCGTGCAGGGCTGCCGACCCCTGGGCCAGACGGGCTCAGGGACAGGCAAAGAGGAGCTATAAAGGCCAGAGAGGTTCAGGGTACGATCTGAGCCCGACTGGTCTTTAAACACGCCGGTTAAAAAGGTTTGACAGAAAAATGAAGTCCTGAAGGATGAAGTGCAACAACCTTAACCTCAGTGACCCCAGCAAAGATTATTCAGGGAAAATAAATGAAATATTAACTATATTACAAGCTTAATGATTGGGAAAACAAACAGGTGTTGATGATGTCTTTTTTCCTACAGTGTTGCATCAGTTACTCAAATAAAGAAAGTCCAGATGAACAACATTCTTCAAGGATTACGATCTTTCACCTTTGTACAAATGCACCGTCATTCACGCTCTGACTGAAAAACCCAGAGAAGGTAGTTTCTTAGATTCATTGTTTCATTTCAGTTCATCCTTAAGAAGAGGGTGAATTATACAATAACAAAATGCTACTTAATGACACGTAAGGCAAATGTTAGCTTTAGCTACCTCACGTTATTTAAACGGTAACTTACGGAAAAGTTAGAAACTAGCAAATTAGCATCCATAGACACAATCTAATTCACCAATTCAGAACCTCTGATGCTAAGAAAGTAAAATACATTACACATGCTAGGTAGCTAATTACAGTAAAGCTGTATGGCCTCTGGGTTTTTTTTTTAGGATTTGAGTCAAAAAAGAATTTTCTTTAGCACCACTATAATTTCCTTAGTATTTAAATAAGGGGCTCACATTAGGATATTGACAATATGATCAAAATTCACCTTGTTTGGGGACTATTTTGAATTTGCTCCCCTGAAGGGTCAAATTTCAAGTGATCAGATGTCATGACATACATTTGGTAGCACAGTCATAGATCACATGGCGCCTTCCCCCAATCTGCACGAGGGATGCTGGGAAGGACATGGGGACAGGCAGTCAGAGTAAAGAAAATCAGTGTGACGTCAGCTTGGCTGCTCGCTCAAACAAAATAAACCAGATGGTGGAAAACGCTCTAAACAGCTCATTATGTCCACCAAGGGTGTAATAAAATCATTGGTGTTTGTTTATTTATTTGTCTGTTAGCAGGATTACGTCAAAACTACTGCACAGATTTTTACTAAATTTTCACCACAGATAGATATTAGGCCATGGAAAACTCCATTGAAGTTTGGAGGTGATCCGGATCCAGATCAGTGGACATCAGGAATTCCAAATTACTCTTGTTTCTGTATAAATCTAATATATTTCGCAGATATTTGTAAAAGTTAGGCAAGTAACTAGATAACACCTCTGAAGTGATTTACAAGATATCTTACAGATGTTGGTGTGCACGCCTTGGGAACACGCACCAAGCAAGTGGGTCAGGTCACAGGTCATCTCAAAACCTCACATGCGTGCACATGCACTTCCTCGTGCAGTTCGTCTGCATGACAGACAACGTGAAAATATTCATTATGGGATTTTCCCCCAGATTAATATGTTCTCTCCATTAAAACGAGCCTTAATTTTGCAACATTTTACAAAAATAGACATTATAACACTTGGATTTCAGTAGAAACTAAATTTGGTCAGTTTTGTGAAATTTGAAAGGCCACACAGCTTAACCTACGACAGTACAGACTGGAGACATAAATAAGCCTTTGTAAAAAAGAAAAAACAAAAATGAGAGTAAACAGGCAGACAAGAGATTCAACTAAAGATAGGAATTGATACGGTCCACTTTAGGGGTGTCATAAAGGTATTACAAGATTCTTCCAGATGTGAAAATGTGAATATATACATTTACAGGCAAGAAAGATATATCGATGTTTTAGATAAGATTAGATAGAACTTTATTGATTCCCTCAGGGAAATTGAGGTTCCAGCAGCAATGTATCGCAGCACACAGGGTAAGAAGCACACAGAGTATTAAAAGTGAAAAAAAGAAAAACAGTTTGCAAATACAAATATAAATACACAATATAAATACCAGACATACTGATCAATACTGGTTTAATGGCTACTACTATTGCTCTTATTCCCGTCCTCTGTCTTCCTGTTGCTCCTCCTCCCCCTGAATGAGGAGTTGTACAGTCTGATAGCCTGAGGGATAACACCCCCCAAGCCCAAACAGTTATTTTTTACCTCTTTTTTGGAGGGGAGGTGGTCAGACCCCCCCCCCCCACACACACAGTACCTCCTGTAGTTCATACTGTGTCCTTAACGGAAATGGCTTTGGGATATTCCAACAATACAGGAAGAAACAAGTTCCCCACATGGTTTATAAAGTTTAAAATGCTTAACTGAATGATTATTTGCTTATGAGAAATTATAACCTCCAAATTTCAGTTAGAAAGTCCTGCAGAGGCCATGAAAGACATTGGTGGTGGCGCTTAGCCCCAGATCACTACAGCGTGAAGTCAATGAGAGTCTATGACTTCCCCCTGGATGGGACACCAGTCCATCTCAGGTTACATACTCCCCCAACCAAGTCTGGTACCCACTGACAGCCGGTTGGACTGTGACAGTACCAATGAAGTCTGTTGTCCAAGGGCACAGTCAGGTGGGATGCCAGGTCTACATACTGGTAGCCCAACAACTACACCACTGAGCTACCTGCTCTGATTCATATATACACATACACACACATACATATATACACATACACACACATATATATAAATAAACAAACTCTGTCATGACGATGATTAAAATAAACAGCGTCACTGATGCTGAAATGCAGATTCCACGACTGTTCTTGTTTTCTAGAACAACCCTCAAGGGAACACAAAAAAGAGACTGTGCATCTTTCTCCATGCAGAACTGGAGTTACATCGTGAAGCGCATCTGGGGTCAAATTTGTGTTGACCCTGAACAACTGGGAGCATCCAAAAGACAGTCCATCCCTCTGTGTGTGTGTCTGTGGACATTTACTCAAAGTCTCAAGTTCCGCTGACGGCACAGTCTTGAGTTTGGTGTCAAATTATTTGCAAGATAGAAGTTTAGAGACGAGCTCTAATGGAGCCCACCGCCAGAAACTCAAGAGGTACCACGTTTCCTGAAAAATTACTTGAAATACCTCGAGGTGGAATTTGGTCTTAAATGACTTGGACCACGAGTTTTTGTTTGATCCGAAAGAACATTAATTTTCCCCTTAAAAAACAGCCAGAAACACATTTTGACCTAAAGTGGTCGTAAAAGCGTTTCAATGTCAAACGACAGCTACAGTGTCAATCAATGTCCCCACAAATCCAACGTCTTTACTGCATGAGGACACACAAACTCTTTGACATTCGTTCTTTCATTTGACAGAAGACATGCGCATGTTGTCACGTTTGCGTTCTGTTTTGTACGTGACACAAAGTCAGTGCTTTTCCACAAGCTTATTTTACTTCAAAAATGGTCTTTTTTTTTGTTCTCTGCATCATAACTCCGCGTACACACTCCCTGTGATGCATTCAATGACAGGTGGAAATCCAACCTCTCTTTCACTTATCCACCGATTTCACAAACGCACTGCGACAAACCCGTGTGTACGATGGACCAAAAACACAACAGACATCACATGACAGATACTTGATACAATGCAAATGTCGTATGTGGAAATCCAGGCTTTGTCTGAGAATCATCTCCACTCATCTTTTGAACAGGAGTAAGACGGCACCACACCGCTGTGCATCATGCCTTTGATGGTGATGTATAGTGCAGCAGATAACTGAAACAATCGTGCAAATGGCGATACAAGCACCAAAGTTGGCACAAATACTCCTTAGACATTACTCTTTTGAAAAAAAAAAAAAAAACGGCCACTAGAATTTTCAATAGGCGGCCAAGTAGGGGTCAAATGAATTACGCAGGGGTCAAAATTAAAAGATGCGCAAATCATTTTGAAAACTACACCACATTATTTGTCTGATCATAAAGATTCCAAAAAGGTATAGTTTGGACTATCTATGACTGAATGATCAGGAGTTATGGGGTAAAACAACAAGAATAGTGACAAAGGTCAGTTTCAGTTTGTACAGGGGTCAAAAGTTAAAGTTCCTTCAATTTTGGTAAAAAGTGATGCACATTATTGGTTGAGCTAAAAGGATTAATAAATGGAATAGCTTTGATTGTGTTGAATGTTTGGTCTCCAACGTAAAGGTCAAACAAGGTCAACATCCATTGGATTCTATGAGACATATGTTACCCTGTAACATGATGAACTAAGCATGATACATGGTCCAAACTATTCCTTTTTAAAACCCTGTTAACCAAACTAATAATTTGCATCATTTTTTTATTTTTTTTTACCAAAATTGGAGCAACTTTAACTTTTGACCCCTGTACAAACTGAAACTGACCTTTGTCACATTCTTCTTGTTTTACCCCATAACTCCTGATCATTCAGTCATAGATAGTCCAAACTATACCTTTTTGGAATCTTTACTATCAGACAAATAATGTGGTGTAGTTTTCAAAATGATTTGAGCATTTTAAATTTTGACCCGTGTGTAATTCTTCAATTGACCCCTACCTGGCCGCCTATTGAAAATTCAAGTGGTCAGTCGTTTTTTTCAAAAGAGTAATGTCTAAGGAGTATTTGTGCCACCTTTGGTGCTTGTATCACCATTTGCAAGATTTTGCTCTAAATATTATCTTAGCTGCTGCACAAACAGAAGTTAAAAGCCTGAAGCTGAATTCTGTAACTACAGTAAATTCTTTCGGCTTCTCCCTTTCTACTCGTGGTCGCCACAGCGGGTCAGATATGGATCTGCATGTTGATTTGGCCCAAGTGTTACGCTGGATGTCTTTCCTGGCATAACTCCACAGTTCCAAGCAGAATGGGCACAGGTGCTATGAACTGTTTGATGTAGATTCCTTTACTCCTGAATCCAGGGTCCTTGACTGAAATAAGCACACAGTCTGCACTAACCTATGGCCCCCAGATCCAACGTCGATAAGCTTTGACAAGTAACGTTTTCTGCAGAAGACTTTGACCAAGTACAGTTCAGTGATTTTTACATTTGACCTCAAAGTCAATTGGCTCCTTGGTGTCACCATGATGAACACACGCTACGTTTGGGAGACAATCAGGCAATTAGAAATGAATGAACTTACTGCGCCTACAAGCAGGGGTACCACCAAGGATTTTGGGCTCATGAAAAGAAAATCTTACTGGGCCACCCCGCCATTATTTTTGTCCAGTATTATAATTGTATTAGGGGGCCTCTCTGGGCCCCTGTCAATCATGTGCTGCCAGAATCCTTCTCCTTATTCTCCCCCTTTTCGGCACCCCTGCACAAAGACTTTTAGAAAGTACACGCTACAGTCAAGGTCCGTTTGGCTTCTTTGAGGTCAGTACACCTAACACACCTACAGTAGTGTTCAGCATAATAGTAGTGCTATGTGACTAAATAGATTAATCCAGGTTTTGAGTATATTTCTTATTGTTACATGGGAAACAAGGTACCAGTAGATTCAGTAGATTCTCACAAATCCAACAAGACCAAGCATTCATGATATGCACACTCTTAAGGCTATGAAATTGGGCTATTAGTAAAAAAAAGTAGAAAGGGGGTGTTCACAATAATAGTAGCATCTGCTGTTGACGCTACAAACTCAAAACTATTATGTTCAAACTGCTTTTTTAGCAATCCTGTGAATCACTAAACTAGTATTTAGTTGTATAACCACAGTTTTTCATGATTTCTTCACATCTGCGAGGCATTAATTTTGTTGGTTTGGAACCAAGATTTTGCTTGTTTACTAGTGTGCTTGGGGTCATTGTCTTGTTGAAACACCCATTTCAAGGGCATGTCCTCTTCAGCATAAGGCAACATGACCTCTTCAAGTATTTTGAAATATCCAAACTGATCCATGATACCTGGTATGCGATATATAGGCCCAACACCATAGTAGGAGAAACATGCCCATATCATGATGCTTGGACCACCATGCTCCACTGTCTTCACTGTGACCTGTGGCTTGAATTCAGAGTTTGGGGGTCATCTCACAAACTGTCTGCGGCTCTTGGACCCAAAAAGAACAATTTTACTCTCATCAGTCCACAAAATATTCCTCCATTTCTCTTTAGGCCAGTTGATGTGTTCTTTGGCAAATTGTAACCTCTTCTGCACGTCTTTTATTTAACAGAGGGACTGTGCGGGGGATTCTTGCAATAAATTAGCTTCACACAGGCGTCTTCTAACTGTCACAGCACTTACAGGTAACTCCAGACTGTCTTTGGATCATCCTGGAGCTGATCAATGGGTGAGCCTTTGCCATTCTGGTTATTCTTCTATCCATTTTGATGGTTGTTTCCCGTTTTCTTCCACGTGTCTGTTTTTTTTTTTTTTTCCATTTTAAAGCACTGGAGATCATTGTAGATGAACAGCCTATAATTGTTTTGCACCTGAGTATAAGTTTTCCCCTCTCCAATCAACTTTTTAATCAAACTACACTGTTCTTCTGAACAATGTCTTGAACGTCCCATTTTTCCTCAGGCTTTCAAAGAGAAAAGCATGTTCAACAGGTGCTGGCTTCATCCTTAAATAGGGGACACCTGATTCACACCTGTTGTTCCACAAAATGATGAAACTCACTGACTGAATGCCACACTACTATTATTGTGAACACCCCCTTTTCTACTTTTTTTGCTAATAGCCCAATTTCATAGCCTTAAGAGTGTGCATATCATGAATGCTTGGTCTTGCTGGATTTGTGAGAATCTACTGAATCTACTGGTACCTTGTTTCCCATGTAACAATAAGAAATATACTCAAAACCTGGATTAATCTTTTTAGTCACACAGCACTACTATTATTCTGAACACTACTGCAATAGGCCATGTTTAGTGACAACCGGGCAGTTAGAAAAGATTCCAGCACTCACACTCTGTTTCCAAAGTACTCAAACAACACTGAACATTGACATTTTGAACCCAAAGTTAAACCCCAAAGACACAGACCAAGTTCGGTGATAATCGCACAGTTAAAGAAGTTATGACGCTCACAAGTGAAATGTGGGAAAAGCGTTGGAACCAGCAGCATCTGTTTACGTCTCCTCACCTCTTTGATCCTCTCCATCTCGTTGTGCAGCGCCTGTTTGGAGATCTCCACCTCAATGATCTTTTGTCTGAGCAGCTCGTTCTCGTCCTCTGCTCGGCTGCGTTTGTCCTCCACGCTCTCCAGCTCATTGTGCAAACGCACCGACACATCTTTGGCCACCTGAGACCACAAAGAACCAAAAGACAAAAAAAACTAAATGTGCACATCAGTGTTTGATCTGTTATCTGACTTTTGGGAAAGCGATCAAATGGAACCCTGTGGGGCTAAATGTGGGTATTAAGAGAAACTGTGACACCCTCACACACCTTTAGGTCCTGCTCCAGACTACGCAGCAGATCTCCATCCACGTGGCCTGTCTGGGCGACTCTGAGGCTCTTTTGCTCGGCTTTCCGCAGGCGGTACTGCAGGATTCGGCAGTTTTTATTGGAGTGGTCCAGTTCCCGTCTGAGCTCCTGCACCTGGTAGACCTCCTCCTCCAGGTAGCTGTCTCGAATTTCCTCCATCTCAGCCCGCAGCTCGTCCACTTCATCCTGGATGACATGTAAAAAAAGAAAAAGGAAAAAATCCCACAGAGCCAAAACTGTGAATTTGGTAAAAAATAAATAAGAATATATGGACATTAAGATCCAGCATTTCATTTTCTATACCCGCTTACTCCAATTACGGGTCACAGGGTGCTGGATAGAGGTGGGCGATACCGGGAATTTTGGTATTGATCCGATACCAAGTAAATACAGGCCCAGTATCCACCGATATCGATACCGATACTTTTTCCTATTTAAGCTTCATAGATCCAAAGGATCCAAAAGACCTAGGATAGAATTTCGCCAAACATTGTACGTGACAACAAAATACTTTATCACAAACATTTTTGTTTAAAAAAATATCACTCAACACAACTTAAAACAAAATCTCCTGAGGTAGAGGGCTGACTTGAGGAGAGCGGTGAGTGGGCGGGCCAGGCTGAGCCTACCTGCATGGCGTTGGCTGGCGCTGCTGAGCCACGTGACGGCGCAACAACAAAGACCAGAGGGGGGAGGGTGCGCTGCTCAGTGTTGTGTGACACAGCGCAGCGCTGCTCTTACAAACAGAGAGTAGACTTGATGAATCTGTGTGCGCAGCAGTCAGTGCGTGCGGGAGAGAAAAAAGCTTGAGTATCGATCTTTTACACGAGGATCGTTCAATATCAATACCAGCGTTGGTATCGATATTAGGATCAATCCGCCCACCTCTAGTGCTGGAGCCTATCCCAGCAGTCATAGGCCATGAAGCTGAGTTCACCCTGGACAGGATGCCAGTCTGTCGCAGGGCCACATACAGACAAACAAACACACTCACATGCACACCTACAGACAAGTTAAAGTTTCCAATCCACCTAACCTGAGTGTGTTTGGATGTGGAAGGAAGCCAGAGCACCTGGAGGGAACCCACACAGACACGGGAAGAATGTGCAAACTCCACACAGAAAGACCACAGGTGGAATCGATCCCATGACCTTCTTGCTCTGAACCAACAGTGCTAACCACTAAGTCACCGTGCTAAATAAAGATGACATTCACCACTTGTACTAGTAATTTTTGACACACCTTTAGCAATAAGTTTATTTCCTGAATTATATAAACTCACGCCAAAATTCAAGATCATTATTTTGTGCAGATTAAATATGTTAAATTAATCATCTATACCATAATCCTCCAAGGCCCAAATCTGTTTGGTATAAGTTAGCCTGTAGGCGGAAAACTAAAAAACACCCATTGTTCACTTGTCTTTTTTTCAGACATTTAAAATTACTTGAATAAGTGCACTAACATTTTATAAGCAAAATTTGCAACTCTAAGTATGTTTTTATTGCTCAAAATGAAGGTACAGGGATTATGTGTGATGCCTGCATAGTTATACTATGTAATTTCCTCTCCTTTTATATAATTTACTGCCCTTATGAAGAACAAATCGATATATTCCTCAGGTAGAATTTATTGAAGGTCATGTTGAAAGTCAGGCCTGGGTATCTTCACAGACGGAGTCTATCTTGTGAAAGACAACAAAGATGGCTCACACAACACTTTTATACAATGTGGGTGTTACAGCGGGTGTAGTTTAGTCTATATGTTACTGGCTCTCACAGATAGGGGGAGCCCTCCCTGTATCTGAAACTTGCACATTCGTGATGGAAGTGAAACTTAACTTATGTTAAACTTTAAAGCAGCTCTCAGAGACTTCCAAACAGATAAAGGCAAATACTCGATCGATCACTAACATAAAATAAGGAACTAGCACAGCAACTTTCCATGCTAAAATTAGCCAATAAGCAATATGCAATATCACATAACAATATAATAATAATAATAATAATAACAATATCCTATGTAAGACTAGTGTGTTTTCAAAGACATAAATGATTAAACTCCGCCGTGAAACACTGCTTTAAGATGCTCCCGTCTCTGGTCCTCAGCCATTGCAAGAACATTAAAATCTTATGGCTTACAGTGAAGGCACTCAGCTCATGCAAATGTTAAGTGCTAAAAATGTTAGCCAGGTTAGCGCCACAGTAAATATACAACATATATAAAGACCAGAACTTTAATAAAATAAGTGGATTTATCCACAGAGATTGTGCTAGCAATCTCAATCGTTCTTGGACAGAGGTTTCTAGGTCCTTGGCCTTTGAGACCGAGAGATGTCGGCGCAGACCTTATAAGTCGTGAGGTTCTTGGGACAGAGGTGCTGCTGATGCCAACACCTTTGCAAGAGAATGAAAGTTCAAATCTTCAGGGTCCTCTTGCACACTGCACTGTCTTACTGTACGGTTATAAGATCTGGTTGCTAATCAATGACCAAAAGTGATGACTCTATGTCTTTAGTACTGGGTCTCTTCAGGGGAGAATCTTAGGTACCATTGGAAGAAATTAGGTGGACTCAGAAGGGATGTATTACATGTATTGTGAGGGAAGATCAGTGGCGACATTGTGGTCATGTGGTCTACTTCCCTTGATACAGTCCAGTGTGTAGGTGCCTCAGCGCTGAGGATGCTATTTCTGCTCAGTGGTAACTTTTAGGAGGTGGGTATGGACTGGTTGTCTGACTGGGATCAGGGAAGTTCCACAGTGTGGTGGATGCGGCGACAACATCTGGTGCCAGCACCTACTCCAAGACCAGACCTGTCCAGCTGTAACAATCTAGCCTCGGCAATAAGAAAAAAACAGATTTACTCCATCACTTTGATAGTTTGTAATATAACCGTTGTCTCCTGAGAGGTGAGCTTGCTCAGGAGATTTCACCTGCAGGGCTTCAACAGCATCTGATGGAAAAGACAATTGGATGCTGGGAGGCAGAATAAAAAATAAAACAAACTGAATCTGTCATGGATTGAAAAGCCCAGATCCTGGTGTTATCCGAGGACAGCCCTGGAGGAAGAGACGACCGACCCCTCACACGTTCAGCCGGATCGATGTGCAGGTTAAAGGCAGAGCCAGAGGCATAACAGCCAGCTGCAAGTCCATGTCTTTGGAGAATATGATCTCAGTTTATGTGGAGAGAGAAACGACACATCACCAAATCATCTCCATAAACAGTGAGTCACCTTTTAAAGAAATGTCTTTCTTTTAGGTGTGGGAGCTGCCCTTCATAATAAGGTAGTTTTATTTTCTTTAAACTTCCTGAGAGCAGCAACTCTGATCCTATCCTTTCCTGACCTTTGTAACACCTCATTGTTCCTTTCATGTGCCACTTTTTGTCAATCAGTTAAGTGGCAGTGAAGAAGGGCATCAAGTGGACACGGGCGTGTGTGTGAGTGTGTGTCTGTGGACAAGATAACCCCCAACAAATGGGACGTCTGAGTGTGATAAAGTCCTATACGAGGTAAAACCATTCAGACAGTCAAGCTGATTAACTGTCTTGTGTAGTGTGAAAGAGTGAGACGGGTGAGATTAAGTCAATATGCACTGTGAAGAAAGATGGCAAGGAACAAAAACCAAAAAAAAAAAAAAAAAAAAAAAAAACACCAGCTCAAGTTAGAAAAAACAATTCATGTAACAATTTACATGCATCTTTTTAAGTATTTTCAACTCAAGTTTAGTAAAGAAAGCATTTATCCAAGTAGTTTAACATACTTGACTATTTTGTCATCTACAAGGTTAATTAAATTGAACCAACTTAATTAAAAGGTTTGTGACAGTAGCCTACTTATTTAATTAAGCTATTGTAACTTCTTTAACTGTTCAATTCAAATGTCATACAAATTATTACCTTCATTTTTTTTTTTGAGGATTAGCAATTTATTTCACTTAAATCAGAATAAATTACAGGTTGCAATTCCAGTTTTGTGATCAAATTGTTTGTTTTAAAAGAGCTGTCATGTCCAACTGAAGAAAATTGGTCACATCTTGTAACTTACTAAAATGTGTGTAAAAAAAAAAAAAAAAAAAAAAAAGGTTCCTCAATTTAACCTCATGAAACTTTTTAAAAGTGTGATATGTGGAAATGAATGAATGAATCCTGCAAGATTGTTTGCTGCATTATCTGTTTGCCTCCCAAACTCCTGGATATATAACCTTATCGAAAAGGGTTTTTTTGCGCTGTTGCATGAAATCATGCACAAACAAACCCCTCTGCATGAAATGTGTCCCAGAGGATGGATCCTAATCATGATTTGGCCTCCATAGCTAAAACGCCAGTCAATAAAGGTCAGATCCACAGAGAAGGTCAGAAAAGGAGAGAGAGAGAGAGAGAGAGAGAGAGAACATGATGAACCAAAAGCCCCCGTGGAGCTGACAGCTGCATCACGGGCATCAGGGGAAATGTATTTAAATTAATTTGCATATGCAGATGATTAATTTAAAGAGCAAAGACGGGCGCTGACACGTGGTGAACCCTGCACATTTGGGAGGTTTCTCTTTGCCTATATACACTTGGTTTCAGTGCCGAAGGTTCTGGGTTCAAATCCCACCCCTGCCACATTTCTCCATGTAATGTGGAGTTGAAGGGCATCCAGCGTAAAACCTGTGCCAATTCAACATGCAGATCCACCTTGGATTTGCTGTGGCGACCCCAAGTGCAAACAAGGGAGCAGCCGAAGGGACTTACTTTTTTCTTTGCCTATAGAGGAAAAGTGCACGAAGTGTTCCGGTGTTGGAAAAGCGCGGTGCAACGTTGGGGGACCTACCTTGAGGTAGTCATTTTCAGATCTCAGATCCTCGACCTCCCGCAGCAGGTCCTGTTCGGTTGGACCTCTGCCGGCTGGCAGTTTGAATTGTGCGCTTGTTGAGGCTTCCTCCTGCTTGGCTCGGTCCCCGTGCGCCCCCGACAGGTCCACCTTTAGAGCCTCCGGTGTGCACAGCAGCGGAGGATGAGCGGCGCCCAGCTGATCCCTATCGCTGGAGCCGGTACCGGACTCTGCGTCGCTGCTGGCTGCCGGTACCAGCCTCTGCTCGTCTGACAGCGGCTCAGACGGACAGTCCGACAGGTCGGAGCTGCTGTCGGTCTGAGTGACCCGGTCCGAGCCGGCCGGCGCTCCTGTCGGTACCCGGATCGGGGACGCATGGCTGTGCCGGACGGGGGATCCCGAGCCTAATTTGGCCTTCTTGACTTTGGCGTGGATCGGACTGCCGGTGTCCGGTTTGGAGGCTTTGAACTCGGACGCCGCGTGCTGCGGAGCCTTCGTGCTCTTTTTGGCGATGATCGCGGACTTTGCGAGACTTTTTGCTGAAGCCGGTTTGTCTTTGGCTCCGGTTGTGCTGCGTCGGGAGCTGCGGTTCGGGTGGGCTGAGGGCTGCTGCTGCTTGCTGACTTTGGGGGATTTGGGGACGATGGCAGGTGGTTTGGCGGAGCGGGAGTGCACATCCTTGAGGACCGGTCTGGCCGGTGAAGGCGCTCGGTTCAGCCTCTTCTTTTCCAACGGGTGGTTTTGCGGTTTGGTGTCGCTGCCGGAGCCATTGGAGCTCTCCATCATACACCGACACCGACACCGGCGGCAGGAGGGCGAGGGAGGAAACGATCAGACCGCAGCTCCGCGACGCCACAAACGCACTTCTCCTCCTCCTCCTCCTTCTTCCTCGTCGGGCTGGTGATGCGCATCGTGCGCTGTGCAGGATGTTTTATTCCATCCGGTGTGCCTTCACCAGGTTGTCATTGTGCTCCCTTCTGCTGGTGCCCCCCACCCCCCTTGGATGAATCGGTGCAAATTAAAAAATAAAATAATGTGGGGGCTCAGAGGAGCGAGGCGGCGACGGGTTCCATCTACAGACGGCGTGGATCCAACATCAGCCCTCTACTCCTGCAGAACCAGTCTCCATCCGGCACGCACGCGCCCCTCCGTGTCTCCTCACGCCGGGCTGACGTTAAAAAAACTGCAATCTCTGCAGCGTGAACAAGATCGACGCCCGTGATTTTCCGTGGAGCGCATGCGCTGAGCCTCACGAGCGCAACCCGTGTTTTCTGAGCCGCGTCAGTGCGCATGCACGCCGAGTGCGACTGTGGCACGCACAGTGCAGAGATCAAACTCTGGGGTCAACCAGCACTGACCTCTCACCCACAAGTCCATACGTTTAATCAAACTACTTACAGGAAGCAATTACATAGGCGGCTGTAGAGTGTGGCTTCAGGGGGCTGGAGCCCCCCCACACCACCACCACCACCTGAGACTTTCAATAGAACATGAATCTGATGATAAAGAGAGTCAGAGGGTCAACAGCCAAAGAATAGTGACACCTAAAGGAGGTGAATCTTCTCCTTTGATTGTGTCAAATAGTTGTATAGTTTTTTGTTGTTCTGCCTGTAAGTTTTGCCAAATTTTCATTTGTGTTCTGCCAGAAGGGTGATTGTTACAATCGGCGTCATTAGTTATGTCTGTCAAGGACGTAATAAAATCGTTGGCGTTTATTTATTTGTCCGGTTCTCTGTTAGCAGGATTACGTCAAAACTACTGCACAAATTTTGATGAAATTTGCACCACAGATAGATATTAGGGCATGGAAGTCAACACTGAATTTTGGAGGTGATCTGGATCCGCAAACATCAGAAATCTCTGATTGCTCTTGTCCTGTGTTTCTGAATATGTAATAAGACACTTGAAATTGACTATAAAAAGGACATTTACACATTTAGTACAAAATCCAACATATTAAAGGTGATAGAGAGAGGTTGAATGGGGCATTAATCCTTGTTCTGTGATGTGATATGTAGCCCCCCAAAAATTGGTTGGGTCTGTAATGGCTCAGAACCTTCCTAAAAGGCTCTCTGAAACAGCTGTTACTGTAGCGGGATGGAAGTCCCGGGTCCCAATTGAAAAGACGTTCCCGCTAGCTTGGCTAACGGGGAGTTCCCCTATGGCTGACCTGGTAGAGGAACGGTCTTTTGTGCAAGCCGCGTGGGTTCGATCCCCACCGTCGTCCCGGCCATGAAGGTCCTGCTGCTTCAATCTGGCGTCACGAACAGGATGTGGGTCACAGACTATGCTAACATGCACCTGTGACTTCAGGACGAAGTCAAAAATGGTGGGGAGATGTGTAGCAGGATGAAAGTCCCGGGTCCCAGCTGCAATGCTAACTTTTAACATTGAAAATGCCATAGACATGCTAACACGTTAGCATCGCTCCGGTTTTTAAGTTATAAAATACATCAACTGTTTCAGAAGAACATAACAGGTCGGTTTAACATAGAAAAGGTAAATAATACTCAGACGTATGCTCTTCAGGGTTTTAGCAGGAGAAAATTAAGGAAAAGAAAGAAAGAATAATCGAAGCATTGCTTCAATCTGCAAAGCACTGCTTCGATTGGTTCAAGGTTCAAAGCAAAGCCGCGCTGCAGAAAAGTTGTTTACGGAGCCGCTGCAGGGTCTGTAATCAATACAGAAATTATAATTTTCCTGACAAACACCCTCCAAAACAACGGCCACTCTGAAGGACCGATAACATAATCGTTAAGCACAAAGTTTATTGATGTCGGTGGATCGAGTCATTTCTTAACAATACCCAAAAGGAACCGGTTCTCGATACACATCCCTAGCTGCTAAGAGGTTAGCTCATTCCCTTTAGAGGAACAAACCAGAGCTAACGTGCCATTCTAACGTGCAATTCTTACAACAGGAATATGGCACAACACAAATTTAAAACAAAAGAAAATGTGATACTCACAGGCTGTACTGATTGCTGGGGTTGATTTTGTTGCAGAGTCGGAACTGACCCTTTACTGAGTATTAAATGCCGACTGAAGCCAGCTCGAAATCGTGCAAGGTTTGTGAAACAGTCCTCCGTGAAATGCGCAGAGCAAAGAAATAGTCGGCGGTTGTATGTACTGGGGATGCGGTTAAAAATGAATAAAAGCCAGTGATCGTGTACATTGCTTTCCGTGGGAAGATCGCAGTCCGCTAAAACAGCCTGGGAAAGCACACCTGTAGCTCACCATTGCTTCTCTTCGAGTGTTACGAATGGGTGGGCACAACCTTATGAATAATTAATTTCGAAGGGGCGTGTGTGAAAGGGTGTGTGTGTGTGGGGGGGACTATTGGAGAAAAAGTGACGCAAGTTTTCTCTCAAAAACGGATTGGCCTGTTTTCTAGGGGCAATTCAAAAAAGGAGAAATACTTGAAACAGAGGTTCTGAAACTTGCTGGCACTTTGTGTGTATTCCCCACAGCGGGGAGACTCTGAACTAACACCAAAAACATGAAAAATATGATTTTGATTCTCTATCCCCTCAAAAAATAAATAAATAAATAAATAATTGGTGAAAGGTATCAGGGGGCTGATGAATAATCTGCACGCTCGCTACACACCACGCTATAAATGTACAAGTGAAAAAACTGACGTGTTTGTGTGCGTTATTGTGCATTTGGTCATGTATGACTTCATTATGAAATCATGCAGGCCATTTAATCAAATATTTTGCTGATTAATATATGCTTTAGGTCCTCCATGTTGGGTTCATTTTTTTGAGACACACACAAAAAAGAACATTTTGGTCCAGACAGGTGCTGAGAAACCAGCTCAATGGAAGAATAAGATCCAAAACCATCAACGCATACACCCTATCAGTCATCAGATACCCAGCTGGGATAATAAGCTGACCACAGAAGACATTTTCCAGTGATGTCAAGATATGAAATCTCCTCACAATGCACAGAGGTTTCCACCCAAAGTCCAGTATCCTGAGGGCCTATGAGCAACGCAAGGAGGAAGGGCGAGCATAAGTGAGTATCAGAGGCACAATCCAAGATGAGATGAGGAGCATCCATGAATACATCAGAAAGATGCTCCCCTCCTGAGATCAGCTGCTACAAGAATGCCTCAAGCAGCCGAAGACAGAAGGTTATAAGGAACAGGAGGTGGAGATATCATGGAAGACCAAGCCCCTCCATGGGTTGTAGACAGATGTAGGACTTCTTTATGTCAGCCACTTCCTCTCAGTGGCTAGAAAAGGCCGGCCTAAAGGACAGCACAGAGGTTCTGATGGGCACCCCAAGAACAACCCCAAAGCACCAGATCCTATAGAAGCAGGAGTCTACCACAGCCGACAGGAATCAAGTTGCAGACTGTGAAAATGTGCCCCAGAGACAGTCCAGCATATACTAGCAGGATGCAGGCTGGCACAGCGTACACTGAGCGACACAATCAAGTGTCGGGAATCATGTACAGGCACATCTGTGCCGCATACAGATTAGAAGCCCCCAAGTCCTGATGAGAGATGCCACCCAAACTGGTTGAGAACGACAGGGCTAAGGTCCTGCTGGACTTCAAATTCCAGACAAATGAGCAGCTGATGGTCAACCAACCAGCCATTGCGGTGGTTGGTTGACAAAGGAAAGAAAACCACAGCTGTGATCGATGTGACAATCCCAGCTGACAGCAACATCAGGAAGAAGGAGCACTAGAAAATAGAGAAGTACCAAGAACTGAAGGAGCAAGTGGAGCAGATGTGGAAGGTAAAGTCCAAAGTGGCCTCAGAGTAGTTCCAGCAGGTTCCAGACACAACCTCAGAGGTCTCTGTCCAGAAGACCAGTCGTAGGAACCAAACCCTCAAACTCCCAGGACTCTGCTGGAGGACCCGAGCTTGAGGAACACACATACCATCCTCCCCAGGGAAGTGAGCGGGACATTGACATATATGCATTCTTCTAGACAAGATCGTGTATTTAAACATACAGAATGTAAGAAATGGCTAAAATTGTTGATAATAAAGCGCTATTAAATATTTATGTTGGAGTTTGAAAAAACAAAACAAAAAAACACTTTTCCTATAACAATACCAAATTATTTTGTAATTTATTTGTGTATTGTTGATATTTTTCCAGCTCATGTTTTCATCAAGTGTAACACCTAAATATTTGGTCAATGGCACTTATGTGACATAACATTTTCCAACACATAGCTGAGAATTCAATTTGCAATTAGGTATTTTTGGTCATAAGTGTTATTAAAAAAGAAAGAAATTGAAACACTTGAAAATTTTGTGTTAATCTGAAGTCAAAATTCACAAACATGTTCATGCCAATATCTGTCAGCCAAATCCTTCTGTGTGTAAGATAATAGAGGATCATTCCAACAACCACTTTCACCATTTTACTTTCTACGGTGAACAAATTGACACTGAAGCTACACGGGTTAGAGCCAAAATTGGAGCTAATTTTTTTTTTAAACAGTATGTCAATAATAATAATAATAATAATAAAAAAGGGCGCAACAATCTGGTAATAAATATAGATATCTTTATTTGCATGTCATTAGTTCAAGAATGTCACAGGTTATTAAAAAAAAAAAAACTGCTTTAAACATGCCAAAATACTTTTAAAGACGTAATACAAAGTACAGTTTTCCATCTTCAAGGGTACACATTCCAAAATAAAAGCATTAAAGGTGTATAAACACCGAGTCTATAAAGCTTGAAAGTTAAAGACCAGAGGGTTAGTGCAGAATGCTGACGTTCAGAATGGAACATGGGAAGTTTCATGCTGAAGAGAGACAGAGAGGAAAAAGTCCATTTCGAAAAAGAAAAAAAAAGTTATTCAATTTTCAGGGCTTGTTGTTTCAAAAGTTGACTAATAAATTCCAGGTAAATATGAAGCAGATTTTTCACCTGCTGACAGCCGTACTGCAAAACATGCACTGATGTCTGAGCTCGATCTGCTCACACAACAGTTTTAGATTAATATTTGTATTTTACAAAACACAAACAAAACACAAACAAAAAAACAAATGCACATCAGTCAATTGAATGAGCTCACGATCCTTCAAATTAGGCTTTTAACTACAAAAAGAAAGACAAAAGTATGAAACACTTAATATTTATATGAACACCTCTGGGGAAAAGGATGTTGAACAGCACAGTCTAATATGTTTGAAAAATGTGCAGGTAATAACATTTCCCATAATGCAGTGTTTTCCATTAAGCCTCTGTGGGAAGTCTGAACAAAATCAGTGGATTTTTTTGTTCTCTGTTTGATTCAGTGTTGGTAAAATCAGAGTGGTTGTGATCGTGGTTCCAACATGAATCAGATTTATGTTTGTATTAAACTGTTCTTACAGTTTAGACCCAACAACAGTGGCTCTGAATCCCCTATAGAGGCCGACAACCTAGTTTTGGAACCACTGCTATACTGGTCCATAAAACAAACAACAACAACAAAAAATGGATAAAAGGATGAAGCAACAAGTAAAGGGAGTCATAACCCAGGTGGTATTGGCTCAAGGTGTGAGACATTTCCATGCGGTGGCACATAAACACGCTGTGCGGCTTCAACAGAATTATCCAGCGTTTAAGTCACATTTCTTTGTTCTTAACTTGTTTGGCTGATCCCATGACTTGTATGTTGAAAATATCATGAATATCATTATCATCTATAGCAACAAGATGGCACCTGAAAGCTGCTCCTCTACGGTAATGTGAATATGGGGGGGGGCTTTACTCTGCATTCAAAGTATTTGCAATTTGGCTCTGCTAAGTTAAGGTACATAATTAGTCTTATGTAAATGTATCATCTCTGTCTTAATCAGTTCATTTACATTTAGGGAGGTAAATGTGTGCATGTTTAGTTCCGCAGTGAAGTGGTCCGTGCTTCTGGGCACTTTTAGTGTTTTTTTTGTTTTGTTTTGTTTTTTGTCTGTTTATTGGTGACAACAAGCAGTTGACTCAGTTCCTTTTGCCTCATATAATAAAATGAATTAGTCCATTAGCTTCTGCTTACTAATGTGGTCTTTGCGCTATAAACAAAAACAAATAAATAATGCAAGTCAAAACACAATCCCAAAATCTTCTAAAAATAGAGCCTCAATTTGACAGAATTTTTCCTTTAGCAACAGTGTTGCAGTTACCTGGACATCTCCATGTCCAGGTAACTGCCACTGAGATGAATATTAATGATTTTGCTGGCAGCCCTTGTTGTATGAAGCGGTAGCACCACATTTCAAATACAATTTTTTTCCCCCTCTTTATGACAGACGTTTTGACAGATGCAACTCATACTCCACTGCAACATATTCGAAAATACAGTCGTACTTCATAAGAGGTTTGGGAAAAAAAAAAAAGAAGCGGTTACAATTTGAAAACACACATTTTGTAGAACTTGTGTCCACACAACATGGCAAAGATTCTGTGATATCTCATGTAACGTAGCCACAGAAGGGTAAAAACATGGATACAGATAATCACTGGGTTAGTAGCAATAGTAGTACTGCATTACATTATTCATCAGCTACTATAAGCAACAAGTTTATGTTGTAGCAGCCTGTCCTCAAGGTTCTTGAAATACAGCAATATCTCCACCTGGTGGACATTTACCATTAATGCAGGTATAACAGAATTTCACCAAGAGTACATCAATACTGCTAGGTTCTGTCATAGTGACAGAAATGTAGAAGCAGCACTGTCTCACACCTTTAATCAATACCATTTAGGATATAACTCTTATACCTGTATATGCACCCCCCCCTCCCAACAAACCATGAACATACAACTGCTAACCTTGTTGAAAATTCTGTAACATCACCTTCAAGCAGGGCTTTTAAGAAAAAAAAAAAAAAAGGAGGAGAGGGGGGCACGAAGGTGCTTCCATGTTTGCTTAAATGAAACCAAATCTAAAAGAATTCTGCATTAAAAGCCCAGCAAGAAAAGCAAACATTTCCTGAGTCATTCAAATCTGAATGAAACCTTCCTGCACTTTGCCTCTACAAAGGACTGACTCACACCCGAGGATGATATTTTTTTTAATCAATAAATCAATCAAATCAGTCTCTGAATGTCAGAAAATTGAGAGGGGGAAAACAAAAGCACTCTGTACTTTCTCAGACTCCAGTAATCTTTAAACTACTTGGTCTCTCTGACTTTCATTCATCCGCTACATCTTTTCCCCACATCTACAGGTGAGCCCCATTAACTCTCGCACCAGTAAGTCGCGATTCAGCTTTACCCGCAGTCAAGTTGTGGATCCTGAAAATTTAGACCACCTATAAAAGTCCATTTTGATTTGCCCGTTTTTGGGAGGGGTTGTCAGTGCGGACGATTCTGGACGATCATTTCTTCATCTGGAGTGGGTTCGGAATGTTTGTTTTTTTCCTCCTTTGCCTGCTACAGGTCGATCTGAACCAGCAGAAAGGAGCTAAAGAGTTGCATCCTAAAATTTCGAATCATCACGAATCTTCCACAAAGAATCATCCGCCCTCATCACTGACCTGCAGCAGCCGGAGGAGGAAGGAAAAAGATTCCGAACCCACTCCAGATGAAGAAACAATCGCCATCCAGGAAGGAATCATGCTTCAAATGGTCGAAACTATTGTAATATGACAAGGTAAGCTGATTTTAAGTTTTCAGATAACTCATGGTCCGATGCTGTGGACCTCAACTCGCGCGAGCTAACGGGGCTCACCTGTATATAAGAACAACGTGCACTAACGCTGAGTGCCCCCCCCCCCCCAAAACAAAAGCCACTTCAACATTCAACAGCAATCGGTGATAGATCACACCGATCTTTCCAAAAATAACTCGTTCTACTAAATGAGCTACAGTTAGCTCCTCAATCTGTCTGACCAACAACCAAAAGACCCAAAATATTCAATTTACTGGGACATAAAACTGCCACAACTCAAACTTAATCCAGTAAGAATCATTTGATTTTTTTGCATCACAAAAGAACAAAACAACACGTTGATAAGCGTTTTACACGACTTAAACAGGAGCAACAAAAGCAAAACAGTCATAAATGGTGCGTGTCCACAAGCTTCTTAGTGTGAATCCCCTCCTCTGCATTAACACCACTCCATCACATGACACAACCCATCTCTCCATCTGCATTTCTGTCCCACTGGGGTGGGCATGGAAATGTTCATAAAGGCCACAACATTGGAAGCGTTGATCTTCGTTAGTGCTACATTACTCGTCGCGTGCATGTTGTGCTGCCTCGCTGACACAGTGCAGCAGGTCAGTTTAACTCAGACGGGCTGTAGTGCAAAGCACCACAAAAGAAAGGAGGAAAAAGCGATTCCAGGTGCTAATATCTTAAGGCAAAAGAAAATAAACCAATATGATCATCAGCCCACAAACACTTCTCATTGGCTGTCAAAAAACAAACAAACAAACAAAAAAAACATCTTTTCAGTTCATCTCCAGTCATCACAGCAACACACTCATGGGTTTTGTGACCTATTTATGCCAGTCATTCAGAAATAAAGTGTGTGCGTGTGTGTGTGTGTGCACGCTCATGGGGGGGATGATAATGTGCTTTTGTCCAACCCAATTCAACTTTGTAATACATATTAATCATATAAAACGACTGTACATTGACCCAGAGTTCAAATTAAGATGAGGGAAGAGCTAGAACCCGTAGGGAAAATGTACCTTCAGGCAAAATGTGAACCTCTACAGTATGTGTGGTCACTATATTTTAAAAGAAAATGGGAGGTGAAGGTGTGTGTTTGGCCCTCAGTAACCCACTTCTACAAAACAAGAAGCGCACAACTCCTACTGGAGGGCTTTCTGCCTTCAAGGCACCTGCGGGGCACAGCTTCCCTCTGGGGCCGAACAATGAGGTAGTCTGGGTCATGTGAAGACAGAAAGGCAACAGAAAGCGGGCAGGTCGCCGGACCTACGTGTTAGTGTCATCGTGTGCGGCTATGAACGGGGCGGACACGGGCTGAGATAATGTTGAGTCTGTGCATTTCACACAGCAAACTACCAAACCGCTGCCGAGTGCTGCTCCCGTGTGGTCAGACTGGTGCACTGCATGTATGAGGCGGACCCACTCTGCATCTCAACAGCAGCGCACGCGGGGAGGGGGCAGGTCTGGAGGCACTTCCGGTTCAGGCTGCAGGGACAGGACGCTGTTGGAAAGCTCGCTGTTGGGAATTTCCAGAGGCATCTGGAGATTCGGGAACAAAGGACAAAGTCAGTGTAATTATGAAGAAGTATTCATTCCAGACACTAAGACAAGCACAAAACCACTCAGTGAGGATCAAAGAAACGCACCGGCTGAACTAACCGCGGCAGCTGGAAAAAGTTTATGAAATAGAAGCACTTCAACTAACTAAATGGTAAATAAATGGACTGCATTTATATAGCACTTTTCCATCTGCATCAGACACTCAAAACACTTTACAGATCAAATGACTCACATTCACCCCAATGTGAGGCTGCTGCAATGAAATGTGCCCACTACACACCGGGAGCAACTAGGGGATTAAGGACCTTGCCCGACTAGTATTATCATCACTATTAGCAGCAGTAGTACAACCCCTGGCAATAATTATGGAATCACCGGCCTCGAAGGATGTTCATTCAGTTGTTTAATTTTGTAGAAAAAAATCAGATCACAGACATGACACAAAACTAAAGTCATTTCAAATGGCAACTTTCTGGGTTTAAGAAACACTATAAGAAATCAAGAAAAAAAAAATTGTGGCAGTCAGTAACGGTTACTTTTTTAGACCAAGCAGAGGGAAAAAAATATGGAATCACTCAATTCTGAGGAATAAATTATGGAATCACCCTGTAAATTTTCATCCCCAAAACTAACACCTGCATCAAATCAGATCTGCTCGTTAGTCTGCATCTAAAAAGGAGTGATCACACCTTGGAGAGCTGTTGCACCAAGTGGACTGACATGAATCATGGCTCCAACACGAGAGATGTCAATTGAAACAAAGAGGATTGAGATTGAGGATTGAAACA
Source organism: Thalassophryne amazonica (assembly GCF_902500255.1). Lineage (NCBI taxonomy): Eukaryota > Metazoa > Chordata > Actinopteri > Batrachoidiformes > Batrachoididae > Thalassophryne > Thalassophryne amazonica. Next base: position 94,679,625 of record NC_047114.1, on the reverse strand, counting down.
AAGAGGATTGAGAGGATTATCAAACTCTTAAAAGAGGGTAAATCATCACGCAATGTTGCAAAAGATGTTGGTTGTTCACAGTCAACTGTGTCTAAACTCTGGACCAAATACAAACAACATGGGAAGGTTGTTAAAGGCAAACATACTGGTAGACCAAGGAAGACATCAAAGCGTCAAGACAGAAAACTTAAAGCAATATGTCTCAAAAATCGAAAATGCACAACAAAACAAATGAGGAACGAATGGGAGGAAACTGGAGTCAACGTCTGTGACTGAACTGTAAGAAACCGCCTAAAGGAAATGGGATTTACATACAGAAAAGCTAAACGAAAGCCATCATTAACACCTAAACAGAAAAAAACAAGGTTACAATGGGCTAAGGAAAAGCAATCTTGGACTGTGGATGACTGGATGAAAGTCATATTCAGTGAAGAATCTCGAATCTGCATTGGGCAAGGTGATGATGCTGGAACTTTTGTTTGGTGCCGTTCCAGTGAGATTATAAAGATGACTGCCTGAAGAGAACATGTAAATTTCCACAGTCATTGATGATATGGGGCTGCATGTCAGGTAAAGGCACTGGGGAGATGGCTGTCATTACATCATCAATAAATGCACAAGTTTACGTTGATATTTTGGACACTTTTCTTATCCCATTAATTGAAAGGATGTTTGGGGATGATGAAATCATTTTTCAAGATGATAATGCATCTTGTCATAGAGCAAAAACTGTGAAAACATTTCTTGCAAAAAGACACATAGGGTCAATGTCATGGCCTGCAAATAGTCCAGATCTTAATCCAATTGAAAATCTTTGGTGGAAGTTGAAGAAAATGGTCCATGACAAGGCTCCAACCTGCAAAGCTGATCTGGCAACAGCAATCAGAGAAAGTTGGAGCCAGATTGATGAAGAGTACTGTTTGTCACTCATTAAGTCCATGACTCAGAGACTGCAAGCTGTTATAAAAGCCAGAGGTGGTGCAACAAAATACTAGTGATGTGTTGGAGCGTTCTTTTGTTTTTCATGATTCCATAATTTTTTCCTCAGAATTGAGTGATTCCATATTTTTTTCCCTCTGCTTGGTCTAAAAAAGTAACTGTTACTGACTGCCACAATTTTTTTTCCTGATTTCTTATAGTGTTTCTTAAAGCCAGAAAGTTGCCATTTGAAATGACTTTAGTTTTGTGTCATGTCTGTGATCTGATTTTTTTTTCTACAAAATTAAACAACTGAATGAACATCCTCTGAGGCCGGTGATTCCATAATTTTTGCCAGGGGTTGTACTAACAAAGTTATAACCAAGAAAACACAGATTTTACTGACAACACACCAACCTTGGCAAGAATGTCATCTACAAGCTTCAGGAAGATCTCATCCACATTGACCTTGTCCTTGGCGCTAGCTTCACAAAAGCGCATACCGCTTATTCGAGAGGCAAACTGTAACACAAAATGTTTAAAATGATCAGACCGTCAACAGGGAAAAACCGACTTCACCCAAACGTAATGCAACCTGAATGACAAGACAGCTTGATCAGAAACTGACAAGCTTCTCAAAAATGTTTCCTTCTACGGTTATTGGACTTTTTTATTTTTTTGTTTCTGGCATATTTTTACTGTTTCCAACATTCACACACTGAATCTTTGCATCACTCTGCTCAGCGTGCTGCTCTCAGAGCAAGATCTCTGCTATTTTGGAATTGTGGGATAACTCGCACACAGATTGAGCTCGCCAGACTACTTTCGCCTGACCCAGTTTCGGGTTGTTGCTGGATGAGTATGAGTACTGACTTACGATCATTTAGGTGTAAAAACACACGAGATACACAGGTTCTTCTGCCAAATATACTCCTAATGTTTTTGTTACCCATGAAAACATTCCAATCGTATCTTTCTGAACTCCATGTCCATGTCAATGTTTACAATGTGCTTGAGTGATAACAGGTGAAGTTGCTCGTAACTTTCGTAAATATTCATTATGGCCACTCTTCCATTATCTTTATAATTTTATTACTGTTAAATTTTAGAATTAATTTAGATGAGATATACTCATTATCTCACAGGAATGATCATAACTATCTGGGAACTACTTTTTTTCGCAGGAATTCATCGGGAACATACTAACACAGAATACCCAGAAACTAGTTAGAAGTTTGGCCTAAACGAGAGCGTCCACTTTTAGCTTGCCATAAGCTAAGCTAGTGGTGCTTGTGGGAGTGTGTGTTTGCATTTTTTGCACTCGTCATTCTGTGTAAATTCAAACAGAATAAGGATCTGGATGTGTGCTACGACAGAATCCTGAACTCACTCTCTCTCCCTGCTGTCTGGAAATGATGCGATCAGTCTCACAATCCAACTTGTTTCCGACCAGGAGGAGCTCAGCTTCTTCTGAGGCGTACTGACAAGACAAAACAAAGCATCAACCTCCTATTTTAGTCACTGAAGAAAAGTAAAAGCTCTGTGACTTGCTGACTTCTTTTTAACCTTTGGAACACACTATAATCCTGCCCCTGAGGACGCAGAGCACGGGCCGGTACATAAGATTTAATTCGACTATATAGGTAGACCCTAGTCCATTTCCTGTTTGCTCCTCTGCCATCGGGGAAGAGGTACCACACTATAAAGGACACAGACTAATAGGCTAAGGAACAGCTTTTTCCCCAGAGCTGTAGCCTCCATCATGCCACTCCGTCCCCCCTCCCACAAGCACAAACACAGACATTCAGTAACGAATATCAACATGTGCAATAAATAACAGTCTGTTTACATATCTAAAACTATCCTACCTCACTAAGCATTAAGCACCTTTTTTTTTTAGATTTTAAAAAGGCCATCCTGTGAAGCTGTTCATTGTTTTTTTTTGTGTACAACTGTTAGGAAAGTGCCATCAGAATTTCATTACAGAAATGCAATGACAAACATCTCTTCTATTCTGTTAAAGCGACTATAGCGGTAGACCCCAGTCCACAGAGGATTTTGTATGTTAATAACAAAACCTTAAAAAAGTTCAAACAGGGCAATGATTCTTTGCCTAATTTGTTTTCTTTGCTATTACCTAAACATTATTCTTTTTTAAATATGCTCTCATTTTCTTGCACCTCCATATTGTTTCTCTCCTCCTCCGTGGACATGTTTTCAGGTTGTTACAAACATGGGGCATTTGTAACATTATGAATACATTTTTATGAAAGGTGGTGGAAATATTAGCTGTAGTAAGATGAAAAACAACAAATTCTGGTGAACATACAAATGTGGAACCAGGGTTTAGTCATCCAAATAATTTCTGGATGATAAGGTATTTTTAGTGACGACGTACTTTTTTGTAATCACATCGGTCTCTACACAACTTTTGTGTGTATTTCAGTCAAGTATCTTTAGTACATATAAACACTGTGATGGGCCAATGCCTTGATAAAACAGAGACTTGGTCTGAAGATCAACTGTGAAAATTTATGATGAGAATTGGACAAAATTAATGGCCTATGAAAAAGTTTTAAAACTCTTGATACAATCCAAATGCGCACAGTATTACCAAACACAGGAATTATGTAAAAAAAAGTTATTGACCAAAACATATCTTAATTGCTTCTTCACCTCTCTACCACACTCTCCATTACTTTGAATGGCTGACCCAAGTACTTGAGGTCATCTACCTTCACCTTTGCAACCTCACAATTCTACTAGACTTCCTCTCATTGCTCCTACCGACTTTCATTCCCCTTCTCTCCAGAGTGTATCTCCACCTCTCCAGGCTTGTCTCAACCTGCTGCCCAATCTCACTATAGATCACAATGTCATCAACATACATCATACTCTTTTCCACAAATTTTAACATAGAATTTATACAAGGTCACCCCTTTGAATCTAGGATGCTTGAGGTTTTTTCCTCTTAAAAAAAAAAACAAAAAAAAAAAGAGGGAGTTTTTCCTTACAACTGTTGCTTACATGTTTGCTCAATGGGGTTGGTAAGGTTAGACCTTATCCTTGTCCTTGTGAAGCCGCTTGGGGTGACTTTGTTGTAATTTGTCATTATATAAATATTCAGTTTATTTATATAATGACAAATTACAGGGGAAAACAGAATCACAGAGTGGAACAAAATTCAAGTGATCCAAGGCATAAAATGGTACCAGAATTAAATACACACACTTTAAAACTATAACAGGGTACACAGAAAGATTGCAGTTCAGTGAAACATTACACATCAGTGTACTTCCACCAGTTTCCATTTACCTTGTCTATCATTTTCATCCACTTTGGAAGGTCGTCAAAGGTCTCCTGCTTTGTGATATCATACACCAGCACTATTCCTTTAGCACCTCTATAGTAGGCTGATGTGATACTGTTGAATCTCTCCTGGCCAGCAGTGTCCCTAAAATTAAATATATTTAAAAGAAAAAGGCTTTTACACATTATGTATAGACTAATCAGTGCAATCAGTTCTTGACTGACTGATCTGTGGGATGTTCTGTCGCTTCGCTTATTATGTCCCCCTGAAGAAATACCTGTGATTTCAGTGAAGGCTTTATTGTTGCTGTTGTAATTAGTCTAATACAGACATTCTATCTCACTTCAAACAGCAAGAAAAAGAGAAAATATCCAAGATTAGAGAATAGCCCACCACCTTTCTGAAGAAAGTTGGTTAAATGCTCACCATAAATTAAATACATTTTTATTAAAGTTGATTAAATGCCTACCCAAAATTAAATAATTTTCCGACTCCAACAGATCATAAAAAAAGAAGAGGTTTTATGATGTTTTTCTTGTCTCTTCCGCATCTTACCTGTGACGACGTCATCAGTGTGCACTGGTAGCAGTTGTAGTAGAATCAATGTTTGTGTTGAAATCTGCTCTTATTTTGAAAGACTCTTGGCAACAAAACGGGAAGTGTTCCAAGACAATGTCTTTAACCTTCACAAAGCTAGCCATGGGTGGATTTCGAGCTCTGATAAAATGAGAAACACTGACTGCTGGTGTGCGTCACGTTCCCTAGTGTAGGAAAAAACATCCATCGAGAAAGTTCTCCGTCTGATGTCTGCTCAAAGTTTTCAGCATGCACAGAACTTTCCACAGGACTCGCCAGACATCAGCTGACATGGAAAACATTTAATGAATGAGAAAAGGATTTGTACAGGACAGAAACAGGCACAAACGGGAGAGTTATTTATGATTTCTTTTTAATTTGTGACCAAATCAGGTATTTTATTGAAACGGGCAGCCCGACAAATTTATTATTGGCTGTGTTCGTGCATCGGCCAACCCCATCTGCAGGCAGAATTTTGCATGGGGCACTCTGACCAACGAACACGGTAATTAAATGCATGTCAATAATTACTACTGATGACATACTTAAAGCATTCGTTTCTATTTAGCTTCACTCCATTCAAAAAATTATACATCATAAAACGATAATTTTTTTCAAAGAATGGGATACACTGCGTGTTCTGTTAGACACTTTTTAAAATAGGATCAACTCACAGAGATAAGTGAATTTTCAATATGAGCTCATTAAATAATAATACAAATCATTAAATTTATCCAATATTATTCCGTCTGAGGATTATGTTATAACTCAAGTGATCAACTGAGTCTAGTTCAGTGTCACTGGCGAGCAGTTTGCGCTGCAGTCAGTGTGGGGAGTACTATACCTTTAGCCTCGCTCTTGTTCCTCTGAGTCACAGGCAGCCGCATGAGCAGGAGACAGAAGTGGCAGCGTAATGGAAGAGTTAGGTGAGGCCAAGCATGGAAACTATGGAGCCCAAGTGAGGAAACCACCGGACAGCTTGACAAACAAGACACACTGAAGGACTCCCGAGTGGACAGGTCAGGGGGGTACACAGGGTCAACACGGGATGTCGTGAATGGAAGATGAGATGGGATGTGATGTTAGTAAAGAAGGACAGATGTATTAGAGAGCGCTGTGGTTGCTCATACTGGATCCCAGCACTGTCAGAGGCAAATCGGGTAAAGTGGAAAAGCTTTGCAGGTTTTGGTGCATTGTCAGTTTACAACAGCTGGAGCATTGAACAGCATTGAAATCCATCTGCCAAATGAGTTTTACTGCAAAACGCTGGGCTCCAACACCAGCAACCAGTAGGATGTTGTTAGTGTCAAAAGGGCAGACAGAGGAAATGTGCAGAAAACTGCCGGAAGTGACGACGTCCTTCCACTTTACTCACCATATCTGCAGCCTTATCTTCTTCCCTCTCATCTCAACAGTCTTAATTTTGAAGTCAACTCCTACAATTGGATTCAAAACAGATATGTGGACAGTTACAAACAGCGGTTTCCGGTGTGCCGTTCTGTGTATGTGTATTATTTTTAGTGCTGGTGGTCCTCTAGTTTGTTTCTTTTGATTTTTTTCCCAGTTTTATTCCTTCCACAGGCTATAAAAAAGTATTTATTTGAAAGCTTTCATAATGAATCGGAAAAACTTGACTGTACTTCTTTGTAGTAACAGTCGTATCTATCACTTTTTAAAATCGCCTCTGACTTATAAAACAAGCTAAACAGTTCCACGTCTTAGTCATCAGTGAAGGCCAAGATACTGAGATGTGTTTTCCTTTTCTTCAACATTCTCAATCTAACATATCACAGTGCTGATGGGAATCAAGAAATAGTTCTGTGAGAATCACTTTCAAATTTTTCAATCCTTCCGAATCCCAAAGAGAAGTCTCAATCAGGTTTTTTTGTGCTCAGATACTGATTAGTGTCATTTAATAGAGCATCTGTCAAAACAAAGTCCCAAACAGATACTTGTATTTTCTTAGATATTCCACCTGCACAGAGCACATGAAGTCAATTAAATGTATGTGCTTGTTAAATAAAGCCTAACTTCAATCCAATCTGTTCCTTGATATTTTTATTTATTCTAATTAAGTAAATAGATTTTATTCATATGGCTCATTAATTCCACTTTGTTCAGTAGTATATAGTAAAAATAGGATGCATATTGATTGAATGACATTTTAGGTGTTAAAAATAAATTAATTCTCATCATGATTATCATGTAAAAAACTGTCTTGAAAATGTCTTCAAAAATAGACTTTTACAATAGTGGTAGTGAGGTTCTTCTCCCCTTGCCCCTCTGGCTACGTGCCTATATAGTCTCTGTTACCAGGAAGAAAAGAAGCATAATGAGAAAAAACTAATTTATGTGGAAAGCATGACCTGAGGGGCGGGTAGGAAGGCTGTATCACATTTGACATCCATCAGAAATAGATTGGTGTGTTTTTGAAGCTAAGTGAAATATATATTTTTTTTAAACTTGCACTGTGGCAGCACTGATAAAGCGCAGTACATTATCACTCCATCTGCACCTAGCTTATGAAACAGCGCACCACTTAATGTGAACTTTGCCAGTGAAAGAGATTTGTTGCATATTTAAAGCAAAGACGAGTGTTAATGTGCTTTTAAAATGTGCACAGCAGCTCTACGATGAAGCAGTCGTGGCACTGATTGGATGTTTTCTCTGCTGGGACCGCTTATATGAAACAAATAGAGAAGGAACGTGTGTGACGGAGGCCAGCAGGAGTCGCTGTGCAACAGTAATCAAAAGGCCTCACTCCCCCAACAGTTAAAGGATACTCTGGCCACTCAGGCTACAGCCTGGGGTTTTAGTCGACTGGTCCAATCATCCACCTCCCATGCCGGAGATTGCGAGTTTGCGTCCCGAGGGAATCAAGTAGGACGAGCCACAACAGAAACACAATGCAGATGAAAGAAGACTACAGCCGCTACACGTGCACTGATTTGGTGACTCGTGTTGAATTTATCCATTATGGATCAATCAAAGAATGCCTCTAAGGGGCTCAATTCTGGTCACTTCCATTGGATCGGGATATCCCTAGACTAGTATGTGTCGGACATTATCAATTCATCTGATCAATATCAGCATGTTTTTTTTATGACATTTCTTTGTAAGTTCATTTGGCATAACTTCACACCATAAACTGATCAGGAATTGATAAGGAAAATGAAAAAGAACCAGATCGACAGGCAGAACTGACATCGATAAAATCGCATTACTCAAGACAAAACATGACAACAATAAAGACATTTCACCTGCACCTTGTTCACTGCTGTACTGCTCACCTGTGAAGACACAGTGCCACATACGAGTATCTCATTCCACCAACAACCCGTGACAGAGCTGCGTCACAGGAATGACACGGCGCCAAATGGACGTCTGCCACAGCAGCTGCTGGCATGTGACTATTTTGGGAGTAAGCAGTATGGTGGGCTGGCGTGTTGTCATTTAGCTGTCACTTATGCAAATCCACATACAAACAGGCCTTATGTATTTTAAGATATTAAGCCACAGTAAACAGTGACCTGTAAACCAGGAACATGAACCATGTTTTTTGCCTCCATTTATATTTGTGTTAGTAGTGCTGCTTGTAAATTCAACCACAGCAGTTAAATGGTGTGATGATAATGATCTCCATCTTGCAGTATCAAAGACAAAAGAAATGATTATTGACTTCAGACAAGCCTCAACATAAAGCTTGTGTTAGACGCTGTGAAGACGTCCAGATTGTGGAGACTGAAAAATATCTTGGGACAATATTTGACGATCAGCTAAAAAAAGTTCACCGTTAACACAGACTCTACTGTCTTTATTCATGAACAAATATTTCCATGAACAAGGAACAAAAGAAGATAAATCTTGCAAACATTGTCCCTTGTATCATAAATACATAAACTTTCACGATTCCAACCCCAACACCGTCACCTCGTCAGTCACCAAACATCAAATAAACATCATTAACAGTGACATAACTGTCTTACATTTCAGCAGCTGCATTCATTTTTCTTATAGTTTACTGTATTCTCTCATAATTTTATCCTTATACATTTTTTTGAACTTGTAAACATTTGTACAACTGTAGAAGAATTTTTAGGGCCATATTTGAACTGTGATGAACTATCAAGTGTCCTGATCCGAACTGTATGTCCTCTGGTTGAACTAGCAGGTGTTCAACCCAAAAAAAGGGGCTCTATTAGTCATTCAGTCTGTCAGGGGCTTTCCAAGGCCTTTTAGGTGCTTTCCCGCAGGCCACGTGCAGGGGCCTCAGGCCAGCTGCACGTGTGGCTGAGGCCACGTGCGGAGGGGGCCTCAGGCCAGCTGCACCTGTGGCTGAAGGTCTTTTAAAAAAATCAGTTGTAAATCCTTCACGTTTTAATGGGAGCGTTTGTCACATTGAAATAATGGCCTAACACCTGCTTAGGGTTCACTAGAGGACGCTTCCAATAGAAAACCATGTCTTGGGAATGAAATAAATAAAAAAGTCGAAGGAGGAGCGATGCCCGCGGGTCTCCAATAAATAGATGAGCGCGGTTGTCACCTATTCAGTCTCTCTAGAGGACTCAGTTTGTCTAAGCTTTGTGTCGAAGGCTTAAATAAACTTAAAAACTCTGTGCATTTTATCTTGCTTAAGGCTGAATTATTCTAAAGTGTTGTGTCATTTTCTAGCATATCACTTGCAATTAGTTTGTGTTATCTAAAAGACGACATCCTGAGAAGACTAAAGACGAGCCGCGACAGAACTTGGCGAGCCAGCTTCAGGAGGGTCCAGGGGCATTCCGGCAGCCTGGGGCAGTCCAGCTCATCCCTCCAGACCGTAAATAACAGTGATCACGACTAAAAGGTAAGCAGAAACCTTTTATAACTTCTGCACGATCTGGAGGAGTGAGTCGGGATTTCCGCCCAAGTTGACAGGTGATATTTTTAATTGCCTCTTACCCAAAAGAACCTGGACTAAGAAAATTGATAAGAGACTAAAAAAAAAAAAAGATAAGATTGAAAATTATCAGGCCTTGTAGATAAAATGCTCAGAAGGTGTGTGTGTTCCCGGGAAAAAGAATGTCTGTGTGAGTGAAAGGTCAGGAATGTTCATGAACTCTGGTGCGGAAAGAGTGCGTGAAGAACTAACCTGGATGCTTGGAGAATAATTGGTGTTGAAATTCGTTACTAACGTGCCGGCTGATAGCATGCGCTGTAGGGGTTAATTTAGGGGAGTATACTGACAAATAGATACAAGGTAATACAAGGTTGTTTAAAGAGTTTAACAGAGACTGAAGTGAAATAAGTGAGAAAAAGAGTTTAACAGAGAATACGTGCAGAGGAAGCACAAGATAAGCGCCTGAGGGGGCGCAGTAGAAATACCGTACGTGATAGAGATTTAAAAGTGCAAAGTGGCACAGCTGACAGTAAGTAAAAGAGCTCAATAAAGGATGTCATTTTTTAAGAAAAGAGAAAAACTATAAAAAAAAAATAAAATGAATGAAGAGTTAGTGCAGAATACATGAGAATTAATGAAGCAGAAAATAGTGCAGTAAGGCACCAGATACACGCTTGTGGGGCGTGGGAGAAGAATAAGTAATTAAGTACACAGTAATATGAGTTTTTTTGTAAGAAAAGAAAAAGAGAATATTTTCAGTGCAAAGGCACATTAAGCTCACGAGGAGCTCAGTAAGTGAAAAAAAAAAAAAGGTAGAAGAAAGTGCAGAAAGGCACAGGATACGCACGCGAGGCGCGGTAAGGCGTAGAAATAAATGAAATATTGTATGCTCAGAAAGGAGCTGGTGAAAAATAATATATTAAGCACAGGATACGCACGCGAGGCGCGGTAAGGCGTAGAAGTAAATGAAATATTGTACACTCAAAGAGGGCTTGTAAAAAAAGTAATATATGAAGTTGCTGACAGCGCCGGAGAAGCTGTCTAACGTGAAGAAGAGATACATGCTTAAACAGAACACACTGGTGTTAAGTGAATAAAAAGGTTGTTTAAAGCCGCGGAGTGAAAAGTGGCAGAAGTCTAGATAGAGATATATAGAAAGTTGTTTTTAATAATTTTTGTGTATAAAGCTGTTGAAAATTGTGTGTGGGAGAGTGGAGAGTAAGCGGGGAGGTGCAAGCAGAAAGCTGTGAGGGCTTGCAAGCTGGCTGACATACAAGATTAATGTGAAAGAGTACGAGGGGGAGGTATTTAGACCCAACAGGAGGACTTGGGAGGTGCATGACAGGCAGAGAGGAAAGTGTGAAACAGAGACAGTGAAGAAAAAGACAGGAGAAGAGTGCTATGTAAATATATTATTTCAAAGAGAGAAAACTAATAAACAAATATAGCAGAAAAAGACTAGAAGCAGAAAGTTAAAAAAAAAAATTAGAAGGAAAATAGAAAGTCGGGAGCAAAGACATTAGGAAGTGTTAGGGTTGTAAGAGGATTAAATAAATAAAATTGGTTATAAATCAAAAGAGATAAAGCTTAGATTATAGTGAAAAAGCTGACAGACTGATCAATGCTTGGGACAGTCATTGATGGGAGACTTAAGTGATGATGAAATAATACTCCCAGAACATTACTTGACTGACGGAGACATCGAAACCCAGGGAATCAGGACACATTTTTGGCTGGAAAGGACCTATTTTGACAGGGTAGGAGCAGAACATTGGCAGGACGAACAAGAGATCAATCAGAAATTATGGCAGATTACTAAGGTAATCAATCTGAAGCAAAAGAAAGAACAATTCCCTCTAATTAATTGGGAACTGCTGATAAGACGTCTGTGGCATCAGGGTTTAACCCCGTGGCTGGAGCTGCTTTGTGCTGACCCTAATAAAGAACTTAGCATACCATTAAATCATTTAGTAACACTACCAACCGATCCAGGTGAAGAACTGTTTCCTAGGTTGACTCTGACTGTGGTCCCAAGGAAGGTTCGGTGGGAAACAGGTAAATTTTCATATTTAGTTAAAGAAAAAGAAGACGGGCATAACAGTTGGAAATTTAATCCTTTTAAGGGTTTAAAATACAAAACAGGTGTTACAGCCAGCAAGTTATTGGTCTGGATCAGGACAGCCCCTGAGGGACTACCAGAACACCATAGAAACACCTCACATAGCGTTTGTCAGGGTTACATGGGTAACTCTCAAGGTCAAGGTCGGGAAAGTACCCCGCTAGACTTAGTACTAAGAAAATATCCAGGAAAACGCACTAAGGCCAACCAATGTATGAGAAAGTGGCACAAAAGGTCACATGGGGGCAGGCAATGGCCTTTGGAGGGATCATTTGATCCGGTGATGTGTGAAGCAGTTGCGGTAGAAATACAGAAAAAAGAAATTAAAGATCAGCAGAAGAACGTAAAAAACAACAAAAAACGCACTGAAGAAAAAGAAGTTTTGGCCTTGTTCAAGCAGGAAGCACAGAGGCTACAGCAGAAAAGAGAAAAAATGACAGAGGAAAGATCCAAAGAGACTAAAGCCAGTGCACCGAGCTGGGAAGCAGAGCCACCCCCATATAAACGTCATGATATGGGAAAGACAGCTGGACAATTTGTATTAGGAACTCGTGAAGAGGACCAAGGCATGGATGTGGAGGGCAAATTCACACTGACACTAAAAGCTCGAGAGCCACAAGGAGACAGGTCCTCAGTCTGTCAAATGGATCATACAAGGTCTCCAAGTCCGAAAGTAAGTGGTCGCTCACCACGACCAGCAGGGGGGGCCACAAATAACAGTGACACGGAGGCAGACGAGGATAAAGAGAGAGACCTGAAGGCTCCGCCTGCACATCGAGGTCCACTGAAAACCGTCCCCTCCCACCATAAGTCAGCCGACTGGACCTTCACAGGCTATAGAGGCTTCGAAGAGTGGCACAAGAGCTTCTGTGACACACTGGATCTGGCCAGAAGAGATAATGAAGAACTAGCTGAGCAGCTTCGGCTAGCGAAGGAAAGAATACAAAGACATAGGGACGCCGAGGAAAGAAGAATATTACAACAATCGACGCCCAATCAAGGGAATCACATTATAGAGCCACCCACCCGAAAAATTTCTGGTGAGATCGTCATTGAGAGTGCAAAAGAGGCCCGACTCAGGCAAAGACAACAATGTGTAGCCAAAGACATAGCGGCTTTAGAACAGGATATAACCAACTGGATAGACTGCCTGGAACCAGTCAGTCGCACTCGATCTGGAAGACAGTATGGAGCCCCCACAGAAGAAGAGGAGGACAAAGACCTCATATGCCCATTGGTGGTTAGAAATGGCCATCATGTGTATACCCCATGGAGTTGGACAGACATGGTGGGGCTGGCCAACAGGCTGCCAGACATCACCCAAGGAGCTGGGAGATGGATAACTGCCTTAGAAGAAGGCACTGCAGGGGTAACCTTGTCTTTAGGTGACATAAAAGCCTTGCTAATGCATGTCATGGGAAAACATGACACTGAAGAATTAGCAGGAAAGGTTGGACTAACACAGATGATGGGCACAAATCAACATGATGAAGTCCCCTTTAATCGTTATAGAAACTCCATGTGGGAAGGACTGAGAAGAAAGTACCCTGAGGTCTTGGATCCCTCTAAATTGGATGATGAGGAGTGGACACCTGAAGAGTGCCCAAAGAAGTTCCTGCACCGATTCCAGAAGAGATGGGCGGAGGAAACAGGAAATGCATGGAACCATTCTCCAGCAACAGAAATCCTGTTTAAAATAACTGTAAAAAAGGCTCTACCAGATGAGGTTCAGAAAGCCCTAGATGGAGTCGTGGGACTATCAAAAATGAATTGGGCTTTATACTCTGAACATATTTGTCACCATCTTGAAATCTACAAGAAAGAAAAACAAAAAGAAGAAGATGCAGCAAAATCCCTGACGAAAAAATTGGTGCAGATGCAGTTGGGAGAGCTAACCAAAGTCAAGAAAGAAAAAACAAAGACCCAGGCACCAATGATGACCCCTGTTCCTTCTGAGTCGGCAAGCACAGGCCCTACGGCAAACACTGCTGCCACCATACAGGCTGGGACAACAGCTAACGTATACACGGCTACCTCAGGGACTGAACCTGTCCCCAGCCATCTTTAACAAAGTCCTGGCTGAAGATTTACAACACCTTGATATACCCAGTACATTGGTGCAATATATGGATGATCTCCTTATTGCATCAGAGACTCAAGAACAGTGTGAAAAAGATTCATTAATTGTATTGCATGCATTGGCAGATGGAGGTCATAAAGTAAGTAAGGACAAATTGCAGTTCTGCAAACAACAAGTAGAATACTTGGGAAGACAGTTGTGTGGGACCACGCGATGTATAGCCCCAAGCCAAGTGGAGGCTATAATCAAGGCTCCCAAACCCCAAACAGTGGGACAGATGCTTTCATTCCTTGGGATGGCAGGGTACAGTCGGCCGTGGATTTGTGATTATGCTATAAAAACTGCACCTTTGCGTGCCATGATTAGAGCAGTGGGGCAAACAAGCAATGCAGCTCTCCTCGTCTGGACAGATCAGGCAACGGGAGCTTTTGAGGCCCTAAAAACAGACATGCAATCTGCTCCCGCGTTAGGTAACCCAGATTATGGGAAACCTTTCCATTTGTATGTTACTGAAAAAGCTGGTTATGCTTGTGCTGTACTAATGCAGGAAACACATGAAGGAAAACAACCATTGGCCTATTATAGTACAAAGCTTGACAACATTGAAACAGGATTGCCACCATGCTATCAGGGTCTAGCAGCAGCTGCCTTTGCATTTCAAAAAGCATCATCCATAATCATGGGACATGCAGTAACGTTGTACACGTCGCATCAGTTACATGCCCTGCTAACCAGTCAACGTTTTGTCTTAACACAAGCTAGACGCACTGGATACGAAGTTGTGTTGTCCGCTCCAGAAATAACAATACAACGTTGTCACACGGTGAATCCCGCCACCAAATTGACCACACCGTTAGATGGTACTCCACATAACTGTGTGGCAGAGACAGAGACATTTTTGAGAGCCAGAGAACATTTGTATAATCACGCCATAGATGCAGATCTAACCCTGTTCCTGGATGGCTCATGCTTTCGGGATGCCGCGGGATTGCATGCGGGTATGGGGATTGTTAAACTAAACACGGATGGCGAGACCTTTGAATTACTGGAGTCCCAAGGAATTGATCAGCCTTGTTCAGCCCAACTGGCAGAAATCAAAGCCTTAACTATGGCTTGCCAGATAGCTAAAGATCAACGTGTTAATATCTACACAGACTCAGCCTACGCTTATGGCGTATGTCATGTACATGCAAACATTTGGAAACAAAGGGGATTCCTGAGAGCAGATGGCACCCCTGTCACTCATGGAGAAGCGATTTCCCAACTGTTACAAGCTCTCCAATTACCGTCTGAGGTAGCCATCATTAAATGTGCAGGTCATCAAAAGAATAATAACATCATAGCTCAAGGTAACAACCTAGCAGATGACGCAGCGCGCAAAAGAGAACAAGGAGAAAATATGTTTCCCCTGCTAACCATCCAAGATTGTGCCCCACTGGTTTCACTTGACGCACTGATAGTGGCTCAAAGTAGGGCCAGTGGAGAAGAAAAACGAATGTGGGTTAAACGAGGCGCTATTGAGACACGCAGTCAGGGGCCAGCAGACAAGCTGTGGCGCAGTAGTCATGGACATTTTGTGTTACCCACCAATTTATTACGACATGCAATCATTTGGGCCCACGGACCCGATCATTGTTCGCGAGTCCAAATTATGAACAAACTAAAAGCTGTCTGGTGGTCACCATATATGGCAGCTACAGTGGACCGTTTGTTGAATGAGTGTGAGGTATGTGCACAGTACAATGTCCGGAAATCATTCACAGCCCCTTTAGCCCACATTCCGGTCCCTGATGGGCCATTCAGACATCTTATGATGGATTTCATAGACATGGGAGCTGAAAACCGAGTTAAACGAATGAGATATGTTTTGGTAGTGATATGCAGATTCAGCCGATGGATTGAGGCAGTAGCCTCTGCAAATCAAGACCATAAAACGGTAGCCAAATTCTTGTGCCGAGACGTCTTTCCAAGATTTGGCATTCCAGATACTATCTCATCTGACAACGGTAGGGCTTTTGTAGCCAAGGTTACACAAGAAACATTCAAACAATTGGGTATCAAACAGAAGTTTGGGTGTGTTTATCACCCTCAATCAAATGGGGCAGTGGAACGGGCTAATGGCATTTTAAAGAACAAACTAGCAAAAATCATAGACAGCAATGGCAAACTAACCTGGCTGGATGCGTTGCCGCTTGCTTTATTGTCAATGCGCTCACAAACTAACCGACTAACCCATTTGACACCATTTGAAGCTCTTACAGGTCGGCCGATGCCTATTCCATACCTGAGAGGACCCTACGAAGGACCATCGCTGGAGCAGCTACAAGACGAATGGCATAATTATCTGAGACAGTTAACCCAAATACACAAAACTATCTTTTTGCAGGTCAAAGGTGCTACAGAAGACAGAGAAGCAGAGATTCCACTCGAAAATCAGAGCATCCAGCCTGGTGATCTGGTTTACGTCAAGGTGTTCAAAAAGAAGTGGGACAGGCCCCGCCGAGAAGGTCCTTTTAAAGTTATTCTTGCCTCACGTACAGCAGTCAAAGTAGACGGTAAGGACACTTGGTTTCATTTAAACCACTGCTGTAGGGTTGGTGGCCCAGCGCCCCTGCGGCCTCGGTAAGCTCGTCTTGGCAGAGCCGCCGGGCCAAGGGGGGAAGCAGGAGAAGCCAGAGACCCTACAGCAGCACCGAGGGACGGCCACGCCTCCCTGCAGCCAGAAGAAGCACAGAGGGAAGGCCACGCCTCCCTGCAGCCAGGCGAACACTGGCCAAGGCGCTCACAGAGACTGATTGAACAAAGACGACGCACAGCTTCAGAGAGTAGTGGATCGCAAGCCAGATAGAGCAGCGACAGACTCAGATGCAGACTCAGAGACAACTGGAGACGCAGGCCAACAGACAGACAGAAATACAGACCGACAGATAGACAGGCCACAGGAGACATCAGACTCGGACAGCAACTCAGTAGATTTACCGACAGAAGAACCGCAGGAAGTACAACCCAGACAAAGCACAGATACACCACACATCCCTAGTGACAGCTCATCTAGTGACGGCTCACTTAGTAGCACATCTAGTAGCACATCTCAACAGTCATCAGAGCAATGATTAAGGAATTATTCAAGGGATTGACAATACTACTGGTGGTCAGTATGGGAGAAAATAGACATCCAAAACATACAACGGACTGTGCCGTGGCCATGGCCGCAATAGCAGCTAAACAAGGCATTCTAAACACAGGAAAAACATATAATTTGGTATACATTAAATCAAAAGTCTACAAGAACATAGGAATACAGGGCGAAGCCATTAGCATCAAATGTGAAGAGGAGGGAACACTCAACATAGAGGTAATTTGTGATAAAAGAGGATGCAGGGAAACCAAGCAAGACGTAACTGTTACAGTACATGAAGCCACAAAATGGGTAAAAATCAAACCAAGGAAAAAGAGGACAATTAGAAGCCTAGAAACAAGCAGTCACTTAGGGAGATGGGATCCCAGTACAGACCTAGCCCGCACACAAGGGTTGAAGACCAATTTATTTTACCAATGGTTGAAATTTTCGGCTAGGCAGATCAGTGAAAAGCCTTGCATAGCCTGTCACCGGAAAGGTGTGATACCTCAGGCTAAACCCCTACCTGATATCAACAACTGTTATAGGAGCCCCCAACATAACCCAGACCAAGCAGAATGCTATACACAATGTGTTATGAAAATGGCAGTAGGTGATGAAAAATATGCTGCCGACAGTAAACTTTGTCCAGTGCCCCTAAGTACAGAAGGAACCGTTCCACCTATGATTAAAATAGAGAAAGGGATGATACACCCATTCTGTATAGCTAAAGGCTTAGTAGCACAATACATAAGCGATTGGCAGGTAGGGACGACCCAGCCAAAACACCACATACAGTGTATGCAAAAGCAGCAAGAATACAAACCGGCCAAAACAGCATGGAACATTACCGTCTGTCACACCCTGCCAGCAGCAGGCATACAGTGTGAACAAATAGTACCGGCCACAGGGGGGTCTGTAATTGGACTGAATCTCACCCATGCTTCATGGGTATCTACTCCAAATTTAGCTAAGGGAACGGTACCCTTAGCTGACATCTTTTGGATATGCGGACAAAGAAGGAAACTCCTGTCATCGCTGTCCCCTAATTGGAAAGGCCTTTGTGCTCCTGTGATGCTCACAGGAGCAATAACAGTAATTGAAATGCCAAATGCAATACAGCCCATGCCACAGAAACTTCGTAAGAAAAGAGGAATAATGACATTTAAAACAGACTACAACATCACAGTAAGAAACGGGATACCAGAAGGGATACCCCGACAGTTAGAAGCCATAGACAGTAGCAGAGTTAAAGCAGATGAAGATGCGGATAAATGGGGATGGGCATTGGCTCTGTTCGGGGTTACTCCAAAAATCCGTTCTAGGTTCCAGGAGGTGCAGTGGATTAATTACTTGTGGTATAATCAGCAAAGATACCTGAACTGGACATTGGCAGCAGTAGGAGCCTTAACCGAACAACTGCACGCCACCTCGCTAATGACAATGCAAAATAGATTAGCTATCGAGATGATGATGGCTGATGAACAAGGAGTTTGTATTATGATCAAAGCCACCGAATGTTGCACAGCTATTCCCATGCGTACAGGGGAAGACGGAAATTTGACAGAGCTCTTAATCACACTTGAAGAGATGCAACAGGAACTGTTAAGTAACTCCATAGGAGGGAGAAATGAAACTGACGATTCTGGATACATTGTAGGGAATGGAATGAATATTGGCCCACTATTTTCACTGTTTGGGACTCTAAGGAGAGGGTGGATATCATGGAAAGACTGGTTATACCAGATAGGTGTAATCTTGGCACTAACAGGGGTGGCGGTCTTGCTGGTAATATGTTGTGGTATTCCCTTGATAAAATTTCTGGTCAATAAATTGATTTCATCCACAGTAGGACAGCTCCCCCTGTTAGCCATCCGAGCCCTAGAAGAAAGCACAAACGAAACAGACAGAGAACCA
Organism: Thalassophryne amazonica; assembly: GCF_902500255.1. Lineage (NCBI taxonomy): Eukaryota > Metazoa > Chordata > Actinopteri > Batrachoidiformes > Batrachoididae > Thalassophryne > Thalassophryne amazonica. The sequence goes on along the minus strand of NC_047114.1, from coordinate 94,660,708 downwards.
GAATATATGGAAATGGATGAAATACCAATTATCCTCCCCGACAGCCCCAGCTCCCTAATATTGTGGCGTATACCCCAGATAGGGAGGACTGGGATGGACCGTGCTTGGTGATATTGTAGACGAGGAAGAAGACATGCACGCACATTTACATTCACACACATGCACCCACAAAAATGAGGGATAGGATAGACAATATCTGAAAGAATGATATGGAGCTGTAATAATGAACGTATATGTATATTACTAGGACACAGGAGTATGGCTGAGAGACCAGACTCCCCTGATCAGGGACCTATGCCTGATCTGCCTCTATCAAGTCTGATTGGACTCTCAGAACTGTTTGGAGAAGAGGATATACAGGAGGGATGGTCGAGACATGATTGGTCGCCACAGCCGCCTTCCATCCAGCAGCTAAACCAGTTGGCAACAGAAGGATCTTCATCGTTCCAGCACCTGGCGATGACGGCTTCACAGAATCTGCCTGCAGCAAGAGTCGGCCCGAGGACTCCACCATCACCTGAAGGACCCATTGGACTCAGGAACACACCCCTTCCGCAGATGCCATGGAGACAGTCACATGTGCCAGTGGCAACGATACCCTCCAGGGGAGGCAGCCAAGGTCGGCCATATGCAGCAACTGCCCGAGTGCATCCTAGACCCAATTCACTGCTAGGACCTGTCCCCAGCTTTCCACCCCCAAGGCAGGAGAGATATTCTGATCAGCCCAGTACCTCTGGAGGAGGATCAGCAGGGGTGGACCTTAGTGAACTCACCCACCAGGACAGAGGGGAGCTTTGTACAGGCTACTAAATGCCCAGAGTGTCCCAACCACTTGCCTGTGCGACATCAACAATACTCCCCCCACACACGAAATGCCTTCCCCCTTGTACTTCCTGTCCCCTGGACTGCACAACCTTAATCTGGTCATGGTCACCCCACTGGACATGGCAATCTTGGTTCGAGAGCTTTGTCTTCCACAAGAGTCTGTTCCAAAAACCTTGGAGCAGCTCCTGCCCCTCACAAATCACATTCCCCATGAGCTATTTGAGGAAATCATGCCACAACTAAGTCAGACAGCTGCATACCTGTTCAGGATACACCGTGACAATGCCAACATCTCTTGTGCTCAGGAGGGCCTCCATACTCAACTGTGTGGTCTTCAGTCTAGTATGGACATGCTAGCCAGCATGATGGAGCATATGGAAAGGGAGCAGCTAGGACTGGCCACCACCACCCTGAATGTGGGCAAGAATTCTCTGGGGGCCCTGTACAACCTGGCCAAGCAGCACAAGGAGCTGGAAAGATCCATCAGAGAACTGCACGACTGTCTGAAAGCCAGAATTCCTGATCCTTCCCCCACTACCCCTGAAAGGCCAACCTCCCCATGTTCCCCAACTTCTCCCAAAACTTCAGATGCTGAGTAAATGCTGAGGAGCGCGGACTGACGTAATGGCACTGAACACGGACTATGATCTTGGTTCTTGAGTTTGAATTGCGGACTGGTTTCAGAAATCTGAGTGTAAATAAAACAAAGAAGGATATATGTTAGTAACGAAGGTTGGGTAAATGTCTGTCCTTACCATCATCTGCGTAACACAGATAAAGCTAAATGCATACACATAGATATCACATTGCAAAGTTATAAAAAGGGGACCCTTACACGGCGTGTTTGTAGATTTAGTAGTAAAGATGCACCATAGGGACCCCTTTTTTCTTAAATTATAGCATGCCTCAAGAGACATGCATCGCCTAAATTTGGCGTCTAGCCAAAAAGGGCATTAGAAAACAAGCTGAAAAAGAAGAAAAACAAAGTGGAGAATGTTGAGAAATGGCCTATAATGAAAACCATTATATGATTGACTAAGGCAAATGACTTAAGGACGGACATGAAGGGAAACCATTTATTGTGTTTATCATTTAACTAGACATAGCTGCGCTAACCTTAGAATAGTTTCTTGATTGGTTGACTAAATAGTGGTAACATAGGGGTTATTTGATGCATTTAAATAATAAATGTGTGACGCTTTAACAAAATAATATGTAGAACCAAGTATAATGGGTTGGAGCCTCTGGTTGAGTGAGTCAATAGATGCCAGAAGATGATTGGTTGCACTGATGTCAATGTGAAGCCTTTACTTTGCCATGATTAAGAGGTTGATGTAACTTGTTTTATGTGGCCATTTTAAGTGCCTTGAAGTACACCAAAACTCAATGTTTGAATGTCACCTTGCGTTGATATAATCCAGCTAATTGCTCACCTTGTGCCTTAGTATGTAGGTTCACCTGCACTGCAATATATTTACCGTGTGAAGTATAACTGATATTCATATCCGCACCAGAGTTATCAGTAAGTCGAGTGATGTGTTTTTCTTTTTTATTATTGCAATGCACAAATGAAGATGTCTTGTCAGTAAACAACCCAAGAGTATAGTTGAAGTAATGGGACTCTTTCGAGTCCCAGAGGAGGGACTGTAGAAGAATTTTTAGGGCCATATTTGAACTGTGATTGACTATCAAGTGTCCTGATCCGAACTGTATGTCCTCTGGTTGAACTAGCAGGTGTTCAACCCAAAAAAAAGGGCTCTATTAGTCATTCAGTCTGTCAGGGGCTTTCCAAGGCCTTTTAGGTGCTTTCCCGCAGGCCACGTGCAGGGGCCTCAGGCCAGCTGCACGTGTGGCTGAGGCCACGTGCGGAGGGGGCCTCAGACCAGCTGCACCTGTGGCTGAAGGTCTTTTAAAAAAATCAGTTGTAAATCCTTCACGTTTTAATGGGAGCGTTTGTCACATTGAAATAATGGCCTAACACCTGCTTAGGGTTCACTAGAGGACGCTTCCAATAGAAAACCATGTCTTGGGAATGAAATAAATAAAAAAGTCGAAGGAGGAGCGATGCCCGCGGGTCTCCAATAAATAGATGAGCGCGGTTGTCACCTATTCAGTCTCTCTAGAGGACTCAGTTTGTCTAAGCTTTGTGTCGAAGGCTTAAATAAACTTAAAAACTCTGTGCATTTTATCTTGCTTAAGGCTGAATTATTCTAAAGTGTTGTGTCATTTTCTAGCATATCACTTGCAATTAGTTTGTGTTATCTAAAAGACGACATCCTGAGAAGACTAAAGACGAGCCGCGACACAACATTTAATTTCTTCAAATCGGTGCATTCCAAAGCTTAACTCCATACACAGAGGGACATTTCAAGGATTAAATTGCATGTCAAGTGTGGACGCTAGAGAATCTTTTTGACGTCAGTCAGAGAATTTTGAGAAACTTTAATTTGCTCATTTATCGAATGTCTTTTCAGATTCTCCTCTGTCTGTCGGTGTAATGTGTTATCTCTCTAAATCCAATCCACTTTATTTATATAGCACATTTAACAACAAAAATGTTCCAAAGTGCTGCACATACAATAGAATCACGATAAAAACCCCAGTAGTCAAGAAATAAATTAAAAATAAGAAAATTAACAATAAAAATAACTAAAATGTGCAAGATAAATAAATAAACACATACAGCATACAAAAGATAAAACCAATAAAATCTACCAAAATAAAACAAAACCAATAAAACAGAGGACCACACAACTCACTCAGTGTTAAAAACCAGAGAATAAAAGTGGGTCTTCAGACGAGACTTAAAACACTCCACTGTGGGGGCTGTTCTTACATGGAGGGCAGAGCGTTCCAAAGTCTGGGGCCAGCCACAGAGAAAGCCCTGTCCCCCCTGGTTTTAAGTCTCGTCTTGGGTACCACGAGCTGGAAATGGCCCTCAGACCTCAGAACACACGCCGAAGAGTAAATTTGTAGGAGGTCAGTGATGTATTGAGGGGTCATTCCATTCAAAGCTTTAAAAACAACCAATAAAATCTTAAAAATCAATAGGAAGCCAGTGCAAAGATGCAAGAATTGGGGTTATGTGCTCACGCTTCCAGGCTCCTGTTAAAAGGTGCGCTGCAGCTTTCTGGACTAACTGCAAACGGGAAAGAGCCTGTTGGCTAATGCTGAAATAAAGTGCGTTACAGTAGTCCAGATGACTTGAAATAAGAGTGCACAACTTGTTCAAAAAGGTTGAAAGATAAAAACGGTTTTACCTTTGATAAAAGATGAAGATGATAAAAGCATGATTTCAAAACACCATTGATTTGTTTATCAAATTTAAAATCGCTGTCTATCATGACGCCAAGGCTGGTGACCTTGGGACGTACAAAATCCTTAAGAGGTCCCAAGTCAACGAGGGCACTTCCAAACAACATAACCTCTGTCTTGCCCTCATTAAGTTTAAAAAAATTCTGTGACAACCAAGCCCTGACGTCACACAGACAGTTGAGTAGGCGTGTCAGGGGGCAAAGGCTGTTTTTAGTGATAGGCATGTAGATTTGACAATCATCAGCATAAAAATGGTAGGCCACGTCATGTTTTTTTTTTTTTTTTAAATCTCTCTGTGTGGGAGGAGATAAAGAGCAAAAAGGATGGGTCCCAGGATAGAACCCTGGGGGACTCCACAATGAAGAGGGGCTGAAGACGAGGTGGAGTCCCCCAGCCTGACGGAGAAAGACCTCTCCGACAGGTACGACCTACACCACTCCAGAACAGTCCCCCCGACACCCACACAGTCTCTCAGGCGGTCTAAAAGAATTGTGTGGTCAACTGTGTCAAAAGCTGCAGTGAAGTCTAAAAGCACTAAAATGGCTGAACTGCCAGAATCAGTTGTTAAAAGGAGATCATTAAAAACATTTAAAAGTGCAGACTCAGTGCTGTGAAATGCTTTGTACCCTGATTGAAAGGTATCTCTCTAAAGGCAAGAACAGACCGTACAGCATTGTTCATGTCTGCTCCAAGATCACTGGAGTCAGGCAGAGAGATTTTTGTTCACTTTGGTAGAAACAGGTGAAAAAGAAAGGAAAAAATATTATCAGCCACCCAGGTCATGTTTTGTCTTCTGAATTCAAGGTGATGCTGTTCTGTACCTTCGAGGAGAACTAAAAGATACTCCATGTTTTATTTCCTCTGCTATTAGGCTACGTGACTGACAATAGTTATTTTAAATCTGACTCCCATTTATTCACTTATTATTTTATTTTATTTGTTGGCTTACCTGATCTGTGTCTGGGCGCATGACATTGAATGTTGTGGGTGACTGTGGATGGGGTAAGCCGAGCTCATGGGTTAAAGCAATAAATTTTTATCTGATTGAAATTTTTTTCCTGGCAAAAATCAATGCCAGCAATTCCCTAAAATGTGGCGTAGTGGGGGCACACACTCTTTTCTCCCTAATAAATACAATAAACACATTATACAGCATACAAATCTATTCTAAATAGCCTCTAAGGAGAGATAGACAAAGCATAAAAAGAATGCAAAACTTGAACATAAAAGGGTGGTGGGGAGCGGGGTGTAGTCTTGATTCTGGGGGTGCCCCCGAGAACATTTTTTAAAGACCAAGTCAAATTTTGTGTATTCTGGTGAATTTTAACAGGTATGGAGCCCTCTGTAACAAATAAAACACTTCAATCTGTGAAGTAAAAACACAGTATTGATTATGGGGGGTCTGGGGGATCTCCCCCAGAAATTTTTTAAAAGAGCAAGTCTAATTTTGTACATTCTGTTGAATTTTAATGGGTATGAAGCCCTCTGAAACAAAGAAAACTCACTTCAAACTGTTAAGTAAAACACAGTATTGATTATGGGGGGTCTGGGGGTGCTCCCCCAGAAATTTTTTAAAAGAGCAAGTCTAATTTTGTACATTCTGTTGAATTTTAATGGGTATGAAGCCCTCTGAAACAAATAAAAGTCACTTCAAAGTGTGAAGTAAAAACACTATTGATTATGGGGGGTGCTCCCCCACAAATCTTTTAAAAGAGCAAGTCAATTTTTGTATATTCTAGTGAATTTTAATGGGTATGAAGTCCTTTGAAACAAAGAAAAGTCACTTCAAACTGTCAAGTAAAAATTATTTGTCTTCTGTAGTATTTTGATCTGTTCTAATCCAGTGAATGCACCAAAAGGGTGCTGAGTCACTGGCTGTACAGTCAATAAAATACGAAATTAGGGCCTAAAGCAACTGACAACGTTGTTCTGCTGTGCACAAAGTAACACTGTCACCAGTTTTGAAAACACATGCGCACTGAGAAACTCAAACCTGGTTTATTCACATTTAATCTGTAAAATGCTCTCACTCCTAAAAGAAACAAGGGCTGCAACTAATGATTAATTTTAGTAATCGATTAATCATTTTTTGTTGTTGTTTGTTTTTTTACTTACATGTGAGTTTTGGGAAATGGGATTTACATACAGAAAAGCTAAACGAAAGCCATCATTAACACCTAAACAGAAAAAAACAAGGTTACAATGGGCTAAGGAAAAGCAATCTTGGACTGTGGATGACTGGATGAAAGTCATATTCAGTGATGAATCTCAAATCTGCATTGGGCAAGGTGATGATGCTGGAACTTTTGTTTGGTGCTGTTCCAGTGAGATTATAAAGATGACTGCCTGAACAGAACATGTAAATTTCCACAGTCATTGATGATATGGGGCTGCATGTCAGGTAAAGGCACTGGGGAGATGGCTGTCATTACATCATCAATAAATGCACAAGTTTACGTTGATATTTTGGACACTTTTCTTATCCCATCAATTGAAAGGATGTTTGGGGATGATGAAATCGTTTTTCAAGATGATAATGCATCTTGCCATAGAGCAAAAACTGTGAAAACATTCCTTGCAAAAAGACACATAGGGTCAATGTCATGGCCTGCAAATAGTCCAGATCTTAATCCAATTGAAAATCTTTGGTGGAAGTTGAAGAAAATGGTCCATGACAAGGCTCCAACCTGCAAAACTGATCTGGCAACAGCAATCAGAGAAAGTTGGAGCCAGATTGATGAAGAGTACTGTTTGTCACTCATTAAGTCCATGCCTCAGAGACTGCAAGCTGTTATAAAAGCCAGAGGTGGTGCAACAAAATACTAGTGATGTGTTGGAGCGTTCTTTTGTTTTTCATGATTCCATATTTTTTTCCTTCTGCTTGGTCTAAAAAAGTAACCGTTACTGACTGCCACAATTTTTTTTTCCTGATTTCTTATAGTGTTTCTTAAAGCCAGAAAGTTGCCATTTGAAATGACTTTAGTTTTGTGTCATGTCTGTGATCTGCTTTTTTTCTACAAAATTAAACAACTGAATGAACATCCTCCGAGGCCAGTGATTCCATAATTTTTGCCAGGGGTTGTAGTGTTTTGTTTTATTTTGCACATACATACATCACCGACACACCACAGAGAATTCCATCAGGTTTCACCTGATTATGAGCATTTTTAGATGCCTACAGCAACTATCTCAACCACTGACAACATATTACAGCAAGAGTCCACAAAAGTATTTTAAAGGCCTGACTAAAGTGTAATATATGATCTTTAATAAGTTATTTTCATGAAAAAAGACGCAAATGTGCAGTTTACTGCATTTTATTTTTTTCTTGTGTAAAAACACAGCTTAGATGTTGTTTGACTGAAACAAATTGTCATTAAACCTAAATAAAACAGGGATTAAGTGGAGGTGTAAGAGTCACTAGGTGTTCACAGGAAACACTTATTTCTATATTTACTTATTTATGTTCATTGTTAGTTGGTTTTACCTTTTCTGTTGTTTTGTTTCATCAGGTTCTTTTTGTCTGTTTCTCTAAAAGTGTATTGTAGCAATATTAGTTATTATTACTTTTGTTGTTGTTGCTATTATTATTTATATATATATAAATTAAAAAAATACAATTCGTAATACATTTGACTCTTTTACGACAACAAACGCTAAGCCAATAATTATTATACAGAAAACAAATGCACAAAATGTGCTGAGATGCGAACAGCTTAATGCTAACTTCAACATTGAAAACGCCATAGACATGCTAACGCATTAGCATCGGTTCCATTTTTAAGTTATAAAATACATCTATCAACTGTTTTAGAAGACCATAACAGGTCGGTTTAATATAAAAAAGGTAAATATTACTCACAGACATATACTCTTTAGGATTTTAGCGGGGGAAAATTAAGATAAAAGCAAAATAATACAACAAACCATCGAAGCAGTGAACTGGATCAATGTTTCATTGGTTCAAAGCAAAGCCACACCCCGCTCTACTTGGGGAGTGTCTACCAATGTTCTCACGAAGACAGGGGGGAGAAAGACTGTGGCTCATTGCAAGCAGTAAACAGAGCGGAGAGGAAGGAAAATTCACACAGTCCCTTCCTCCTCAGTCCACGCTGACATTGCTGCTGCTTTGATTAGTGCAGAATAGGATGTTGCTTTGACAGTGAGAGTATCATATTTTGGCCCCAAAACACACGACACCACATGCGCACGCGTATGTGTGGTTAAATTTTCCAAATGACGGAAATCCGTTGTGGTGACGGAGAACTTTAACCCATGGCCTAGCTGCAACTGAACTGCTCTATTCGGGATTAATAAAGTTATCTGCACAGCTATTTGTAATTTTCCATAATAAATCCAGCGCCACTAACCAACCAGCAAGTGGCAGACACGTCCACAGGATCAGGTATATTAAACTCATCAGTTCATCCCCATTATGTGCAGTTTTTAAATTTGGTGAGTTACAAGACGACAGGATTAACTACCTGGCATCGGAAAAATGGTTATAGCAAGGTATTGCTTACACTGGTGTGTGTGTGTGTGTGTGTGTGTGTGTGAGACAACAAAAGGCTGGACATTTCCTTCAAACTTCAAAAGCTCAAGAAAAACATGATCTGACACAAACTTTTTGCATGTTTATCTCAAGAACCAAGAAGCCTAGATGGATGATCTAAAGCAGATATCAATTAGTAAAATATTTCTGATTGACTGGTATGAATGACTTCATAATGACGACAGACATATATATCATACTTGTGTGTACATTTGTATATTATATGAATGTCCTTGAGTGGTTCAGTCAGAGCCCAGACCTGAATCCAACTGAACATGTCTGGAGAGATCTGATAATGGCTGTGCACCAACACTCCCCATCCAACCTGAAGAAGCTTGAGAGGTGCTGAAAAGAGGAATGGACAAAACTGCCCAAAGATAGATGCACCAAGCTTGTGGCATCATATTCAAGAAGTCTTGAGGCTGTAATTGCTGCCAAAGGTGCAACCAACAAAGTATTGAGCAAAGGGTGTGAATACGAGGGCTGTCAATAAAGTAACGGTCCTTTTTATTTTTTTCAAAAACTATATGGATTTCATTCATATGTTTTTACGTCAGACATGCTTGAACCCTCGTGCGCATGCGTGAGTTTTTCCACGCCTGTCGGTGACGTCATTCGCCTGTGAGCACTCCTTGTGGGAGGAGTCGTCCAGCCCCTCGTCGGAATTCCTTTGTCTGAGAAGTTGCTGAGAGACTGACGCGTTGTTTGATCAAAATTTTTTCTAAACCTGTGAGACGCATCGAAGTGGACACGGTTCGAAAAATTAAGCTGGTTTTCAGTGAAAATTTTAACAGCTGATGAGAGATTTTGAGGTGATTCTGTCGCTTTAAGGACTTTTCACGGTGCGAGACGTCGTGCAGCGCTCTCAGGCGGCGTCATCAGCCTGTTCAAGCTGAAAACCTCCACATTTCAGGCTCTATTGATCCAGGACGTCGTGAGAGAACAGAGAAGTTTCAGAAGAAGTCGGTTTCAGCATTTTATCCGGATATTCCACTGTTAAAGGAGATTTTTTTAATGAAAGACGTGCGGACGGATCCGCGCGTCGGGACGCAGCCGACGCGGTGCGGCGGCACAGGAAAAACACCTCCGTGTTGATAACCATTTGTAAAATCCAGGCAGCTTTTGATGGCTTTCAGTGGAGTGAGTATATGAGAAATTGTTTAACAGGCAGGACATGTTCCAACTTGTCCTTAAGGCTTTCAACAGAGGTGTTTTTCCTGTGGCGGAGCGTCGCGGCGGCTGCGTCCCGACGCGCGGACCCGTCCGCACGTCTTTCATTAAAAAAATCTCCTTTAACAGTGGAATATCCGGATAAAATGCTGAAACCGACTTCTTCTGAAACGTCTCTGTTCTCTCACGACGTCCTGGATCAATAGAGCCTGAAATGTGGAGGTTTTCAGCTTGAACAGGCTGATGACGCTGCCTGAGAGCGCTGCACGACGTCTCGCACCGTGGAAAGTCCTTAAAGCGACAGAATCACCTCAAAATCTCTCATCAGCCGTTAAAATTTTCACTGAAAACCAGCTTAATTTTTCGAACCGTGTCCACTTCGATGCGTCTCACAGGTTTAGAAAAAATTTTGATCAAACAAAGCGCCAGTCTCTCAGCAACTTCTCAGACAAAGGAATTCCGACGAGGGGCTGGACGACTCCTCCCACAAGGAGTGCTCACAGGCGAATGACGTCACCGACAGGCGTGGAAAAACTCACGCATGCGCACGAGGGTTCAAGCATGTCTGACGTAAAAACATATGAATGAAATCCATATAGTTTTTGAAAAAAATAAAAAGGACCGTAACTTTATTGACAGCCCTCGTACTTACGTATATATAACTCGTTAATTTTTATTTTTAATAAATTTGCAGAAAAAAAACTGATCATGCTGTCATTATGGGGTGTTGTGTGCAGAATTTTGAGGGGAAAAATGAATTTACTCCATTTTGGAGTACGGCTGTAACCTAACAAAATGTGGAAAAAAGTGAAGTGCTGTGAATACTTTCAGGATGCACCGTATCCTCGTATGTGCCCGAGACATTTATATCTTTGATGACCACAATAAAGCGCTTGAAAAAGAAGTACACGTCTTGGAGAGCTTTTATGTACTCTTGAACAAAACATAAGTCGACTTCATATCAGGAAATACAGCTTTTCCAAACTAGTCAATACGTATATGGAATAATTTACCAAGTCACGTGATTCTCACACCAGATGTTTTTTTTTAACTTAATTAGGACAATTGTTTAATATTTGATACTTGATGTGTGCTTTTTTAATGTACTATTAAACACTTTAAAAAAAATCATACTAATGAGTTAATTATTAATGGTAATAGACTGTCAATTTTGTAGGTCAATAGCCACTAGATCTAACCCTATTTCAGACTTTTATGTTGTCCAAGTTCATAGTCATAGTTCAATGTCATACTGGTTTTAATGAGAAAACAATTCATGAAGTGCTGTAAAAATTGCAATGGTACAAACGGTCATTTAAAAGATTACAACGTTAATTAGTTTTCTGTAAACCGAAATTGTGAAATACCGTGGTTTGTTTCACAGCTTCCCAGCAAATAGACATAGCCTTTCCATGTAAAGTTGACAAAACACGTCTCTGTTCTCACCTACTGTGGACTTGCACGCTTCGGAGAACGTGTCGTCGGTAAATCTTTCCATGAGGCTTGTTTTACCGACACCACGGGAGCCAATGATGATAATTTGAAGTTTAAAATCAGCGGGTCTGGGAGGTACCTTCCTGCGGCGCGACTGCGCCCCCACTGCGGGGGATGAGTTTGCGGAGTCCCCGCCGCCGCCACCGGCCCTCCGCGGAATGTCATACCTCGGATCCATCAGCAACTCCACATTTGTAATTAAAAGATGAACACACTTTAACTGTTACACGAACAAAAAGGCGAGTGATTTCCAGCTTTCTTTCTTTATCTCTGAAGAAGTTCAGGAAAGTTTCTCACACGCCGACAGTTGTGGTTCAGCCATTAGACTGAAGCCATCACATTCTTCCTCTTCTCTCTCGCTCAGGCTTTTAGTGCGTTAGCACCACCTTTTGGAAGGGAGTGCGTGTCACATCGCTTTTGTTAGGGTTTTGTAAAACATCTTCAATTTCAGTCAAATTTTTGCGAGTTTTGGACAAAACAAGTAAAGACATGAATACACAAGTTTACAAAAACTGGACTTCTTTTATAGAGTAGAGTATAAGAAGTTTGCAATAGTTTCCGTAGTGTAGTGGTTATCACGTTCGCCTCACACGCGAAAGGTCCCCGGTTCGAAACCGGGCGGAAACATATTAACTTTTTCTTTGTTGGCAGTAAAAACGCATGATTGTGAACATCGTATATCACAGTTGACGTTATTACATCAGGTAAAGAATTTTTGCTTCTATTATCATTATTGACCAGAATTAAGTCATCCTTTTGATAGATAATTATATTTTTTATGCTATTCACAAAAATGCAACAAAAAAACCTTTAATTTTTTTTTTAGTGCATCGTTTTATGTCAGTGTGAACCAGGAGAGGACAAAAAAAGTGACACAAGTGCATGTAAACGTTTTTTCGAAGTCGCCGGTGTCCATTTATAGCGCCACATAGTCATAGTGGCCAAAATATGTATTTTGGCCTCTTATTTGTCATCTCTTATTTGTCAGGTCGTAGCTTTAGTGTCACTGCAAATCAGATCATTTCTGACTCTGCCAGTTTGACGTGTGGTGTGCCCCAGGGTTCTGTTTTGGGGCCAATTTTGTTTTTGCTCTATGTTTTCCCCTTGGGAAAGTTTATCTAGGAGTTCGTTGATGTTTCTTATCATTTATTGGCTGATGACATCCAAATTTACTGCTGATTTAAAGCCCCTGAGATCCAGAAATTGGACTCTCTACTGAACTGCCTTGAGAAAATTAAACAATGGCTTGGTGCAAATTCGCTGCAGTTAAATTTGGGTAAAGCTGAGGTGCTGGTGGTTGCCCCCGATGATGTCAGTCTGGGGATTAAACAGTATTTAGGTCTTTTGGACTCATATGCAAAATCTAGCCTGAGAAACCTGGGTGTTATCTTTGATAAAGAAATGTCATTTGAGCATCATTCCAAGCAGCTAACCAAAAACTGTTTCTACCAGCTGAGGAAGATTTCCAATCTCAGATCAGTTGTTTCAAAAGATGATCTTGAGTTGATTATTCATGCCTTTGTATCTTCTCGTTTGGACTACTGCAACAGTTTGTTTTCCTGTCTGAACAAAAAGGAGCTGTCCCGTCTGCAGCAGGTCCAAAATTCTGCAGCAAGGCTGCTGTCTCGCTCAGGCAGAAGGACTCATATCTCTCCTATTTTAAAGTCTCTTCATGGGGTCCCAGTGTCGTTGCGTTTCCATTTTAAGATCCTAGTGTTGACTTTTTAGAGCTTTGCATGGTCAGGCTCCCTCCTACATTAGAGACCTGTTATGTCCCTACTCTCCAGCTCGGAGCCTGAGGTCAGTGGATCAGAACCTTCTGAGGGTCCCTCGTACCCACTTTAAGACCCGAGGAGATCGCTCTTTCCAGGCCATTGCACCGAGGCTCTGGAATGATCTCCCTTTGTCTTCATTCGCTGGACTCTGTTGATGTTTTTAAGAGCAAACTTAAAACCCTTCTGTTTCTCCAGGCATTCAATCCTTAGTAGTGAGAGGGCTGTTTTATGACCACTGTGTCTGTCTTAGAGTTATTTTATTGTGATGTACACTGTCTTTTATTCTCAGAATTTTTATCTATGTGTCTTTTGTGAAGCACCTTGTGACTTTCCTTGTCTGTGAAAGGTGCTATATAAATAAACATTACTTAATTTCCTTTATACTTGTTGGGAATATTACTTGGATTGATATCTAAAGGTGATTAGATTTGGCATAGTTTTGGCAAAAGTTAAAAATAAATGCCATGGAAAACATGTCCAAAAAATATTTTTGAACACTTGACTAATTGAATATTTTATTATATAATTAAAAAACAAAATCATAAATAAATAAAATTTAAAAATTTGTCAAAGCAAAACAAGGTTACAAATCTGTCCATTTGACATTTTCAAGAATTAGATATGAATTTGTCCTCCAGTACATAATGCAGACTCAATACCAGTTTGCTTTTAAACAATTTATTACTTAAATTCTATAAAGAAGTATATACAAAATATACACATATATCCTCATGGTATCATGGTTCCATGTACACGGAAGCGATAAACACACGTGTACTGTGGATGACCCCAGTTTGTGAGGACACGCAGCTCCACAAAGTGATGGAGCACCTCACTGGGTTTCTGCAGGCAGAGACAAGAAGAAAGAAGATTAGCACAAAGTGCATACTGTTAGAATGTGTGCAGGTCTGCAGGACAGCAGGTCGCTGCCTAAAGCCTGCACATAACAAATATACTGTAGTCAGAACCTGATCGGATTCTTTGGACTCACAGGCAGCTCAAACGTCTGCATCGGCTCGCCGTCCTTATTATAGATGAACTTCCCCAGCAGAGTACTGTCTTCATTCTCGCTGACTGTCCCCTGAAAAAGACGGAGAGACAACATGTCACAAAAAAAACCTGACCAGAAAAAGTAACCGAAACAAAGTGCAGAGTGCTGAAGCTAGCTGCTACGCTAACGAGCAGAATAATTATTAGTAAATTTATGAAGAAACACGATCATAATTTGTTTTGGCTGCTTGTGTTTTTGTTCAGAGAAACCACAGTAGATGAAAAAATTGTTAAAAATAAAAAGTTAATGTTAGCTTATCCCCCAAGATTATCCCCATTAGCTTGAATGTCAACGCTAAACTGTTTTCTGAAGTCATCTGCTTTAAAACCAATTAGTTTTTTTTCCTTTTATCTGAAAGGAAAATCACAGCCGACGATGTTGCGCATGTTAAGAGTTGGATTAGGCGTGCAGGTCGGTGTGCTAACGCGACGGTAACGTGGTGCTAACGTGACCACAATGTGAATTCTGTACAAGACGTTGTTTTTATAGAATACTGATTGTTGCAAACAGACATGAACAAAATAACTGGTATTGATCAATTTCTGAATCATAACTCAGTGAAATAGTAAAAATTATTCACGCTGAACAGGTCTGAATGTTCCATCTGTACGTTTAGAAAAACATTAGATTGTTTATTCCACTGTTTCAGTTTTTCAAACAAAATTTCGGCAGCCAAAGTTTTGTTTGGAAAAATTTCAAAGATATCTGAATGCAATGAGGTTCCAACTTGTCAACAATGTGTTACCAGGTTATCCATGAGCAGGTAAACAAGTCTACAATTCTTTGGGTAAATAAATGAGTCCTGGAGTCCCAGGCTTCGTTTCTGGATTGTGATCACCCACGTAGATCTCGAAAGCTTTTGGCACCGAGTCGATGCGTCCAGTGGGGGAGTTGTAGAGCGGCAGGTGGTCCAGTGTGACATGGGTAATTCTGACCGGGTGGGACAGGGAGATGAAAAGAGTTCCCTGTGCACCCGGAAATGGCCAGCACCTCCCTGAGAGCAGCTCGGGGTGACCCTGAAATATCAGAGACAAAGTCGGAGTTAGACCCGGCACCAAACAATCGATCATCTTTATTGAGAAGATCTTCAGAGAGAAGAAGAAACTCAGAGGTAACGAACGACCAAAGGAAGAAACAAAAAACATACCTGAACAACAACGCGTGGGTTCACTGAGCACTACCACAAGGGGGCGCCAAACAGGGTCACGCAGTTTGAAGGACAGCTGTGGAAGATCGCATACGAAGAATAAAACAAACATTGATTCAACGTAAAGAAAAATAACATAAAACACACAGAGTAGACCTGTTCAATAATAATAATAAAAAAAACTACGGGGAAACTCAACTTTTCAATAAAAATATAAGAACTCAACAAACAAAAAAAAAAATCTACTAAATTGTTACATCCATGTTTGTAGTTTTTTTAAAACTTGACATTTTCCAGATAAAAATTTACTCATGAAATTTGGTGGATATTTAAAATAAAATAAAAAAATCACTAAACAGCAGAAATGAATAAAAACTGAATGTATTTTATTATTGCACCCCAACCAAATACTGAGAAACCAACCGAGAGACTCCAGGGCAAAATCAGGCATTTTGTCAGCAACCGGTCATCCACAGTCTGAGGAGCAGCGTAGGTCCAACAGCCGGATCATATCGTGCTCCTGATTAATACACAACACAAAGAAAAACACACAACAAAATGATTAAAACTCCACTGAGTCCCATCTGCCTGTGAAACTTTCACCCACATCATCATCATTTAACCACAAAGATTAGTGCAAAAGAACAAATCAAAGTGAAAACCAAAGAAAAGAGCTTGTTGTAGGAGCTGAATATCATCTCTGGGGTCGATACAACTTCTAGATCCACCAACCTTGATACGCTCAGCGAGCCACTGCTCCAAGGCCTGTTTGAGGTCTGGGGTCAGGTCATCGGGATCCAACACAGGGCTGAGTTCTGCAGGTGTCTGAGGAGTTCCTGTGACTGTTATGTAGGTGGTGAGGAACCAAACACCTGGAGAGAACAGGGAATATTACTCTGAGAACCACAGAGGACAAAGACCCCAGATGCCAGAATAACAATAATAAAATTATAATATAATGATGATGAGAGTAGTGTAGTAGTAGTATTAATAATAATAGTAGTAATAATAATAAAAAATGATACTACTACTACTAATAGGCATTAAAAAAGTTTTTCAAATGATTAAAAGGTGTTTAAAATATTAAATAGATGATGAGATATACTACAACTGAAAATTTTGCAGGTTGCAAACACAAGTTGGTGAAAAAAATGGAAAAAGAAGAAAAAAAAAACCCCCAACAATTAAAGATTTTCTATTTAATAACAATTATCAGTTGAACGGATCCATTCTTAATTTCATGCTGACTTCTTCTAAGCTGCAGGTGGCGCACTTTCACCACTTCAGCCCAAATACATTCAAACTTCTGAGATAAAACAAACACCTGCTGCACTTGTAACAGAAAATAAATAAATAAAATAAAATAAATCCTTTTATTTATTTTTTAAAGCAAATGAAGAAAGATAAAACTGAGAAACAATAATTTGTGAACACTGAAGTGAAGATCTGCCAACGAGATAATCGACCCAGTGAAGAAATTAAGCAGATGTTGTTGCCATGATGACATTGTGACGCAAAAAAGCTGATGTCATTTTCATCTGCTAAAACGTTCACCCTGACAGCGTTACGGAGAACGGCGGCGTCACAAATGTGATTTTTGTACGTTTAGCGTTCTTGACTTTTACAGTTACACAGTTTTTATGTCAAACATCTTTAAAATCACACAGTTGTCCATCTGTGTGAAATACATATTTTGCTTGTATGTTATTCTAACTTTTTTTTTTTAACCATTAAACCGACGTGTGAGTACATTAAAAACTTTAACATTTTTCTTCCTATTACAGTTTAAATTTTCTTCTTGTTAAAACTGGAGCACTTTGTTTTACAATTTTAGAAACAGGAAAATGTGTTGATGCCTTAAAAAAAAAAAAAAGTTTCCTGATGTGGATTTTGCAATAAGCTTTTACATTTCTACAAAACTTGTATTTAAGTGTAAATGAATTGTGTTTCTTACTGAGAGCGATGAAGAGGAGGAGGAGGAGGAAAAGGTCACATGACGTCTTTGCAGCTGTGAAGAAAGAAAAAAGAAAATTTCTATAAATGATGATGATCTGGAGGTCAGAGTTTACACGTGCACGCACGTAGATGCACGTGCACACCGTGCTGCTGTCTTGACATGAAGTCATGTTAATATCACCTTTGTAGAGACGAGACGCGGCCCTCTCTGCACCGTCAGTCCGGCCTGCAGCCACAGGCGGCTCGGTGCCGGCAGAACCGCCGTCCTCTCTGACCTCTCTCCTCTTCAGTTTGGAAACCCTGGAGGGGGGGGGGAGAATAAAAATAAAGGAGACGGCAAAGAAAATATTAGAATTAAAGCTACAAATCCCCGAACCCATCAGGTACCTGAGAAAGACTCGTGGGACTCGAGTCAGTGTCCTCATGGAAACTTGAGTCCATCCTGGAAAGGAGGTGAAGACTTCTATGAGTCATGACTGGAGACATTACTGGGGAGACAGAGAGAAGACCAGACTTCATTAAATATTTAACATGTATTAAAATTCCATCATAATGTTAATAACTAATAATACATTCTTGTGTGTAAAAGTTCACACAGTGGGGCAGGGGGTTAAATTATTACACTTGATATAAATTTGGAATCAGTCCTGTGCAAAAGTATCAAAAACTTTTAATTAAGCTTTTTTTAAATAATAATAATAATAATAATGCAAAGCTGCTAATTTTAGGTGGATTTGATCATTTTTAAACATGTGTTTCAACAAATTAAAGCCAACAGTCTGCACTATAAGTTGACATTAAGTGCTTTTAACTCTAATATGCTGTGATTAAACAGCTAAAGTAACAAACCTTTTGCGATGTCACAAACTGCTGAGCTTTAGGGACTTTTCACTCACAGCCAACTCCAGGGTCAACAGACTCAAGTCTGTGAGCAAGTGCTGGTGTCGGTCCTGGATGGCAACCACCCAGGCGGATAACCAAACTGTTCCTTTTTTAAATCCACATGAGCTCAACCAATAATCTGCCCCACCTTTTACCAAAATTGGGGCAAATTCAACTTTAACTCACCTTCCAACATCAATTCATGCAGCATTCATGCGACATCTGAATTTACATCTTAAAAAAAACAACAAAAAAAAAAGGTAACGTGTGGAGAATTTTGAGGAGAAAAATGAATTTCATCCATTGTGTAATAAAGCTGTAACATAAAAAAAAAGTTTGCAAAAAATGAAGCGCACCATACCAAATATTGAACTGATGTTCTGTTCATACAACTTTCATATATGAATGAAAAACACACAAAGTATCCAGAGCAGTATTACTGCAAACATCATCCATTTACTGCAGTTTTAACATTCAGTTTGTTTGGATTGTACACTTTTGCTGCCTAGTAACCATATACAATTCTGTCATAAGATTTTATGTGATGTTTATATTTTAGTTTATTGTGTCAGTGTCTTACATATAAATGTGGTGTGAACTTTTTATTATTGTTGACCAATTGAGGTGTTGGCGACCTCTTGTGGTGCTTGTTTAAATAGCAGGATTGCGATCTTTTTATTATGTTTTCTTTCTTTTAATACATATTCATGTTGATTTTTTTTTTTTAATGTACGTCTATGAACATTTATTTGAAATAAACGGACTGAAATGGATTTATTCACAATTTTAACAATCATTTTACTTTTTGAGTTTTTAAAATGAGAGCTGAAAGAATTATTTTCTTAAATAATACAGGATTATTCGTGGAAACGTGAATCTAAATGGTGCCTGCACAATATGCAACTGTAAATGTGATGAAATATGAAGTTTAACTGGAATCAGACTGCAACAAAAACACGAGTGTTAAAAGTCTGAATCATTTACCTGATTGTGTTGAGATGAGATGATCTGTTAAAGTTTGTCAGAAACTCCACTCAGCGACAACAAACCTCAACTTTGTTTGACTTTAAAACAATTATCACATCAGCTGAAGATCTAATTAATGGTCTTAATGGTGTCTAATCAGCATCTTGATATGGCACACCTGTGAGGTGGGATGGATTATCTCAGCAAAGGAGAAGTGCTCACTATCACAGATTTCGACTGGTTTGTGAACAATATTTGAGGGAAATGGTGATATCGTGTATGTGGAAAAAGTTTTAGATCTTTGAGTTCATCTCATACAAAATGGGAGCAAAACCAAAAGTGTTGCGTTTATATTTTTGTTGGGTGTATATTGTATGAGAAGTTCTGATTGTTGTTTCTTTTATAAGTTCAAGACTGCATATTTCTTCCTTTATTTCATGTTCAGCATATATTTAGAATTATTACGCTTGTTAATAATAATTGATTATTGCTACAACTCAAAACTTTATTTTTGACATAATGTGTAATTACAGTTATAGCTTTAAGAAGGGACTTTGTGAGGTTAGTAGTTTTTTTTTGCAGTTACACAGGGCAGTTGGAAGCTTACCAGCTGTGGAGTCACATGGTTTTCGTACCGTTCCTGTGTCTATGTCCTGCACATACTTTGCATGAATCTGAGGTAATATCATTCATCTACACATTGCTGTGGCAGCTTTTTTCTGGTTTTTGGAATAAACGTTTTTGTATGTTCAACTGGATTGGATGAATGCTACATAGACATGAGGAGACATGTGTACACCAGAACTACCAGCTAGCCAAAAACAGGTTTGACTCTAATGCTACATTCACACCGGGCACGACGTGAGCGACAGCAGCGACAGGTTGCCATGTAATCCCTATGGAACGACGCATTTTGGCGCCAAGTCACGCAGCGCGACGCAATGGACGTGAATGAAGCGACACGAGTGAAGTGATTTTGAGAGATTGGCGCGTTTGTGGCACAATATTGCGTTGCATCACGTCGCGTTGCCCTCCTCCCCAAGTTGAAAAATCTGAACTTTTTCGTCTTGTCGCGCCGCGATGATCAATCAGGGACTGAATATGTAGTGACGTGGAGATGTCTGGAGTCTGACTGAAGATGTGAACATGTCCTGTATCTGGTAGCAGTCTGTGAGCAGGACTTATGTCTCTTTTGTCCTTTATTTCACAATTATGAGAGAGTTTTTGGAGCGAGCAGCAGCACCACAGCAGTGGGAGCGGAGTTTCTTTCTCTTTTTGTTTTACGTGCGCGCAAGCGAATTGTCCGTGGAAATTATTTTACTTATTAACTACACAGATGTATAATAAAGTAAATGGTGACTGGTTTCTAAACACAATTATGACAGAGTATTTTGGGAAAGAGCGAGCAGCAGCCCCGCAGCAAGCAGCGGAGTTTCTTTTTGTTTTACGTGCGCGCGAGCGAGCGAACCGTCCATGGAGATTTTACTTATTAACTACACAGATGTATAATAAAACAAATGGTGACTGGTTTCTAAACACAATTATGACAGAGTTTTTTTGGAGAAGAGTGAGGAGCAGCCAGTGGAGTTTCTTTTTTTTTTTTTTTGTAATTGTTTACATGTGCGCGCGTGAACGGGACAGGAGGTCCTCAAACTGGGTCCCGCAAAGGCGGAAGGACCGCTGAGAGCGGCCGTCATCCAGATGCAGCTCCTGCAGCAAATAATGATGCTCCCTGAATTGGGAAAGTCTCATGACGTTTGTCAGCTTTCCACAACAACTCGCTCCATGTGATCAAGGTCCGTCATGTTAACTTGACTGACAGCCGGAGCTGGCGAGCGGAATGGAAGCTCCTCCTATTTGATGACGCACCGGGACGAATTTTCGCAGCAAAAGCAGAGCGACACACCGGGCGAAGGAGGCACGTCCGTTGCCACGCAACCTCTGCGAATTTGTAGCGTCTGGTCGTGCCCGGTGTGAACGCGGCATTACATTAGTATGAAAACCCAACTCCTTGTTGTCAAGAGTTTTGGAGTGGAAAAGAAATCAAAGCCTCTGGAATGAATACTGGAACCCATTTCTGGTGACTGTGGGAAGTGCTTGCGGAATGACAACGGAGCTATTCGCGGATGTTTATGGAAATTAGCTGCTAACGACGTGCGAAGTACAGCTTTTGTTCCAGACTTTCAGAGACAGCACTGCTTCGTTAAGTTAACAGGACATCATGGAGATGGATAATGACCCAGCCAAAGTGGATAAACGGGAACTGAAGCCAACACTGCAAAGAAAAATAAGCCAAAGGAAAACTAAACTGGGTCAACTCACTGCAAAAAAGAATGAGATGCTTCACTTAATGGATGATGATGGCAATTTGGAGGTGATAAAGATGAAGTTTCTTGTGGAGTTTAATCAAATCTTTGGAGAGTTTTGCGAGTTTGATATCTCTGTTAAAGCACTACTTCAGCAGACTGACTCAGAAGAAGCCATGAACAATGATCAGCAGAACTGGTTTGAACCAAAGGCAACTGTATTTAGAGACTTTTGTGATGATGTGGATAAATGGATAAAGGATGTTTATGAGCGCATGGAGGAAGCTGGGAAAATAAATGAAGATGTGCGCCCCACAGACAGCATATCAGTAGCAGCATCCGGAAAGTCCAATAGATCTAAGTCAAGTTCTGCCCATTCACGAACATCCTCTGCCTCTTCTGCACGTTTGAAGGCTGAACTTGAAAAGGCTGCACTTATAGCACAAGCAGCAGGACTCAGACAAAAACATGCTTTGGAAGAGCAAGAAGCTAAACTCAAGGCTGAGAAAGAAGAGCTTGAGATCCAGACTGCTCTGGCTGCTGCAGATGCTAAACTCAACGTTTTACAGGAGTTTGAGGGATCAGATGATGAACGAAGTGATGATTCAGAGCATTCAAGGAATACAGGCCATGTACGTAATCCAAGGCCACTCTTCAGTAATCCTGCTCCATTAAGAACTCAAGCCGCAGGTGAAGTCCATCACTCCGACATGTTAAGTAACCACTCTGAGGACACAGCAAACCCTTTGGCCACTGTGATGCTGCGACAAAATAATATCACAGAGTTTCTGGTGAAGCATCAAAAGCTTTCTACTCTACCACCTCAAAATATCCCTGTCTTTGAAGGTGATCCATTAGAATATAGACTCTTTATTAGGGTATTCGAGCATGGTGTGGAGAGTAAAACAGAGAGCAGCAAGGACCGCCTGTACTTTATGGAACAGTACACCAGCAGCCAGCCACGGGACTTAATTCTGAGTTGTTTGCATATGGAACCAGATCAGGATTACGAGGAGGCAAAGAAACAAAGGAGCATTTCGGAAATGAATATAGGATCTCTGTGGCTTACATTAACAAGGCTTTAAGTTGGCCTGCAGTCAAGGCAGATGATGGTGAAGCTCTTAATGTGCTTGCTCTCTATCTCACCAGCTGTGGAAACGCAATATATATATGGAGGAGTTGGATAATATCGCCAACATGCGTGCCATTGTCAACAAGCTTCCATATAAGTTGAGAGAGAAGTGGAGAAGCGTTGCTTTTGACATTCAAGAAACAAAGTCTCAAAGACCAAAGTTTCAAGACCTTGTGAAGTTTCTTAACAAACAAGTCAAGGTAGAACTACATACTGTGTTTGGAGATATAAAGGATATCAGCAAGGGACAAACCAAGTCATCAGCCATCCTCATGGCAGAAAGGAAAACTAGGAAAACAATTTTCACCACAACTGCGACACCTGTGACCAGTCAGACAGGTGTCAGCACAGAGGTCAAAGTGAGCAAGAAGTTTCCTTTCAGTTCTGACGGTGCCTTCACAAAACCCTGTCTTTTTTGTCAAGGTGAGCATGGTATGGCAAACTGTAAGAAAATGAGAAAAACCCTTCACAAAGAGAAGTTAGACTTTCTTCGTGGAAAAGGATTATGCTTCAGTTGCTTGAAATGAGGGCATATGAGCAAGCTCTGCACAGAGAAACTAAGCTGTGAACTGCTGTGCTCATTGACACATCCCACTTTGTTGCACATGAAGAGTAAAGAAAAGTTAACACTGAAGGAAGACTTCCAAGTTGATGCTGAGAAACTCTCTGTAACTAGTGGGTTTGTGAGTAGAGCTAACACATTCTCTTTGGGCACAGGGGCCGGTGACACAGACAGTATCCTAGCCATCGTTCTGGTCCAAGTAAAGGCCAAGAAGGGTAGTAAAGTGGTTCATTCCTATGCTTTCTTGGCAGTACTGCCACATTTTGTACTGAAGAGCTAATGAATGTGCTAAACCTTCGTGGAAAGAAAATCAACATTCTCTTAACTACTATGGGAGAACAAAAGATTGTTCCCAGACATCTTGTATCAGGCATAGAGGTGAGCAATATGGAAGGCTGCAACTTCATAGAGCTACAAGAAGTCTTTTCTCAAGTCACAATACCAGCTGATAAAAGAAACATTCCACTGTAAGAGGACGTCGACAGATGGCCTCATCTGGAGGGGTGCGTATCCCTCACACGGATGCAGAAATAGGTCTGCTGATTGGAACAAATGTGCCAAAGGCTATGGAGCCAGAAGAGGTCATCAAGAGTGTTAATAACGGGCCTTACGCAGTCAGAACTATTCTTGGCTGGACAGTGAATGGACCTTTGAGAGAGGACAGCTGTGAGGTAACAAAGGATGGTATAGTACATGCTACATCAAACAGGATATCTGTAGCCAAGCTGGATGAGCTGTGGAACCAAAAGTTCAAATATGACTTCCCTGAGGGTAGCCCTGATGAACAGCAGGAGATGTCACAGGAAAACCTCAGATTTATGGACAGTGCCTCACAGTCTGCCAAACTGATAGAAGGTCATTACTGTATCAGCTTACCTCTGAAAAACAAAGAGCTCTGCATGCCCAACAACCGCGCTATGGCAGAGCAACGTGCCTTGAACATGAGGAAAAAGTTTTTCAAGAACGCTTTTTTTCGTGAGGACTATGTCACCTTTATGAGTGATATGATCACAAAGGGCTATGCTGTGAAGATTCCGGATGATGAAATCAGCCGCAAGGATGGA
Organism: Thalassophryne amazonica; assembly: GCF_902500255.1. Classification (NCBI taxonomy): domain Eukaryota; kingdom Metazoa; phylum Chordata; class Actinopteri; order Batrachoidiformes; family Batrachoididae; genus Thalassophryne; species Thalassophryne amazonica. Next base: position 94,636,511 of record NC_047114.1, on the reverse strand, counting down.
AAGGTCTGGTACATTCCACACCACAGAGTGTACCATCCTAAAAAACACAAGCTACGCGTGGTGTTTGATTGTGGTGCTTCGTACCAGGGAACCTCTTGACCAACTACTTCAAGGGCCAGACCTCACCAGTACCCTGATTGGAGTCATCACCCGATTCTGCCAAGAACCAGTGGCTCTCATGGCTGATGTGGAGGCCATGTTTCATCAAGTAAAGGTCCCACCAGATGATACTGACTTGCTGCGGTTCCTATAGCGGCCAAATGGTGACACAAGCAAGGATTTGGAGGAGTACAGAATGGTTGTGCACTTGTTTGGGGCCACCTCCTCACCAAGTTGTGCTAGCTATGCATTAAGACGATGTGCTAAAGACAACAGGGATCTGTTTGATACTACAGTAGTTAACACTGTATTGCACAACTTTTATGTTGATCACTGCCTCAAGTCAGTCAGCTCTAAGGAAGAGGCTGTCTTGCTGTGCCACAAACTGAAAGCGATCTGTCAGCAGGGAGGTTTTAACTTAACAAAGTGGATTAGCAACTGCAAGACAGTTCTTGCAGCCATACCCCATGAGGAGATAGCTAAGGAAGCGAAAGATCTCGACATGAAGACTCACTCCCCATAGAGAGAGCACTGGGAGTACAGTGGTGCATCCAGTCTGACCAATTCAAATTCAGAATAGTCATCCAAGACAAAGTGCCCACCAGACGAAACATTCTGTCCATGATAAGTTCCATCTACGATCCACTCGGAATACTGGCACCACTGATTTTACCAGCAAAAAAGATGTTGCAAGAGCTCTGCAGGCTAAAGTTGAACTGGGATGATGTACTTCCATCTCATTTTGCTCAGCAGTGGTCTAACTGGATACAGCAACTGCAGCTGCTAGCCGACTTTGGAGTGGACAGGTGTTTCAAACCCATACATTTTGGAGATCCATCACTTTCTCAGCTTCATCATTTCTGTAACGCTAGTGAGGAGGGCTATGGCACAGTACCAACCAGGTCCATTGTGCCTTTGTAATGGGAAAGACTAGGGTAGCTCCACTCAAGCCTACTACCATTCCTCGCCTGGAGCTAACAGCAGCAACCATGGCTGGACACATGGACATGTTAAGAAGAGAGCTTCAGCTGCAGCTTGCAGACTCTGTGTTCTGGGCAGACAGTACTGTGCTGAAATTTGTTAACAATGAGAGGACAAGGTTCCGCACATTTGTGGCCAACCGTGTGTCAGAAATACTGAAGATATCTTCAGCGTCTCAGTGGAGGCACGTCAGCTCAGGTTTAAATCCAGCCAATTATGCTTCGAGAGGACAGAAAGTAGAGGACTTTTTGCAAAACCGAACCTGGATTTCGGGACCAGACTTTCTCACAGCGTCAACTGAAAGCTGGCCCGAAAACCCAGATCACCTGAAAGACCTCACAGCAGTAGATCCTGAGATTAAGAGAAATGCAGCAGTCAATGTTGTTGCACTGACACAAAGCATGGATGCTATGACACAATTAACAGAGCATTATTCCTCATGGACCCGCCCTAAGAAAGCTGTAGCATGGATCCTCAAGGTGAAAGACACATTGCTGTGTGTAGCAAAGAAGAGAAAGGAGCAAAGATCAGAAATTGGACTATCCACCAGTGACAACAGCTTCACAAAATTATGGTGAGCTTCAAGGCAAGTCTGAGCAAAAGGAGTCTCACAGTCGATGATTTAAAAGAAGCTGAACAGGAGATCATAAGACACTGCCAGAGAAAAACATTCCAAAAAGAAATTGACTCTTTACAAAAGGGAGAGCCGATCAAAACAAGCAGCCACTTGTACAGGCTTGATCCTATACTTCAGGATGGGATTCTAAGAGTTGGTGGTAGGCTCGATAGAGCAGCCATGCCAGAAGAATCCAAACACCCAGCCATCCTGGCGAAGAAACAGCGGGTGTCCGACCTCATTTTGCAACAAATCCATCATGATCTTGGGCACAGCGGATGCAACTATGTTCTATCTAAGTTGCGCCTGAAATACTGGATCCCTGGTGCAGGTGCAACATTCAAAAAGAGTTTTGTCCAAATGTCTCATATGCCGGAGACTGCACGGTGCTGCTGGACAACAAAAGATGGCAGACCTTCCACAGAACAGACTCACACCAGATGAACCACCCTTCACTAGAACCGGAGGGGACTATTTCGGTCCTTTTGAAGTCAAGCGTGGAAGGGTTACTGTGAAGAGATATGGCGTCATCTTTACCCGTTTAACTATTCGAGCTACCCATTTGGAGGTTGCAGCGTCCCTTGACACTGCATATTTCTTCCTTTATTTTATGTTCAACATATATTTAGAATTATTATGCTTCTGTTAATAATAATTGATTATTGCTACAACTCAAAACTTTATTTTTGACATAATGTGTAATTAGTTATTTAGTTACTGTAGCTTTAAGAAGGGACTTCGTGAGGTTAGTAGTCTTTTTTTGCAGTTACGGCAGCTGGAAGCTTACCAGCTGTGGAGTCACACGGTTTTCGTACTGTGCCTGTGTCTATGTCCTGCACATACTTTGGATGAACCTACAGATTGCTGTGGCAGCTTTTTTTTCTGGTTTTTGGAATAAATGTTTTTGTATGTTCAACTGGATTGGATGAATGCTACATAGACACGAGGAGACACGTGTACACCAGTACTACCAGCTAGCCAAAAACGAGTTTGACACTCTCTCTCTCTCTCTCTATATATATGTACACACACATACACAGTGAAGAAAATAAGTACCTGGGGTCTAAAGTTGCATCCTAGGCTCTATAGTTATCCTAACCAGAGCTGGCATTGTATCCAAGGGCTCTCTTCAAGATGGTAATCGTGTGTGATTGATTGAGTGTGTGAACAGGTGTCTTTTATAGAGGTAACAAGTTCAAACAGGTGCAATTAATACAGGTAAAGAGTGCAGAATAAGAGGGCTTCTTAAAGAAAAATTAACAGGTCTGTGAGACAGAATTCTTGCTGGTTGGTAGGTGCTCAAATACTTGTTTGCAGCAGTAACATACAAATAAATTATATATATATATAAAAAAAAATAAAATCATACATTGTGATTTCCGGATGGTTTTTTTTTTTAGATTATGTCTCTCACAGTGGACATGCACCTAAGATGAAAATTTCAGACCCCTCCATGATTTCTAAGTGGGAGAACGTGCAAAACCTCAGGGTGTTCAAATACTTATTTTCCTCACTGTATATATATAATAAAGGAAAAAATAAAACCAATCAACTTCTAGTCACATTAATCATCACATCTGGTCAATCTATATACACGAAAAACTTGTCTGGAAAATAAATAAATAAACCCAGATTACTAGCTACATCAGTAAATACTGCTTCAGAAGTTCCTTAAAAGAACATTAATTTGAAATAATTTTAATGCATTCTGGTAATAAATTCCATTCCTTCATACCCTTAAATATGACAGTGTTTTTTATGTCATTAGTCCTGGTCACAGGTAACGTAAATTTTCCCACCACAGCATGTCTGGTTATGTGTCTATGATTTTCTGAACTGAAGGAAAAATTCCTAAACAAAATACGAGGTGACTTAGTGACAGTAATCTTTCTAGTAAAAATAATCAGTGAATATCACAGTCTATCTTTGACTAACAGCCAGTTTAAAGTTTTATGCAATGTAATAATGTTAGTCCTATAACTGCATTTAAGTGCTATACGAGCAGCTCTATTTTGAATAATCTGTAATTTATTAATCATTTCACCAGAATAATCCAGGTATACTACTAATAATGCTTTAATAGCGTAATTCAATGTTGTACAACTTAAAACCTTGCATGTCTCCTCATAATCAATATACCCCTGCTCATTTTTACAAAATTATTATTTATGTTTTTTGTTTTTGAATCTACTGTAATATATATGTGTGTATTTTCCTGGTTGTGTGTAAATTAATGGTCAATAAAACTAACAGACACATTGTGTTAAAAACATTTAAACGGTTTTCTCCTATTGCACCTTTTCCATTTGAGGGAACTGTGTTTAATCAGAATGTCTATTTTCATATGAATTTACTTAAAAGCAACAAATACTTTTTTTTTCTTCACTATGTCAAATTTTCAGTGGGTCAGTAATTTACATACCCCCATGCTGGATGCAAATTTTAATTATTCCAGAATTGGACAATCTTCTGCTATTGCACAAGACTTCTGGAATTGCACAAAACAGTCTGGAAGCTGAACCATTGTTCTAATTTCCAAACAGCGGTTTCTCTTATCCTTTACCTTTTACATTTGTTAATCTGCTCACTGAGAGAAGACATTCTGATTCTATTGTTGTTTAAAGACTCGTCTCTTCTGTCTAACTTGTAGTAAGTTTATACTTGTATTTAACTGTTGTCCTGGTTTGTTGTATCAGCCATGAGGAAGAATTCTGTTGAATTTCACACTAAATCTTGGAGCACTATCAGCAGATTATTCGACTCTCCTGCAGACAAATAAATTAGTTACGTTGGATCAGTCATTGTTACAATTATTATTGCCCCTGTTCTTTGCCCAAGTACCACAACCACGTCAGCAAGACTTTACTGTTCATGGCAGTGAAATATACCCCGTTCTCCCATCAGAGGGCTCAGGACTCTCCACACAAAATTCTGTCTGACGAGGATGTGGGCCAGCACAAGAGCACGGCCAAAATCACGTACATCAGAACGCCAATTTCAATAAAATAGATAATGGATGACCAAAATCACCACAGTACAAAAAAATCGGTAACGGATTTGTTTTATTTGCAAATGCATGCAGAGCTCAAAGGTTCTTCTTCCCTTTAGACTCGATAAGAAAACATCATCACGTCCAGAACCCATTAATACAGAACACCACCAGCTTCTACTGTCAGGTACATTCTGGGAGTTCAAGATGATTATCTCAGCAAACCTGTTGATGAGCTAACAATCACACAACAAAACAAGGAAAAAAAAAATACATTGTTTGAAAAAAATGATGTCCAGCACTTTGTACACTCTTGATTGTGGTCCAAAAGTTACTGCAGAACTTTAAAAATGATCTGTATGGTCTTTGGCTGCGCTACAGTCATTTATGTTTTTTACTGTGTTTGGTGTGAAACTGTTTCTGCACCAGTTTTGCTCAGTTGATGCAGAACCTGGCTGTGCTTATCGGTGGTGGAATGGGGGGGGGGTGTTTCAATTTTTTTAAAATTAGAACTCCTTGACTAGATTCAGTATTTAGCCTCCCAAATTGCAGGAAAAAGGTTACAGATGCTTAAAATGGCCCTGGACCTTCCAAGTAGCTGAGTGGCTTCAGCAGAACCCAGTCAAGTCACAACCATGATGCACACACCGGAAAAGTCACTTTGGACAGCATGTGGAATGACGTGCGTGCAAAACTACATGAGGGACATCAAGTTGTGAAATGCAAAGAGCGTCCTCGCCAGTCTGTGTGGTGGCCCAGACTCAGTCATCAAGTCTGTGATATGGTGTTAAACTGCAGGACATGCATTCAAGTGTGGAAAAATCACAAAGAGCCACTCATACCATGAGAACACCCCCGAAAGACCGTAGCAGAAGTTTGGGGATGGACCTGAGAATGCACTCTTATTTCACACCAGGTCCACTGATGTCATTTCCCCATTTAATGTCTATTTTTGGCCACTGCAGCATTCCTGAGTTCCAATATAGGCAGTGGGGCTCCATAGCATCAAGTGGATGAGAGTCTACTACTACTACTACTACTACTACTACTACTACTACTACACCTGGACAGGACACCAGTCTGACACAGGTTCCCTCCCCAGCTGAGGTGGACTGAGACAATGTAGAGTCAGTGTTTTGTACAAGGATACAGACATGTAGCATGAGCAGGATTTGAACCCAGATCTACATGGGTGATTCTTTAACTACGGTTACTATTGGCCTTGTAAATGTAATTTCCACCACACCATTACCTTACAATATAAAGCGCCTTGGGGCAACTGTTTGTTGTGATTTGGCGCTATATACACATGTGCTCTGATGTCACTGTTTATCTCCATAGAAACTACCCAAACAATCTTTCATACAAACTGTTTAAAGGGACATTACAGTGTTGTGGTGGAAATTACGGCAATAGTGTGGGACAACTACATTTTGTTTAAAAAAAATCACAACAGTTGTATGACATTGAATACCCCAATTATGTTTTGATTATTTTACTGATATTTTATTCAGAGATATTTTAAAACATTAGAAAAAACGCTTCTTTACCATTCATTTTTATCATTGAAGATCAAAAGTCTAGGCGTGGGACAAGCACAAAACAGCAATATTTGCATATAATGATGCTGAAAAAAGGTGAAAAAGTCATCATAGACTACTAGAACAAATTTCTTAACACTTTCATTGTAAAGATAACTATAAAAGTGTGAAATTTCCCCTTTTTTCTGTTTTTCATACAATGTGATCAAAGGACATAAGTGCCCGTAGTCTAAGAATCACCCACATATTGGTAGACCTCTTCTCTTCTTGAGGTCCTGATACCAGTTAACTGGCCACAAGCAAGTTTTCAGTTCCTTTGCAGGTTTCTGGAGTATGGGGAAGTGGAACGTGCAGTCTAGAGAGTGAAAAACCTACAGAAAAAGGAGGAAGATCATTCCCTAGCAGAGCCACACCTCTCCAAAGCGGGTACAGTCCATTTCAACTTATGGGGCGGCATCTTCATACCACCCTACTAACTCTACCCTCCCTGCAGGACAGCAATACTTCTGTACCAACGAAATGGAGCAAAGGATGCCAGATGCTGCAGACTATAACAGGTGTCATTGTACCAAAAGCCTTGGTGCCCTGTCACCGTGGAGACCCTGTATGGGTAATGGATGAAAAGACACCTAGGACTGTTCTCCAAAATTTCTTCCTCAGAGGGAGTTTTTCCTTACCACTGTTGCTCTGGGGGTTGGTAAGGTTAGACCTTACCTGTGTGAAACGCCTTGAGGCAACTCTGTTGTGATTTGGCACTATATAAATGAAAATAAATTGAAATTGAAAATACCTCCACTCCGAGGTCCTACAAACATGTGCACCAAAGAGAGTCTGCAACACTGCCTCAAACACCTGGGCCAACTTCAGAGCAGGGTCCCATGTCACCTGGTGAAGTACCCCTGTCACACCTGCAGTCATCCACAAGGACTAGGTCTTGGAGAGCCATTGTTAAGCGGACTCTACTTGTGAACTTAAAAACAAACAAACACAAAACAGCCATCTTGAGTGTAAAGAAATGTTATGAGGATTATGCAGATACGGTCCCAGAAAAAAGGTTACTTTGTATTTATGGTGTGTATTTTTGAGGACTATCAGTTAATGTAGGAATTTATTAAATACTTTGGTTGTGGGTTGCTTGTTCTGGCTGATTAATTTCTGCGCCTTCTCTCTTTTTTTAAGGTGCTATTGATCTTCAGTGACGGTTGAACTACTTGGTGGTTCCCTACCTGACCATTTGATGGTTGGATGAAGATTTAACACTTGTTAATTCCCCACTCGTGAGGAACTGTGGGTCATGCCACCCACTGGGCTCTATCTCTCAGGGATGTCCAATGTGGACATTCATTTTTGTCTGCATGTTTGACAGTTCTTTGTTGTATACTATTCACCTGATTCTTGTTATAGTAACAAGGTGAAGTCCACATTGGAAAGATGTTACTTCTAACTTGGCTAGTAAGGAATTCCCATTTGGCTGACCGGGTAGAGCCTTGGCTGCAAGTACGATCGAGCTGGTGTTTCAACCCCACTGTGGCCATAAAGATAGGTCATCCAGTCACATTATTGTTCATTTGGCCTAAGCAGCTGTTCAACCCTCTTGAGTCTGGTCTGCTTGAGATTTCTTCCTGGTGTTGGTAAGGTCAAACCTTACCTTTGTGAAGCACCTTGGGGCGACTTATGTTGTGATTTGGTGCTACGAATTGAAAGTACATTGAATTTATTATTGCTAAAGTGTCTACATTAACACTGCTCTTTCTACAGGATTTCCATAGGAACAGATCTTGCAACAAAAGTAGAGGTAGAATAATCCTCTCAGGTCTTTTGAGATGAAGGCAGTCTGCCCTTTGTTCTCTCAAAACAAGAGATGTGGCATTTGTTAAAAATGTACATTACTACACATGGTTTACATTTGCATTAAGAAGCCCATGTTATGGACCAATAGGGGACAGGTTGGGGGTGCGTGGCACAATGGGATGTACGGTGGCGGTAAGTGTACATGTGTTTTTAACACAGAGTCCAGATATTTGCGTTTGATAACAACAGCCACTACACAATCACAATATCAGAGAACAAATATTTGACAGTGTTTGCATTTAAACGGCACATTTTTAATTATTTACACAAAGATTTTTTTTTGTATCCTTTGTGAAGTATCACTTAGCATTATAAAAAAAAAAATTAAACCCTTTAGGTCATTATTGTTTTAAATAAAACTAAAAATTGCATTGAAGAATAAATGAAGAGAAATTGTTTGACTAAAAACAGGCTGAAGTCTGGATTCCGACTCATCCCTAATTAAAAAATAAAAACAGAATCACAAGTATGCAGAAAGATGTTTCTCCAGTCTAACCCCATTACTCATTTCTCCATGTTCCCTTTGGAGAGTTATTACGGCTCAAACGTCAATAAAGAATGTTTGATGGCCCCACATATTAAAAGTGAATGTGTTGTGATTCTGTGTGCGGAGTGATGGTACGTTTGTCGTATGTTTTGATGAGGGCTGGTGGCCGGTCTAACGCTCCTGTTGTTGTGTTTCTCTGCCGACCATCCGGACATCGTTTCCCCTTAGATGTCTCCTCTCAGAGCCATGCTTCAGTGCTGCTGTTTCCCAGATGTTGATACCGAGTCTGAGGAGGGGGTGCTCTTGGGGTCAGGATCCACTTTCACAGCCTCGCATGTAGTATGTGGTCATCCAGTAGGCAGGAAATGTGACTGAACCAGCAGTCTTTTTTTTTTTGCTGGAATTGCAAATCTGCTGTTTTTTTATTTCTGTCCAATCTAAAAACATCCAAGTTGTTCCAGTGAGCTGTTCAGGAGACATTCAGTATTTGATGCAAGCAGGAGAAGTGCTTGATGTGCATAAACTGTCCAGAGGATTCTCACAGTAACATCCTGTGCAAGTCCTCAAATAAAAACTCATCTATTTATTATAACAGATACATTTCTTCTATGCAGGTGGGAGACATTTCTAATTATTCATTTCTAAATAAACAAACAAAAAGAATGGGTGAAAAGTCATTTCAGTAAAATACCTGCACGCCTGAAAATCAACAGTAAGAATTGTAGAAAAACAATGATGGTTTTGTACTGATTTGTGTTGAGACCTATAAATACTAGAAAAGGATCAGACGTGGTGAAAATGTGTCAGTCACGAAGACGTTCTGGTTGATCAGCTCTAGGTGGAAGAGCTGCAGGTATCTAAGAGTTTCTGGATGAGGTCTACCTTTATGTAGCCTTCCAGAGCGCGACACAGCTTCCCGACAGTGCAGCCCACACTCCCACCTTTCATTTTCCAGCGCTGCAGCATCTGGTGCACCATCTCCGGTAGGCCGTCACGATAAAAGTCATGGTTGATGGTATCGATCTCCACGTCGGACAGATTCAGGCGCCGCGCACACTGCTTCCAGCTGGCGCCAATGTTTTTCCTCAGCAGATCCAAGTGCTCCTCGGTCACCGCGTGGTCCTCTGAGACAGTGAAGATATCACAGTTAAAGATATTACATATTTTTTTGTTCAACTGTGACGACGAATTATCCAAAGATTACCAATGGGGTTGTTTTTGTTGCTGTTTTCTTCAATGATTAAAGAAAGAGGACAGATTGTGGAGCCATCACAGTCACAATCAAATGATATCTGTGAGAGTTTGGAAATCAACTCAGACGATCCAAATAAATCCTGTGCTCTGGATCGCTTCAGGCAGTAACCTCTAGTGCTGTGAAATGAAGCCAAGTGGAAGTGCCAAGTCTTGCCGTTCCTTGAATGGCCAGTTGAGGTTGGCTCCAAAAGCGGGTCACTCCGCATAGACACCCATGTTAAAATGTCCAACTTTACAGCACATATAAAGATTACAGTCTGGCACAAAAAAAAAAAAAAAAAAAAGGTTCATATATATCTGTAGCTAGTTTCTCTGTTCATAACAGCTGTAAGGGGGGATTGTAAGACTAAGGGCAGCTCAGAACCTCCATGACCAGTGAAAGAACCAGTGAAAGTGAAAGGACCGAGACGTTGCCAGGTATGGCGGAGCCGGGGTCCCACCCTGGAGCCAGGCCTGGGGTTGGGACTCGCATGCCAGCACCTGGTGGTCGGGCCTTAGCCCATGGGGCGCGGCCGGGCAAAGCCAAAAGGAGCAACGTGGGCCCGCCCTCCTGTGGGTTCACCACCTGCAGAGGGGGCCATGGGGGCCGGGTGCAGAGAGGATTGGGTGGCGGTCGAGGGCGGGTGGCCCGGTCCATGCTCACAGCCCCTGGCTGCTGGGACGTGGAATGTCACCTCACTGGGGGGGCAAGGAGCCTGAGCTTGTGCGGGAGGTTGAGAGATACCGACTAGAGATAGTCGGGCTCACCTCCACGCACAGCATGGGCTCTGGTACCCAACTCCTGGAGAGGGGCTGGACGCTTCATGGATGGAATAACTCAGTTTACACCAGTTTAGCCAATAAACTTATAATTAATTAGGGACACGGTCACTGCGAGTGACAGCTGTGTGCTGGAGTCAGGGCTCCGCTACAAGAGGCTGCTATTTCCTGTGGACTCAACCCAACTGAATCAATTGTTTCCACTTTATCAACATTTTATTAGAGACCTAACATAACATGGCTTGCTTCATGGTTAATTGTACTAATGGATAATCAAAGTTGGCTAAATTTTAGTATTATTTCACTTTATATTAGCACTGTTAGCACTACTTGGCAGGTAGCTTGGTGACATTAGGGCAATGATGGTGTAACTCACTAAGGCAATATACTAGGCATACTTTTTACACTACCTGGTCAACAAAAATGTGCTAATCAAACACTTCAACTAAAGGCAGCCTGTTAGCCTTAGCTTTACTTGTTTAGGAAATGCAAGATGGGGTGTGTTTGGGCTTCATTCATCTTTCCCAGGTCACGGCGGTCTTGCCCACGCTCCACCCATTTGCCCATTTACCAGTTGGAGGGGATTGAGGTGGAATTAGGCATAGCCAAGATGGCGACATTTGGAGCTGCGTTATTTTTGTTTCAAAAGTGTTCTTCAGAGATCCTGTGGGTGATGTTACGGAGGATTTGTCCAAAACATATCAGTCTACAGTGAGAAGACCATTTTTGACATATTGTATTTTACTAGTAAATACTAAAGAACCCGTCCTCTCCAGTCCATGTTGCAACCTCGCCTTTATGGCAACTGTTGTAGTAATTGGGGCAATATTACTCTTCATATCCAGATCTGGATCCAGATCCAGATCCAGATGGCCTCAGAGAAGAACCAACCCACCGTGAGAGTGGAACCACACAGAGGAACTTCCCAATACCATCTTGCTGTTTCAAGGTGGGGTGATCTGTTTAACAATGGTCTCCACTGCCCACAACTGTATCTTTATTTAACTAGACAACCCTGTAAAGAACAATCTCTAATGTATATTTAAACTGGGCAACAGCAAAATTATATACATACATCTGTTAGAAGGAAGAAAAACTACTATACCGTATTTCTGAATGGCCTCTTTGAAGGGAGACATTGTCATTAGAGATGATGAACTATGGGAGGACTCCAATGCTGTGATACTCAGTTTGTTATTGTTGCCAATTTGGATCCCGTGGGCGTTCTGAATGAAGAGAGAAGCTGCTACAAAAACAAACACACAACCAGGTCAGCCAGTGCAAGAAGTGACTGTACAGTGTTAGAATGACCCAAAGGAAATGCCTCGTGAAGCAAACACTTTCTACATGCCTGAATCCTGAGTAGGTCCCTTCTTAGAGGTGGCCAAGTGGTGCCCCATGTCAGGAGCGCACGTATCAGACGCTGAGAAAGTTGGATATGACTGCTGACGGTCAAAGGTGGAATGTGGATGTTGCTGATTGTTGAGTGGAAGAGACGGGCTGCTGGTGGACATATGGAGGTGGGATGGTGGAGGTGTGGAAGAGGTCAAGGACTCGTACAGATCAGCGGCTGAATATGATTTTTCCTGGCTGGCGAACTGGGCCGAAGTCCAAGTATGGACCGAGGAAACACACCCGCGTTGATCTTGATCATTATGCTTTGTATCTGGATTACTAAACTGGTGTGACAGGAACGGATTTGAGTAGTTCGGATGGCAGAAAGGGGCAAAGTCAGGTTGGTCTTCGGAGGTGTAGCTGCCATGTGTGTGGTAGTGAAGCTCTCGATCCAATTTCCTCTCCAAAGGCAGATGACAGCTTCTAACCTTAGCGTCTGTCTGAATGTGGGACTCTGTGGACTGCACGGACAGCTCACACTCGATGGCGTGCAGGTCCTCAATGCTGGCTTCCACCGGGTCCGGAGCACTTCTTTCTGAGCTCACCAGAGAAGCTGGGTAATCTGCAAGGTACCAAGACAAAGTGAAATAAACTACACTTTATACATTTTCAAATCCAGGAAATTAGCAGCAACGCTCACCTGTGTAAAGATCACCGGAGGTCACTGATAAAAGCTTTATCTTCTCAATAAGGTCATCTGGGCCTTCATATAAGCTCTGCACGATTTAAAGAATTCACATAAGATTACCTTTATTGTCTCTTTATAATCTGCTGCCAAACACCTTCACCGTGCACACAAAAGGAGATTTTAACATGAATCGAGACACCGTTACCTTCAGATACGCTACGTCCTTCTCCACACTCGGTTCAAGATGTTTCATGTAGAAAGGAAACAAAGTGGAGTAGGCGTCTGCAAGAAACAGACAAAATACTAAAAGTGCACCAAACAAACGGCAGCGTTCATACGGGTTGGAACAAATTCTAGAAAAGCAACAAATCCTGACATGGTTGATTTCTGAATGTAGTCCCACGCTGAAGATGAACACATTCCTCACCACAGTGGGTTATGAACACGACAGCACCTGGCCTCCGTTAGCACCACCGACTGACAGAGGAGGGTGGAGTTTAGGAAATCTTTGCCGACTCGACGGTGTCTTGATGCTCGAAAGAACGTTGTACATCTGGATCTAATCTGACTACGCACACTTTATGTCCTACATGACACAAGATAAGAGCTATACGGATATGAACATATGATATACGGAATTTCACCCTTTTTTGGACCCTTCTTGAAGGGAGTATGAACCCAGTTTTTTGTATTTTTTTTATAATAGGCTCATCCTCTACAAAATATGTGAAAATAAAGCAAATCATGGACCAAGACCTGGGAGCCACTTGTTGATTTCTGCCCATGAGAACCTTTTAACGCCCCCTTCGAGTTCTGGTATTGGTTTATTATTATTATTATTATTATTATTATTTTGGATGTTGTGCTGGTTTTGAGTGACTATTTGACTGGTTTTGATACAGATAACAGACGACCCCATGCAGTATCACACTCTTTTTGTTTTCATGTTGAATTGATTCCCGTTCTGCTCAGAGTTGCCTAATCCATTTAGTTATATTTGCAAACTTTGTTGGCTGCGCTATGCACTCAAAAGTCTGGAGTGAGTGTGCGCACATGCAGCTTATGTCTGTCCTCCAAACAGCTGTTGGATGGGCTCCAATATTAAACCTTACCACTACATGATACTAAAATCACCTTTAACATGAATAAAACCCCCTTTAAAATGATAGTTGAGTCTCTCAGCAACAGTTAAACATGTTGCCATTATGGAATTAATATAGATTCCAGCTTCACTTAAAGCTTGCAGATCACCATTATTGTCATGATCTAGTCACAACTCAAATTCTCAAATCTGAATCTTCCGAATGGTTGACGAGCTGGGCATGTTACAACATGTCCTGTGAGGCTTCATCACGGAGGCGCTGTTGCTGCGCCATCAGCTTCGTGACGATGAATTTCACCGCTACTCTTTTCATGGCAAAATCTTCTGTCACAGTGGAATGTGCCGAAAAAGTGCTGATGTCCACCTCTTCCGCAATTTCTCGGATAATCACACGACGGTCCCACATCACCACAGCGTTCACTTCGGAAATGATCCGGTTGTTTCAGCATGTTGATGGCCGACCGGAGCGCAGCTCGCTCTCCACTGATGTGCAGCCGTCTTTAAACCGGTTGTACCACTCCTTAATTTGTGTGATGCCCAGAGGATCGTCACCAAAGCCGTCTGAATAATCTGAATGGTTTCCACCTGGCTGTCGCCCAGTCTGTGGCAAAATTTGATGCAGTCGCGCTGCTGCAGTCGCGCTGCTCCAGTCGTTCTGCCATTTTCTTGCAAAGAAAAAATGACGAGAGACTCCACCCATCCTCACACAAAGGCTGCTTACAAGCAAATGACACAACTGACAGGCGTGAAAAAAATCACGCATGTGCACGAAGGTTCAAGGTTGGCTCAAGCAAGCACACGTACTATAGGCGATTAAAACTAAAAAAAACTAAGAAATCACATGTACATAAGTATTCACAGCCTTTGCCATGAAGCTCAAAATTGAGCTCAGGTGCCTCCTGCTTCCACTGATCATCCTTAAGATGTTTCTGCAGCTTAATCGGAGTCCACCTGGGGTAAATTAAGTTGATTAGACCTGATTTGGAAAGACAGCTGTCTACATACAAGGTCCCATAATTGACAGTCAGAGCACAAACCAAGCATGAAGTCAAAGGAATCATCTGTAGACCTCCGAGGCAAGATTGTCTCGAGGCACAAAGTTGGGGAAGGGTACAGAAACATTCCTGCCGCTTTGAAGGTCCCAATTAGCACATTGGCCTCCATCATCTGTACATTGAAGAAGTTCAGATCCACCAGAATTCTTCCTAGAGCTGGCCGCCCATCTAAACTGAGCAATCGTGGGAGAAGGACCTTAGTCAGGGAGGTGACCAAGAACCCGATGGTCACTCTATGAGAGCTCCAGCATTCCTCTGTGGAGAGAGGAGAACCTTCCAGAAGGACAACCATCTCTGCAGCAATCCATCAATCAGGCCTGCATGGTAGAGTGGCCAGACGGAAACCACTCCTTAGTAAAAAGGCACATGGCAGCCCACCTGGAGTTTGTCAAAAGGCACCTGAAGGACTCTCAGACCAGGAGAAGCAAAAATGCACAAATGTCTGGTCTGATGAGACAAAGACTGAACTCTTTGGTATCATGTTTGGAGGAAGCCAGGCACCATCCCTACAGTGAAGCATGGTGGTGGCAGCATCATGCTGTGGGGATGTTTTTCAGCAGCAGGAACTGGGAGACTAGTCAGGATTGAGGGAAAGATGAATGCAGCAATGTACAGAGACATCCTGGATGAAAACCTGCTCCAGAGCGCTCTTGACATTAGACTGGGGTGACGGTTCATCTTTCAGCAGGACAATGACCCTAAACACACATCCAAGATATCAAAGGAGTGGCTTCAGGACAACTCTGTGAATGTCCTTGAGTGGCCCAGCCAGAGCCCAGACCTGAATCTGATTGAACATCTCTGGAGAGATCTGAAAATGGCTGTACACCGACGCTCCACATCCAACCTGATGGAGCTTCAGAGGTGCTGCAAAGAGGAATGGACACAACTGTCCAAAGATAGGTGCACCAAGCTTGTGGCATCATATTCAAGAAGACTTGTGGCTGTAATTGCTGCCAAAGGTGCATCAACAAAGTACTGAGCAAAGGGTGTGAATACTTGGTGATTTGTAATTTTTTTATTTTTAATAAATTTGCAGAAAAAAGAAAAAAAAAAAAACTTTTTCATGTTGTCGTAATGGGGTCTTGTGAGTAGAATGAATTTACTCAATTTTTTTTAAAAATCACAAAATGTGTAAAAAGTGAAGTGCTGTGAATACTTTCAGGATGCACCGTAAACAACACCTCAGTGTACCATGGACGGCACAAATAAGACTCATCAGGCACTGACATATCCCCCCGGTCCCCCCAAATTAGTAATAACGGACAGACAGATGGGCATGCTGATCGCTATATCCCCCCATATTTCATTCTGAGGTGATAAAATGAATAGCAGCCATCCCAAGGTGAAAGTTGTAGCCACGTAGGGGTCAATGAAGGATTACACAGCAAGTCAGAATTTAAAAATGCTCCAAAAAAAAAAAAAAAAAAAAAAAAAAAAACTTCAGTTACATTGAAAAGTACACCACATTATTTATCTGATCATAAAGATTCCAAAAAGGTTTACAACCCCTGGCAATAATTATGGAATCACCGGCCTCTGAGGATGTTCATTCAGTTGTTTAATTTTGTAGAAAAAAAAGCAGATCACAGACATGACACAAAACTAAAGTAATTTCAAATGGCAACTTTCTGGCTTTAAGAAACACTATAAGAAATCAGGAAAAAAAATTGTGGCAGTCAGTAACGGTTACTTTTTTAGACCAAGCAGAGGGAAAAAAATATGGACTCACTCAATTCTGAGGAAAAAATTACGGAATCACCCTGTAAATTTTCATCCCCAAAACTAACACCTGCATCAAATCAGATCTGCTCGTTAGTCTGCATCTAAAAAGGAGTGATCACACCTTGGACAGCTGTTGCACCAAGTGGACTGACATGAATCATGGCTCCAACACGAGAGATGTCAGTTGAAACAAAGGAGAGGATTATCAAACTCTTAAAAGAGGGTAAATCATCACGCAATGTTGCAAAAGATGTTGGTTGTTCACAGTCAGCTGTGTCTAAACTCTGGACCAAATACAAACAACATGGGAAGGTTGTTAAAGGCAAACATACTTGTAGACCAAGGAAGACATCAAAGCGTCAAGACAGAAAACTTAAAGCAATATGTCTCAAAAATCGAAAATGCACAACAAAACAAATGAGGAACGAATGGGAGGAAACTGGAGTCAACGTCTGTGACCGAACTGTAAGAAACCGCCTAAAGAAAATGGGATTTACATACAGAAAAGCTAAATGAAAGCCATCATTAACACCTAAACAGAAAAAAACAAGGTTACAATGGGCTAAGGAAAAGCAATTGTGGACTGTGGATGACTGGATGAAAAGTCATATTCAGTGATGAATCTCGAATCTGCATTGGGCAAGGTGATGATGCTGGAACTTTTGTTTGGTGCCGTTCCAATGAGATTTATAAAGATGACTGCCTGAAGAGAACATGTAAATTTCCACAGTCACTGATGATATGGGGCTGCATGTCAGGTAAAGGCACTGGGGAGATGGCTGTCATTACATCATCAATAAATGCATAAGTTTACGTTGATATTTTGGACACTTATCTTATCAATTGAAAGGATGTTTGGGGATGATGAAATCATTTGTCATGATGATAATGCATCTTGCCATAGAGCAAAAACTGTGAAAACATTCCTTGCAAAAAGACACATAGGGTCGATGTCATGGCCTGCAAATAGTCCGGATCTTAATCCAATTGAAAATCTTTGGTGGAAGTTGAAGAAAATGGTCCATGACAAGGCTCCAACCTGCAAAGCTGATCTGGCAACAGCAATCAGAGAAAGTTGGAGCCAGATTGATGAAGAGTACTGTTTGTCAGTCATTTAGTCCATGCCTCAAAGACTGCAAGCTGTTATAAAAGCCAGAGGTGGTGCAACAAAATACTAGTGATGTGTTGGAGCGTTCTTTTGTTTTTCATGATTCCATAATTTTTTCCTCAGAATTGAGTGATTCCATATTTTTTTCCCTGTGCTTGGTCTAATAAAGTAACCGCTACTGACTGCCACAATTTGTTTTCCTGATTTCTTATAGTGTTTCTTAAAGCCAGAAAGTTGCCATTTGAAATGACTTTAGTTTTGTGTCATGTCTGTGATATATCATCAAATCATAACAAATCGGCCCCAAGGCGCTTCACATAGGTGACAGTGGTAAAGAAAAACTCCCTGTGGCATTTTTGAGGAAGAAACCTCAAGCAGACCAATCTCAGGGGGGTGACCCACTGCTCAGACCATTCTAACAGTTACAAGTGTTGACCTTTACTTTGGAGACCAAGCATTCATCACAGCCAGAACTATTCCATATGTTAATCCTATTAGCTCAACCAATAATTTTCATCCGTTTTTACCAAAATTGGAGCCACTTAACCTTTTGACCCCTGTACAAATTGAAATCGACCTTTGACACCATTTGTGCTGTTTTTACTCCATAACATTCAATCATAGTTACTCCAAACTATACCTGTTTAGAATCTTTATTGATCAGAAAAATAATGTGGTACACTTTCAATATAACTGGAGCATTTTTAAATTCTGACTTCTGTGTGATTCTTCATTGACTCCTACCTGGCTGCTGCTACCACCCAGGGATGGTTATTATACATATTTGTGAAGGACATGGTACACTGAGGCTGGATTGGAAGTGTTATTTAGCTCTATATGGTAGTGATTAGTTCAAAATTGACTACTGGTTCATGGATTACAAGCCATCTGGTGTCTTTAGCTGTTTTTATTCCACCTCAGGACTTGTTGTTTCACTGCTACACACAAACTGATCCTTTTGTCCACTTACTATTATTACTGTTATTATTACTCAAAATACAATTCATGATATGAAAACAAACCTGAAAAAGTTGGTCTCTTTTGTGGATCCTGATCCCAGCACATCTTCATGAGTTCTATGATTTCCACAGGCGTGTCATGTGGAATCAGGCCCTCTAGTGGTCGCTCACCGTTACGAACACACAGGCTGACGTGGTCCTCGTTCCTGGCATCTGTACATGAAACAGTTTGGTATTACCAGTGGCAGGCACAGCAAACCGAAACGCCAGCTTCAATAGCTGCTAATCCGCTACCTGAAAAGTTAACTTTTATGACGCTAAACCGATAAACCGCAAAAAAAAAAAAAAAAAAAAAATTAGCAGTTGTTACAGCTAACCGATTGACACGGTACACTGTCGGCTACTGATAAGCCAGTTTCCAGTGGATGGCAGTGTTCTAGTATGCATGTTGATGGAGGGGGGTGATGAGAGGAGACTTATTTCCCATAATGCCTTTTGGTGCGTGTGTCAGTTAACATGCAAACCTTCAGAATTAGCGCATTACTTTAAAAGATATGTGCAATATTTTCACTTTGTACAAATGACAGAGTTGCCGTTAATGTCGATAAACTGTCCAGAATTAGTTTTTTTAATAAATGAAACCAGGAGTGAAACTCCAGAAAAAAAAAGCAGTTTCACTCATGGTTTCATTTATGGATGTGTAGCAATTTCCTACTTTTAAACTCTGATAAGACTGAAATGATAGTTCTTGGTCATAAATGGTAAATGGACTGCATTTATATAGGACTTTTCCATCTGCATCAGACGCTCAAAGTGCTTTACAATAATGCCTCACATTCACCCCAATGTCAAGGTGCTGCCATACAAGGCGCTCACTCCACACCGAGAGCAACTAGGGGATTAAGGACCTTGCCCAAGGGCTCTTAGTGATTTTCCAGTCAGGCTGGGTTTTGAACCAAGGATTCTCTGGTCTCAAGCCCAACGCTTAACCACTAGACCATCACCTCCCCCAGTGGTCCAGTGAGACATTGCATTAATGTGACCAGCTAACGCTGAGCCTAGGCTCATGTGTCATACATCACACCGATAAAGTAAGGAACCTTGGGGTAATTTTTGATCCTACGTTGTCCTTTGACCTCCACATTAGAAATATTACTAGGACTGCTTTCTTCCACCTGCGAAATATAGCGAAGATTCGTCCCATCCTGTCTATGGCTGATGCTGAGACATTGATTCATGCATTTGTTTCTTCTAGATTGGACTACTGCAATGTTCTATTTTCTGGTTTACTGCAGTCCAGCATTAGGGCTCTCCAACTGGTTCAAAAAGCTGCTGTCAGACTTTTGACAGGAGGCAGAAAGGTTGACCACATTACACCCATTTTGGCGTCTCTTCAATGGCTTCATGTTCCAGTGAGATCAGATTTTAAGGTTCTGCTACTAGCATATAAAATTGTTCACGGACTGGCACCTTCCTACTTAGCTGACCTACTTAAACCCTACGTACCGGCCAGGGCTTTGCTTTCTCAGGGTGCAGGACTACTTTGTGTCCCTAGGGTGAATAAGAAGTCTGCAGGTCACAGAGCTTTCTCTTATCGTGTCCCTGTTCTGTGGAATGATCTCTCTGCGTCAATTAAACAGTCAGATTCTGTAGAGACTTTAAAGTCTAGACTTAAGATGCACTTATTTTCCCTTTTGTATGGCTAGCATACTGGTATAGTATGTTTTTTTATGCTTTTTACTCTTTTAAATTCATTTTATTAGGAAACGGAGTGTGCCGTGGCCTCAACTTTATCTAAAGTCTGGATCTTTTAGTGAAGCTTAGGGCTAGTGATCGGCGATCACCTTAGTATTGCTTCTGTTTTTCTTGTTGCTTAATACTGACAAATTATACCTTATTTGTTGTCTTTCTGCTGCCTGCTTTTTTTTTCCTCTCTCTCGCTGTTTGAGGTGCAGCTCCATCCAGAAGTGGGAGTGGGTGTCTTCTTCTGCAAGCCTCCCGTCCTGTGCACCAGCATAGACTCCTAAAAAATTCTTGTATTTTTCTATTGTCAATTGTGTTGGTAGCATGACCGAAGCAGAGGGTCGCCCCTTTCAGTCTGGTCTACTTGAGGTTTCTTCCTCAAATCATCAGGGAATTTTTTCTTACTACTGTCACCTGTGTTCTTGCTCTGGGGGTTGGTAAGGTTAGATCTTACTTGTGTGAAGTGCCTTGAGGGAACTTTGTTGTGATTTTGTGCTATATAAATGAAAATAAAGTGAGATTAAGGTGAGAAATGGCAAAAGCCAAGGAAAAGGCATTTGGTGAGCTGGACAAGAAGTTGAATAGTAAGTAAGGGGAAAAGCTCTGGTAGCAATTGGCCAGCTTTCATTTTTATTTCTGATGAAAACATGTTGTGGCTAGCTGTCCCTGACTCTACTAGGTGTGCCAGTGAGGTAATTTTTAACATAACTCACTTTCATATGGTTCTTTGGTGGTGAGAATGACCCAAACAACAATGGCAAAGCTGTAGACGTCGGACTTCTCTGTGGAGGCTGTATGTACACTCTCCAGGTGTTCGGGAGCCATGTAGCTCAGTGTACCAGCGCCCCTTGCTCCAGTTGACTTGCTTTTATTGATCTTCCTGCATGACTCCTTTTTTGTGAGTTTGGTCCAAGTCTGGCAAATAGCCAGGCCAAGATCTGCAATCTAGAAATACAAAAAGGAAAAGTGTCTTATGACTGCAGAAGCTGGCTGTTTATGCTGTGAGCACATATAATCTGATACCTTTATGTGAAACTCCTTGTCTATTAAAATATTTTCTGGTTTGATGTCCTTGTGTATGATTCCTCTCTTTGTAAGGTATATCATACCTTCCAAGATCTCCACCATGATTCTACCTTTGATGGATATTGGCACATGCACCTAAAAACAGAGACAATGCCCAACTTTAAAAATAAAGCCTAGAGTTTAAAAAGTCAGTGTGATATACTGAGAAATAATAGCAAAACTACAGATATTACAATAAATTCATCAACCCTCTTTGGTGTCAACAATGTTATTACATTGACACTCTCTAGCATGGTAGACAGGTTGCCTCTCGGGATGAGTTCCATGACTAGCGAGCAGTCTTTATCCTCCATTATCACACCCAGCAACTTGACCACTCGCTCGTGGTTCAAACTGGCCATAACTTTGCCTTCTTCCAGTAGTGACACCTTACTTTTCCTACAAAAAGTAGAAAGAAAGAAAAAAAACAGTCCATGAAATGACAGGGTTGCAAAATTTCACAATCTTGAGTTTTATATTGGTTGACATAAAGCAATACAGAAACCCACAAAATCAACTGTTCAAAGTGTCAAATCACGTGACAGGTCTGTGAGATAAGAGCTGGGCTACCAATATGTAGACCAGTGGTCGATTCCCATTCACACCATCTGTGTCCAAGACACACTGTCCCAGTAGACCCAACTGTTAATGGGCACCAGCCCTCGCTGGGGACACAACCTGTGATGGACAGGTGTCCCTTCCAAGGTGAACTGTAGACCTTCATCTGTTTCACGCTAAAGAATGTGGAGAAAATCACCGGCACCAATTGGACCCAGTACCAGCGTGCACAAAGTATAGAATTTACAATTATTCTTTTGTGCATTATTATTACCATTATTAATCATACTAATCAAAATGGTGGTGCACAGTAGTGCAGTGGCTTCTCTAGCTCCCAGGACAAAATGTTGTAAAGTTGGTTTTAAAATTGCTTTTACAAGTCCTACCATCAGGATCAAGCATTAGACATATAGCCTAGCTGAACTTACAAAAATAAGGAACGCTTTGGACACTATAACAACATCGTCTCCCGATCTCAGAGGTACATTGAGAAGGCTACAGCTATTGAGAGCACAGGGCTGGTGTAGCAGAATACAGCGGACGGGAGGCAATAGGAAACAGTGTGCGCGGAAGCAGAAGTCGGGCAAGCGGGATGGCCTGATGGCTTAGCTAAAGGCTAACGCTACCAGACCACCAATCCCATCTCTGTTCCTGACCAACCTCAGCTCCTTAAATAACAAGCTGGACCTTATTCATTTGAGACTGAGGTCCTCCAGAGAAATAAGGAACTGTGCCATATTCTGTCAGACGGAAACCTGGCTATCCAACAACATGCCGGACTGGACCTTCCACATCGACGTACTGCTACTCTTCCATGTGGACAGAAACAGTCTGTCGGGGAAAACTTGCGGGGGCGGACCCTGTGCCTTCATAAACAAAGGTTGGTGGACAATCTGTACTCTTGTGAGCAGCCACTGCTCCAAGGTAAAAGAGCACTTAATTATGAAATGCCGCTGGCCACACGATCTGCCTCGTGAGGTTGCAGCGACGTTCATCATTATTGTTTACATCCCACCGGATGCTAATGCTAATGGCGTGCTAAAGCAGCTTCATGACAACATCAGTCAGCTCGAAAACAAGCACCCAGAGGCTTTTTACATGGTAGCTGGGGACTTTAACCACGTAAATCCGACGGATATTCTGCCCAGATTGTACCAGCACCGTCGCCGCACCCACACGGGGAAATAACACATAGGACCGTGACTATACAAACATACAAGTCACATACAGAGCTGTCCCATGCCCACACCTCAGCCTCTCTGACCACATATCCATCATGCAGGACCCTGCTTACCGGCCTCTGCTGTAACAAAACAGAAGACTGTCACCATGTGGCACAGCAATGCTGCCGTTATACTGCAGGACTGTTTTTGGTCCACAAAGTGGCAAGTTTTCAGAGAGGCTTCTACAGATAAGGAAAAGGTGGCTCTGCAGGAATCTATATCTGCTGTTCTCAAATTCATCTCCAAGTGTGTTGAAGACTTTACCACCACAGAGACCATGACCACCTACCCGAACCAGAAACCCTGGATGAACACCGATGTCCCCTGAACATTAGAGGAGCAGCTGTGAGAAGCAGTCGACACCTTCAGGTATCTGGGTGTGAAAATTACCAACGACTTCACTTGGAGCAACAACACCTCAGCTCTGGTCAAAAAGGCACACTAGCACCTGTACTTCCTCAGGAGGCTGAGGCGAGCTGGACTTGACAGTTCTGTTCTGGGGCCTTCTACAGGTGCATGGTGGAGAGTGTTATGTGCTCCTGCATCACTGTGTGGTACGGCAAATGCTTTGCAGTGGACAAGAAGGCTCTGCAGAGGGTTGTGAATGCCACACAGAGGATTGTGGGAGGCAGCCTACCAATAATAAACATTTACACAAATAGATGCAGTAAAAGGGCTTCCAGCACTAAAAAAAGACTCCACCCACCCAGCAAGCACGATGTTTGTTCCTCTCCCTTCTGGCAGAAGGCTGTGAAGCATCAGGTGCTGAACCACCACACTGAGAAACAGCTTCTTTCCAGAGGCTGTTGAGTTCTGGTGGAGCACTATACCTCTGCTCTGTCATGTGGAAGCATATATGATATGACAATAAAGAATCCTTGAATCCTTTTTCTTAAAAAAAAAAAAAAAAAAGGATACTCGAGAACAACAAACGGTTCTGACCAAGAAGACACCTACCAAGCTGGTTATTTTGTAATTGCTGAACAAGGCATATCTAATCAACACTGCCATAAAAAGCTACAGTTGTATGCAAATGTTTGGGCACCCCTGATAATTTTCATGATTTTCCTTTATAAATCATTGGTTGTCTGGATCACAAATTTCACTTAAATATATCATATAGCAGACAAACACACTAATATTTGAGAAGTGAAATGAAGTTTCGAGTATTTACAGAAAGTATGCAATAATTATTTAAACTAAATTAGGCAGGTGTATAAATTTGGGCACCCTTTGTCATTTTTAGTGATTTCAATACATTTAGCACTAATTATTGGAACACAAAATTGGTTTGGTAAGCTCACTGACCCTTGACCTCCTTACACAGGTGAATCCAATCATAAGAAAGGGTATTTAAGGTGGCCATTTACAAATGTTTCCCCTCTTTGTATCTCTTCTAATGAGTGGCAACATGGGAACCTCTAAACAACTCTCAAATGACCTGAAAATAAAGATTGTTCAACATCATGGTTTAGGGGAAGGAAGCTATCTCAGAGATTTCAGCTGTCAGTTTCCACTGTGAGGAACATAGTGAGGAAATGGAAGACCGCAGGCACAGTACTAGTTAAGACCCAAAGTGGCAGGCCAAGAAAAATCTCAGATAAGCTGAAGCGAAGGGTGGTGAGAACAGTCAGTCAACCCACAGACCTGCTCCAAAGACCTACAACATGATCTTGCTGCTGATAGTGTCTCTGTGCATCGTTCAACTATACAGTGCACTCTGCACAAAGAGATGCTGTATGATGCTGTAAGGCAGAGGAAGCCTTTTCTGCGTACACACCACAGTCGCTTGAGGTATGCTAAAGCACATTTGGACAAGCCAGCTTCATTTTGGTATGAGGTGCTGTGGACTGATGAAACAAAAATTGAGTTATTTGGACATAACAAGGGGCAGTATGCATGGCTGAAAAAGAACACAGCATTCCAAGAAAAACACTTGCTACTTACAGTAAAATTTGCAGGTGGTTCCATCATGCTGAGTGGCTGTGTGGCCAGTGCAGGTACTGGGAATTTTGTTAAAGTTGAGGGTCACATGGATTCAAGTCAATATCAGGAGATTCTTGAGAACAATGTTCATGAATCAGTGACAAAGTTGAAGGTGCACCGGGGCTGGATCTTTCAACAAGACAAAGACCCTAAACAATGCTCAAAATCTACTAAGGCATTCATGCAGAGGAACAAGTACAACATTCTGGAATGCCCATCTCAGTCTCCAGACCTGAATATTATTGAAAATCTGTGTTGTGATTTTAAGCGGGCTGTCCATGCTTGGAAACCAAAAAACCTGAGATGTTTTGTAAAGAAGAATGGTCCAAAATACCTTCAACCAGAATCCAGACTCTCATTGGAAGATATAGGAAGCGTTTAGAGACTGTTATTTCTGAAAAAGGAGGATCTACTAAATACTGATGTATTTTTTTCTGTTGGGGTGCCCAAATTTATGCACCACCTACCTTTTGTTTAAATAATTATTGCACTTTCTGTAAATCCTATAAACTTCATTTCACTTCTCAAATATCACTGTGTCTGCTATATATTTAACTGAAATTGCTGATCCAAACAACCAATGATTTACAAAGGAAAATCATGGAAATGAACAGGGGCGCCCAAACATTTGCACACAACTGTATGGGAGTCAATACCTTAGCATGCCCAAAGTATACCATTTGCCCAACCGTGGCACTTCTCTATGGAAGTGCAAAGCATTACTCAAGTATGTCAGAATGTAATTGGGGGAGGGGGGGATTTGACACAAAGGCGCTCCAGTGGTACTCAATGATCCTCTGAA
Source organism: Thalassophryne amazonica (assembly GCF_902500255.1). Taxonomy (NCBI): domain Eukaryota; kingdom Metazoa; phylum Chordata; class Actinopteri; order Batrachoidiformes; family Batrachoididae; genus Thalassophryne; species Thalassophryne amazonica. The sequence goes on along the minus strand of NC_047114.1, from coordinate 94,610,585 downwards.
GACACCCAGTACCAAAGACTTCTAGGTCACCGGTAGTGTTCAAATCTCACAACCATATTGTACTGGGCAGATCTACCTTGTTGGGGGGTGTTGAATGTCACTTGGCACTTGGTTGAATGTGCTGAAGGCATGCCCGTATTTGCAAGGTCCAAGGGCTAAACTCATTCCTGAAATTTTTAAAAATATATAGCCATGTCCCTGAATTCTATGGCAATGTGGGAGGCTAAATACTAGAACTGAAATGATTAATCAACAACTATTCTGATAACCAATGGGCAGGGGTGGTGGCCAAGCGATTAAGTGTGACTGTTTCTAGTGCAGAAAGTTCCCAGTTCAAGTCTTTCTAGTGCAGAAAGTTCCCAGTTCAAGTCCGTTCCTGCACATTCTCCATGCAATGTGGAGTTGCGTCAGGAAGGCCATCTGACATAAAACAAGGAAGAAGCTGAAGGGACTTACTTTTATTCTGATAATCAATCATTTTGAGTCATTAAAAAAGAAAAAAAAAAAAAAAAATTCTAATTCTGTGATTCCAGCTTGTTAGTAAATCCCTTCAGCTGCTCCCTTGTTTTTTACTCACGGTCACCACTGCAGATCTGGTGTAGATTTCCACAGGTTTTACACCGGATGCCCTTCCTGATGCAACTCCACATAAGCCAGTTTCGAGTTCCTCAGTGTGCATGTGCAGAGAGCTCCTAACACTTCCGGTTCACAGGTCAACGCATATAAACAGACTGCCGACGCCGTTCACGCTGGTAAGAAGACAGTGTTTTTGAAGCAACATGACAGTTTAAAGAGCCAAAAGAAGTCCCGGTGTGGACAGAAAACAGTATGTAAACATTTCTAAAGTCAGTAGTTGGACCACGTCGGCTCCGTTCTATGACGACACACTTCCAGTGTCTGGAAACGAAGCTGCAAAATGATCAGGCTGTGAACACTTTACTGTGTAAGACCAGTTTTTTGTTGTGAAAGTCTGTAGTTCTCACGTTCTCCTTAGAACTAAACTGCTGAAACTGTTGTATATATTTATGTTTAATGTTGTTCATTATGTCATGCTTATTTTTCTCTTTGTTTGCATCAGCTTTTCACTTATGCAAACAACATACTGGGTTGTCATAAATGTAGTTTTCTTATTTTAATATATCTTAAAAAAAAAGACGAGAGAAATTAAAGACTTTTATTTTCAATACATTGAGAGTCACATTTTTAATATGTCATTGAAATAAGAAGCTTTTTTTCACCTTCAGAATGGAGAGGTCAAAAATTGTTATAATCCTGGTCTGTTTACTGTAGTTACATTACAAAAAGATGGATTTTTTTTGGGGGGGGGGGGGGGGGGATTGACCACAAATGTAGGGTTGATTTAAGAGGTTTAAGAAAAGTCTAATGTTTTTCACTTTTTTCCCCACCCAGAAATGATGTGAACTGCTGCTGATGTTGCAAAGATGAGAAAAATTGCAAATGCCAGGATTCATGTTGAACGGGCTGTTGGGAGGATGAAATAGTTTGCCATACAAAAAAAAACAAACAAAAAAAACAGTGCCAGTTTGTCTTGTTCCAGTCCTGGATGACACTGTGTTCGTCTGTGCAGCACTTTGCAATTTGCTGCCCGCACTTGTACGATAATAATTAACAAATGACAACATATGTTAATATATAGAGATGTTTCTCATAAAAACAGTATGGGATGAGCAATGTTATTTAAAAGATGTTCAGCCTTGCAGTTTTGAAATGTCCAGGTTTTACTACACAGGCATTGGCCAGTTTACAGTAATTTATCGGTGACTAAATGTGACTACAAGATACATTCATTAAAAATGGTCTTTTCCCCACAAAGTTTTGTCTTTTTGGTATATTTCATACTTATTTGGCATACTGAATGTGCTAGGTGGTGGTTTTCAGTCCGAGATATATTTTGGGGCGCCTTTTCAATGTAACTCTTGAGTTGATGCTTTTTTGCTAGCACCGGATACAAAGTCAGAAACATTTAATGTTCAGACATTTTTTAAATTTAGATGCTGATGGGGAGATCTGCATGAAGATTTAGCAGATGACACCTTGGTCATCCGAATACAGTCATTGTAATGTGTAATGTTCATATTATTGGTACTGAATATTATAGTTGTAGATGGGTATTTATAATACAGTTCTTAGTCATTTGACTGGCAAGCAAAGCAAAGGATTGGTAATAGGATAATAATACACGTCTTTCAACCACTGTGAATCAAACTATAAGTTGGCTTTTCCTTCTCTGTAGTCTGTAAGGAGCCAGAGATGTTCCGATATGTCTCAGGACATCCACGGGGGCCAGTGATGGATTCCTTTCTCCTCTCCTGAATAAAATAAAAGTATATACTATAATAAAGACATGATTTGACTTCATTCTTTCATTCGTTGCATGACAGACAGAAAGCGTGGCCAAATGTGCATAATGTGTAAATAAAAATGGAAATAGGAATAATGGATAAAAATATATTTTATAATCAAAATTAAAATATTGAGACAGATAAACAGAGTTTATGTAGTGCTGAGAACACTCATCACTCCTACATTTTTTAAGCAGTCATCAGTTTTGCACCAGACAGGAAACTTTAACTTAATCTTGACTTAATCTCGCGCCGTCTGTTTAGAGTTAAACTTCTCTGAATTACTTTGAATTAACTTCTTCAACGGGAGTGACGACTGTTCTCAGTGTGTCATGAACATTATTTACATTTATGATAATATCTTGATTTTTGTTAGCGAGTTGTTGAGCTTCCTACCGGTGTGCAATTTTCTGGGTGATGTCAGCCAAGACACAAGTAACCAGAAGAAAAATAAGAAAATATTAGAAGTGCCAGACTGTGATAAGCTTCATCTATAGATCTCTTATAAATGCAGTAACTTACCGAGCAAACCGCCCAGGAGCTCAGCGAGTGGATTGGGTGAGACAACGCCGTCGACTTTCAGTAAACTGATCTGCTCGAAGTTGGTCTCCTCTTTTTACGTGGGTTTTACAGCACACTGAAGACCTGAGCACCGCACACTGAAGCTCAAAGCTCCTCCACTCTCCCCGTCGCTGATAAACCCCTTGCATGAAGAAACTACGGTATTTGTGCTGGAGATCCTCCTGTCCTGTGCACCAACAGCTTTTCCTGTATATTTATTTTGTAAATTGTTCTGTAATTTGTGTCTGTAGCATGGCCCAAGCAGAAGGTCACCCCTTTGAGTCTGGTCTGCTTGAGGTTTCTTCCTCAGAGGGAGTTTTTCCTTACCACTGTTGCTCTGGGGGTTGGTAAGGTTAGACCTTACTTGTGTGAAGCGCCTTGAGGCAACTCTGTTGTGATTTGGCATTATATAAATGAAAATAAATAAATAAACTACTGTAATCACTCCCGTTTCTACAAGCAAACTTGTCCGTACTTCATGGCCATGATCCTGAGAATGCGCAATGTTTATATGCATTAACCTTTGAACTTACCCAGCAGCCACTGTGGCGCTGAAAACTCGAAACTGGCTTATTACATGCAGAAAACGGTAGGGGTGGGGTTTGAAACCAAGCGCCCTAGCCACTTGGCTTATTTAAAACTGCCTAGATGTAAGGTGAATATCTACTAGGCTGTGAACAAAACACGTTTGAAGGTGTCATCTTGGGCTCTGGATGACACTGATCAACATTTTTCACCGTTTTTTTTTTTCCCTTCATGATTTTGTGGGCTTAACAACTAATCCAGAAAATAATTGAC